>NC_137331.1:54959640-55592140 GCF_965287045.1 Carcharhinus amblyrhynchos
ACCCCCCCCGACCCCACACCTCACCCCCCGACCCCACACCTCACCCCCCTGACCCCCCCGATCCCCCCCGACCCCACACCTCACCCCCCCCGACCCCACACCTCACCCCCCTGACCCCCCCCGATCCCCCCGACCCCCCCGACCCCACACCTCACCCCCCTGACCCCCCCGACACCCCCGACCCCACACCTCACCCCCCCGACCCCCCTGACCTCCCCGATCCCCCCCAACCCCACACCTCACCCCCCCCGACCCCACACCTCACCCCCCCGACCCCACACCTCACCCCCCCCGACCCCACACCCCCAACCCCCACCCCACCCACCCACCGACCCTCCCCTGACCCCCCCACCCGACCCGACCCCCCCCGACGACGCCCCCCACCCACCCACCCCCGACCTCAACCCCACCCCCCCCACACCCCAGTAGATGGCCTGCACATCTCCCTTAAACTTTTCCCCTCTTACCTTGAACCTGTGCCCCCTTGTAATTGATACTTCCACTCTTCAAAAAAAGCCTCTGACTATCTGCCCTGTCTATGCCTCTCATAATTTTATAGACCTCTATGAGGTTTCCCCTCAGCCTTTGTCTTTCCAGGAAAATAATCGTATTTTATCCAACCTCTCCTCATAGTCAACACTCATGCCAAGACGAGGCAACATCCTGGTGAACTTTCTTTGCACTCTCCAAAGCTTCTACATGCTTCTGGTAGTGTGGTGATCAGAACTGCATGCAATACTCCAAATGCAGCCTAACCAAGGTTTTATATAGCTGCAACATGATTTCCAAATTTTTGTACTTAATGCCCTGGCTGATGAAGGTAAGCATGCTGTATGCTTTCTTAATGACCTTGGCCACCTGTGTTGCCACTTATAGGGAACTGTGGATCTGCAAGCCCAGATACCTCTGTATTTTAATGTTCCTAATCATTCTGCTATTTACAGTACAATTCTCACCTAAATATGATCCTCTAAAATGCATCATTTCACATTTGTCAGGATTAAACTCCATCTGCTGTTTCTATGCTCAAGTCTCCAATCTATCTATATCCTGTTCTATCCTCTGACAATCCTCAATGCTATTAGCAACTCCACCAATCTTTGTGTCATTTGCAAGCTTATTAATCAGACCCCTCATATTTTCCTCCAAATCATTTATATACACTGCAAACAACAGAGATCCCAGCACTGATCCCTGGGGAACATAAGATTAGATGGATTAGCTATGCTAAATTGCCCCTTGGTGCCCAAAGATGTGTATGTTTGATGGATTAGCTATGGAAAATGTGTGGGATTACAGGGATGGGGGGAAAAAGAGGGCCTGGGTAAGATACTCTATCAGAGTTGGTGCAGACGTGATGGACCAATTGGCCTTTTCTACACTGTAGGGATTCTATGATTTTCCGATGGTAAGTGATGGGATCAATGCAGTAGTAAGGGAGGATCTCAAATCAGAATCTGTGTGGAGTCTGTTTTAATGGAGCTAAAAAAAACAGCAAAGAGTAGCAGATATTAGTTGGAGTTGTTTTAGGCTGCCAAATAGTAACAGTAATGCGTTGCTTAGTAATAGTCAGGAGATGAGAGAAGCATGTAACATGGGCAGTACTGTGATCATGGGTAACTTCAGTCAATGCATAGACTGATTAAACAAGGTGAGCACTAATGTTGAGGACAATAATATTCCAGAGGCTGTTTATGAAGTTTATGCCCCTTGATGTGGTATTATTTAGTTATTTGGAGAAAATGATTTTGAAAATTCAAGTAAATTAAGAAAAGAAGTTGATGTCATTGGTGGCTGTTACATTTTTTTCTGTCATTATTTTCTGTAGAACCAGCCTAGGATTACTAGGTATTTGTCATCATCTGTCAGTGTAAGTTGTGAATAAATATACATTAATTCAAATAGTGGGATAGTTAATCATTCACAGTATTGATAGAGCTGAATACAGGAAATTGAAAGCTAAGAACAAATTCTCTCCTGGTACATTTTTTATGATCGAAAGGCTTTTAGTAACTGAGTTCTTCCTGCTGCAAACATGGACTAATCCTGAGGATCATTGTGCAAACCGACGGTTATATTAAATATTTAAAGTTAACTCTTTCAGTATTGATAGTCACAAAGATACGGATTGACATGCATGTTGCGGGTTGGGGGTGTAGAATGTTTTTACCCAGATGTAAGTTCAACATAGAAAAAGAAAATGCTGAAACAATTCAGCAGGTTTGGCAGCATCTATGGAGAGAGAAATGGAGCAAATATTTTGAGTCCAATATGACTCTTCTTTGTAACAGTTCGATGTTTGAGTCTAGCAACAGAGTCTAGCAACAAATGGTGAGTCTGATTCCAATGCAGCCAAGCCCCCTTTATATCATGAACTGAGCGGCAGACTGGTGACTGGCAAATGCTGTTGGGTAGGTGGTGATGAACATTGTCATGAAAAGGTGTGAATATTGCTGGGGTGAACATTGCTGGGAGGGAGATTTTTAAACATTTTTAAAATTTATTTACGAGATGTGGGTAGCAATAGGTAGGCCAGCATGTATTGCCCATTCTTCACTGTCTTTGAGAAAGTGGTAATGAGCTGCCTTTAATCACTGCAATACCTGAGGTGTTGGTACACCCACAGTGCTGCTCAGGAGTAAACTCCAAGATTTTGACTGAGCAACAGTGAAGGAACAGTGATATGTTTCCAAGTCAGGATGGTGAGTAACCTGAAGGGGTACCTTCAGATGGAGTATTCCCAAGTGTCTGCTGCTCTTGTCCTTATAGTTGGTAGTAGTTGTGGGTTTGGAAGATGCTGCTGAAGGAACCTTGGTGAGTTTCTGCAGTGCATCTTGTAAATGGTACACATGGCTGCAACTTCTCGTCAGTGGAGGAGTGATTGAATATTTGTGGAAAGGATGGCAATCAGGTAGGCTGTTGTTGGAGCTGCATTCATACAGACAAGTGGAGAGTATTCCATTACATTACTGGCTTCGGCCTTGTAGATGGTGGACAGATTTTGAAGAATCAGGAGATGAGTTACATGATGCATGATGCCTCACTTTTGACTTATCTGATAGCCATAATATTTATATGGCTAGTCCAGTTTCTGGTCAATGGTAACTCCCAGGATATACGATAATGCCTATGAATGTAAAGGGGCAATGGTTAGATTCTCTTGTTGGAGATGGTCATTGCCTGCACTTGTTTGGCACAAGTGTTACTTACCATTTGTCAGCCCAAGATATTGTTCAGATTTTCCTGCATTTGAACATGGACTGCTTCAGTATCTAAGGAGTCATGAATGGTGCTGAACATTGTGCAGTCAATGCTTCTGACCATATAATGGAAGGAATGTCATTAATGAGATGGCTGAAGTTGGTTGGGCCGAGGACACTACCTAAGGAATTCCTGTAGTGTTATCCTGAAGTTGAGAATTTGAGATGATTGACCTCCAACCACCAGAATCATCTTCCTTTGTGCCAGGTATTATGATTCCAACCAATGGAGGGTTTTCCCTGATTCACGCTGACTCCAGTTTTGCTATGATGCCATATTCAGTCAAATATGAATATAATGATGTAATTAATATTGCTGAGGTGGTATTGGGGGGTTCTGGGCATTATTGAAGTGGTGGGGGAGGGTGAGTGGTGGTTGGTGGAAAACTAACAAATGACAAAAAATAATAAAGCAGGAGAAGATGAACAATGAGAGTAAACTAGCAAGTAATATAAAAATGAGTGGTAAGAGCTCCTGTAAATATGCAAAAATAGGAGAGATGCCAGAGTGAACGTAGGCCCCTTAGGGAATGATGAATGACAAGCTAATAGTGGATTGGCATTGGGAATCAATGCCAGAGCCACACTTATTTATAACATATATTAGTACTTGGATGACTTGGCACTATTGCCAAGTTTGCAGATGACAAAAGTGTAGGTGGGAAGTCAAGTGATAAGGATTTCATAAAAGTAAAGTACAGCTTATTTTTTAGTCACAAGTAAAGTTTACATTAACACTGCAATGAAGTGACTATGAAATTCCTCTAGTTGCCACACTCCAGCACCTGTTCGGGTCAATGCACCTAATTAGCATGGAAACTGGAGCACGTGGAGGAAACCCAGGTCATGGGGAGAATGTGCAAACTCCACACAGGTAGTGACCCAAGCCAGAAATCAAACGCGGGTCCCTGGTGCTGTAAGGGAACAGTGCTAACCACTGTGCTCCTGTGTAACCCTAGAGTGTACAGAGGGATGTAGACAGGTAAAGACAAAAATTTGACAACGGAGTTTAATGTAGGAAAAGTGAATTTTTACATATTTTGGTAGGAAGAATGAAGGAACTGAATATTATGTAAATGGGGAAAGGCTGCAGAAAGCTATAGCGCAGAAGGGTTCCTCATGCATAAATCACAAAAGTTCAGTATTCCCTTTGTCTTTTTGTCTATGATAGTCCTATCAATTACAGTCCCCCCAACCAATCCCTCACTGAGTATAAATCTTGTTCAATTTTCCTTCTCTTCAGCTCTGAAAGGGTCATCCAAACTCAAAATGTTGGGTCTATTCTTTCTCCACAGAAGCTGTAAGACCTGCTGAGATTTTCCAAAACTTTCTGTTTTTGTTTTGGATTCCAGCATCTGCAGTATTTTGCCTTTATTCGAAAGATTTAACCCTCCCAAGCACCAGAAGCAACAATCCTCTGTACAAATGACAATAACTTAAACTAACAATAGCATTTTCTATTGCTGCAAGACTCCTATTTTCACTTATAAGTTTAAAAATGGCAAAACCTTCCAGTAAACTAGTTCTAACCAATTCAGCTGCAAAAAATTTCCTTCTTTTGTAATCCAGGTCAGAAGCTCCAAAGCATTTTATGAAGTCAGCCTAAACCATTAGTTATGCACATTGAATTTGGTGCAAGTGTGACTAAGATGTTTTACTCCAGGTATGATTCAAGTACCCACTGGGGAGCTTTTTATCAAAAGAAGTTTATTTTACACAGTTAACATATAATAAGAGAATTAGCACAACTTTTAGCAATTATATAAAAAACATGATATTGTATAAACCTAGATGGACTGTTCCAAATCAAGCATCCTTTCAAAACACACAACCATCCAGGCGGCATGGTGGCACAGTGGTTCGCACTGCTGCCTCACACACTAAGGATCTGAGTTCAGTTCTGGCCTCAGGTAACTGTCTGTGTGGAGTTTGCACACTCTTCCCCTGTCTGCATGGGTTTCCTCCGGGTGCCCCAGTTTCCTCCCACTCTCCAAAGACCTGCACGCTAGGCAGATAGTCCATGATAAATTGCCCTTCAGTTTCAGGGGGATTAGTAGGGTAAATATGTGGGGTTATGGTGATAGAGGCTGGGTTGGATTGTTGTTGGTGCAGACTCGATGGGCCAAATGGCCTCCTTCTGCACTGTAGAACATGCACCCTGTTCGAGGCTTAGAACAAAAAGTCTGCACATGTGTTGCTGGATCTTGCAGCTTGCAAAACTTGCTGTGAATTAGTCCTTTGGACATGGAATTGAAATGCCCGATGTTTTCCTTCTCTGGAACTTACAGCACACTTCAAGAGATAGAGATGGCACTTGTCTCTAGCTTTGAGATAGCCAGTCACTGCCAGCAGAATTTCCAATAACAGTGAGAGAGACAAGAACACTGCTTTCAGCCTGGAGTCCAAACAGCTTCTAACAAGCTGAAATAAAGCTTTTGATTTTTTCTGTGAAAAAAATGCTGTTATTTTCCCTGACTTGTCAATCATTCTTTCCCTTAAGTTCAAAAAGGGTATTAAAACTGCAGGACACCACATTAGTCAAAATTAAAAAATAAGTATTTCTTCAATTATCCGGTTGCGATTTCTGTTTTTGGTCACCTACTGACGTTTCCTGGCCCAGCGCAGTGGGGCGGGAAAATCACTCCTTACGTCCTTCATTACAGGCAGTGCTTTCTGTTATGGTTCAGGTCAGGAACTCCAAAATGTTTAATGAAGTCTGTCTGAACTACAAGTTTTCCATCTGAATTTGGTTAGGATACGCATGAGGTGTTTCACTTCAGGTATAATTCAAGTGACCCACTAGGGAACTTTTATCAAACAAAGTTTATTTAAGAATATAGTTAACATGTATAGTAAGAACATTAGCAACAACTTTTATCAATTACAAACAAGAAACAAAACAACCACTATAATGTATAACTCTTAATGAATATCTCTAATATGCACAAATTAAAACAAAAATCCAATAAACAAAACCCTTTACACAGATTTATTACTGCACAGGCTAAAGTTCATGTAATACTGGAATCCCATTCCCTGGGTTGAAAGCTGATTTCAAATTATCTTAAATTCAGAGCAGCTTGCAGCTTTCCCAAAACCACAGATTCTTTACTGCAGGATGATAATAAGCTATACTTTCAGCGAACTGGTAAAACTTTCAAAATAAAAACAGAGACTTATTTCAGCTATGTTTCTACCACTGCAGCCAAAGCAAAACAATATGCTCACCACTCACTGTCTTTGAGTTCAACAATGCCAAAATCAATCAAGAAATATGGATTGTGATCGTGGATGAACTCCTAGTTGTTATGATTCAGGTCAGAAACTCCAAAGTATCTTATGAACCACAAGTTTTGCATTTGAATTTGGCTGGGAAAGCAGGAGGTGTTTCACTTCAGGTATAATTCAAGTGACCCACTAAGGAGCTTGTCTTAAACAAAGTTTATTTAAGAATATAGTTAACATGCATAGTAAGAAAATTAACAACTTTTATCAATTATGAACAAGAAACAAAACCACTATAATGTATAACTCTTACTGAATATCTCTAATGAGTTTCAATTAAAACAAAAATCCAATAAACAAAACTTTTTAGACAGATTTATTACTGCACAGGCTAAAGCTCATATAATACTGGAATCTCATTCCCTGGGTTGAAAGCTGATTTAAAATTATCTTGAAAACTCAAAGCAGCCTGTATTCTTCAGCTCCCCAAAACCACAGACTCTTTATTGCAGGAAGGCAATAAGTTGTGCTTTTAGCTAACTGGTAAAACTTTTAAAATAAAAACATAGAGAGAGACCTCTTTCAGCTATGCTTCTAACACTACAGCCAAAATTAAACTAAAAACATCTCTTGTCACCTGAACTGCACAGTTTTCTTTGCTCCTTCCCCCAGTGAGATCACCTAAGGCTGTAAGCTGAGAAATACTGACTGAGAGCTGAAGAGATCATGATTTAAAACAAAAATCTCTTAAGGGGACACTAACATCACACCTTCACCCTTAAGAAAAAAAAGAACCATTAACTTAAAAGATGGTTTCATGTTTCAACCCCTTTTAGTTTCACATTACTAGTACTCTACAATAAATTTACATATATTTTATAAACTCAGAACACACAAACATAACATCAATGTAGCCCATTTCAGTTTTTGTTTTTCACCATTGAACACTTCTTTTTATCACATTCATGACCAATCACTTCCTCTTCAATATTCTCCTTCAGTCCTTAACCCTGCTTTGAATCCAAATCCATCCTCAGTTTGTTGTTGCAATGATAAATTAGCTCTGGTAATATCCTCACAGAACTAGGCAGAGTCAGCAGGATAACACATTACGTGTGTAGTCTGGACCATTTAGAAAAGGTCATTTTATCTATGTCCCCTTTCTTGTTCATTGGGCTTATCTCCTTCTCTGTGAAATAATTCGACTCCTTTATTTGTTCTCGATCTGCACCATCACGTTCAGCACACTCTTTAGCAAAGACATACAGCAAGTTGTCTTTCTTGGTGTCAGAATCCATTTTGGTCATGGTTCCGAAGATCATTGTCACAGATACACTGCTGTGAAAACCACTGTACTTTACATGAACACCAGCAGTGTACAGTGCTTTTCACTGGGAATCCTCATCTCTGCACACTATACAAAATCATTATGCCAGCAGTTCATATTAGAGGATGGTACAATTTTGGCAAACAGTCTTTACTAACTTGTTGTCCTTTTCTTTGATCCACATCAGTATGATACTTCCACTCTTCAAACATATTTTTGTGATCGTATATGACTGTTGATTTATCCCCAATTTCCTTTGCATAGATGAAGAGCTGATTTTGACTGTCCTGCAATTTATGTTCAAGGTAACTTGAACAATTCAGGAACACATTCGAAAATAGCCAACTTGACTAGCATCTCTCTCACACCAGTTGACATTCTTTGTCTATATCACTATCCATTAAGTAGTTCTCCTCCTCCACCTTTTCCTATTTTGCGATTGATCAAGACCTCTGGCTGCTGCATCTCAGACCATGTAAGGTTTTCCAACTGATCCTGTGCTAACTTAAAGAGGTCATGTTTGCAAGGATATTGTTTTATTGGAACAGCATTTCCCACATCTATCTCACACAAGAACACAAGAACACAAGAAGCAGGAGTAGGCCATCTAGCCCTTTGAGCCTGCCCCGCCATTCAATAAGATCATGGCTGATCTGAAGTGGATCAGTTCCACTTTCCCGCTTTCTCCCCATAACCCTTAATTCCCCTGTCTATCAAAAACCTACCTACCTGTGACTTAAATATATTTAGTGAGGTAGCCTCCACCACTTCAACGGGCAGAGAATTCCAGAGATTCACCACCCTTTCAGTATAGAAGTTCCTCCTCAACTCTGATCTAAACTGCACCCCCCCTTACCTTGAGCCTGTGTCTTCTAGTCCTGCTATCCTTTTTAAGTGGGAAGAATCTCTCTACCTCTACCCTATCCATCCCCTTCACTATCTTATACGTCTCTATAAGATACCCCCTCATCCTTCTAAACTCCACCGAGTACAGACCCAGTCTATTTAGTCTCTCTTCATAGTCCAACCCCCTCATTTCCGATATCAGCCTAGTGAATCTCCTCTGCACTCCCTCCAAGGCCAATATATCCTTCCGCAAGTGCGGCGACCAAAACTGCACACAGTACTCCAGCTGCGACCTCACCAGTACCCTGTACAGTTGCAGCAAGACCTCCCTGCTTTTATATTCTATCCCCCTCGCTATAAAGGCCAACATTCCATTTGCCTTCTTGATCACCTGCTGCACCTGCAGACTGGGTTTTTGCAATTTGTGCACAAGGACCCCCAGGTCCCTCTGCACCGTAGCATGCTGCAGCTTTTCGCCTTTTAAATAATAATCCCTTCTACTATTATTTCTGCCAAAGTGGATAACCTCACACTTGCTAACATTATACTCCATCTGACAGGTCCTCGCCCACTCGCTCAGCCTATCCAGATCCCTCTGCAGACTTTCCACGCCCTCCACACAATTTGCTTTTCCACTCATCTTTGTGTCAACAGCAAATTTCGTCACCCTACACTCAGCCCCCTCCTCCAGATCATCTATATAAATGGTAAATAGTTGAGGCCCCAGCATCGATCCCTGCAGCTCTCCACTAGTCACCAACCACCAACCAGAATAGCACCCCTTGATACCAACTCTCTGCTTCCTATTAGACAGCCAATCCTCTATCCACGCTAACACTTTACCCACAACTCCGTGCACCCTAACCTTCTCTAGCAACCTTTTATGAGACACCTTATCAAACGCCTTTTGGAAATCTAAAAACACCACATCCACCAGTTCCCCTCTGTCTACCGCACTAGTCACATCCTCATAGAAATCCAATAAGTTCATCAAACATGATTTCCCCTTAACGAAGGGGCATAACATTAGCCGTTTTCCAATCTTCCGATTGGAAGAAATTATCTTTGTTCTTCCCAGTGTATTCCCACATACTTGTCCATGTAATATTAATAACTCTCAAGTCATTTCGACTTTCCTTTGGAAGGAGACACAATAATTTATCCCGAATTCTAATAATGTCCTCATTATTCAATTTAATTTGAGGAATGTCAAATTGAGTCATCTGGATTCAATTTCTTTTTGCTTTCCTTCTCAAAATACCTTTTAGCATATTCACATGACATATTGAATTTTCTTTATATCTAGCATTCTTATCAAATTATTCACCTCACTCAATTTCCTTTAATAAGGCCTACTAAACCTTGCTTTATAAGGTTCACCTATCACTGGCAGCAGTACTAAGACTTTATCCCCACTAACAAAACTATAAATTTTTGGTTTCTTATCCACTTCCTGTTTTATCACCTGCTATGTCACTTTTAAATGTTGTCTAGCTAATTCATCTGCTCTATTTAACCTTTCCCTAAAATTTGATACATAATCCAATAATGTAGACTCAATGCTCATTCACCAATTTCTCCTTAATCAACTTAAGTGGTCACCTTCCTCATGACCAAAAATCAATTCAAATGAACTGAATTTGGTTGACTCATTAGGTGCAACCCTAATTGCAAGGAGTACAAATGGAACTTCATTATCTCAATTCTCTGTATAATCTTGACAATAAGCCCTCAACATTGTCTTTAAGGTTTAATGCCATCACTAATGCTTCCTGTGATTCTGGATGGCAAGCAATTGATTTAAATAATTTTATTCCTGAACTATTAAAACCTTCTTGAACAACTTTGCTGTAAAATTTGATCCTTCATCTGATTGTATTTCTGTGGATAGGCCATATCTAGTAGTAAATTGAACCAACTTCTCTATAATCCTTTTAGCCACAGTATTGTGTAATGGAATGGCCCCTGGAAACCTAGTGGACACATTCATTATAGTCAATAGGTACTGTTTCCCACTTTTTCTTTTAGGAAGGAATTAAGACCCTAGTAAATGGTTCCTCAAATGCTGGAATGGGTATTAAAGATGCGAGTTTTATTACTGCTTGAGGTTTCGAGTCAAAATGTTGGCTCTGTTCTCTTCCACAGATGCTGTTAGACCTGCTGAGATTTTCCAGCTTTTTTTGTTTCAGATTCCAGCATGCACGGTATTTTGCATTTACCTCCTTTCTACACCCTCCTGGCAATATCATTTGATGAACCTCTGCCCACTTTTCATCCATCTGAATATGTAAAGGTCTCCATTTCCTCATTAAGACATCATTTTTCAGGTGATAACATTTTGGTATACACTTAAATTCCTCTTCCATGTATGCTTTCTGATACAACTGTTTTTCTTCTTGACTTTTCTGTTGTAACTCTGCCAACTTTCCCAAACTAAAAATATCCACCTCATTCTCCACCTGTTCTTATTCTTTTCCAACAATCTGCTCAGTTGAACTTAGAGTCAGAGGTTTACAGCATGGAAACAGGCCCTTTGGTCCAATTTGTCCATGCCACCCTTTTCTTTAATCTCTAAACTAGTCCCAATTGTCTGCATTTGGCCCATATCCCTCTATACCCATCTTACTGATATAACTGTCTAAACATTTTTTAAAAGACAAAAAATTGTACTTGCCTCTATTGCTACCTCTGACATCTTGTTCCAGACACTCACCACCCTCTGTGAAAAAATTGCCCCTCTGGACACTTTTGTATCCTTCCTGTCTTAACTTAAACCTATGCCCTCTAGTTTTAGACTCCCTTACCTTTGGGAAAAGATATTGATTATCTAGCTGATCTATGCCCATCATTATTTTACAGACCTCTATAAGATCGCCCCTATGCTTCCTACATTCCAGAGAAAAAAGTCCCAGTCTATCCAGCCTTGCCTTATAACTCAAACTATCAAGTCCTGGCAGCATCCTAGTAAATCTTTTTCGCACTCTTTCTAGTTTAATAATATCCTTTCTATTATAGAGTGACTAGAACTGTACATAGTATTCAAAGTGTGGTCTTACCAATATCTCGTACAACTTCAACAAGATGTCCTAACTCCTGTATTCAGTGTTCTGATCAATGAAAGAAAGCATTCCGAATGCCTTCACCACTCTGTCCACCTGTGACTCTACTTTCAAGGAGCTGTGAACTTGTATCTCTAGAACTCTTTGTTTTATAACTCTCCCCAATGCACTACCATTAACTGAGTAAGTCCTGCCTTGGTTCAATCGAACAAAATGCATCACCTTGCATTTATCTAAATTTAAACTCAATCTGCCCACTCCATCAGCCCGCTGGCCCAATTAATCCAGATCCCATTGCAATCCCTAGATATACTTCTTCACTGTCCACTATGCCACCAATCTTGCAACTGCAAACTTACTAAACATGCCCATTAAATTCTCATCCAAATCATTAATATAAATGACAAATAACAGTGGACAGAGCACCGATCCCTAAGGCATTCTCCTGGTCACAGGCCTCCAGTTTGAAAAACAACCCTCTACAACACACACTGTCTTCTGTCATCAAACTAATTTTGTATCTATTTGGCTACCTCACCCTGGATCCTGAGAGATTTAATTTTATGCATCAACTTACCATTTGGTACGTTGTCAAAAGCCTTGCTAAAGTCCATGTAGACAGCATCAACTGCACTGCCTTCTTGATTATCCCTTCAGGAAACTCAATTAAATTTGTGAGACATGATTTTCTACTCACAAAGCCATGATGATTATCCTCAATCAGTCCTTGCATCTCTAAATGTCTGTAGATCCTGTCTCTCAAAATACCTTCTAAAAAGGCATAGACTTACCAGCCTGTAGTTCCCAGGCTTTTCCCTGCAGCATATTCCACCTCCTCTTATGTTATATAGAATCCATCACATTTTCCCGTCTTCAGCTCTGAAGAAGAGCCACATACATTTGAAACATTACCTTCTAACAACTTACCCACTGAAGATGTGAGGCTCACTGTCCTGTGGTTCCCAAACTTTTTCATGCAGCCCTTCTTAAACAAAGGCACAACATTTGCCACCCTCTGGTCTTCAGGCGCCTCACCTATGACTATCGATGATTCAAATATCTCTGCTAGGGGACCCACAATTTCCTCCCTAGCCTCCCAGTGTCCTGGGATACATTTCATCAGGTCCTGTGGATTTATCTACTTTGCGCTTTAAGACTTCCAGCACCACCTCCTTTGTTATAAGTACGTTCCTCAAGACATCATTATTTATTTCCCAAGTTCACTAACATTCATGCTTTTCTGAACAGTGAATACTGATGAGAAATTTTCATTTAGGATACCACCCATCTCTTGTGCATCCGCAAAAAGATGACCTTGTTATCCTTAAGAGGTCCTACTCTCTCCCTAGTTACTCTTTTGCCATTTATGCATTTTTGAAGCTCTTTGGATTCTCCTTTGCCTTCTCTGCCAAAATAATCTCTTGTCCTCTTTTTGCCCTCCTGATTTCTCTCCTAACTCTATTCCTACATCTTCTATACTCTTCAAGGGATCCACTTGATCCCAGCTGCCTATCCATGTCATGTGCCTCCTTCTTCTTCTTGTCCAGGGCCTCAATATCCCAAGTCATCCAGGGTTCCCTATTTCTACCAACCTTGCCCTTCACTCTAAGAGGAATGTGTTTATCTGAACCATGGTTAACACTTTTGAAAGCCTCCCGCTTACCAGATGTCCCTTTGCCTTCCTACAAACTCCCCCAATTAACTGTTGAAAGCTCCCGCCTCATGCCATCAAAATTGACTGTCCCAATTTAAAATTTTAACTTTTGGACCAGACCTATCATTCTCCATAGCTATCCTAAAACTAATGGAATTATGGTCACTGGTCCCAAAATGGTCCCTTTCTAACACTTCTGTCACCTGCCCTTCCTTATTTCCCAAGAGGAGGTCAAGTTTTGCCCCCCTCTCTAGTTAGGCCCTCCACATACTGAATGAAAAATTCCCCCTGAATAGACTCAAATTTCTCTTGGTCTTTCGGGTCGAACCAAGTATACAAACTTAAATTACATTCGGACAAAGAAAAAGGGGGCGGCTCCCCAAAAGGAGGGGGAACGGCCCGAACAGAAACAAAAAGCACAAAGGAAACTTAAGACACGTCAAATCAAAATGTGATTGTCGGGGTCTATAAGGCACCTCAGCCCCTGCGGTGCCCAATGGGCACGGAAGGCCTCAACTGTGCCCGCGGACACCGCGTGCTCCCTCTCCAGGGACACCCGGCCGTGAACGTAGCGGCGGTAGAGGGGCAGGCAGTCAGGACGGACGGCCCCGTCGATCGCCCGCTGCCTGGACCTGTTGATGGCGCGTCTCACCAGGCCCAGGAGCAGGTTCACGAGGAGATCGGCATCCCAACCCTCCCCTCTCCGCACTGAATTCTTTTCATCCAAGCTTCTAATACTATGGCATCTCAGTCAATGTTGGGAAAGTTAAAATCCCCTACTATTACCACCCTATCTTTCTTGGACCTATCTGTAATCTCTTTACATATTTGCCCCTCAATTTCCCACTATTTGGGAGCCAATAGTATAGCCCTATCAAAGTGATTCCCCCCTTCTTATTTCTCAACCCATTTAGACTCAGTGGGCAAATCCTCAGATTTATCCCCTCTCAGCACTGCCATGATGTTTTCCTTAATCAAATGCAACTCCCCCTACTCTCTGACCTTCTGTTCTACCTTTCTTATAGCATCTGTACCCTGGAACATTGAGCTGCCAGTCCTGTCCCTCCCTTAGCTGTGTTTTGCTAATTGCTATAATATCCCAGTCCCATGTACCCATCCATGCCCTGAGTTCATCTGCCTTGCCCACCAGGCCTCTTGCATTGATATAAATGCAGTTTAGTCTGGACTTCCGTTGTTCTCTGTCTTGCTTTTGCCTTATTTGTCAAGGACTAGGTTTACTGACACTGCCCTTACTATTTACTGTGCTCTCTTTAACTTCTGTGTTGTCCTCAACCTTCTCTTCTGTCTCCCTACTGCTTTAGGTTCCAGCTTCCTGCCAAATTAATTTAAATTCTTCCGAGTGGCTCCAGCAAATCTCCCCACCAGGGTTTTACTCCTCCCTCCAGTTCAGGTGTAACTTGTTCCTCTTGAATAGTCATGATGTGGATATGCTGGCGTTGGACTGGGGTAAACACAGTAAAAAGTCTGACAACACCAGGTTTCAGTCCAACCGATTTATTTGATAGTAAACTCACTAGCTTTCGGGTTAGCCCCTTCGTCAGGTGAATGGAGAGTTCTGGCCTCAGACAGAGCATATAAAACATAGACAATTTACAGATTACTGATTAGAATGCAAATCTTTACACCTAACCTGCTGTTCAAGTCTTAAAGTGGCTAATAATGTGAGTGGAAGGAACACTGATCACAGGTTAAAGAGATGTGTATTGTCTCCAGACAGTACAGTAAGTGAGGTTTTGCAAACCCAGGCAAGTCACGGGGATTACAGATAGTGTGACATGAATCCAAGATCCCTGTTGAGACCGTCTTCATGTGTGCGGAACTTGGCTATCAGTCTCTGCTCAGCGACTCTGCGCTGTCATGTGTCGTGAAGGCCGCCTTGGAGAATGCTTACCCGAAGGCTGAATGCCTGTGACCACTGAAGTGTTTGCCAACAGGAAGGGAACAGTCTTGCCTGGTGATTGTCGAGCGATGTTCATTCATCCGTCGTTGTAGCGCCTGCATGGTCTTCCCAATGTACCACACTTCGGGACATCCTTTCTTACAACGTATCAGGTAGACAATGTTGGCCGAGTTGCAAGAGTATTTACCATGTACCTGGTGGATGGTATTCTCACGTGTGATGATGGTATCCATGTCGATGATCCAGCATGTCTTGTAGAGGTTGCTGTGGCAGGGTTGTGTGGTATTGTGGTCACTGTTCTCCTGAAGGCTGGGTAGTTTGCTGCAAACAAAGGTCTAATTGAGGTTGCATGGTTGTCTGAAGGCAAGAAGTGGGGATGTGGGGATGGCCCTGGCGAGATGTTCGTCTTCATCAATGATATGTTGAAGACTCCGGAGAAGCATTCTCGGGTAAGCATTCTCCAAGGCAGCCTTCACGACAGCGCAGAGTCGCTGAGCAGAGACTGATAGCCAAGTTCCGCACACATGAGGACGGTCTCAACAGGGATCTTGGGTTCATGTCGCACTATCTGTAACCCCCGTGACTTGCCTGGGTTTGCAAAACCTCACTTACTGTGCTGTCTGGAGACAATACACATCTCTGTAACCTGTGATCAGTGCTCCTTCCACTTACATTGTTAGCCACTTTAGGACTTGAACAGCAGGTTAGGTGTAAAGATTCGCATTCTAATCAGTAATCTCTAAACTGTCTGTGCTTTATATGCTCTGTCTGAGGCCAGAACTCTCCATTCACCTGATGAAGGGGCTAACCCGAAAGCTAGTGAGTTTACTATCAAATAAATCGGTTGGACTGAAACCTGGTGTTGTCAGACTTTTTACTCCTCTTGAATAGGTCAGCCCTTCCCCAGAAAAGATCCCAGTGATCCAAAAATCTAAATCCTTGTCTCCTACATCAGTTCTCGAGCCATGCATTCATTTACCTAACCTTCCCATTCCTACTCTCAGTAGCATGTGGCACCAGTAGTAATCCAGAAATTACTACCTTTGACATCCTGCATTTCAGTCTTCTGCCTAACTCTCTATATTCCTACTTCAGACCTCATCCCCCTTCCTACCTATGTTGTTGGTATCAATATGTACAACAACTTCTGGCTGCTCCTGCTCCCCCTTAAGGATGTCCTGCAACAGTTCAGAAATGTCCTTAACCCTGGCACCAGGGAGACAACACACCATCCTGGAGTCTCGATCGTGGCCACAGAAATGCCTGTCTGTGCTTCAAACTAGCGAGTCGCCTATTACTACTAATTGCTTGCCCTTTGCCCGACCCTGCTTTACAGCAGAACCAGATGCAGTGCCACAGGCCTGGTTGCTGCTGGTATCTTCACTTGACAAGCAATCCCCTTCAACAATATCAAAAACCTGTTTGAAAGGGGATTGGCCACAGTAGACTCCTGCACTCCTGCCTGCCTGTCCTGACAGTCTCCCATCCACCTGATTGAACCTGTGATGCAACAACCTCTCTAGAACTAGTGTCTATCACATACTCTGCTCCCTGTATGCTCCACTGTATGTCCATCTGCTGCTCTAACCGAACAATGCAGTCTGTGAGGAGCTGCAAGTGGACACATTTTCTGCAGACAAAGTTGCCAGGGAGATTAGATTTCTCCCTAATTTCCCACAACTGGCAGGAAAAGCATGCCACTGCCCTATCTGCCGTACTGCTCTCATACAGGTAAAAGGATTAAAAAATCTCAACTTACCTTTCCCTTGCTTGTGGCCCTCCCAATAACTTTTGTTTTGGTTAGAGGAGGAGGTAGGGAGGAAAACCCTGAAGTAGTGTTTGGGGTTTAACTGTCCCTTAACAACAGTTCCTCCACAACCAAGGAAGAGGCTGGCTAGGGTGAACATTGGACCCTTAGAGGATGAGAGGGGGGGCTTAGTGGTAGGGGATGGGGATATAGCTGAGGTCTTGAATAACTTTTTTGTTTCGGTCTTCACGGAGGAGGACGTGAATAATTTGCCGGGTGTTAGCGATGGAAAGGTGGTAGGACTGGAGGGTCTCGATGACATTATTGTTACTAGAGAGGCGGTGCTCGACAGACTGGAGGGACTGATTGTGGACAAGTCCCCAGGACCAGATGGAATGCATCCGAGGGTTCTGAAAGAAATGGCGGAGGTGATAGTGGATGCCTTGGTGGTTATTTTCCAAACACCGCTGGATTCCGGGGAAGTGCCGGAAGATTGGAAAATGGCTAATGTTACGCCGTTATTTAAGAAGGGTGGCTGGCAAAAGGCGGGGAATTATAGGCCGGTTAGTTTAACGTCTGTTGTAGGTAAAATGTTAGAATCCGTCATCAAGGAGGAAATAGCGAGGCATCTTGAGGGGAATTGCTTGATAGAGCAGACGCAGCACAGTTTCGTTAAGGGGAAGTCGTGTCTGACAAATTTACTGGAGTTCTATGAGGATGTGTCTAGGGCGGTGGATAGAGGAGAGCCGGTGGATGTGGTCTTTCTTGATTTTCAGAAGGCGTTTGACAAGGTGCCTCACAAGAGGTTATTGCAGAAGGTAAGGGGGCATGGAGTTGGGGGTAGGGTGTTAGCGTGGATAGAGGATTGGTTGTCAAATAGGAGGCAGAGAGTGGGGGTTAATGGGTGCTATTCGGATTGGCGGTTGGTGACTAGTGGAGTGCCCCAGGGGTCGGTGCTGGGGCCTCAGCTATTTACCATTTATATAGATGATCTGGAGGAGGGAACCGAGTGTATGGTGTCGAAATTTGCTGATGACACCAAGATTGGTGGAACGGCAAATTGCGCGGAGGGTGTGGAGAGCCTACAGAAGGATCTAGATAGGCTGGGCGAATGGGCCAGGAACTGGCAAATGGAATTTAATGTTGGCAAGTGCGAGGTGGTCCACTTTGGTAGGAATAATGGTAGGAAGGACTATTACTTACATGGCGAAAAACTGCAGCAGGCGACGGTGCAGAGGGACCTCGGGGTCCTTGTGCATGAGTCGCAAAAACCCAGCCTGCAGGTTCAGCAGGTGGTCAGGAAGGCGAATGGGATGCTGGCCTTCGTGGCGAGGGGGATTGAATATAAAAGTAGGGAGGTCTTGCTGCAGCTGTATAGGGCATTGGTGAGGCCACAGCAGGAGTACTGTGTGCAGTTTTGGTCGCCGCACTTACGCAAGGATATTTTGGCCTTGGAGGGAGTGCAGAGGAGGTTTACTAGGCTGATACCGGAGTTGAGGGGGTTGAGCTATGAGGAGAGGCTGAATAAACTAGGCTTGTACTCGTTAGAGTTTAGAAGAATGAGGGGAGATCTCATTGAGACATATAAGATGATGAATGGGATGGATAGGATAGAGGTGGAGAGACCCTTCCCGCTCAGAAAGGACAGTAGGACTAGGGGGCACAGCCTCAAGATAAAAGGGGGGCGGTTTAGAACGGAGTTGAGGAGGAACTTCTTCACTCAAAGGGTGGTGAATCTCTGGAATTCTCTGCCCGTTGAAGTGGTGGAGGCTGCCTCGCTAAATATTTTTAAGACGCAGGTTGATGGGTTTTTGATAAGCGAGGGGATTAAGGGTTATGGGGAGAGGGCAGGAATGTGGAACTGAGCCACAACAGATCAACCATGATCTTATTGAATGGCGGGGCAGGCTCGAAGGGCTAAATGGCCTACTCCTGCTCCTATTTCTTATGTAAACCACTTTCTAGTCACAAATCTTACCTGAGCATCATGCATCATCACACTGCTACCCTCACCTGAACGCTTGCCTTCACACAAAGGCAGAGGATGTCTTCCAGAGCTTCACCTACTGGTAGCAGTGACTACACCTATGCAAATCTTACCTGAAACAGCCAATCAGTGTCACTGCTCTGCTGCCCTCACCTGGACACTTGTTTTCACATGAAGGTGGAGAGTGTCTTCCAGAGCTTCACTTTCTGGTAATAGTGACTGGGCTTATGCAAATCTTACCTGAAACAGCCAATCAGCATTGCTACTCTGCTGCCCTCTCCTGGATGCTGGCCTTCACACAAAGGCAGAGGGTTTCTTCCGGAAGTTCACCTTCTAGTAGCGCTACTGAACCTTCAACTTTCATATCTCCACTCTTTGATTTTTCCTTTTGCCCAGGCTGTACATTCTTTTGCACCTCTTTCACTTCAACTGGGCTTCCCTTTACCACTTTAACAAAACTCACTGGCTTATCTTGTTATACTATGTCAGTCTTCCCAATGCTTTTCTTAAACTACAATCATTGCAACTTTACATGGCCTAATTTATTACAGTGAAAACATCTGATGTTTTTCATTTCTTTTCCATCCCCCTGTATTTCCTTTTTAACCTGAGGTACACTATCTTTGTTATTTCCCACAACCTTTACCACCTGAGAACTTCTCTTTTCCCCAGTTTCTATCTCTCACAGGCTGAAACTGATGTCAGAAACCAATCTTTGATTCATGAACTAATTCATAATCATCTGTCATTTCTGCTGTTAACCTTACAGTTTTAACCCTCTGCTCTTTTACGTGAGTTTGCACTACATCAGGAAGTGAATTTTTTAACTACTCCAAAATAATAATTTCTCTAAAAGCTTCATACACCTGGTTTATTTTGCAATCCTTTATCCACCTATCAAAATTGCTCTGTTTGATCCATCCAAATTCTATGTATGTTTGACCAGGTTCTTTCCTTAGATTTCTAAACCATTTTCTGTAGGCTTCAGGCAATAGTTCATATCCACCTAAGATGGATTTTTTCACTTGCTCATACTTCCCAGATATCTCCTCTGATAGTGTTGCAAACACTCACTAACTCTACCTACCAACTTTGTTTGAGTCAGTACTACACACATTTGTTTAGCCATTTTCTGAACTGAAATGGAAAAAGCTTCTACATCCTTCTAATCAAACTTTGGCAATGCTTGGACATATTTAAATAGATTCCCACCAATCCTTTGACTATGAAGCTCTTGCTCGTTCACACTGTCCTCATCACATACTCAATTTTTACCTCCCCTTTACCTCCACCCTTTTTAACTGATGTTATCTTTTTATTGAAGTTCAAGTTCTCCCTCTTTTTCTTTTTGTTCTGTTAGGGCTATCCTTTCCCTTTCATTTTCCCTTGCCTAAAATTCAAGCAGCATCAATTCCTTTTCTTGTTGCAATTTCCACTTCTTCAATTCTTTTGCTTGCTGTCCCTTCCTTTCTCTGGCTTTCTCTGCAGCAATTGCTTCCCTTTCTTTTGTTTTTTCTGCTGCAGGTGCCTCCCTTTCTCTGGCATGTTGTTCTGCTACTCTGTCTCTCTTGTCTTTATTTTGAATTCAAGCTGCTTTAATTCATTTTCATGTTCAAGCTCTTTCATTTGTAATTGAATTCTTGCAAACTCCAATGATGCTGACTGTGTTTCTGGCAATTTTAAATGCTCAACTATTGCCACAATTGTTTCGCCTGTCTGTGCACTGTCAGGCAATGTCAGGCTAATTCCAAAAGCTTTGTTTTAGTCAACTTTTGTAATCTACCTTGCGTGAACTCTTCCACCTCCGGAACTTCTTAGCCTCTAAAAAGCCATTATTCCACAAGACGCTCCGTATTTAAACCTGAAAACAATACAACAATATGCTCACCTCTCACTACCTTTGAGTTCAATAATGCCAAATCAATCAAGAAATATAGATTTTGATCCCGGATGGTTCAGGTCAGAAATTCCAAAGTGTTTTATGAAGCTCACCTGAACCACAAGTTTTGCATCTGAATTTGGCTAGGAAAGCAAACGATGTTTCACTTCAGGTATAATTCAAGGGACCCACTAGGGAGCTTGTATCAAACAAAGTTTATTTAAGAATATAGTTAACATGTATAGTAAGAAAATTAGCAACAACTTTTATCAATTACAAACAAGAAACAAAACAACCACTATAATGTATAACTCTTAATGAATATCTCTAACATGTACAAATTAAAACAAAAATCCGATAAACAAAACCCTTTAAATAGATTTATCATTGTACAGGCTAAAATCATGTAATATTGGATTCCCGTTCCCTGTGTTGAAAGCTGATTTCAAATAATCTTGAACATTCAAAGCAGCTTGTATTCTTCAGCTCCCCAAAACCACTGATTCTTTACTGCAGGATGGCATGAGTTGTGCTTTCAGCGAATTGGTAAAACTTTCACAATAAAAACATAGAAAGAGACCTCTTTCAGCTCTGCTTCTAACACTGCAGCCAAAATGAAACTTGTCACCTGAACTGCACACAGTACTTTTTGTTTCTCCCACCAATTAGATCACCTAAGGTTGTCAGCTGAGAAACACTGACTATGAGAGCAGTAAAAATCATGAAAAACATGATTTTTAAAAAATCTCTTAAAGCGACACTAACATCACACCCTGTGAGCTGTATTCCTCTACTACTCACATCACTGCACTAACCCTCTGTGTAGTTCTCTTCTCAACTCTATGCAACTCCCCTCTCCCCTGTAGCTATTTTTGTTGTCAGCCAAAAGTCTGGTGCTTCTGATCAGATCAATTCAAGGTCTAATTTTAGTCAGTGCCTCCGATGCTGATATGATTAAGAAACTTCCAAAGTGTAGAAGGTAATCTCTCAGCAAAAGTACTGGGAATCAAATCATATCCTACTTACAGTTGGGAAAACTGCTGAGTACTGATTTTTTAGTTCAATATTTCTTTGAGATTGATCCAACTCCTTCAATTTTACTGTGTTCTCACCTTGTCTTCATTGACGAGTTCCAGGAAGCCCTCACCTGCACCCAAAACTCATATGCTCTTTCAGGTTGAAATTAATTCCCAACCCACTCTCCCATGGGTATGTTCATAGCTGGTACTGTACAACTAAAAATAACATGCAAATATACTTTACATGAAGGTTTCTCTCAAGAATTCTGGATTTTTTAAATTTAAAACCTTCACATCAATGAATTTGAAAGCAGCAATTTTGTGTTTTGTGCACTGAGTTGTTTTGTGTGATGAGCTGGGTGTGTGCCACACACTAAAACTTACTGTCATATTTAAAAGTCTCAAATTAAATGACAGAGAAATTCGCACAGATAGAATTTCTGTTTCTCTAATCTGAAGTGTACAAGCTAGCCTAATAGGGGAACATTCAAGCAACCAGAGTTTAGTGGCAGGTTGACAGAGGCAATGCTTATCTTGCAAGTTTGTACAAGGATATTGCTGAAGCTTAACAAACCAACACTGCACACAGAGTACAGGTACATGTCCTGCTAATAATCCAGTCAGAATCAGCCTGCTGGTTAGGAAATTGGCTTGTAATTATCTAATGTTGAAAACTATCTTTTCTATACCTGCCTATTGTCTATCCCTTAAGTACATTGAGACAATTATTACATTAAGGGAGCAAATGTTTGCTGACAAGAGGGAAAATCCTAGAGTTAAATGACAGATCCAGCATTTCACATGTGATGAGGCGACTGGTCAATCATTTGGAGTATCATGGATCTGGCTGGTGCAAATTTTAGATGATTGAATATGCGAAAAAGGATTGTCTTGATTCTGAGCCTCCATCATGTGTCATGTTGGAATCATTATGTTCCCAGTGAGGATATTCACTAGTTGGTCATTAAATAATTTGTAAATGCGGATTGAACTTTCACTCAGAAAGCAGCAGACGCAAGGAATCCCTCCAAGGTGGCATAGTTAGAAGCAGAGTTCCCCAGGAAAGATTAAGAACTATTCTTTTCATAATACAATCATAAGAGGTAAAAAATACTGAGAAAGGCCCTTCAGTATACAAAGCTAGAATACTGGGAAAGAATAATTAGAAGTGTTAAATTGTAAGAAAGTACTCAGGAGAACAAGCTTAATAAATTATTCCAATAATAAGAAAGTCATATTTATCTATGGAAAGGAAACCTGTGTGGTAATGAGTAATTTGAAAGAAAAAGAATGCCTCCAATTGTTTTGTCTGTAACTGTAAACAGACAAGGTCGATTCTCACATTGGACATGGTCCCTCCAATATTACTGGCCCGTTTTTCATTTCTGGCACTTTTTGTTTGTAATCTATTCAGAATAAAAGAAATATGATAATGCTGCTTTTGAAAAAAAAGTATTAAAATTAAAGTTGTGCCTTTGGTTTATTTAATATTTGAAATGTCTCTTGGAAACAATGCTATCTAATATTAATGTTTGAACATGCATTTAAATCCCTGTGCTGCTACCTCTTTATCTGGTATTTGAATTATGGTAATAATTCAGTTCTAAAAAATACCTTCATGCATCTATTAAAAATAGCAACTGAATATTTGATATAAATGTACTGGATGCTCATTGTGCAATTCTCTGGATTTGTGAAGTAAGGAAGATATTGCTAAGATTTTCTGGCCTTTCCTGCCAATTGGATCATCTGGTCCTGCTGAAGGTGACCCCTTGTGGTGGATTCCCCAACAGGATGGCCAGTGAGCAACACAAAAGACTACTAATGCCGGCAGAATCATAAGATCCTGTTGATGGTCAACGGTGAGTTGCCTCTGCCGCCAGAAAACCCACAGGGGGACCAGGAAATCCTGCCCATATATCTGAATTTAAAACTAATTAAAACTCAGTTCCTGTCTGTTGATTTCTGTTCTTTTCTGAATAAGCAGAATACTGGAGGAACTGTTCAACTGGTGACTGCCTTTTGCTTGCAGCAAAATCACGTGGCCAATATTTGAAAATCGGAAGGTTGATTAGACCACTTCAGCCACTCCATGGTTATCCAAGGCCAATCAAATCTACAAATGCGTGAGCATTCTGTTTCTTTAAAAAAGGCTTAATGCTGCTTCATTTGGAAAATTGGTTTCTGCCAGATTCTGTGTTTCAATACAAACATGAAAAATAGTTGTCAACTTCATGAAAGATATATGTGACTTCTCGTTGGCCTGAGCAGGGGTGAAGGGGGCAGAGGTCAGTAGCTGGGTCTTTGGGGAGATGGTGAGGTGGGTCAAGAGCTTCAAGTTTTTAGATGTCCAGATCACCAACAACCTGTGCTGATTCCCCCCATTACTAACACTATAGTTAAGAAAGCCCACAGTGCCTCTACTTTCTCAGAAGACTAAGGAAATTTGGCATCTCAGCTACGACTTTCACCAACTTTTACAGATGCACCACAGAAAGCATTCTTTCTGGTTGTATCACAGCTTGATACAGCTCCTGCTCTACCCAAGACTCAAGGAACTACAAAAGGTCGTGAATGTAGTTCAATCCATCACACAAACCAACCTTCCATCCATTGACTCTGTCTACACTTGCCACTGCCTCTGCAAAGCAGCCAGCATAATTAAGGACCCCACGCACCCCAGACAATCTCTCTTCCACCTTCTTGCATCGGGAAAAAAATACAGAAGTCTGAGGTCACATACCAACCGACTCAAGAACAGCTTCTTCCCTGCTGCTGTCAGACTTTTGAATGGACTCACCTTGCATTAAATTGATCTTTCTCTATGCCCTAGCTATGACTATGACATTACTCTCTCGTTTCCTTCTCTGTGAATGGTATGTTTGTCTGTATAGCACGCAAGAAACAATACTTTTCACTGTATGTTAATACATGTGACAATAATAAATCAAATCAAAGTAACCAGGCCTGGGAAGGAATGGTGGGGGTGTGTAGTGGAATGGGGGAGATTTGGACTTGGGCTTGGGGGGAGGAGGTTGCTATGGGGCTGGGGAGCTCTTGTGGAAAGGGTTGAATAGCTCTGTGGGAGTGGTGGGGGGGGGTTCCATGGGGGAGGTAGGTGCGGGTGGGGCAGTTGGGGGTGGTGATGGGAGTCCCATGGGGGACCAGTTTTGGTCTGTACAATAGCTACCGAGAAGCTAGAAGTGGTTTTAATTCTTGTTACTTTTTCTGGGTAACTATTCAAGCAACATAACTAGAAACATACAATAGTTGTGATTTAGATTGCATTTTTTGTGGGTGAGGAATATGACAGCAGGAGATTCCCAGCACATCTTATAACCACTGGTTATACTGTCCTGGAGCTCGGAAGTTACAGCCCATACTTTCAGTTGTTGTAATTCTATTTTATAATACGGGTATCTGGGATTCTCTGAGCTACTTGAGGATTCATTTGGAGGCAGGAAGTCTTACAGAAAAGCATGATAGTGGCAGCGCCAATGCTATTCCATTGCCATGCTATATTTCCAATAGGGAGAAAAGTGGCAGACTGCCTGTATGCCAGAAACCCAAGTGATCCACTTAAGCGGTCAACTAAAGGCATCTATCTGTCATCGCTAGCATTTAACCGACAGTGTGAGGGTTCTTGTCTGTGTGGCCAAAACACCATATAAACTCTGGTGGCTTCCTTGTAGGTTATGGGAAGGGAGCATTCTTTCTATGCACCCTTTAGCTCATGAAAGACGCCACATCAATGCCCTCAATACCCAAACCCCCCTTCCCACCACCATCCATCTCCTTATTGAGCTTGGTGCCCCTACATTCTAACTAATTGATTTTGAAGGTATACAGCAAAGATACATGCTCATCCTCCAGATGCATCCCCACCAATGGCCATCAATTCCTGAAGTTCTGCTGAGTCTGCTAAGCTGCCAGCCCTCTGAATTCACTAGCTGCTCCTGTGGTGGACTGGTGGCAGTAGTGGTGGCAGGCCCCAGTTTTTGACAGGATGGCAGCCCTTGTTATTGACAGTTTATTGTTAGAACAGGGTAGCTCCCATTTCCTACCCTGATTCAAGCTTTGTATCGTGGAATCCCTGAAGCCTATTAAAAATCCATTGCAGCATTTCTGTACTATATTGATAAAGAAATTGAAGAGTGGGAAAAGAGAGAAGTGAAATGATATCTGAATGAATTGACCATGCCTGCTATTATCCACAGACCTGCCACTACAGAAAAGCTCCACGTCTGAAAAAGATTGTCTCCACTTGATAAGCAATGCAATCTCCATTGATTTGTGGCCAGCAACCACAACCGGAAGGCATTGTCAAGTTACACTTCTAAGCTTTATGACCTGCTTCATTCTAAGCAGCTGCAAGAGATTTCACCAATGTCAAAGCATCTGCAGTTCACCCATAACAACTGCAGCAGCATATTTTGTTCACTTGGAAGGTCCGGGACATCATTGATGGTATTCGTATGGTAATTCAAATCTATGATACAATGGTTTTGTGGATGCTAATTTATGGGGAACAGAATTGTTAAGGTTCAGAAGGAGGCCATTTGGCCTTGAATTTGGACCAGTTCTCTGAATGAACATTACGGTTTAGTGGCATTCCCATGCTCCTACACATTGTTTCAATTCAAATAAGCAGCTTTCTTGAGTGCTGTGATTGAACGAGTTGAGTACATAACAGTACTGAATGTCAAAATGTTAGAGATGCTGACTTTTGGATAAGACTTTAAGCTGAGACCCTGTCTGCCTGTTCAGATTCATATGAACAATCCTAATGCACTGTTAGAGTAAAAAAGGGAATCTGGTTATATGTTTTTTCAAACTTTTTCTATCAAACAAAAGCTGAAAATTAAATAATTATTTCCCTGATTTAATTTATGTGGCACCCAGCTGTTTACCAACATAACAATTGAGTCTGGGCTTCATAAGTATCATGATGTGGACATGCCGGCACTGGACTGCGGTAAACACGGTAAGAAGTCTCATGACACCAGGTTAAAGTCCAACAGGTTAATTTGTAGCAAACACCACATTTGTAGCGTTTGCTACAAATAAACCTGTTGGACTTTAACCTGGTATTGTGATGCTCCCTACTTCAGAAATAGTCCATTGATTATTTTCAGACATTCTTAGGGTCTAATACATTTTTATATAAAGGCAAGCTTCTCTTTCTTCTACCTAGGCAGAAATTGCAATGCCTTCATTTTAAGGCAATATCCCAGGATTATGTGAACTACAATGAAACATGCAAGGTTGGTTCCTCAGAGAACAGGGACACCCTTTTGAAACTGGCTAACCACACCATGAATGAATAGCCACAAACTACAACACAGTGCATATAGAATGAAGGCATAAAGCCAAGAAGCCCATCACTGAAAAAAGTATTAATCATCTTAATCAATATTTCAGATGTTTTGCAGGATCTGGCAGGCTCCTGCAATACAGTCCAACCAGATATTGAACATTCATTATGGCATGTGCTGCATAACTTTGGCATTCAGAAAGGTATAAAAATAAGAATAGTTTTTTGAAGATTTCATGTGAAGCGGGTGTCCCTAATCACATTTGCTTCTTCCTTATTCATCATGCCATCATCACCCTCTCCATCTAATCCGCCAGTGGCTGCTACAAATTTTATTTCTATTTCAAATAACATTTGGGTGGCATGGTGGCACAATGGCTAGCACTGCTGCCTCACAATGCCTGGGTCCCAGGTTCAATTTCGGCCTCGATGTTCTCTCCATGTCTGTGTGTGTTTCTTCTGGGTGCCCTAGTTTCTTCCCAAAGATGTGAGGGTTAAGCTGATTGACCCAAATGTCAGGGGGATGAGCAGGAAAAGGGCCTGGATAGGATTGTGGTTGGTACAGACTCAATGAGCCAAATGGCCTCCTTCTGTACTGTAGGGATTCTATGATAACACACAACTATATTTTTTATTGGTACAGAGAAGCACTGGAAAGGGAAAGAGTGGGCGGTATGGTGGCACAGTGATTAGCACTGCTGCCTCACAGCTCCAGGGACTTCAGTTCGATTCCCAGATTGGGTCACTGTGTGGAGTTTTGCACATTGTCCCCGTGTCTGCATGGATTTCCTCCTGGTGCTCCCATTTCCTCCCACACTCCAAAAATGTGTGGGTTAGGTTGATTGGCCATGATAAATTGCCCCTTAGAGTCCCTGGACGTGTAAGTTGAATGGATTTATGGGGTAAATATGTAAGGTTACAGGGATTGGGCCTGGATAGGGTTGTGCAGACTCAACGGACTGAATGACTTCCTTCTGTATAGTAGGGGTTCTATGATTCTACTGGGGTGTAAGCCTTTATTATGTAAAACACTAAACTTTAGGGGGTTTAGATGTTTTTGTTTTATTTATTTTGTGTTCATTTTATTGTTTTTCCTATTTGACCATTTTGAATGCTGAAAGATACAATTACTAGGATAGCAAAGTAGGCGGCACCCAGTGTGTAACCACATTCTAGCACTGCGCAGTAGTGTTAAATAGACCCACCTACTGCAAACAATGGTACAGCAAGAGTACCCTGACTGATGTACGTAAACAGACTTACTCAAGATTAGATCTTCAGTACCACAGAATAACCGTAAGCTGTTTAGAGAATCCTGATTAGGTGAGTGTTGGTTCAGTTTTTTGTTTTCAGGATGCTAATTACTTTGTGAAAATTAGATACCTAATATTTAAAGTACATTTCTAATCTATTTTTTTCTGAATGGGCTATTATCATGAATTTAAAAAGATAAATTATTTTAGAATTTGTGTTTGTAGACTGTCTCTTACTACGACCCACCTGTCAGATTCAATGCCATTTTAAATAACCTAAAAAAATTAGTCATCCAGCGACTTTTTTATTTGTTGTGTTACGTTGAAAAAGACCCTTGTTAAACAAATCAGTAGAATTCAATGGAACAATGAGCAAATGAAAAATACACATTAATGTAAGGAGACAAGGGAATCTGGTTGTACGTTGTTCAATTCTGAATACTTCAAAGATTTCAGTGTATGTAAAAAATGCATTACATCCTGATAATAGCAAGTAGAATGAAGAAATCCAGTCCATCTTCATAACTGAAGAGGCATTAGTAGTAAAACTGACAGAATTGTTCATTTGATTTATTTTCCTTTCTGGGATTTCCTCACTTATTGCATACCAGACAGATAACGCGGAGTCACTGCTATCCCAGTCCTGAAGAATCTACAGCATGAGTAAAATGATTTTGACCATTGATTTTTCATTTTGCAGCATCAGGCTGATGGAGCTAGCAACTGAATATGCCATATTATCTGACCTGTTAACTTAATCCCTGTGGGTGGGTTTTGCTATTTCTCAACCCAACTGTTTGAACGGGGCATTCATCTTCGGGATGAAAATTGATGTTTGTCAGTAGTGTGAAACAAGTTCACAGTGAATCAAATACAATGGAGAAGGAAATCAGATGCTGTGTAAAACAGATGCCTCTTTTGTGCTACTTGGATGAGAATAGTGATAATAATAATCAGAGGATATAGTTGGCTGGTGGAATATAGGGACAGTAAGAAGTCTCAAAACACCAGTTTAAAGTCCAACAGGTTTATTTGGTAGCACAAGCTACTAGCTTTCGGAGCACTGCTCCTTCTTCAGGTAAGTGGGAGTTCTGTTCACAAATAGGGCATATAAAGACAGAAACTCAATTTATAAAATACTTTTTGTAAATAATTTTGTAAATTGAGTTTGTGTCTTTTTATGTCCTGTTTGTGAACAGAATTCCTATTTACCTGATGAAGGAGCAGCGTTCCGAAAGCTAGTGGTTTATGCTACCAAATAAATCAATTGGACTTTAACCTGGTGTTGTGAGACTTTTTACTCTGTTTACCTCAGTCCAATGTCAGCATCTCCACAACAGGAATATAGGGACACAGAGCAGATGAGGTTTTGCTAGGAAGTGTGAAATGATACATTTTGGGAGGAAGTACAAGGAGAGGCAATGGAAATTAAAGGATATCATTCTAAAAGGGATAGCGGAAACAAATAAACTATGTCTACTTGCATAAATTGTTGAAGGGCAGGTTAAGGAAATAGGTCATAGAGTCATAGAGGTTTACAGCATAGAAACAGGCCCTTTGGCCCAACTTGTCCATGCCACTTTCTTTTTAAACTGCTAAGTTAATCCCAATTGCGTGCCTTTGGCCCATATCCCTCTATACCCATCTTACCCATGTAACTATCTAAATGCTTTTTAAAAGACAACATTGTACCCACCTCTGCTACTACCTCTGGCAGCTTGTTCCAGATACTCAGCGCCCTCTGTGTGAAAAATTTGCCCCCCTGGACACTTTTGTATCTCTTCCCTCTCACCTTAAACCTATGCCCTCTAGTTTTAGACTCCCCTACTTTTGGGAAAAGATATTGACTATCTAGCTGATCACCTCTCAGCCTCCTACGCTCCAGAGAAAAAAATCCCAGTCTATCCAGCCTCTCCTTATGACCATCAAATTCCAATAGCATCCTAGTAAATCTTTTCTGCACTCTTTCTAGTTTAATAATATCCTTTTTATAATAGGGTGATCAGAATTGCACACAGTATTCCACGTGTGGCCTTACCAATGTCTTGTACAGCTTCAACAAGACATCCCAATTCCTGTATTCAATGTTCTGACCAATAAAATCAAGTGTGCCGAATGCCTTCTTCACCACTCTGCCCACCAGTGACTCCACTTTCAAGGAGCTATGAACATGTACCCCTAGATCTCTTTGTTCTGTAACTCTCCCCAACATCCTATCATTAACTGAGCAAGTCCTGCCCTGATTCAATCTACCAAAATGCATCAGCTTGCATTTGTCTAAGTTAAACTCCATCTGCCATTCGTCAGCCCACTGGCCCAACTGATCAAGATCCCATTGCAATCAAAGATAACTTTCTTCACTATCCACTATGCCACCAATCTTAGTATCATCTGCAAACTTACTAACCATGCCTCCAATATTCTCATCCAAATCATTAATATAAATAATAAATAACAGTGGACCCAGCACTGACCCCTGAGGCACACCGCTGGTCACAGGCCTCCAGTTTGAAAAACAACCCTCGACAACCGCCCTCTGGCTTCTGTCAAGAAGCCAATTTTGTATCCATTTAGATACCTCACTCTGGATCCTGTGAGATTTAATCTTATGCAACAACCTACCATGTGGTAGATTGTTGCATAAAATAGAAGAACCCATCACAGAAAGCATGAATGCCTGAACTTGAAAATAGAGCCATTAAGTACTAGAATAAAGGAAATTATGATGAAACTTTATTAGACACTGGTTCAGCCCCAAATGGATTACGTGTCCAATTCTGGCTAAAACCTGTAGGAAGGATGTGAAGGCTTTAAGAGAGAGTCCCAGAAAGGTTCGGCACCTTCTCTAAATGAAAATGGTTCATGGGATGAGCAACTTCAGTTATATGGGTAAATTGGAGAAGCTTGGGTTGTTCTTCTATGGGAAGAGAGGTTTGAGAGAAGATTTGATAGAGATATTCAAAATCATGAGGAATCCAGACAAATAGAGAGTAATTGTTCCCATTGGTGGAATCTTTGAGAACTAGTGGACACAAGTTTATCAACAGTGCACAGCTACTGAACAATTGTGTCTAAGAATATTTTGGAGTACGTGTGTTTTTATTAATGTGAACCAAGTTTCCTAAGCTCAAAATTTTAAAATTTGTCACTCTGGTACTATGTCTTATCAGAGCTGTCATTGATGTACTTTCTAGTTCAAAACTGCTGGGAAATCACTTAACTCCCATTGCTCTAAGAAAATAATGATCCAAATATCCAGGGCAGCCTCAAAACTGCATGAAGATATCTATTTTGGAGGCTAAGAGAAAGATTGTGTTTTGGCAGTCAATAAATATAAAAACAGCAGCTTTGGAATCTTGTTTTGCATCTCCTGATATGAAAAGTTGCAACCCTAAAACTTCCATTGTATCCAAACACTCAAATGAGGAAAAAAAATTGGGTGCAAATTTTCTTTTCCCTTTTAAAGGAGCTGAGCCTATTGGGTGAATATTCCATGAGGACTGATTGCTAATGTCAATGATGATGTACTACTGAGGCAGTCACATGTTAGGCTGTCGAGAGAGAGGTTGGAATCATTACCTGGGAACAACATGCCTACTCTGTTACCTGTAATATACACTGTTAGAAGATTATACTGTAAACTGTCTGTGCTGTTATATGCTCTGTCTGAGGCCAGAACTCTCCATTCACCTGATGAAGGGCAAACCCTGAAAGCTTGTGAGTTTACTATCAAATAAAGTGGTTGGACTTAAACCTGGTGTTGTCAGACCTCTTACCGTGTTTACCCCAGTCCAACGCCGGCATCTCCACACCATATACACTGTTAAGCAGACACCTAGACTGTGTCTATTATCTGTCTAAAACTGAGCCCACGCCTAGACTCCAAGGTAGAAGAACCCATCTCAGAAAGAAATGGAACCCGGTGCACAATGATATATGGTTGTTGGTGGTTTTATTAGTGATTCTCAAGCAGACATCATTAAAAAGAAGTGACCCTTCCACCCAGGCACATTTGCCCTGATAGGTTTATAAAATAATCTCTTTGTCAATCCACCTTCTTTCCAGATTTTCTCCTAGCCTCATAATGCCTAATTCTAAACTTAGATTGAAATCTCCCTGTTTCAAAGTAATTCCACATCATGTTGTATGTATATTTCAACATTTAATTCTATTTTACAATGTTTAATTTTCCTTTTTATGATGTTTAATTTTCCCACTAATCTTTTAATTATTTTCTCTTCTCCTTGGTATTCTCTTAATTTTCCTATCTTTATCTATTTTGCAGTATTTAATTTCCTTTTTCTTTCAGCATATTTCTGTCTCAACATTTTTTTCTCTTTTTTCATTTATCTGTGCTGCTGTGGTTTCTGTAACCCCTCATGGGACAGCTTTGAGGGTCAGTTCATTCCTTCTGAAGTACGTTGTTGCTACTGTCATTGTCAGCTAAGGCACATGCATTGATCAAGGATGTTAAGAGTTTTAGTGAAAGATTGAACTGAACGTTAGACTGACACACTGACAACTATCATCAATGCAAATTAAATGGCTGAAGTATGTCCACTACTCACACGCCCAGATCTTTCCTTCTGTGCAGGGTGTGCTTTTGATAACATTTCTCACCCCAGGCTTGCTGTCTGATTATTTAGGGTCCTAAAAGCAAGAGTTACATTGTGACAATTTGTTGGAACAGTAAGATTAGATTTTTATCTTTACTACAGAATGTGGAAAGGAAAATCAAATGGGGAAGGATTACATATACCCGATGGAACCTATTATTTTAATTAACCAAAAAAAAAATCTAGCAGTTCTACTCATGGCATGACCCTTCCGTGGGGATGTTTAATGCCCAAATAATGAAGAAATGTATCCTGTAATCTTTCTTGCTGCAGATGGGGCCTTACATATGTTCATTTGTTTGCTTTCATTCGAATCTTGAATGATACTTCCATATATGAGACACGGATGGTTGAGTTGCCGAGAAGAAGGAACTTATCCAGAGCCTGGGATATTTAGAAGTCTGGCTGGCTGCATTATGTCGCTTGTGTGGGAGGAAAACAAGTTATTGAAACAGCATTTATAAGTTTGCCTGTCTTTTTTTTACATGTAATGTGATTTTAATTCTAGAAATATATAATGAGTTAGGTATGAAACTATCAAGGAAATTTGATTTTTTTGCTGCATTTTATATGGCCAAGTGAGACTGTATAAACTGGATTGTTATTGTTCCATGTTGATAAGATCTGATGGCTATGTATGAGAATGACCCAGTTGATATAGTCTAAACCATCATTCAATTGGGAGGCTCTTCACAATATTATTATTTAAGTTTTCAATGTAGCTGCTTTTTCTCCTCATGATAAAAAAATTGTAAGGGGTTAAATGAATATTTAAGCAAATATTTTCCAGTGTATTATGAATTACTGTAAAATCTCTGGTCCCGAATCTTGGTAGCGTGTAACTACAAAATGGGGAAGAATAGAAATGGATGTTTGATTTCCCTTGGGGTTCCACTGATCTACCACTGGAATTATGGCAGGAGTGTAGTAGCAGTCCCACCGAATTTCAGGATATTTGTCGATATTGGTACACGTGAATCATTTAGTTGCTGTTATATTTGCTTAGATTAAGTAGGTCTCACTCTGATATTTTCACTTTGGTTTTAATTTTATTTATTAGTGTCACAAGTAGGCTTACATTAACGCTGCAATGAAGTTACTGTGAAAATCCCCTAGTCTCTACAGTCTGGTGCCTATTCGGGTACACTGAAAAAGAATTTAGCATGGCTAATGCACCTAACCAGCATGTCTTTTACATTGTTGGAGGAAACCAGAACATCCAGAGGAAATCCATGCAGAGACAAGGGGAATGTGCAGACTTTGCACAGACAGTGACCGAAGTTGGGAATTCAGCCCAGGTCTCTGGTGCTGTAAGGCAGCAGTGCTAACCACTGGGCCACAATTTCACCATTTTTGGACTAAAAAGAATCTGGACATCATTCAAAAATGTGTGTTCTCGTATTTTTACCAAATAAGATAAATGTTTGCTCTGAGTTACTCAACATAATATACATTCTCTGTTTTGAGAATGACGTTCACTCAAGGGATCTCTGGTTTGGCCATTGGCACAAAGGAATGGCAATTTTAATTTTAATTCCAAGATGTGCTGGGAGCACGGGAAGTGGTGGGGGGAGGGGGGAATGATGGGGTGCATGGGAAGGGGATGTGTCAATTAATTATCACATAGGAAATCAAAAAATGCAATTGTCTGTGGCTTTTTAACTCAGCCACCTTATTATACTCATGCTTTCAAGTTTCCCATTCAGTCAGTGATTGTGGGTGCTGTAGAGCAAGGAGCACACCTTCCTGCCACTGCAGCACTGTGTCTGGATGGGCTGGAGAGCTGTCAGCCAATCAGATTGACCGACAGCTCCCCCAAGGTGGGGTTTTCTTCCCAAGTGAGGACGAAAGTCCCGCTTGCTGCCAATCTTGCTGACTCTCTGGATGGTGAGGGTTGAGCCCACGCCATCCAAAAAATTATAGCCCGCAACAAAACAGGTGCAAGTAGTCTAGCGTGACACAATCTTAACTCCAGTATTTAAAGGAACTATCCAAAGTGGCAAAAGTTCATAGTTGCGAACCAAAGAAGGAAGTGACAGAAGCAAGTCCAAAAGGCTGCTCCTTTTTTAAAAAAATGCCTCCCTGGAGATGTTATCCGGGCAGTAAACAAGGAAACTCCTTCCTTCTAACGGGTGGAAGAATTTTACTGCTGACACCAGAAAGCACGGTTGGAGGCTGCAGAGAAGATCAGCAATAGAATTGTGGTGTCGCCCCACCCCCCGCTCTCCCCCGCCCCAAATTAAATGCAGAAAGTGTTTTAAAGACTTAAAAAGGTCAGAAAGAGATAAGGATGGCTGTACATGCACTTGCACCCTTCTGTGTGCATTGCCCTATTCCCTCATTCTGCCTTTGCAAACCCATTCTACCATATTACTCTTCATACTCACTTTCCATGCACTCATCCCCCACTGCCAATACATTTCCTCATATCACCATCGATCCATCCACAACAAGCAATTACTTCCATCCTTCTGCAATGTCATTGGATGAACACATGCCACTGCACAGACTCGCACATCTCTTTCTTCCCCTTGCAGGAGAAGAGAACACAGCACATGAGGAAGAAGAAGTCACCAAGGATGGATAAGGAATTACCTTTTACAGTAGACAGGTGACAAGGAGGAAGTGCTGGAGTTTAATGGAAATTTGACATCCCTGACTGTTGAACAAGGAAAAACGGAGAACGCCCAACTAGCTTGCGAAACAATTAAATAAAAACCACCCATATGTCACATGGCATTCTGTAACTTTGCTCACTTTCAACATCATCTGCTTCATAATGATAAGTTGCATAGAATCATATAATCTCTATAGCACAGAAGGAGGCCATTTGGCTCCGACAGAGCATCTTATCCAGCTCCCCACCCTATCCCTGTAACTATAATGATTATCTTCCAAGGACTTTCATTTCCCACAAGGTCTTCACATTTTCAGTAGCAGACAGTAAACATTGCTGGCAAAATTCCTCAGAGATATTGAGTCCTGAGGATGAAGACAATCCACCAGCTCAGATATTCCACTCAGAAAGGCAGCGAGTTCGGTTTGATGACTCACATTTCACAAGTAAGCAGCAGCAGATGGTAGTGAGTGGGAGAGCTGCGGAGTCCACAACGTTGCTCTATTCTGCTGGATTTTATTAAAGGGAAGAGCACTTTATTGATTTTAAAAAGCTTATTGACATTTTATTATCATGAAAAATGCCATATAAATGCAAGTTTTTTCTGTTAGTATTTGTGGCAAGGGTGGAGGGCAAGTGAAAAGAATGGTTGTTGCATTTCTGATGATGCACATGTGCTGGTGCAACCAAAATAAACGTTACAGTAATGTTGGCCCTGGCATCACAGACATCAGTGCTGGCAGCTGGGGGTGCAGTTTCCTTATCAGTCTCCTCATCTTCTTTCTCACATCCAAGGAGTATTGAAACTCTTCAGTTTGTTCATCCTGAAGGTGCAAACCTTTCTGTTGCTCAAAATTATATGGAAAAAAATCAAACCACAACCATTCTGGAAACCCTGGTTAGTTCACATTGAAGGACATCTCCAGATTTGTCCAGGAGCCTGGTGCTTTTTCAATGTGTTGATGGCCTGTCCAATCACCAATGTCCAATGGTGATATGGCTTTTAGCATGGTGCTGTTGAGGTTTCTGACGAATGTCATGAGCCAATCCCCTGTCCGTTAGCAGCTACTTCTTAAGACTGCTTGCAGATGAAAAGAGATCAGGGAACCTGGTCTTCCACTGATAAAAACATCATGTTGGCCAGAAATGTTGTGTGGACTTGCAGAAAGAGCATTTTTTGGCTGTGCAGTAGCTGCACATTGATGTGTGGAAGTCCTCGTGGTTAATGAGTATTCCTGTTTATTCTATGGGTGCCTGATTGTCACGTGCGTGTTTAATCCATGGAGCATTGCACCTTTCAGGAACAAGTCAGATTTGCAAAGCTGAGTGTCAGGTTGTTCTGGCGGGCATTATTAGTAGCATAGTTAGAACAACTGCTGGCCCTGGAACACAATCCATCCATCGCTTACCTTATGCACGTTTGTGTGACTGACTGGGAGGCCCTGCATGTGACAGCAATGACCAAATATTCCCTCCTCCTGTAAGGTCGCCAATAAAGTAGAAGGGCACATCACCCCGCTCTTTAGGTGAAACTCCCAGAGAATTAAAAAAAATACAGATTGTTGGTGAAGTCTTGACAAAATGTTTGAGAAAGTATGCATCACCTGATATATTTTAAATGTCCCCTTCTAAAACAGTGTAGTTGGTCAATATCTAGCTGCAAGTGAATTGTGAAAGCTGACCATTGCTTTAACTGGTGTTCACAATCTTCACCAATGACTTCTTTACTTCTGTTCAAATGGCTGCTCTTTGAGATCAGTTGTTCCAACACTAGCCAACAAAATGGTGTACTGCCTCTTAACTGAGGGTCAGAAGGCAATTTATCTGTCAAAATTAAGTAGGGAAGTGGTATTATCGCTAGATTATTGATCCAGAAACTCAACTCATGTTCTGGGGACCTGAGTTTCAATCCCAACATGGCAGATGGTGGAATTTGAATTCCATAAAAAATATCTGGAATTAAGAATATGTAGATGACCATAAAACCATTGTCGGAAAAACCCATCTGGTTCACTAATGTCCTTTAGGGAAGGAAATCAGTTGTCTTTACTTGGTTTGGCCTGCATGTGAATCCAGAGCCACATTAATGTGGTTGACTCTCAACAGCCCTCTGAATATGGGCAATAAATGTTGACCAGCCAGTTACATACAAGTCCCACAAATAAATAAAAAAGTTTTAACTTATCTCGGAACAGCTGAGGACTTCAAATCCTTTATCAAGATGACATCCTGTACTCAATATGGGTTAAAATGGCATTGCAACTCAAGACCCCATCCACCTCAGAGGCCTTTAGTGACTAAAGTATCTGTGGAAAACCGTCCACAAACATTTTTCTCAATATACACTATAGAGGCAAGACAGTTTAGTCTATTCAACTGAATATTCTCTCATATGCAGTAACGTCCTTGATACGATTGGCGGCGTGGGCTCGTTGGGCCGAAGGGCCTGTTTCCTATGCTGGGTTGTTCTCTTTGTTGATTGTGAGAGAGTTGCGTATAATCTGTCCTGATGAGGCTGATCAGTGTCTTAAATGCTATCATTAGTTTCTTGCTCTTTGCTATATAGATTCAGGAGTGCAAATGAAAGAAGGCAATGAACATGAACAGTGAAATTTGTGTTTGTACACAATATGATCTTAATTTGTTGTAGTAAATCATTTGTTGGTACCTTCTTTTGCTTTGTTCCTTGTCTCAGTATTTTTGTTGTTTTTGTTTTTCTTTGTTCTATATTTAGGCGTTCAGGCCATTCTTTTAGCTATTTGCATCAGATGGGAGGCAGGAGGTAGCCATTTTTCCCAGCAGCTAGACTTCATGTCCTCTTCAACATTTTCCTCCCACAGCCTCTTTACTTCTGTTTTTCTGTAGCAACCCCACTGTGGATACGGTATGTCAGTCAGAATGTTGTTTATGTGGGACAACTATTGGATCATATTCCTGTGAGTTGTGGGGTTGGGGGTGATAGTTTGTAGGGAAACTTTGAAGATTAGTTTAACAGATTCAATAGTAGACTCTCCTCCATTTTCCTAAGCACATGGACTGAAAATGAGCAAGTTCCCAGAAATAAATTTAGGTTGAAAGTCATAACTAATATATTAAACTGATTTTAAGCCAGCATTTCAACCCATATTCAGCTTCCTAGGATTCCACAAGAACAAACAGCTTTTTCTTCCAAAGAGGTTGGAGTTTCAACAAAAAAAACAACCAATAAATTCAAGTTTGAGATTGGAAACTGACATTTCTGTCACTGCTAATTGAGACAGAAAGATTACAAGTGTCCTGTGTAATGTTAAATAGATTACATTTGGTAAAATAGTGGACAAAGGAATGATGTTTGAATGTTGACTGCCCAACAGCAAGTGTAATTAAATGTTGAACTGCATATGAAAGAGGAAATGAGAAGTTAATGTTTTGATGTGACTCTATCATCATCATCAACATCTTTGTCGTGATGTTGTTGATTCACTCTATCCTCCTTGTTCTACCTAGAAATACAAACGTAATTAAATTGACATATTCCATTTTCAATGAATCCCCACTCTTTGTGCTGCTCTGGCAATAGGAATAGATGGTATAGTGAGCCATATTGTCTTGCGAATATAAGCTGAGTTGGGATTAGTGTATGTGCATGCTGTGGAAGATTTAAATTGACAAACTAACATGATACGATTGAGTTATGTTTCTAACAAAAGAAACCTGTCCCAGTAAAATTGTCTTAGAGTTTCTACAATTTGTTTTATTTTCACATATAAAGTATACGTGCCATTTGCAAGGTGAAGTATTTAATGATTTGAAGGATAAAATGATTCTAACATTTATTTAAAATGTAAGAAGTGTCAATATTTTAAAATTGTAAAGGATTTTCCTCATTTCCTCTTCATCCTCACCCCCTCCCCAGGGAAATAAATTGCCAATATTCAGCACTCAAATCATCCTTCAATAACTTAAAAAGTTGTCATTTCTGCAATGTGCATTTTGATGTACTGCTATCACTTAATTTATGAAAGGCTGGAGTCTCTTTTGAATTGAAATATCTGTTTTTTTTCCCCCTCAGATAGTTGATTACGTTTTTAAACTTTTATTTAGCTAGGTAAATCATTTGAGAACCAATTCTCATTTATAATAACAACCTGGCCAAGAGGTTAACAATACTATTCATTTAAACTCTAAAAACAATAAAATACAAATTAGCAGTAAAAAAGAACTGACAGTTTAGCAAGTACATATATCAGTCAACAGGGCCTTAACCCTTTGGCTAACGGCAGTCAAAATAAGTTAGCTTCAGCTTTAGTTGTATCTCATTCTGGTCATTGGCAGCCACAAAATGAAGTGAATTATGACCAAAGTCTGTCCCTTGAAGCAAACAATTTGATCAAATCACATGACATCAGATTATAAGAAGAGACAGTAAAATGTAATAAACTTTTCAAAATAACAAGGCCAGAATTTTACCACCGTTTATGCTAGCGGGATTTTCTCCATCCCACTGCAGTGAATGGAGATTTAGCTGGCTGCCAAATCATTTAACCTTGCTGCAGCAGGAGCATAGCATGAACAGCTGGTAAGATTTTCCCTAACAAAATTAAAATGAGAGAAAAGTTGGATCAATCATATGATAACACAGCAAAGTACTCCTGTGATTATCACCCCCCCACAACACCCATCCCCATACAACTAAGCAGGTCCAGAGTGTCCCTGACACCCAGCCTCCAGAAGAAAATAATCCTGACCGAGGAAATGAGTTTCAGAACCAGAGGCCAGGAACTAGTGGCAAGTACCCATTCCACTGAACATCCATTGCTAATGCAGCAAAATACAAAGTAAGAAGTCTCACAACACCAGGTTAAAGTCCAGCAGGTTTATTTGGTAGCACAAGTATTCAAAGCACTGCTCCTTCATTAGGTGAGTGAAAGTCATGTTCACAAACAGCATATAAAGACACAAATTCAGTTTACAAGATAATGACTGGCATGTGAGTCTTTACAGGTAATCAAGTCTTAAAGGTACAGGCAATGTGAGTGGAGAGAGGGTTAAGCACAGGTTAAAGAGATGTGCATTGTCTCCAGCTAGGACAGTTGGTGAGATTTTGCAAGCCCAGGCAAGTTTTGGAGGTTATATTAAATATAAATACAAAGCCAGCCCTCCTATTTTACATTTGATTAAGTTACTCTAGGGTGGTTTTGAACTGCCAGTATTTTGGACAAACTTTTTGTAGCTGTCAATCACTTTTTCTGGTTACTGGGTTTCCAGTGTGTACAATCTTTCGCTGGCTCGAAAGGTAAGTATTTGCCTGCTTCTGTGCAGGTGCAGCTGTGACTGTGGAACAAGTCTGTACTCTCAATGTTAAAAATACATGGTAAATGCAGCATCCTTCTGAGCTCTTGACTATTGATATATCAAATACTGGCTTTTAGTAATGGGTTTTGAAGCTTTAATTTCTGAGGCCTCACGCAGAAGGTGAGGCCTGTAGAATATGGGCATCTAGAATAGCAAGGGTTAATGTGGGCCTGAGAAGCAGCACTGCAGCATTGTGATGTAAAGAGACACATGACCTGAAACTAGAATTAGTTGTGGACTGGACAGAGACCTGTTAGAAGCAAACATGGAGTTAGCTCATAGCTTAGGCAATACTCTATATATGTACATAGTTATGTGTTTCAAATAAACATTTCAGGTTCAACCAAACAAGATGCAGAATCTCTTTGTGAGACTGACTGAACATACAGCAAGGCACTTTAAATAGCCTGGGTCTAATTTGGGTCAGAAACAGAATGAACTTTGTCTAGAAAAAAGCACACCCAGGCCTAGTTAAGGTCAGTAACTTTATGAGGCCTCTTTAAGAATATTTTAACTAATATTGTAAATGATTTCCTCTATGCAATCGTTCCTATTCAAAAATGTCACCTCATATACATGCTGTACTTGGCTAATCATCAAATGCACAGGTCAACATCTATATGAATGCTAATAACTCAGCTCCTACTCTCCACACCTCTTTTAACATTTTAATACACACTATACTCTTAAATTGCTTGCCCACATCTATTTTGAATGCAATTAGACTTATGCAAATGCCTCAAACAGGGGCTCATGCCATCAGTGAATCCGATGCATTTTAATCACGGCCTGATGAATATCAGGTTGGGCAGCACAATTTAGCTGAATACATATATCCATTCGGAAGATGATTATTTCACTGTACTCTGGAACAAATGCAGAATTCTATTAGGCAGACAAATGCAGACAAACCTCCCCAGTAATCACTTGTTGTTACTCCCTAGGATACAAGATGCATTACTTGAAAAAGAGGGGAAAATGGCAAATGCCCATGACCAGCATGAGGGTAAAAAACTCCCCAGCCTAAACATTGGATAAAAAATTCAAGCACATTATCCAAGGTGTGTGAAATTCAGCAAAATAGTCAACATATGCCAAAAATCACAATCATTTTAAGTAAAAACACCAAGTGGTATGGTAGTGAGACAAAACAGATGCCAAATCGGAACGATACCACAACCAGAAACACTAAATAATATTTCAAAGAAAATATGGTCTATATTGCAACATAAACAAAGCACCCCTCACCAGAATTCTGAAAATGTGCGTCAATCTCAAGATAAGATTGCCATAATTAAGTCTGGGCAGATAAGCAAACTACCGATATATTTCACTGGCTTGTAAATATATTCCTTTGTCTAATGATTCATTTGGACGCATTTTTTTTGCTTCCATGGAGATAATTTACTCTCTAAGGACCTACAGTTAGAAAAAAGGGAGGCCATTGTGAATTGGTATATATGTACCTTTACGGGTACATACCTTAAACCGTTGTTGATCACTACCATCTTGAGAGATGCAATCTAATTGTCCATGAATCTATTTGTCTACATCAACAGATGGTAGCCATCAGATATGTATACTTAACCTCCTAGTTAGCAACCTTATCTTTAAATAAAGAACTCAGTTTATTGTTTCTCTAATCCTCATTGTGTAATTGGTATGTTTACATTGAATAAAGAACATAACAGGCTCCAGCTGGAAAGCCGTCATGCCTTTCCACTGGTGAAAACAACTATCAGAAGGACAAAGAAACCCTCCAAGTTAAATAGAAAACTTTCTTTTGTAGGGCCAAGAGGAACATGAGTGCACCTCTGGGTCCCACAGAAAAAGTCCTGGCCTGTTCTATTCTTATCCTTGCTTCACTTCCCCAGAGATCCTCCTGAAACAACCTGATGACTAACCTATTTGGTGTTGTGCCTTTTTTAAAAAGTGGAACATGGGTTTTGCTGGCGGGGCCAACATTTATTGCCTGAAGGTATTTAAAAGTCAACCACAGTGCTGTGGATCTGGATCACTTGTAGGTCAGACCAGGTAAGGTGACAGATTTCCTTCCCTAAAGGACATTAGTGAATCAGATGGGTTTTTATGACAAACAACAATGGTTTCATGGTGACCATTACACTTTTAATTTCAGATATTTTATTGAATTCAGATTTTACCATCTGCCATGGTGGGATTCGAACCTGAGTTCCCAGAGCATTACCCTGGGTTATGGGATTACTAATCAAGTGACAAAACCACCATGTCATTGCCTCCCCAAGCTTGCCAGCCACCTCCAGCCCTAGCAGTTCTGCTCTGCTCATGGACCAGGTGCCATTGTTCTTCCATTTTTCGGCATGCAACTAACTGGTAGCATGCAGATGAGATCCCCACTCACCCAAACAATTACCTGGGTAAAGATCACTCCCCTGTAGGTTTGCCCACTCAGTCAGGTAGTTGGGAGTGTAAGAAGAATCTCCCAAACAGTGCCACTAGCAACCCAGTAAAAACAGAGAATTTGCATTTCCCAGTCCATGCTTTGACCCTTTCTTTGCCAACCTATGAGTAAAGTTTCAGATCCAAGTCATTTTTTTATATTAATGGGACAGTGTATTTGTATCTGCCCTGATGCTGGAACAAGTCTAGATTAAATGAAATAAAACCTCAATATTTCAATGTATTGTTAGTTATGTTTGCTCAGACTAGATCTGATTATTTACTCTGATAAGCTGTTGGTATCTACTACTTATACAGAATAGTAATCTTGTTCTGAACCCATTGCAACAACATTGATTTTTTTTCTATGTTCATTACCTTCCTCTCCTAAATCCTGTGTCTGGCCTGTATACATACTCACCAGCCCAAATGCCAAGTAATTAAATATCCCATGATTCTACATATGCTTAACAAGAGTTGACAAATCTAATGCACAGCCACCGCCGCTCCCCGCCCCCGCTCCTAATCCCCACCTCTCACTGAGATGAGTTTTTAAAAAATGCTTTTTTCTTCATTTTTTGGATATGGATATCATGGAAAAGCCCATTACTGTTCGCTCTTGAGAAGATGGATGATAAGCCACCTACACAAACCATGTGGTGAAGGTATTCCCACCATATTGTTTGGTTGGAAATTCCAGGATTCTGACCCAGTGGCCGTGAAGGACATTGATATTGAACATAAGAACATAAGAAATAGGAGCAGGAGTAGGCCATCTAGCCCTTCGAGCCTGCCCCGCCATTCAATAAGATCATGGCTGATCTGAAGTGGATCAGTTCCACTTTCCCGCTTTCTCCCCATAACCCTTAATCCCCTTGCGTAACAAAAACCTATCTACCCGTGTCTTAAATATATTTAGCGAGGTAGCCTCCACCACTTCAACGGGCAGAGAATTCCAGAGATTCACCACCCTTTCAGTGAAGAAGTTCCTCCTCAACTCCGTTCTAAACTGCTCCCCCCTTATCTTGAGGCTGTGCCCTCTAGTCCTGTTGTCCTTTCTGAGCGGGAAGAATCTCTCTACCTCTACCCTATCCATCCCCTTCATTATCTTATACGTCTCTATGAGATCCCCCCTCATCCTTCTAAACTCCAACGAGTACAGACCCAGTCTATTCAACCTCTCTTCATAGTTCAACCCCCTCATCTCCGGTATCAGCCTAGTGAACCTCCTCTGCACTCCCTCCAAGGCCAAAATATCCTTGCGCAAGTGCGGCAACCAAAACTGCACACAGTACTCCAGCTGCAGCCTCACCAGTGCCCTGTACAGTTGCAGCAAGACCTCCCTGCTTTTATATTCTATCCCTCTTGCTATAAAGGCCAGCATCCCATTCGCCTTCTTGATCACCTGCTGCACCGCAGACTGGGTTTTTGCGACTCATGCACAAGGACTCCCAGGTCCCTCTGCACCGTAGCAAGCTGCAGCTTTTCGCCCTTTAAATAGTAATCCCTCCTACTATTATTCCTGCCAAAGTGGATAACCTCACACTTGCTAACATTGTACTCCATCTGCCAGGTCCTCGCCCACTCGCTCAGCCTATCTAGATCCCTTTGCAGACTTTCCACACCCTCCGCACAATTTGCTTTTCCACTCATCTTTGTGTCATCAGCAAAGTTCGACACCTTACACTCAGCTCCCTCCTCCAGATCATCTATATAAATGGTAACTAGCTGAGGCCCCAGCACTGATCCCTGCGGCACTCCACTAGTCACCAACCACCAATCAGAATAGCACCCATTGATACCAACTCTCTGCCTCCTATTTGACAATCAATCCTCTATCCACACTAACACCTTACCCCCAACTCCATGCCCCCTAACCTTCTGCAGCAACCTTTTGTGCGGCACCTTATCAAACGCCTTTTGAAAGTCAAGAAACACCACATCCACCGGTTCCCCTCTGCCTACCGCACTAGTCACATCCTCATAGAATTCCAATAAATTTGTCAAACACGACTTCCCCTTAACAAATCCGTGCTGCGTCTGCTCTATCAAACAATTCTTCTCTAGGTGCCTCGCTATTTTTTCTTTGATGACGGATTCAAGCATTTTTCCAACAACCGATGTTAAACTAACTGGCCTATAATTCCCTGCCTTTTGCCTGCTACCTTTTTTAAACAACGGCGTAACATTAGCCGTTTTCCAATCTTCCGGCACTTCCCCGGAATCCAGCGAAGTTTGGTAAATAATCACTAAGGCATCTACTATCACCACTGCCATTTCCTTCAGAACCCTGGGATGCATTCCATCCGGTCCTGGGGACTTGTCCACCATCAGTCCCGCTAATCAATCAAGCACTACCCCTCTAGTGACAGTAATCGCATTCAGGCCCTCAACTCCAACCATCCTTCTATCTTTAATACCCAGCAAACTATTCGCGTCCTCCTCCATGAAGTCCGAGGCAAAAAACTTATTTAAGGCCTCAGCCATTTCCTCATCCCCCATCACTAAATCCCCACTCTCTTCCTCTAAGGGTCCAACATTCACTCTAGCCAGCCTCCTCCTCTTTATATTTTTATAAAAACTCTTACTGTCCTTTTTTATATTTAGTGCTTCAAGTTAGGATGGTGTGTGACTTGTTGGGAAATATGGAGGCATAGTTATGTATTTACATTGAGTCTTAGTAGCTACAGTAAGCTTTGACATTTGCATATCATCACCAGAAGTGATGTCACAAGTCATGAGTGCAGGAAACTGCTGAGCGAAGAAGCAGCTTGTAGGGTGTGTTTTTACAGCCTTGCTTGTCCTGGGCAAGGCGGTAAAATTTTGACGCAGTGAACCTTGTAAACAAAGCTGTGTTAGATTTTAATCCTCTGTGCTTCCTTGTGTCAATATCACAACACATAATACAAAAAATGGTGATGAAGACTTCAACCAGCACTTGCTTACCACCTGGAAGGAGAAAAAAATTACCAGAAAAGTTGGGTAAAGATGATTTAGAATAAAAGCTCTTGTTTGTGCTCCAGACATCACAGGTGAAGTGGATGTGAATACCAATCCTCTGCAGAGCAATTACAAAGCTGGGGATGTTTCAAAAAAGTGGTTGAACTTTGTTGCCTTGGTTAAACAAGAAAAGCAAGATAGCTGAAAGCATGTTGCAAAGTGTGCATACAGGGACCCTCTATTAGGAGGAAAATGGCAGGAGTTTTTAGCTCTATGGGACCCTTCGATGAAAATGTGGAGCGATGGGGCTCCTATGCTGAGTGTTTTGACTTTTTCATGCAGGCAAACAAAATATCAGATGATTAGGCATTCCCAAGTTCCTGATTGTGATGGGGAAAAAATGATCAAACTCCTTAGGCGTTTAGTGCAACCAGGGAAGTCAGGCACTAAAGCATATGAACAAAACAGAGATTCTGTAGGCATGCTATTCACCGAAGCCTTTGGTAATTACAGAGCACTTCAGATTCCACATACACATCAAGAAAAGAGAAAATTAATTGGGCAATTCATGGCTGTATTAAAAAAATTTGCAGAGTGCAATGAGTTTGGTGATGTGCTAAATGATACAATTCAGGACAGACTGGTCTGTGCTCTGAAAAGTGAGGCAATGGCTGCTAACCGAAGAAACCTTATTCTGAAAAAGGCCATAGGCGTTGCTGTTTTCATGGAGCTGTCTGCAAAAGCTCAGCAATGGAGTTTGAATATTCAAATAAACAAAATGTTGGCTGAATCAGCACCTAAATGTTTTGAACCTTGTACATGTCACCGGTATGAAGCCAGGGTATTCAGCTGAAGAATGCTGGTTCAAGAATATAATATGCAGAAGCTTTAAATGTAAGGTCACGTAGAGTGTACCAGCTAGAAGAAGAAGGAGGAAGCTATGAGCAAAAAAAAAGAAGAAAGACCATCTCAAAGCAGCATGCAAACAAACAGAACTAAAGAAGCAAGAGAAATGAGGCGACTCACAATCTGAGGAAGAATTGTCACCAAATGCATTAGCTATTACTAATGCTAAGAATGGATACTGGATTGCTGGATGGACAGCCAGTAAGGATGGAAGTTCACACTAGGGCAGCAGTGTCACTGGTATCAGAAACAGTAAATAAGTAAAAACTCAGATATATTCCCTTGAAAGCTCAAAAATAAGGTGAAGACATACGCAGATGAAGTGGTTCCGCTGAACGGCCACATTGAAGGAGCTTTGCAAATTAATTGGCAAATGGCAGATTTGTCTCTATATATAGCAATGGGAATTATCTAGCAATGAAGGGTTGCACATTGTTAGAAAAGATTCAATTGGACTGGGCTGAAGTCAACCCGATGACTAATGGAGAATCAGGCCTCACAAAAACTCTAAAGAAACACACAGTTCTGTTTGATGGAGAACTAGAGAGTATGAAAGACATCACAGTTAAATTGAAGATTAAACAAGAAAGCCAAGCAAAATTCTTAGAAGCCAGGATGGTACCCTATGCTATCAGGCTGAAAGTGGAGGCTGACTTGGAATGACTCATAAAGAAGGGGTCTTGGAACCTATCAGTATTAGTGAATGGGCTACACCAATAGTACCAGTTTTCAAAAAGGATGGATCAATATGGACCTGTATAGACTTCAAAAAGTCACCCTTAATCCAGTGCTGTGTGCAGAACAACATACATTGATGATCTGACAGGAGCCTGATATTTTAGCAAAATTGATCTGAACCAGGCATACTTACAGGTAAATATAGACACAGGAATTTCTGACAATTATGACACATGAAGGCTTGCTTTGTTACTGAAATTAACTGGATGGTATCACAACATCTCCAGTATTGTTTCAAAGAGCAATGGATCAGATCCTGAATGGAGTAAGTGGAGTCTAGAGTTATCTGGATGACATCCAAGTCACTGGAAGAGATGAAGAAGAACATCTTTGGAATTTAGATGCCATTCTTCATAAATTGGAAGACAATGGACTGAGAGTTCCAAGGACAAGTGTGAGTTCTTCCAATCTTCTGTTGACTATTTGGGATATGCGATTGTCAGACTTTTTACTATGCGATTGATGCCGTAGGCCTTTGCAAATCTCCTTTAAAAGTCATGGTTATCACAGAGTGGCTGCACCTCAGAGTATTAACAAATTGCAATTCTTCCTAAGATTGTTGAACTACAATGGAAGATTTGTTTAAATTTGGCAATCATATAAACACATGAATGATGTAGAGGAGATATGCAGACCAGCTGTTGGCTGGAAGAACTGATCCACCTGAAATGGAACCTGATGAAAATTTGGATTCAACTGTCAAAGTCCTAACCTGAACCTTTCTGAAACTCTGACGCCATCAAACACTGCCAAGGAAGACAATACCTCCATTGTAACTTTGCGAAAATAGCATCTTGTCATCTGGCACCAAGTTCAAATGCTTTGAATGGCAATAAGTTCCATGAAGTACAAAGTAAACTTGCCACAGAAAGTTTAATCAGGTCTAAAAATCACTCTAAAAGCATATTGAGTGTTAACTATTAGAAATGTGGAATATCGTTTTTTCTTGTTTTAATTGTTTTTTATAAACTAAAGTGTATAAAATTTAACCTTAACTTTTTCTCTCTGCCTCTTTATTTTCTCTTAATCCTATTTTGCTGTCTCTTTCTAATTCTGTGCCTGATTTTGCATTCAATTTAAATTTTAACTGAAATTTTGTTGTTCAGACCATTTTGTTTTGATTATCACATGCATTAGTGTATAGTGAAAAGTATTGTTTCTTGCATGCTATACATAGCATACTGTATTTAGCATGCTAATTTCATTATCAGATTGAAAAAGGAGATGTGTCATTGCTTGCCCTGTCTATTCAGCTCCAAGATTTTGCTGTGTCAGTTCCAATTTATATTTCAAGCAAGTTGCATGACAAAACATAATAGAAATTAAACAGGCAGAGGCAAGTCTAACCATCAGCAGACATCATTCATTGGACTCTAACAATTCTTGGACTATTATTGTAACAGATTTCCCAATTTGTTTTTGCAGGATATATCAACAGATTGATGATGCTACTTACACGGATGCTTGTCACATTACTGTCAAATTAACATACTCCTGTGTGTCTTATTAATAATGTGGAGCATTTTCTGTTGCTTTTCAGGGTCACGATTGTGTGAATGTAAGTTGAAAAGAAAATCAAACATTGCTTGAGGAAAGTAAACTAACTTTTTGCAGAGAAATTATGAAAAAAAGTGCAATGCACAGTCTTCTCAGAAGAGTGAAAAAAAGAGCTTATTCACCAGTTGGAAGTGTGCATATATTAAGTTCACAGAGTGGAAACATATTTAAGGTAAGTACATGAAATGTAGTATTTTTATCTACGTGAAATGAGATAATTCATTTTTGCTAAAGCATAAATATATTTAATATGATCAGATTTTTAACATCTCAGGCGGTGAGAAATGTTAACTATTCAAGTGGAAATACATTCTTTTGAAATTGAATTTTATCTCCTAGCTAGTTGATGATGGTGATATAACACAGATTGAAAAGTTAATAGAGGAAGACCTTGACTGCCTCAGCAGGATGGATGAACATAAATCAACCCCGCTGCACCATGCTGCTGGAGCAGGTCACCTTGTCATTTTGACATTGATCATCGAGTATGCCAACTTTGAAGGTAAATATTAATTAGATTTTGAAATGTAAGAATATGTCATTGTTTACATGTGATTACAATATTAAGCACACTAGTATGTAAGGGGATATCTTAGTGTTCCAACCTGTCACTTATTGTCTTAACTTCCTCAGAGTCAAGCACTGAAAGACTGCTGGACTCATTGACTTTTAATGTTTTCTGCCAGCAATCTGACTATAGACAGACTAGGGCCTAACTGAAATGAAAAAGTCACAGCCAATGATATTAATATGAAATCATGCAATTTTTATCTAATTTTAGCAGGAGTTAGGTGTCCAATTTTCAAATGAGACACAGCTTTAAATCAGCCTGGCTTCACTTCATTCTCTTCCTTAGGGTGCACTAACCATTAGAACACCCCACGTACTGATCTTACTCCATCTTAAAATCAATACCAACAGTCCAGTGAGTCAGCTAGATAGGAGAGCATTTGAGAGAAGAATAAGATAGCAGACTTGGTTGTAAGACACTACTGAGTGATCAGGAAGTTAGCTTATTCCTAACAGATGCAAGTATTACCAACAAAGTAGATGCTGTGGATGTCACCTTGCAGAAGTGTCACCATATATTTTCAGTTAATGATTTTACATTACTCTTATTGCTGAGAGAACATCCATTTGTCTCCATTCAATAAGATCATACAACTATTGTCATGTATTAGCTCCCTATATTCATATATAAAAAGTCCCACTTTTCTGCGATGGGAGTTCCTGAACTAAATTTATGCTGTGATTTCACTATGGTGCAGGATGTGGAGGCAGGGCCAAAGTTTACCTCAGCTGGAATGTGGGTCATTATGAACACAAACCAGTTGTCCAGCTAAATGGGCTAATCAACTGTCCTAAGTGGTTAGTGCATCCAAAGGGAGAGAATGGAGTGAGGCCAGGCTGATATAATATTGCATCTTATTTGAATATTGGACACAACTCCCACTGAAATTAGGTGAAAATTACATCATTGTAATTCATATGCATATTCAAATATATCATATCCAAATGATTTTGTATGTAATATCATTGGCTGTAATTTTTTCATTTCAGTTAGGCCCTAGTCTGTCTACAGATTGCTGGCAGACTAGAAAACCGGTGAAAAGTCTATGACATTGGGCAGGAAAGGCAGTAAATTCAGCCCAATAAGCAAACTTGCCTAGTAATGTCCATTTATCTAACAAATGAGCTTTAATTACCAATAAATGGTATTTGAATTTCACTGAACTGCAACACTTAAAAGGGCACAAATCTTGCATAACTTAATTTAAGTTTTAATTGTATTTTATAGGTTCTTTTGACTGTTAACAGTTTGGTATTGTTGTTCCATTAGTGAACCTCTCTCATGATGCCAAGTGCCATATTAATCATTTGCAATCATTTCCACAATCAAGTTTCCTATTTTCTTCTCACCAGCTATTTTCTCAGTGAGTACTTTTCACTTTGGGTGAAGGTGTAAAACAACAACAATGCTTCAGACATCCATAATAATTCCTGACTTTTATTTCCAAAATTATCTTCTGACAGTCCTCTGTTTTCCACTTGTAGGATATATGAAATAGTAAAATGTCAATAGAAAAAGGTCAACATTAAATGTGAATAACTGGCTTGTTGACTTTCTTGCCTCTAAAATAAAATACAATTACAATTAAAACTTAAATTAAGTTATCCAAAACTTGAGCCTTTTTGAGTGCTGCAGTTCAGTGAAATTCAAATACCATTTATTGGCAATTAAAGTTCATTTGTTAGATAAGTGGACGTTACTAGGCAAGTTTGCTTATTGGGCTGAATTTACTCCCTTTCCTCCTCAATATCATTGATTTTTCACCAGCATTCTAGTCTAGTTCTGGTCTGCATTCAAAATGCTGAAAAGGAGCAAATAGTTTAGGTAAAGTGAGAAGAAGTTTGTTTCTGTAAACATTGTTTTAAAATCAGTAATCCTAAAATTGTGCTGCATTTCACAGCTGGAGAAACAAATTAATAGATATAAGAACATAAGAACATAAGAAATAGGAGCAGGAGTAGGCCATCTAGCCCTTCGAGCCTGCCCCGCCATTCAATAAGATCATGGCTGATCTGTTGTGGCTCAGTTCCACTTTCCCGCCCTCTCCCCATAACCCTTAATCCCCTCTCTTATCAAGAACCCATCAACCCGCTTCTTAAAAATATTTAGCGAGGCAGCCTCCACCACTTCAACGGGCAGAGAATTCCAGAGATTCACCACCCTTTGAGTGAAGAAGTTCCTCCTCAACTCCGTTCTAAACCGCCTCCCCTTTATCTTGAGGCTGTGCCCCCTAGTCCTACTGTCTTTTTTGAGCGGGAAGAGTCTCTCCACCTCTATCCTATCCATCCCATTCATCATCTTATACGTCTCAATGAGATCTCCCCTCATTCTTCTAAACTCTAACGAGTACAAGCCTAGTTTATTCAGCCTCTCCTCATAGCTCAATCCCCTCAACTCCGGTATCAGCCTAGTAAACCTCCTCTGCACTCCCTCCAGGGCCAAAATATCCTTGCGCAGGTGCGGCGCCCAAAACTGCACACAGTACTCCAGCTGCGGCCTCACCAATGCCCTATACAGCTGCAGCAAGACCTCCCTACTTTTATATTCAATCCCCCTCGCTATGAAGGCCAGCATCCCATTCGCCTTCCTGACCACCTGCTGCACCTGCAAGCTGGGTTTTTGCGACTCATGCACAAGGACCCCGAGGTCCCTCTGCACCGTCGCCTGCTGCAGTTTTTCGCCACGTAAGTAATAGTCCTTCCTACCATTCTTCCTACCAAAGTGGACCACCTCACACTTGCCAACATTAAATTCCATTTGCCATTTCCTGGCCCATTCGCCCAGCCTATCTAGATCCTTCTGCAGACTCTCCACACCCTCCGCACAATTTGCCTCATGGGTGTTGTCTAAATACCTAATTAGTATTTTCAACACGATTTTAAGAAATGCATTTTCTTTGCTCTGCAATTAATGAACTACAACAAATAGTGTGAAATATGAAATTTACTGTGTGTCAGACTTGGGGTTAAATGAAGGGCAGAGTCCAAAGTATTTTTATAACTGTGAAAGAAAGTATTTTTTATCAGAGTGACTGCACGATGGATTGTCAAGCATTTTTAAAATGATTCCAGTTAGGTAAATTGAAAATTATTACTACTGGAGGTGCAAAGTAGCTGTATATGCTACACTGATGAAATTATATTCTCAGGAATTGCATGGTTCAAAACTGCTGTTCACACTATTTGTTGTAGTTCATTAATTGCAGAGCAAAGAAAATGCATTTCTTAAAATCGTGTTGAAAATACTAATTAGGTATTTAGACAACACCCATGAGTGACCCTCAGCATTTCTGTCTATTCAAGAGAAACACATGATTGGCTATATGGTTTGAGAGGCACCACTCCGCAACAAGCACGGAACAGTTGAAGAGATAGATCCCAAGTCTCTCTTAGCCAGAATGGGAATTGAACCCATACTGTTGTTGGCATTCTGAATCACACACTAGCCATCCAACCAGTCCCTACTGGAATACTAGTACTAATCTAATGGAAAATCTTGCCCTTTATATGCATGTATAGTTTGTGACCATTACCCCACTGTTATTTCATTCTGGTGCAATGGTTTTTATGTGAAGAGTGGATGCTGCAAATGCGTCTCAGTGAGTGACTTGGGAAAACCCAACGTGCATTAATGGCTTCATATCATCTGAGGGAGAATTTCATAATCTGTTGCTTAAAGAGTTGTATGTTTTTGCTTCCTTTTCTAGTTTTAAATGTGATTGATTGCAATGGTAACACACCTTTACACTGGGCTGCAGAGAAAAATCAAACATGTTGTGTCCAAACTCTACTTGATAAAGGGGCGAACCCCAATATTCTGAATAATGCACTGATGTCACCGCTTCACCTGGCTGTGTTTTTAAATCACAATACAGTGGTGAAGGTAAGAACGTTAATTTTTAATATTATACAACAATAATTGTTATGCAATATTGTCATTTAATCTATTCAGTCTCCTTAGTGTTGCAAGTGGCTACCCTTAACCTCTAACTCTCCTAGTCCATAACTTCTCGGCTGAGAAACAGGCAGGGATGATCAGTCCTCAGCCATCTTCCTGTGCCAGTGTTACTGTTCACCGTGGAGGAACATGAGCGGCACTTGTTGTGACTCATACACTATTTCCTTTTCTATCCATTTTGATAGCTGAAAGGTCAAGGTGAAAGTGTTGAGAACTTTCACCACTCCTAAGGCAGTGTTCAAACCCATCTTCCCTTTGCTCAGCTGTTTTGTTTCCTGTATTTCCAGTCTAGAACTGCATGCAGTACTCTTAACCATTGTCTGAGACAAACATATCAACGAATGGAAGTTTTATCAAGGTTTGAGATTCTTTCCCCCTGTGTGGATGAAAGTGAGGACTGTGGGGAGACTGAGAAAACTGACCATGCCACTATGATTCAGGGAGCCATTCAACTGTGGGGAGAAGATTCAAATGCAATCGTAGTTGGGGATAATATAGTCAGAGAATAGAAACTGTTCTCTGTTGCCAAGATCAAGAGTCTCAAGGCTGGGTTGTCTGCCTGATGCCAGGGTTTGGGAGAACTGTTCTGGACTGGAGAAGAATTTGCAGTGGGAGGGGGAGGATCCTGTGACCATGATCCAGTAGGTACCATTGGCACAGGTAGAATGAGGAAGGAGATTCTGTTGTAGGCAGTTTGAGGAGTTAGGTACTAAATTAAAGAGCAGAACTTCAAAGGCTATAATCTCTAGGTTACTACCTGAGCTGTATGTAAATTGGCAAAGGATACATAAAATTAGAGAGATGGTTCTCCTATGGCATGGGAGAAGTAGGTTTTGGTTTGTGGGGCACTGGCATCAATACTGAGGAAGGTAGTGGCTGTACTGTTGAGATGGCCTACGTCTGAACCATGCTGGGATCAGTATTATTGCAGATTGTATAACGAGGGAAGCAGAGATGCCATTGAACTAAATAGTCAGAGTGACGGTTCAGTTGCATGGAAAATTAGGAAGTCAAAGATAAAGAAGTCAGGAGGGCAGATTAGTGATGAGCGTAAGTGTCAACAGAAAGCAAAAGATAGTGACAAATCATGTGAAAGTCATATTGCACCAAGAATGCATACAAGTAGAGGGAGATTGGATGATAAAATGAACTTAAATGTTTTGTATCTGAACTCACGAAGCATGTGGAATAAAATTAATGAGTTAACAGTGCAAATTGAGACAAATAGGTATGCATTAGTGGAAATTACTGAGACATAGTTGCAGAGAAATCAGGCTTGGGAATTGAATATTCAAACATCCTTAGTATTTTGCAATGATAGGCAGGAAGTAAAAGGAGGTGGTGTAGCTTTGTTAGTTAAGGAAGAGATTGGTGCTGTAGTGAGAAATGATATAGCCACCGGAGTCCATGACAAAGAATGAGTCTGGGACAAGAAATAGCAAGGGAAGGATGTACTTAGTGGGAGTAATTTATAGGTCTCCAAACAATATTTTTGCAGTGGGTCACAGTATAAGCCAAGAAATACTGAGGCCATGTAAGAAAGGTATGGCAATAATCATGGGTGATTTTAACATGCATGTTGACTGGGGAGTAATCAATTTGGCAAGGGTAGCCTTGAGGGAGTGTTCATTGAATGTATTAGAGATTGTTTTTTTTTGGAGTCATATGTTATGGAATCAACCAGGGAGTAGGCTATTCTAGATTTGGTATTATGTGATGAAGTAGGGTTAATAAATGATATCATAGTTAAGGATTGTCTAGGGAAGGGTGATCATAGCATGCTAGAATTTCAAATTCAGTTTGAGAGTCAGAAACTGGAGTCTCACACTAGCATTCTGGATTTAAACAAAGGAAATTACATTGGTACAAGGAGAGGTTTGGCTCTAGTGGACTGGTCAGGAAGACTAAAAGGTAGGACAGTTGATTAATTAGAAATTTATTGAGATATTCAAGTCCTCCCAATTAATATATATTCCAGAGAGGAGGAAAGTTTACAAGGGCGGGTGTGGGGAAAGACCTCCATGGCTAAGAAAGGACGTTAAGGATAAGATGGAGACAAAAACTAAAGTATACAGTATTGCAAAGACCAGTGGCACACTGGAAGATTGGGAAGGTTTAAAGATCAACAAAGGGTTACTTAAAGTAATAAATTTGCAAGTGTAAATTATGAAAGAAAACTAGCACAAAATTTTAAAATGGACAGCAAAGCTTCTGTAAGTAAACAGGAAAAGAGTAGCTAAAGTGAATGTTGGTCCCTTGGAAGATGAGGCTGGGGAGTTAATAGTGAAGAATGCTGTACACTAAATCAATATTTTGCCTGAGTTTTCACAGTGAAGAACACAAGTTCCATCCCAAAAGTAACAAAAATTACACAGGTTATAGAGAGGGAGGAACTTGGAACTATCATCACTAGGGAAAAAGTACTGAGCAAACTATTAGTATTGAAAGCAGCAAGTCCCCATGACCTGATCGCCTACATCCTAGGGTCTTAAAGTGGTATTGGAGATCGTAGATCCATTAGTTACAATATTCCAAAATGTCCTGGATGCGGGAATGGTTCTGGTGGATTGGGGAAATCCTAATAGAAGGCCCTTATTCAAAAAAGAAGGGAGGCCAAAATGTAGGGAACTATAGGTCAATTAGTTGAACATCTGTTGTTGGGAAATTGTTTGAATCCATTATAAAAGAAGTAATGACAGGACATTTGGAAAGTCATAATGCAATCCATCAGAGTCAGCTGGTTTAATGAAGGGTAAGGGCTGTTGCCCCATAATGGGAGTGAATTTGAGGAGGATACTTTTTCGAACCATGTCAAAGGTTGCAGAATAAAAAGAGAACTGGACGGACAACGGTAAGAGTCGCAGACTTTGAAGTCTGTTTCATTGCTCTGGCGTAGGTGAAAACTTCATTGGAGAGGTTCAAACATGAAGTTGTGAGAAAGATGAAGGTATAGTGAAAGATGACAGTGCATTGAACAACTTTGAGAGGAAAGAGGCATATTGCAAACGTGAAGGGGGTTAGACTTACAACAATTCAAAAGAAATCAAATAAATGTAGTATGGAGTCGGGTGGTAGCTTGCAATGCTAGAGATCCTAAAGACGGATTTTTTTACTGGGGGGTGACGACGGCAGATTTGTTAGTAGTTTAATTGAAAGAAGGTCAAGAGGGCAGGAGGTGGGTATCATGGAGGAGATAGCTAAGCGAAGGCATGAATGGGGAGTGTTAGGAGTGGGGGCTGGGGCAGGAGAGAACGGGGGAAGTCTTGGCTTGGTGTGAAAGGGGAAAGATGGGGGTGACTTAAGGGAACAAGGTACAGAACAGCCAAAACAGTTAATTTGATGACCTCAATCTTAGAGACAACAGGTTCCTGCATCTGTTGTTGGAAATAATGGTGGAGGGGGCAGGTCAGAGGGATTTACGGGGACATTTGGAATTATCCAGGATGATCTGAAATGTCACATCTTAGACAGAGGAGAGTGCTTAATGTAATCCAGACAAATCAGATAATGCATGACTGAAGCAGCTGCATCTCATATGTTTATATACACACCCTTTGATCTTAAGGGAATAAAGTTGGGATCAAGTACTGAGGTACTTGAATGATGATGCAGATTGCAGAAGTATTCTGGTGAAAGGTACAGAATTGGGAGTTGGAAAATGCTGTTCTAAGTGACCGGAGCAAAAGTTTTTCTGTATTGGATGGAGAAATACGTGGGATTGGAAGGATGTGAATGGATACAAGGAAATGATCAGTGATGGTCTTGTCTTTGATTACAACTCCCCTAAGTGTGCGCACACAACCACACAAAAAACTTATTTCAGGATGTAATTTAGGCCAGAAATTAAGTCAACAATATAGCAAGTATGATCATTAGACTTTGATAGTATTGCAAATGAAAAGGGGGTTAGACTTACAACAATTCGAAAGAAATCAAATAAATGTAGTATGGAAAATGCATCTTATTTTTAAGTACATCATAATTTCAAACTTGAATGCCATCACGTTGTTGGCCAAACCGTGGGAGGCTGGGTTTGGTTTCATGTTTTTAGCCATGTAATGGGTCTAGTGCTATTAGAACATATTCAAAAATCAGACAAATTGCTACACATCCAGACACAGTCCATTATAATTCAGAGTTATCCCCTTAAACATTCAGATAGGACACTTAGAAATATCCTGTTGTTCTCACTATATTGCATCATTCTACTCCAGTGGGAAAGCTTGCATTTCCCAATGCAGACTAAAGTTACCTTATTTCACATTTCAATCAAGTGAAACTCCAGTCACGTAATCTCCATTTCTTAGAATACTTTGCAATATAATGATCTAGTGCCTTGATCTAAAGTGACTTATTTTTATCTTAGTGATATTTCTTCATAGAGTTCTATCCTTTGGGACAGGGTTATTCGGTTAGAATGCTTTATTTCCCCTTCTGTAAGCATAATTAGACATTTAATGGGATGCTTCAAGCTACAGAGAAACATTCTATTATGTGTGGCACAATTGTACATGAATTTCAGTTTAGATTCTGTCTGTTCATTTTTCTCTATTTGCTGTCCTGATGAATAGAAAGATGAAGGTATTCCTAACAACAAATGATTACTGCAGTTAGTATAGTTACAATTATTTTGGTCCATTCTAATGGAAACTTTTGCGTCATAGGACTGGAATTCTCCAACCTTGCCCTCTGTTGGGATTATCCATTCCTGTTGCAGCAAATAGAAATTTGGCTGAGTGCCAAATTCTCCGTTCCCATTGATAGCCATAGTAGGGCATTCAAGGCTGGAGAATTCTAGCCTAGACCTTGACATTCTGTGATAGTTTATAATGTGTGATAAGAAATTCATTTGATAACAGGTTGTCAATTCACTATCACCTGTTTGTACTATCATACAAAGATTTGAAGGCAGCACGATGGCACATTGGTTAGCATTGCTGCCTCACAGCGCCAGGGGCCCAGGTTCGATTCCCGGCTTGGGTCACTGTCTGTGTGGAGTTTGCACTTCCTCCTCGTGTCTGTGTGGGTTTCTTCCAGGTGTTCCGGTTTCCTCGCACAGTCCAAAGATGTACGTGTTAGGTGGATTAGCCATGCTAAATTGCCCCCTTAGTATTAAGGCGACTAGCTAGGGTAAATGCATGGGGTTATAGGGATAGGGCCTAGGTGGGATTGTGGTTGGTGCATACTTGATGGGCTGATTGGCCTCTTTCTGCACTGTTGGATTCTATGATTAGATCTCCCCCAAGTGTTTTGGTGTATAATATTTTAATTGCCTTTTGCAATATTATTAATTTGCCTAGGTACTAGCCTCACACAAGACTACGGAGCTGAATCTGGAAGGTGATCTTAAAAACACACCATTAATGTTGGCATGTTCCAGAGATAATGCTGAAGGATTGTCTATAATGGTATGCTTTTTATTTCTTATGAGCACTACATTTGTCGTATTCTTTTTATACATAAACATGAATTTATAAACAAAAGAAAATAATTTATTAGTTTGACATTCTGTGGTCATCTGGATCAAAAGAAAATTCAACTTTGGAAGTTTGAATCTAGCGCAGACCAATTGATTAAAAATGCCTTTAATTCGGCACAAAATTTGTAATCTCCATTACCTACCAGAACATAAGTAGTGAAAATTGATAAATGCTGATTTTATAAATAAATTTTATAAATGGACATAAATTCCTATGTCCATGTTCACAAAGGAAATGGCCTATTTAAATGTTCACACACTGATGACCACTTTCCATTAGTGGTGGTGTTGCAGCAGCTCAATTTTCCAGCTGTTCCTTCTTTTAGAGAAATTTCCCAGCTTTGCTCCCTTTGCTGATGGTCTAACTAACCCAACTTGCCATTTAACTATGAATAATAATATGAAATCAAAGCATAATTCAAAAATGAAGACATAATACATGACTTATAAATGGAGGCTGTGTTATCCTTGTGCACCCATTCCAATTGTCTCCCATCTCTAAAACTACTTCATTTGAAAACTACACTTGGTCTTGAATTCCTAAGTCAGTGATTTTCAAGGGCTTTTGCTCTTACAGTATTTCATTGCTCAATGATCAGAGACAGGAGATCACAATCAGACAATAGTCATAATTCTTTTGCAACTGTCCTGACCTGAGTTATTTGAAACATTAACCAGCCTTGAATGATAACTCCTCGGAGACAAAGGCTATGTTCTGCAGCCTTGGCTAATGATACCTCAATGCAGATGCAACATCCATCAAGGTGTACACGATTATTGATAACTTGGAGGAGTGCTTCAGAAACCATGACAGATAAGGTTATCTTATAATAGAGCCCCAGCAAAGTCTACAGAAGTGTTGTTGTCTACTACTGAAACAGCCAGGTACAGTATCACATCAGACACTATTTTTCTTTTCTTCCATGGGCAGTCTAATCTAATCCCTCCCTAGTGCTCAATACTAATATACTTTATGCTTCCTCCTTGTCAAAGAGACATTGGTCTAGTTAATTAAGCACTCAGTTCTCAGATGGACTACCAATATGTGTGCACATTGTCCGTGTCCTAGACTTCTGGGTTTCCTGGATCACTAGAAACCTCACCAGATAAAGCTGAAGTTTTCCTCTGGAACCTGCAAAGAAAGTCAGAACATTTGTAGCCCTGTGATATTCACCTTTGCAGCTATCTCCCCCCTCATACTTAATCTGCCAATCCTGAACTACTGCCACTTTCTGCCTGAAATGTGTGAGTCTGACGAATGGCATTTAAAAGACCCAACAGGCAAAATTTGCCTGACCACTTTTGAAGATTTCTTTTTGTTACCACCAGTTTCCTGTCAGGAGTTAAAATTGATCCCTTAATAGAACATTAGGAGTTGGGGAGTTAGCTAACTCAGATGGCTGGTTTGTGATAGAGTGACACCAACAGCATGGGTTCAATTCCTATACTAGCTGAGGACATTCATGATGGCCCCACCTTCTCAGCTGTGCCCCTCACCCCAAGGGGTAGTGATCCTCAGGTTAAATCACCACCAGTCAGTACCCCACTCCAAGGGGAGAGCAGTCTGTGGTAATCTGGGACTATGATGAATTTGTCTTTTACAGCACAGAATCAAGCGATGTGACCATGAAGCTGGGTCCTGTTGATTTTCTCTCCATGAACCATCTAGTGTCTATCCCTCTCATGTTGATATCCTATACACTTGCTCCATCTCAAGTGATTTCCATCTGCAGGAATAGCAGTACATGGTCAAAATCCAGAAAGCACGAATCGCACCAACAAGTTTCCGAGATCCGGGCCTCTCGCCGGCAGAATGGTATGAAACATGTCATGGGACCACAGAATGCTCACTTTAATACATTAGCATATCATCAGCGAGGACTTTTCCCTCACCGGATATTCAGCAGATGCCAGTGTGATGTTACACTGGTGCCATTTACATAATAATGGTCTACATAAACGTGAACCTGGTGCCTTCACCTCCAAAAAGGATTTTGAAAGTGAGCACTTAGCCAGCCAGCATCCTCTGCAATGTATGCTGCTGAGGAGCAATGGAGAGGACTCGGGGACATAGATAAGTTCGACTCAGGGACAGGAGTGAGGTTCCCAGAATGACCATTTCATGGAGATAGATCAGCCAGGATGGGGGGGAGGGATAAAATGATGTCACTTGCTGGCCTTATCTTCTCTTCATGTCATGGCACTCCTTGCTTTAAAAGAGGTTTTGAAAGTAGGTAGCTTCCTGTGTTCTCCGTCCTGGGTTCCTGTTCATACTGCAGATGAGGGTGTGCCCTTCCTTGGTCGGGATGGCAAGAGAGTGGGCAAGCTTAAAAACAACAGGCTCAGTACTGGGTACAACTGAGTTACCCGGGTGGATCCCATGACAGGCTGGGCTGTAAGGACAGAGTGGAGGTTTCAGAAATGGGCTGCATCCCTCTCATGCAGCCTGAAGGTCTCACACTCTGGGAAGGCTGAGCGCGGTGTGATTGTAACTGACACTCAAGCAACAGTGTGAAGACAAAGGGGAGAATCTGCCTGGAAGGCCAAAACCAATTGTCAGAAGTACTTACGTGCAATGGTACATCTCAATGGGTCACAGAAGGCTGCTCAACTCTGAACCTCTTGTGACCTGGGAGACACCGGGTGCCCTCTGGGAATGAGCTGGACATGCTAATTACTGGTTTCATGATTCAGCTGCACTCATCTGCCACAAGAGGCAGACACTTGGCTGAACAGCCACCCTAGCCTTCCCTTACTATGGTTATGCCAATAAGTGGTGTGCAAACAAACAGCACAGTCATTTCAAAGGTATGTCTCAAGCATTGAACTGACATTCCCAGAAAGACTGCTACATCACACAGATACACCAATGTGAACCCTTAAGCAAAACATAATGGTGATGTCTACCTGAATGCACCCCAATCGAAGTCATGACAGTGTTCATTGGTGAGGTGGTGGTGTTTCCATGCTGTCCTCGTCCTTTTGATGGTAGAGGTTGTGGGTTTGCTGCCAAAGGGTCTTGGTGAGTTGCTACAGTGCATCTAGTAGATGGTACAAGAGTGAACATTGCAAGAGCTGGATGGGGTAGCAGTCAAGTGGGCTGCTTTGCCCTGGATGGTGTTAAGCTTCTTGAGCATTGTTGGGGCTGGACGCATCCAGCAAGGTGGAGCGTATTCCTTCAGACTCACGACTTGTGCCTTGTAGATCGTGGATAGGCTTTGGGGAGTTACACGCTGCAGAATTCCTTGTCTCTGATCTGCTCTGTAGTCACAATATTTATATGGCTGGTCCAAATCAGTTACTGGTCAATAGTAGAGGCTTCAGCAATGGTAATGCAATTGAATGTGAAAGAGATGATTGGAACATTATGCAATCATCAGTGAACATCCCCATTCTGACCTCATTTATGTTCGAAGGAAAGTTATTGATGAAGCAGCTGAAGATGGATGGGACAATATGCTACCCCAAGAAACTCCTGCAGTGATGTCCTGGAACTGAGATGATTGACCTCCAATCACCACAACCATCTTTCTTTGTGCCCAGTATTGTTCTGGCCAGTGGAGAGCTTTCTCCCTGGTTTCCATTGACTTCAGTTTTACCCAGGCTCCTTGATGCCACACTCTGTCAAATCCGACCTTGATGTCAAGGACAGTCACTTTCACTTCACACCTTGAGTTCAGCTCTTTTGTCGAGGTTAAGGTAAGAATATCAAGGAACTAAGGTGGATAAATGGAGTTGAAATACAGTTCAGCCAGGGTAAAACTGAATAGTGGCTGTATGGCCTAGTCCTGTTCCTGTGCTCCTGTAAGTAAATTTATTTATTAGTGTCACAGTAGGCTTACATTAATACTGCAGTGAAGTTATTGTGAAAATCCCCTAGTTGCCACACTCCAGCGCCTGTTTGGGTATACTGAAGGAGAATTTAGCATGGCTGAAGCACCTAACTAGCACTGTTGGGACTGTGGGAGAAACTGGAGTACCAGGAGCAAACCCATGCAGAAGCAGGGAGAACGAGCAAACTCTGCACAGACAGTGACCCAAGCTGGGAATCGGACTCAGGTCCTTGGCGCTGTGAGGCAGCAGTGCTAATCACTGCCACTGTGCCATGTACCAATTAGGTTATTCTGCATGACACATAATGGATTTATCAAATATGAATACTTTAACAGAAAATGATAGTCAGAAGCTTTTTACCAGGTTGGAAGAGTCAATTGCTCAGGGATATAGGTTTAAAGTGCGAGGGGTAAGGTTTAAAGGAGGTGTATGAGGTAGTTTTTTTTACGCAGAGGGTGGTGGGTGCCTGGAACTTGCTGCCAGGGGAGGTAGTGGAAGAAGATACTATAGTGGCTTTTAAGTGGTGTCTTGACAAATACATGAATAGGATGGAAATGGAGGGATATGGTCCCTGGAAGGATCAGGGTTTTTGTTAAGTTGGGCCGCATGGTCAGCGCAGACTTGGAGGGCTGAAGGGCCTGTTCCTATGCTGTCATTTTCTTTGTTCTTTGATGACATTATTTTGCTGATGACCAGTTGTCAATAAATTGTGGATTTCATATTTAAAAACATAGATTATAATTAAATTGGTGGTAAATGGATTGTTCTGAGTAATTTAAAATTCAATGCCTTTTGACACTTTATGATGTTTGCCTAATAACTGTTTTTGTAGTTATAGCAATTAAGAGTTAACTTACAATGTCTGTTTTTCTTGACTTGTCTAAAGTTATTCTTTGATTATTTCTTTCCAGCTGGAGCATGGAGCATTATTGTGCAAACAAAATAGCCTGGGCCGTTTCCTTATTCATGAAGCTGCTTTTTCAGGTGCAGAGAAGACATTGGAACTTATACTCCGGAAAGGTTGGCATAAATTAAAATGTTGTTGACTGAAGAGAAGTCTGTCTTTATTCACTTTCTGTGAGCAGTGAATCACACTTTGTCTTTCAAGGTGAGGAACTGGGCCACTCTCGTGAAAACCATGTAAATTTTCTTGATGAAGGACTCCATACCCCTCTTCACCTGGCTTTACTTGGTGGGAAACATGAGACAATTAAAATTTGCATTGACAATGGAGCAAAAATTGATTTACCTGAGGTACGTGCTTAGAGTGGTAACAAGGTGAAAGAAAAAAAGAAAGAAAATGATTGTTAGAAAATCTGAAATTAAAACAGAAAATTCTGCAAATGAACAACCGATCAACTGAAATAAAAACTGATTTATTAAAAATCGGTCAGTTATAAAGTGAGCGTTTAAGAAGTAAGTGCTGCTTAGCTGTTATGTTTTATTATGCGTATGGCTTAAGCATGATGCAATGCTGAATTCTATTTTTAGAAAGTTTAAAGCGCAGGTATTAACATTCGAAAGGGTAAAGAAACACAAGACAAGTTTGGGATTAGTGGTTATGTTACCCCAAGCTAAGATAAGGGTAAGAAAAGACTCAGAGAGGTGTAAATATTCTAACAGAATTGACGTCCAGTGAGAGATTAGAAATTTCCTCATAGCCGCTGTCTCTTCTCTGCAGTAACGTTGTCAGAAATGTGTCTACAGTCCCATTTTCACAAGTATTTAGAATTTATGTTGTACTTCTGGCAATGTTATACTAGCTGAGTGAAAACAGCGCTGAGAAAATTCCAGGCCGACCTGATGCATGTTGATATAATAAAGATGCAGGAAAGACATATTTGTTTTCTATTTGGAGCTCAGAAAAACAATGGAGGAAATTTCGGAGAAAAGGCGACCTTCAACATAATAGAGAGAGAGCTCCTGGTTCATAGCTAAGTTTCCTTGTTTGAGTTTGGTCTTGCATCATTCCAACACTACAAGTGTGCCAAAGACACATTTATGGAGGAAATTCATCTTTTAAAGGAACATCCAGTATTAATTCCAAGAATAATTTCTCAGTTTAAAGTTTTTAAACTTTACAGCTTACTAGCATCAGAATCACTGTGAGTGAATGGTCAGAATTTTAATGGTTCACTCCACCCATCGATGGGCAGAGTGAGCACCAAGCAATTAGATGCGATTTCTCAGTTCTCGCTATCTTACTGGAACTGGATTTCTGGCACGGTCACCCTCTCACTCATTTCCGGTGAGAGGCTGAATAAATTATTTAAATTTATTTTAATGGCCAATTGTCCAATCTCACTTGCTTTTGCGGTCTCGCTGGAAGACGTCCTCTCTAGCGAGGAAAACACCTGCTCCCTGTGAACAAGAACAGTTGTGTTGGCCTCACTGGTAGAACTGAGGGCTGCTGGGAAGGCTGAAGGCAAGAGGGTTGCCCCTTGGGCAGTGCCAGACTGGCACCTTGGCAATGCCCACTGGGCAGTGTCTGAAGGGACAAGGTCAATGGGGGGGGGCGGTGTTGCTGCTGTTTTGCATTGCGATTGTGGGAATGGAAGGGGACAAATCAGTCTGGATGGTAAGGGAGGGGGAGGCACTGGGGCTACATTTTCAGGTAGCATGGGGCTCAAAGTTGGTTGTGGGCCCTTACGATTGCGCTGGGGTGGGAAATGGTTCAGGCTGGCTGCAACAGCAGAGGCCTGCCAGTTCTCTCTCTCTCTCTCTCTGTCAGGCCTGTGCTGTTGGAATTGTGCATGTGTAGATATAGAGTTCTTGTATGTGCAATAGCTCCCTCTGCTGCTCGGTGACAAGTTAAGCCCCGCTCACTGCCCATACTAGCTAGAAATGGTCTAGCCCAATTTTTTAACATCCAAGTCCATAAGATTGGGAGTAAAAATTTGCCTGAAAAATAGATCTAGGGCAGCATGGTGGCACAATAGTTAGCCCTGCGCCTCTCAGTGCTAGGGATCCAGGTTCGATTCCTGGCTTGGGTCACTGCCTGTGTGGAGTTTGCACATTCTCCCCATATCTGTGTGGGTTTCCCCCAGGTGCTCCAGTTTCCTCCTACAGTCCAAAGATGTGTGGGTTAGGTGGATTGACCATGCTAAATTGCTCCTTAATGTCAGGGGGACTAGCATGAGGTTTTGGAGATAAGGCCTGGGTGGGATTGTAGTCAGTGCAAAATTGATGGGCCAAATGGCCTCCTTCTGCAGTGTAGGGATCGCTCCCATTTTCATGTGAGCCACTTAGAATTCTTCTCATAAAATGCCCCCCAATATATTTGTTTGTTTACTTTTTTTTGTTTACTTTACAGAAGGATAAGTCCACTGCCCTTCACTTTGCCTGCATGCAAGGGGCAGTTGAGGCAGTCAAACTCATGCTGTCTAAATACGAGGGAGAAAATGATATACTTCACCTTCTGGATGGCATTAAACAAACACCATTACACAAGTAACGTTTATTTAAAAGTTTTCAGGGAAAATAATTTAAAGTCTATTGTTGGTTGTAATATTTAATATATTATGTGTGATTTTTAAATACAGGGCTGCAACATATGACTACTCAGAACTGGTGGAATATTTAATTGATCAGGTATTTGCACACAACTGTTATAAATCGTCGTAGATGTTAACTTTGACTTGCTCTATGCCAGATGGAGAATAAAATAAATGTGATATTAAAAATATTTGTTTAGGATAGAAAGCTCCCCCAGTGTCTGAACACAGATAGCCAATGAATCACTTTGCTATAATGACAGAGAAGGACCAATGATAAATCTCTGATTTTTATCACTGTTGTACAGATGTTTTTGACCTCTGTTTCCCTCAATATGAATGCAAATGAAAATAGAATTAGACTTAACTTCATACACTCCTTCAATCTTCTTACTATCTCATTGATTTAACAACAGAACTTAGCACATAAACAGTATTTTTGAAGTTTGATCCTGTCTTTTGGCTGAGATGTTAAACAAAGGATCTGTCTGTCCTCTTAGTGAGTCTTTAAAAGACCTCAAGCAATAGTTTCAAAGCAGGACAGAAATCATTAACCCTCAATCAACAAAATAAAAACAGATTATCTGGTTGTTATCACATTGCTGTTTGTGGGAGCTTGTTGTGTGAAAATTGATCCACTTTTCTTACATTATAAAAGTGACTGCACATGAAAAATATTTCCTCCTATGCTTCCTTCCTATCTCCCTTCCTACCTTCCCTTTCTTCCATTTCTTTCCTTCCCCTCAAGTCTTCTCCCATTTCCTTTTCAAGGCCTACGACCACTTTATACTGCATGGTTTGCAGTGAGAGAAAGCATTCCATAATATGACAGAAAACTAGAATGTATATGTAAATTGATTAATTTGCAAGGCATTAGACCATTAAACTTAATTTGTTTCTGAGTAATCTTCAGGTTTTTTGTAACAGGGAACAGACATGAATATGATTGATGGTGAATCCCACACTCCTCTTCTGTGGGCTTCTTCACATGGAGCATGGAAAACTGTGGAAATTCTGGTGACGAGAGGTTAGGAGGCACCTTTACTGTTCTTGTGTAGATATGAGAGGAAATTTGTACACTTGTGCTGATCCACTGTTGCTTTATGATAATGTTTCCATGCTGTGATTGAAGTCCCAATTATAACACAACATTGACTTTTATTGTGATATTTTCTCAATGTTTAATTCTTAGGGGGTGGGTGCCATTGACAAGGTTAGTATTTATTGTTCACCTCTAGCTGGCTTATTTTTGAATTGCTGCATTTTATTAATTGAAAGAGTTCTCACAATGCTGCTTAGCTGTCATTTGATACAATTAAGCAACTTGCTAAGTCACATCAGAGTGGTTAAGAATTAACCACATTAATGAGGTTAGAGCAGGAAAGAATGGCTGGTTTCCTTCACTAAAAAGCATTAGTGAAGGAATTGGGTTTTAAATGACAATCTAAAAATCTTTCATTGTCACTTTTCGATTTTTAATTTCCAGATTTTGGAGACATAATTCAAATTCACATACTTGAACTCATATTTTCTGTGATTATTACATTTCTTGATTACTAGTCCAGTAACATCAATACACTGGTGCAACAAAAGTTAAGGAAGAATAATTCGCTCTTCTATTATTGCAGTGGTTTGGAAGAAATAGACTTTTGGCCAATAATGTTATGGAGAATGATTTGCTCTGTCTAGCGTTTCTACATTCTTATCTGATTGATAGCTAAGGAAAGTGTAATAGGGCAAACCCAGGCAGTGTGGGCTGCAGAAGGAGAGGAATGAATGGAAAGGGTTAAACAGATAACCTGACTGTAGTATTCACATCCATGGTGGACAGACACAACAAACTACCACATCCCAGGCAGCACTAACACAGTTGCGCCCCAGGTGAGATCTTTCCGAGACTGCAGCAACAGTAAAAGAATCAACATCACTTAATGAGGCTCTACAATGTCTAGAAGGGCCATTGTGCCTCTGGACATTCAAGTATCAGGAAAATGGGGACAATTAACAGACCATTGAAATCGGCTTGACAAAAGACAACGCTTTGATATTATAAATAGATAGACAGGATATGTCCAGAAAATGATTAAAATTAACTGATCCACTTCAGATCAGCCATGATCTTATTGAATGGCGGGGCAGGCTCGAAGGGCTAGATGGCCTACACCTGCTCCTATTTCTTATGTTCTTATATTCTTATGTTAAAGCACACAGAACAATGGATCCACATAATGTGACCAAAATATAACTGTAATTCATTAAAAGTGACAATATGATGACCTAATGTAAATGTAATGCTAAAAATATGTAAGTACCTTTGGAGGACTACAGTTGCTCGGAAGCAGGCTGAAGTTATAGCTCCAAGTTCTGCTCTCCCTCATGCATGCTGAATAAAAACCATTTTTGTTGAAGTTCGATACTGTCTCAAAAGACTCAGTTCATTTATTCCCTCCAATACCACTGTGCTACAGACCTTCACTTGAAGCTTTGGTAACATTTTAATAACAGCAGGTACACTAATCTTGCACCCGCATATGTGGAGGTACATGCCAAAGGTGCACGCATGGATCAAAAGATTATTGCAAAATGGTAAGGCCTTGGCTTAAACTTTGCATTGTGTGACCAAACTAAACCTAAGCAGAGAATCCCAAGGATTGATTGAGATCAGTCCTCCAAACCCTTCATCACATATGGACATGAGTTGTTGGCAATAGTCATGTTTCCAATGGAGAATTTCTCTTCCCCCTGGCTCTACTGGATTTTTTTTTTAAACTTACTTGAAATTGATGACTACAAGGATGTCTAATGTGTCCTGAACAAGATAGCCCCACTATTTGAGCCTGTGCTACACCTAAGAAACAAGATCCAAGGCATGCGGATCTCCACTTTCCTATTTCCGATTCATACTGTTGTCCAGCATGCCTTCTCAAGAAATGAATGAATGTACCATATAATTCTATGTGCAGCAATGGCCCTCTGGTAGCTCACCCAAATGGATGTTCTTCATGCACATGTCTGAGGGCTTATCAATTGTGGGACCATCACAATTGAGCCTACTTCATCCTTAACTGGCATCAACTTACTTAGACTTACAGCACCTACCGCAGCATAAATGTCAAAGCTGTCTGTATGCCTTGGTTGTCACATTGGCTGGAATTTTACCATCCTGCCCACCACAGGAATCGGAGTGGGCAAGCAGTGACCACGAAAAGTTCTGTTAACCTCAGGTGGGATTTTATGGTTTCAGGATAAGTGAGGCTGTAAAATCCCACCCTTTATTTCTGTAGTTATCTTCATATGAAATCAAATTGCTGTTTACAAATTCAATAGAAGAAGCAGCTAAGCAGGAAGAAAAGAAAGCTTGAATATATGCTAACATTTATTATCAGCAGTCTGTATCAGATAATTTTCATAATAACATGGCAGCAGTCGTTGTTCACAGAAATAAGCTCATTTCACTTGACTCAGCTCTTTGCAACTCAAAGTAAATAATTCAACATCATTTCCAGTCCTAGCAAACAATGTTCTTTTTTTTATTTCTATGTTTATTAAGGCCTAATTTTAACATAATAGTGAAACGTAATTTTAATATCTTTTCATTATTATTATATTCTATTCAAAGCTATGATTAAACTGTTCAATCATTAAATATTAGGCTAGCATTTAATCAACCTGCCAGTGTTTTTTTTCCCCCCAGTCAATGTGGAGGACCACTTAAATTGCCATTTACTTCAATGGAACCGTGATATACTGCTGAGGGGGAGGGGCAGCAGGTTAAGGCTTCACAATTGTTTCATATTCACAGTATTTGAAAGATATCAGGTAGCATGAACCAGAGAGTAGATAGAATTTTATGTCCTGGACCTTATTAATATTCGGTCAAACTGTATTCCATGTGGAACAGAAGGAGAGCAGCTAGCAGCCTGTTGACCTTTAGCCACATCAGACAGCATACAGGCAGGTGCGGGAAAGCAGATTCCAGAATGGTCTTACAGGGTGGAAGAAGGTGCAGCCTGTGGCAGGGAAGTCCTCGGTTTTCTTTGTGGACACACTGGAATACTGCTGCTCCTCCTAATCCCACAAGAAAAATTAATGTACAATCTACCATAAAAGACTTATCCAGATATCCCTGGCAGGAAGGGCACAGTGATTTCCTCCTTCAGATCAGTGTTAAACTAGCACTACTGACCCAATGATGACCTGGATCTACATAGGTCAATAAGATCCCCGCTGTCTTTAGCTAGATGGAATTGCTGTGAATCCATTGCCTTGAGTCAAAATCATGGTAAGTGGTGTCATGCGGATGGCTCCAGAGCAGACAGATAATGTGGGGCTTTTTAATTGCTGACCCACCCAGCAGGCTAATTTAAAATTACCCTAATATCATATGAGCCTTGGAAATGCTAAGAAGGTAGAATCAATTGAGGGAACCACCAATAAATTTAAGTTAAGTTTAATTTTTTTTTGAACTTAGACCACAGTACAACTTTTAAAATAAATGACATTTCAAGATTCACTTCTTTTTCGAGGGTGTAAGAGTTGCAAAAATGAATCTTGTTCCAGTGTGGGCAGATAGATATTGGGGCATAAAGGAGATACATCAATAAGGTTACACTAGATTCCACCAGAAGAGGCAGTTGGCAGATGGGACTATCATCAACATGCAGTGGATGTATGAAAGTGATATGCCAATGATCGCAAAGTCTGTAAAATTCTGCATTTACATCATAATTGACCAGCCTTAAAGAAAGAAAGTATTAGATATCTGTGTGACTTAACAAAGAAGGAAGTGGCTGAATTCATAGGTTTGGAATCATAAACTTTGTCTGAAATTTAAGCTTTGACTGGTGTGACCTTCTCATTTCATGCAGAAAAACTTATTGGTAGCTGCCACCAAAATGGATGTAATTTTTATAAGTTTATCATTAAGTTGAGGTAGGAGGAGCAGGAGTCCTCTGCAGACCTCAAAAAAAAACACACACACCCATGAGTTGTTTGTGGCTTATGCCGTACCCTTCTGTTCTCCCTCGTATCGCCCCACTCCTGCCATTCCCATGCAAGGGGAGCATTTGTTGTCCATCCCTAATTGCCCAAGAGAAGCTGCTCCAATGGTCAGGTGTAGCTTCCACATGTGCCAGGTCGGTATCTGCAGTTTGCCTGTAACATGTTAATGATTGAGCTTCGAGCCTCCAGCTTTTGGTACACACTCCCAGCAGACCAAATGTATTTTCAAACAGAACATAGTCAAAGACTCTTTGCAAGTCTAGGTGTAGCACATCATAAGGCTTATTGCTGTCACTTTCTCTTAAGAGTGAAGACATATCAGCTTCCCTTAGCAAACTAATAAAATATTTCTTTTTATGATTGTCTTAGGAGCTGATATTAACATAAAGAATTCTGCGGAATGCAACTTCCTTCATCTAACTGTCCTGCAACCCAAAGGGTTAACAAACCTCAGTGAAAACATTCTTCAGGTACATCCTTATTTAGGTTTCTACTTGACAGTTTTTCAGACACCTTCTTAATTTTTCGTGATTAACAAGCAATCAATGCCAGACTTAGCATAAAGGTTGCTTAGTAGCCGATCTATTCAGATTTTTAAAAATAATATTTTTTTCAGTTTAGGCACTATTAATCACAACTGAATATCAAAACCTGAAAAGATGCTGTAATGCTATGAATTTGCAGAGTTAAAAGCTATAATAACAATTCTGCAGCATTTTTTAAAGGAATACTCAGTCTTAATCTGTTTATCCTTTTTTATGTGTTTATTATTTAACATTTATGTGTATATTTTTGCAGTCTGAAAAAATACAGGAGCTGCTCAATGACAGAGACATTAATGGATGTACTCCATTGCACTATGTGTGTAGGCAGGGACTAACAGATTCTGTGGAGAAAATGTTGACATTAAAAGCATCTCCATACTTGAAAACAGTGGACAAGAAATCATCACTGCATTTTGCAGCAGGGTAAGGAATTTTTCAACTCCAATTCATCTCAGGATTTAATTTACTCAAATGAAAGGTCAAAATAAATTAAAACCATTAGAAACAACTACTCTGTATGTGACTGTATGAAGGAAACTGGGTGTTTAGTTTACGAAAGTGGTATATCATTCAAAATAGTAAATTATTTGATAGCTATTAATTAGGTGAAACATTACAATATTATGTTGAACTGATTCAAAAAATGTACTGTTTAAATATAACACTAAGGTAAGCTGATGTTTTGTAATATGCCGTATTTTTTGAATGATACTTAAGCTGATCAGCATAGATTGTGGCATATATTTTGCATGTGCAATACTTTAGTTATGACTGACATATAAAAAACATTTGCCGTGATTTTGCATCTGTATATGTTGTGAGCGAAAACGGCAACATGGGTGCAAAATTTCATGAGATTCAGAAAATAGGAATGGAATCTTTTTCAGATTTCCCCCCCACCCCACCAATAACATAATGGAGTTCCCATTCAGGAAGATAAGGAACCTTATTTCAATCTATTTAAATACAATTAATGGGCTCCCCTATCTTACCATCCTCCCAGATTAGAAATTTCCTGATGCCAATATGATGTCACATCAGAGAGGTTTACAACTGTTTTTTTAAAGATGGAAACCAGTCAAAAGTAACTCACCAAGGATGCAGTGGTACGTACAGCCCTTTGCGGGGGGAGGGCAGGGTTTGAGTTGAGGGTCATGACTGAGTAGTACTGTGGCACTGCCTCTTGGCACTGTTACATGCATTGCCTCCTTAGAGCCAGGGTAGTGCTTTGTGGAGCCCAATGGGGAGCTCCAGGGAGGCGGAGGTTTGCTTACAGTTGGGAGAATTCCTTTTATGAGTTTGTGGGGGCCTGTCGTTGACTTTGGGGGATGGTCTCCATATGCATGTGGGGGGTTTCCTGTGTTGCTTTCAGAGATTGGAGTGCCTCAATCTCTGGATTCCCAGCTTTTTCTGACCCTGACCCAACAGCACGACAGTGTGGGTCACACCTCCAGATTTTTTTTGCACAAATTGCTGGGTTCTCTGCAAAGGAAACCTGGCTATGCAGCTTGCGAGCTGCAAGTCATTTTTCTCGCCTCAGCCAGCACTCTGTTTGCAGAAAATGGAAAATTCCACCAATTTTTTGCATCTGACACCATGGCTCATAGATAACAGGCACAGAATGCACCAGAACTGATAGAAAAAGCTGTCGACTGTAATGAACTTCACAGCAATAAACTCTAACCTAGAGATCCAGAGTCTTTGCTCTAGATTTTTTGAAATCCCGCTCCTGGGTGAGAACCAGAGGAAAACATTGTGGCCACTTCCCATGTTGCCTGTGTATTGACTGCAAAATTACATGGGCAACATAAAATTCATTTTATTCATTAATGATCTTCATTGGCCCTTTTTTATGTTGGTAGGCATGCTTCTGACTGTTAAGTGCCTGCTGATATGCGCAATTGTATTGGGACACACTCCCAACATCATTTCGCACGATTCCAAGTGAATTCAAGTAGGGTGCATGCCCACTTTAATCTCAAAATTCTGGCCCATGTTTCCTATGCTTTAGATACTAATTAATTTCATGTAAAACCCTTTGGAAAATTCTAAGGATACAAGAGGAGTTGTCTAAATGCAAGTCTTTTCTTCATCCATCTATTTTAATAATCTTACATATGCGTTCAATTTTAATCGACAAAACCTTACTTCTTGTTGTCAATCTTTTATCCAAGATCTTTGTCAAATCTTTTTCAAGTAATTCTTATGTCTGTATTTATAATCAAATAGGCTGATATAAAACCATCAATCTCTAATTGTACAATATGACCACTGGATGGCACTATTTTTAAACAAGTATCATTGAACAATACAGAAAGAGGTACTTTGGCCCATTGTGCTTGTGTTATCTCTTTGGTTAATTGTACTGCCCCTTCCTTTCCCATTGACTTTTAAATATTACTCTTACGAGGATGAGATTAAATTTTTAAATTTCAGGTCAGCTAGTCCTTTAAATTCATTCAGTCAGAAACTGAATTTGAAAGAAACCCGTTACTAAATCTGATCCCAGATTCTACGTTTCAATACGTGGCTTTCATATCCAGCAAAGAAAACAAGAAAAAATCCACTTTGCGTACCTCGTGACCATGCAAGTTTGGAAACGGCAAACCCCATGGTGCTTTTCTATGAGTAAGAAGTCTCACAACACCAGGTTAAAGTCCAACAGGTTTATTTGGTAGCAGACACCACTAGCTTTTGAGGCTTTTCCCCTTCGTCAGGTGAGTGGGGAGTTCTGACGAAGGGGAAAAGCCTCGAAAGCTAGTGGTGTCTGCTACCAAATAAACCTGTTGGACTTTAACCTGGTGTTGTGAGACTTCTCACTGTGTTTATCCCAGTCCAACGCTGGCATCTCTACATGATGGCTTTTCTAAGAGTCTTGGAAACATAGAAACTGGGAACAGGACTAGGCCATTTGGCCCTTTTTGAGCCTGCTCCACCATTCAGTGTGATCATGGCTGATCCTTTATCTTAACAGCACAGTCCTGCTCTCTCTCTCCATCCCTTCACACTCTAGAGTCTAAAAATTCATCGGGGCAATTCTCCCAAGTGTCGAATTTGTGTAAAATCTTGAGTAAATCCCATTGGTTTTTCTGCGGGACTTTCAAATGAATCTCCCACACTTTGTGCACTAGCAGAGTGCACTAGCATGACTCTTGATAGAAATCAGTGGGCAGAGTCTTTTCCTGCTGGAGAAGCTGACAACATAGCACTCCATTGTGCATTGATGTTGGTGCATGCACAATAGCCCCAAACTGCCAGCCTCCTGATTTGCTGACCAACAGAGCAACCACCCCCCTGCCTTGTTGCTCCTCCAAAACGCGCCCCCCTCCCCCCCCCCCCCCCCCACCCCGACGTGATCGCTGGCCTCCCGGGCATGTCCAGGACAGCCTCAACCACACATCCCCACCTCCTCACCAGCAGCCCCAAACCCCCCCAGTCCCAACCGTGATCCATCAGCCCCCCTCCCCACCTTGATGCCTAGTCCCAATCGCTGGCCTCCCTCCCTCTGTCACTGATCCCTTTGCAGAGTGGCAGCAGGATCCCAACCCCACCAATCGCACCCCCTGCCCCCAACACAGACTCCATCCTATTGAGCCCTGCTCCTTGGCAGTGCCCAATGCCTAGTAGGCAGTACCAAGGTGCCCCCTGGTCATTACCACTTTGCCACTTGGGCAGTGCCCAGGGGCCAGGCTGACAATGCCCGGGAGCACTACTCTTACACCTGACCCATTGGGGGAGGGGCTCGTTGGCCCCCATTCATTTCAAAGGGGTTAGGCCATCAGCGCTCTGTCAGTGAGGAGCTATTGTAAACCCTCCTGGCGGGGCAGCGAAGCTAGCAGGTCTGGATCTAGCCGTCTCTGGCCTGCTAATTATATGTAAATATTGAAATGGAAATTTGAATAAATTATACAGCTCTGTGCTGATTTCTGGCACAGCTGATGGCACCAGAAATCCAACGGTTGGGACTCGCAGAGGCCGTGGTACCCAGTGGGGAGCCCATTAAACAGCCTCTGCTTGAAAATCGCCTCTTTTTATATTCCTTTCTTAAAGACATTCAGTGACATGGGCCTCCATATTCTTTTGTGGCAGAAAATTCTACAGGTTCACTACCTTCCGAGTGAAGAAACTTTTGCTCATCTCAGTCCTAAACGGCCCACCCTGTATCCTGAGTCTGTGGCCTCTTATTCTAGAACCCATGGACAATGGAAACAACGTCTTTGCATCCAATCTATCCAACCCTGTCAGTATTGTACAAGTTTCAATGAGATCCCCTCTCGTTCTTCTAAATTCCACTGAATACAGGCCTAATTGGCCCAATATTTCCTCATGCAACAATCCTGCCATCCCAGGAATCAGTCCGATTAGTTCTGACATTGAATGAATTTTTACATCACCACTGTGCACCCTTCTTCTTCTTCTTCAGGCAGATGTGCACCACTGCCATTTTGAAAAGTCTGCCAAAATCCAGTTAAGTGCAGGAAGATCCTTTGCTCAGCAGTAATCAGCAGTGCCATCTTGAGAGCCTCTATCTCTTAAAGCTGTACCCACCGCTTTTTAAAATCATTGAATATAGGATGGCAGAAGGGTGTGAATATGGCAATTTAAAGTCTGAGCTCATCCAAGACAAAAAGACAATTCACTCTCTGACCTTCTTGTCAAGGATAAGATGACCTTATCCTTGACAAGGTTATCCAGCTAACTACACTGTCAGAGCTACATGAACAACATAGGACAATTCTGAGGAGAGAGAACACTTCATTATGGCAGAAATCAAATCTTAGTCCAACATATCATGTCACCAAAATACAGCAACCTCCCAACTCCAGGAAAGCAATCCCTGAACTGCCCAGCAGTTGCAACGCAATAAGAAACATCTTATCAGGAAAATCAGTGTCCTGCGAGCACTTCCACTGTGACTTAGAGGGACACTTTATTCATAGCCCCAGCATCTCTCAGATATTCGGGAGATAATCCACAAGTTGAGACCTGTTGTATATTGGCGAGTGGCATTAGGAAGCAGAGAAGAAACAACAAAGCTTTATTAATAGAGTGTGTTCTCTTACACGACTGCTTCTTCTTTGCCTGTTCCCTGTGCTCAGGTTTTATAACATCACTTCCGGTGAATATGTGAATACATTAATACAGCAGAGCTCAGTAAGCCAATAAGAATTAACACAAATATATAGGGGACAATCTTACCAAAAAAATTCTAGGTACTGAACAAGCGTGGAAAAGTTGTAAAGTTTAAAGTTTATTTATTAGTCACAAGTAATTGCGATGAAGTTACTGTGAAAATCCTCTCTTCACCATACTCTGGGTGCCTGTTTGGTTACACTGAAGAAGAATTTAGTATGGCCAATCCACCTAACCAGCATGTCTTTTGGACTTTGGGAGGAACCTGGAGGAAACCCACACAGACACAGGGAGGACGTGCAGGCTCCGCACAGGCAGTGACCCAAACCGGGAATCGAACACAGGTCCCTGGCACTGTGAGGCAGCAGTGCTAACCTCTGTGCCACTATGCTGCCCAAGAGAAAGTTTCAGACCCTTTTTTCAGTGAGAGAAAAAAAAGTCACATCTTCTGAAACTTTGAAAAGTGGCAAAGTGTGATTTCTTGCCATAAGGGTGAGTGGACAAAGTCTATTCAGAGTGGGAAGATGGCTGATGACTGCTGAAAGGCACTATTGCACATCTGTCCTGCTCTCTCAGTACACTGTGTCCCTACCCTACCATCCTGAGACCTCTTACACATGTCTTGTCCTCTGGCTCTGGCACTTAGGCTCAGGCACATTTGTGCATAGTTTCTCTTCTGTTCATTGTAGTGCTGTTGCTGCAGGGACTGGACAGATGCCAGTCAATATGACTGACTGGCAGCTCTCAGGTAGGACTTCCTCCCAAGTGAGTTGTAGAAGCCCTAACTGCAGCAGTTCAATAGTCATTAGAGCATAAGCTGGATACGGGACTGTAGGAGATGGCAGGGATGTGTTCCCAGCTGATTCTTTGGATGGCAGAAAACAAGTCCTTGGCATAATTACTTACTATATTTGCATGCCAACATTTTGAGATTCATATACAAGGATATCCAGATCTCTCTGTACAGAAGCATTCTGCAGTTCTTTTCTTCTTGAATAGTATTCTGCTTTTCCATTCTTCCCATTAATTTTTCATCTTATATTTTCCCACATTATGTTCCATTCTGCCATTTTTTAGTCCACACACTTAAACTATCTATACCCCTCTGCAGACTCTTTTTGTCCTCCTTGCAACTTGGTTTTCCACCTATCTTTGTATCATCAACAAATTTAGCTGCAAGACTCCCTCCCTTCAGCCAAGTCATTTATGTATATTCTAAATACTTGAAGCCCCAGCACTGACCCCTATAGCAATCCACTGGATACCTCAAGGAATTCGCCAAGGCTCCTTCAGCAGCACCTCCCAAATTCATGACTGCTACCATCAAGAAGGACGAGAGCAACAGAAACGTGGGAGAACCATTACCTGGAATTTCCTCTCTAAGTCACTCACCATCCTGACTTGGAAATATATCTCTATTCTTTCACTGTTGCTGGCTCAAAACCTGGAGCTTCTTCCCCAAAACCAATGTGTACCTAAACCACATGGACTGCAATGGTTCAAGAAGGCAACCACCACTACCTTTCCAAGCGAAATTAAGAATGGGCAATAAATGCTGGCATAGCCAGTGCAGACTGCATCACATAAATGAATAAAAGTACATAGGATTGGACAAGTTCATGAAGGTTTAAACACAACTATGAGAATTTTAAATTTAATGAGCTAGAAGTGGGAACTAATTTATTCTTTATCACAGATACGGCCGACTCAATACATGCAAGCTGCTGCTGCAGAACATAAATGAGACAAAATTGCTGAATGAAGGAGATGAAAAAGGAATGACACCACTACATCTAGCGGCACAGAACGGGCACACCAAGGTGGTTCAACTGCTTCTCAGAAAAGGAGCTCTCTTGTTGCGGTATGTGCACCAAGAATAATTTTTCATGAATTATTGTTCGCTGGTCGTTCACTGTTATTTATTTGTTTGTAGCTTAGGCACTGAACGGCCTACCATTTATTTACTTTTTCTTTACTGAACTCGGTAAGAAACATCTGCTGAGGAATAGTTTGCTTTCTATTGTCAGGAAGAAAGTAATGTAAAGTAATGGTCTTGTGTTCTAATAAAATGGTTTGATATCCCACATGATGGGCAGGAGACAGTTGGTGTGTGGGGCTTAAAAGGCAAATTTGTGGATCCCACCCTCTTGTGAACCCTTCACTATTTTTACAATGCAAGGTATTGGCCTGTCCAAGTGACCCACCATGGAGACAAAAGCCACTAGCTAAAATATTTGCCACAGCTCCGACAATTCAATTGGTCAAGGATTAATTTGAGTGTCTCTTTCAGCTTGGTGGGCCAAGAGGTGCAGGAGTATCTCCCCCAGTACCTAAGGAAGCCACTAGCCTCCCCAAATCCAAACTTTACCCTCCAGACCCCCTATCACAGGTCTTCTCAACTCCTGATCACGAATTGGAACTTCCTGATTAGGGTTGAGCTTCCTGCTTCCCAATTTCTGACTGGAACACCCCACATCCTCAGCCAATTGCCCAACTCTCCCCCAGTAATCCATTGACTATGGTCTCCTGCCATTGGCATTGCTTCCTATCCTTTGGCCTGGCTGTCTACTTCCTGCTCACCAGCTAGTAAAATAGAGCCACAAGATTTATTAATGGTGCCATGCCTTTTAAAAATTGCAGGAATTCAGCATCCTCAGCCTCACCTGCATCCTCCCTGTAAATATTAAGGGCAATGTGTTTTATAGATATAAATTCAGCCAATGGATTTTCCAAAACTAGTTTTTCATTTTAATCTTCGAAGGGATTACAAGTGTTGGACAAGTTTACATTATGCTGCCTTTGGAGGATATACTCAGACAATGGAAGTATTATTACAAACTGATGCAACACTGCTCAATCGCGTGGATGAGAATGGGGTAGGTGAATACATTTCATTTCAAAAGACAGGAAAGATTACTTGGACAGTGCCTGGGCTCTGTAAAACCAATTGTTTTTTCCTTATTGAATTCCTTGTTTGCATATCCAAGCTTGCATTGACCTGAATCATCCTATTAGATTCTGATATTTTCCTTTGGCACACTTAGGCCGCGATTTTACCAACAATTTGCATCTATTTTCGGGCGCAAAATCACAGTAAATTCAAGCGTTGGGCTTTTTAACATGATCTGCAGCCAAATCCGAGCAAATCGCAACCTTACTGACACCCGATTTGGGCATGGATCCTGTCCGCGCCCGAATCAGGTGGCCCGATGATTTAATGAACCGTGCGCCCAACTCTACCACCAAGTTACCCACGTTACCACCTTCTGGTCTGGTCTGCTCATCATTGTCTGGTGGTGTGTGGGGGGGCAGGCCTGATCGCTCACTGACAGGGAGGGGGTGGGGGGTGGCGGTAAGATCTCTGGTGAGGGGGGCAGGGGTGTCCACTGCCACTCTGAGTGATCGGTGGGGATTGGGCATGTGGCCATTCCGGGAGGAGGGATTCATTCTTCCGGTGAGGAGGAGGGATCGCCTGCAGAGTGGTAGCAGACACCCCTGCCCCCCCACCAGAGATCCATCCATCCCCCCCACCCCACCATCAGTGAGTGATCAGGCATCCCCACCTCCACCAACAGACAGCGATCAGCCCTCTCACTCCCTCCCCAGAGATACATCTGACCCGCCTCCTCCTTATTCACCCCATCCAGAGGATGCTCTGACCCCCCCCTTCCCCACCGAGGATGATCTGAGTCAGAGAGCCGCTCTCTCTGCTTTTTTCTCCCGACCCGTGCGTGCTTTTTCGGATTTTTTCGAACTGTGCACGCGCAGTTCAGAGCTCCGATTATCTGATATTGCAGTCTTCATTTCTCGTTCATGTCCCTCAGAGGACATAAAAGAAACAACAAGATGGTATTGTCTATTCAGGGAGATAAGAAGCCAGGATTAGTACTGGTGATATTGGCCCTATTAGCCATGGATGCAAATCCCCTAATGGCCACTAAACCTCACGAGCAGCCAAAAAATGAATTTGCACTGGTGAACCCTTGCCAGTGATGTGATGATTTCTATACATTATAATATATTAACATATTATTAAAGGGATTGACACAATAGCATCTTCTCTGCCCCCTCCAGCAGCGTGACATCATGCTGGCATGAATCACTACTAGTTTTCAAAAGTGTGAAAACCACGCTGGGAGCACAGAGGTGTGTGTAAGCTCCAGGGTTGATGGACTAGGTTTACAGAATTAGAAGAATGATAAAGAAGATAAACTGATTTGTGTGTATTTTTGCCAGACACATTGCGTAATTTAACCAAAGCTATTGCTTTCATCTAAATGAAATATTTAGATTATATTCAAATATACTGCATGTTGAGACATACAACAGGTGAATGCTGACACATGGATATAAGTGGAGAGTGTGGTTAAAATCTCTATCAACATTCCTACTGATTCTGCCGAGTGATCATTTTAACCATGGCGGGATTCCCTGGGTCCATTAGCTCCGATTCTGAATCACAATGGCCCAGTGAATTGAGAGTTGGTGAAAAAGCAGGTTTTGCGTGGGACCCTCCCAGACTGCACTGCCAGCCCTGAATGGGTTCCTGCCTATCTTCAAAACCACAAATTTAAATATAATCAACAGGCTTGCAGTCTGAGTCAAATAGCTCCGGCTATTTACGCACCTCCCCAGTGGGATCCGCAGGGGACAGGCTTTCAGACAGGTCTTCACAAACAAGAACCTGGTATGTTGGACCCCAAGAGTTGAGGAAGCAGTACCAACCCATCAGTAGTGACAGGCATCCTCTCCCCACTACTCGCTCACAGGCCCTTCTCCCTCAGACACCCCACACAGCTCCCCTTCTCCCTCAGACGCCTCACTCAGCTCCCCTTCCCCCTCAGAGCTCCCACTCAGCCTCCCTTCTCCCTCAGCCCCTCCTCAATTCCCCTTCCCCCTCTGAACCCCACTCAGCTGTCCTTCCCCCTTAGAACCAGTCCCCCCTTCCCTCTCAGACTGCACACTCTCAGCCCCCTTCCCCCTGAGACCTCCCATTCAACCTCTTCCCACTCAGCCCTCCTGCCCCCTCAGATCCCTCACTCAGCTCTGTTTCCTCCTCAGACGCCCCACTCAGCCTCCCTTCAGGCCACATGCCTTGGTGGTGCCAATAGTGCACTGCCTGCTGATACCCTGACACTCACATCCTGGGCTCGCACTTTGGGCTTCAAGGGGACTCAGGAAGGTAGGTCCAGTGGTCATTCGGCCCTTTGTTGCTGCCAGGCTGGCAACAAGGGGTTGATCTCACTACTCTCTGCCGGGATAAAGTGTTATGGCTGGACTGCCCCTTCTAGTGCTGGCAGACCTGAAGATCACTCCTCATATGATGATTTCAGGCAGCCCTGTGATCTATATCTACATTCCTACTGATAGGTGTGAAAATTCTGATGCGGCCAGGACACTTTAATCTCTATGACCCCCCCCCCCCCCAACCCGATAACTTGGCAGGATTTTAAATTACTACGGCATTTCCTTTCTCCTCTATAGAAGCTGCATGTGAGGGCAGACACATTTGAAGCCCTCTGACAGAGGAGATGTCAATGTCTCTTAGGGTGGGGTGGGGTTGCTGGTGGGATGTTTCCAGTCTGCACAGCTGTGCACTCAGCCCCAGGGCTTGCACAGCTTTGGTTTGAAGTTGCTGAGGTTTCCTAGCAAGCTGAAATCATTAAAACCCTCTTTATTGCACTTTATTGATCTGTAACAAGTTCAACATACAGTGCCTCGTAAAAGAAATCAATTCATTTCTACAGAGGTCCTGTCGCAAACCAAAGTTTAAAGTTTATTTCTTAGTGTCACAAGTAGGCTTACTTTAACAGTGCAATGAAGTTACTGTGAAAATACCCTAGTCACCACATTCCAGCGCCTGTTCGGGTACAATGAGGGAAAATTTAACATGGTCAATGCATGTAACCAGGACTGTGGGAGGAAATTGGAGCACCCGGAGGAAACCCATGCAGACACATAAGAACATAAGAACATAAGAAATAGGAGCAGGAGTAGGCCATCTAGCCCTTCAAGCCTGCCCCGCCATTCAATAAGATCATGGCTGATCTGTCACGGCTCAGTTCCACTTTCCCGCCCTCTCCCCATAACCCTTAATCCCCTCTCTTATCAAAAACCCCTCAACCCGCGTCTTAAAAATATTTAGTGAGGCAGCCTCCACCACTTCAACGGGCAGAGAATTCCAGAGATTCACCACCCTTTGAGTGAAGAAGTTCCTCCTCAACTCCGTTCTAAACCGCCCCCCTTTATCTTGAGGCTGTGCCCCCTAGTCCTACTGTCTTTTTTGAGCGGGAAGAGTGTCTCCATCTCTATCCTATCCATCCCATTCATCATCTTATACGTCTCAATGAGATCTCCCCTCATTCTTCCAAACTCTAACGAGTACAAGCCTAGTTTATTCAGCCTCTCCTCATAGCTCAACCCCCTCAACTCCGGTATCAGCCTAGTAAACCTCCTCTGCACTCCCTCCAAGGCCAAAATATCTTTGCGCAGGTGCGGTGCCCAAAACTGCACACAGTACTCCAGCTGCGGCCTCACCAATGCCCTATACAGCTGCAGCAAGGCCTCCCTACTTTTATATTCAATCCCCCTCGCTATGAAGACCAGCATCCCATTCGCCTTCCTGACCACCTGCTGCACCTGCAAGCTGGGTTTTTGCGACTCATGCACAAGGACCCCGAGGTCCCTCTGCACCGTCGCCTGCTGCAGTTTTTCGCCCTGTAAGTAATAATCCTTCCTACCATTATTCTTGAGAGCATGCAAACTGCACACACAGTGACCCAAGCCAGGAATCAAGCCCAGATCCCTGGCATTGTGAGGCAGCAGTGCTAACCTCTGGGCCACCCATTTATGTTTTGTTGTGAGAGGGAGGCCTGTCTCCGAGCACAGAGATCAGATCACCATTTAAAAATGGCAGGCTGGTTTTGGAACAGTGGGGCTGGCTGGTAAGCTATCTACAATGAATAAATTAACATAACTAAATTAGGATTCTCCCACCTGTTAGATGCTGCTGACACCATGGGAAACTCCCCAAGTTTCCCATGGCGTGGGCACTGAGCCCTAATTCGGGAGAATTGTAGCACATCTAGTCAATTCCCTCTGCCAGTCTGATTTTTGATGCAAAGAGATGTCAGTTTCAATCCCAGCAGGAATTCTTGGTGCTAAAAAATACATTGTGTGCTGCTGAGTCAACACACTCTGCTGTCACACGTGGAATTAACTAGATTTGATTTGCAATAAAATGGCAGAATCCAATTATTTTAGGTTTGACCATCAGCAACTATTATTGAGATCCTGGGAAGAAAACAACATGAGGCTTTCAAATTATGCCACACCAAGTAAAAGCCTTGGGTATTTTATGAATCCAAACTAGTTATTCTTTTGGTAATAAAATGTATGTTTGTGTTTTTCTCATATTTGGAGAACTGGCTGTTTGAAGTTTCTTTTGTAATTTATTCCAAAGAACACTGCCCTCCATCTGGCTGCAAGAGAAGGACACAGTGAAGCTGTGCGTCTACTCCTAGCTCGTGGAGCTGATCTAACACTGAATAAAAATGAAGCTTCCTTTTTCCATGAAGCAATTCGCAATAAAAGAAAGGAAGCTACTTCAGCTATTATTCAAAGTGACAGGTATGAATAGTATGTTGCAACTATCACTGTACAAGGCAGGTAGGGAATTAGGCTTGTTAAGGGTCTCGTTAACCAGGGGTAGAATTTGGGATCTGTATACCGTTCAAATGCCCGCTTCCTGCCCCAAATCAGATGTTCAGGCTTTGTGACATTACATTTTTGTTAGATAGCTGAAATGCAAATACAAATTTCTTTATGTATTGCAATATGTAATAAACTGCGCTGCAGACTTGTACAGTTATAGGGAATATCTGTGGTTGTCCACATAAAAGACTTGCAATTTATTTAATATTTAAGATAAACCTTTAGCTCCAGAAAGCATAGTGGGAATACTTTCACTGCAGTGGATCAGCAAATATACCCACCTCACCTCTCAAGGAAAATTAGGGATGGGCAATAAATGCTGGCTTTGCAAACAATATATGCATGGTGCAAATGAACTTTTGAAAATGTTCTGCCGTATTGAATCACAGCATAATATATATCTGCATGAAGCAATCACTTATCAGAACTGAATAATTGTAAAAGTGGAGCTTACGTTTCTAGGGCTGGATTTTATTGGGGTGCTGGGAGCTATGACGATAGGTCAGAAAGTCTATGACAACCCTACCTCTACTGTTTTGAGGTCTCTGATCACCTGGCAGTTAATCATTTGCTCTAGGGGATTCCTGTTGTTTTGAAAGTGTGCAGGGATTCTTCACATTTTTGGCCTCAGGAACTCTTTTCCTAACATAGAAGATGCTACAGACCAAAAAAGAAGCAAGATAATCCTTGAAAAATTAATTTTAACTAACCAGATTTTCAGACAGATTTGCAGCAAGATGCACTAACCATTCTAAGATATAATCTTCTGCTTATTATGGCTTGACAAAAGAAGCTTTTTCAGAGAGTTTAACTACAACACCTGGCTGGGGCTCACAAAATCCAACACTAGAGTGGATGTTAAAGAACAGCACTTGCCCTTAACATTAAAGGTGTTAGGTTGGGCAACAAATGGGATAATTGTTCATGGTACCATAATGCAAACCTGTAGATAACACCTGTCTCTTTTCAATGAAACTGATAAGGTTCATTCTATTTAGGTAGGAAGGCCACCATCGAGTAAAATCTCAAGGGCTAAGTTGCATGGAAGGAGTTCACTCACTGAGCCAGTGCAATCACCTTATTCTTTCTTATTTACTTGGAAATGAAGAACAAGCTTGTTGACATCAGGGGAGTGACAAGCACTCTTTAATTTTGTTCACTTCTGGGGTTTATCATCCATGGCACAAATCTGAGTTGAGAAGCTTGTTCCATCTATAAAGGTGCCATTTCAAACATTGTGCATAAAAGATTGTAATAATCGAGTCGAAATAGCAGAAAAGATAAAGCCAATAGATCTTAATATTCAGTTTTCTATGTTATGGTGTTTCTCAGTGGGATGAAAAAGGCAAAGGAGCATGATTAGCTCTATTCAACTAAGAAACACCCAGCCAATATTTCTTCTTTTATTTATAGCAGCACCATGAAATGTTAGACAAAGACATTGTTTTCTGAGTAATAGCATGCATGAAGTCTTTGCCAAGATCACACAGCACCTGCAGGTTAATTGAATTTGAAGGTTTTCTCTTCATGAAGACAATGGAGTTGGCCTGAAGAACATGAATATCACATTGACCGTCTCCTTTGCCGTGCACCCTGGAGACTGCTCTTTTTTCCCTTTCTGGTCAAACATCTTTGAAGACACTTTGTTTAGAATGTTTTAAATAGCAATCATTCTCATTACTGAGATAGTGAAATAAGGAATCTTTACTTAGACAAAATAACCAAAGCACTGCCTCAGGAACCCAGTTGCTTGGTTGTTGATAATTCTTGTATGAATATGAAGCTGATCTTTGACTGTTAATGCAGAGGTCCAGCAATTGTTCAGTTTCCTAAGAGTGCCGGGTGCAGGCAGTCATCGGAGCCCTTCTCTTTCCTTGCTGTTGTTTTATTTTTGCCTCCCTCACTATGTTGAAGGTCCTTCTCTAAAGTGGCTCATGTCTTAGCTCCTCTGCAAAGTTATGCAACACACTGAAATTATATAGTGCAGACTCTGGAATATGAAACATACACAGAAAATTGCTAGAAAAACTCAGCAGGTGTGACAGCATCTGTGGAGAGAGAAAATAGAATGAATGTATCAAGCCAATATGACTCTTAGAAAGAAAGGTCATACGAACTCAAAACATTAACAATGTTTTCTCTCATTAATGTTGCCAGGCTTGCTGAGTTTTTCTTGCATTTTTCTGTTTTAGCCACATGCACTGCCAATTGGCTTCAGATTTGTTGCAGGAGACACAGCTCTCAGTCCCACAACCTATACTATTTGAGAATAAGATAGAAATACATAGGGGTACCATCTTTCTCATCATCCTGATGGACACATGTCACCACTCTTTCGAAACCACCCTATCATTTCATATCTAAAGCCCTGCTAGAAGCACTGGAAAAACTGCAGTAGTTCAAGGAGAAAGTTCACCACCACCTTCAAAGTGATTTGGTATGGGAAACAAATGCAGTTTTGTTTATATCACCAACATTCCACATAGAAGCTTTAAAATTTTCTTATACAAAATTCAGAAGTGCGTGATTGGCAAACAGATTTGTTAACTGTAAAGTATAAAAATCATCAAGCAATATTTCAAATATTGCACAACTTAATCACATTTGTCAATAAATAAATAAACAAACAACTATTTCAGAATCTGAGGAATTACAAATGGTGCTGAACATTGTGCAATCATCAGTGAACTCAGAACTTCTGACCTCATGTTGGAATGAAGGTCATGGATAAAACAGATGGTTAGGCCTAGGACACTACCCTGAGGAAGTCCTGCAGTGATATTCAGAGATTGAGATGATTGAACCCTAACATCTCCAATCATATTTCTTTTGTGCTAGGTTTGGCTCCAATCAGTGGAGAGTTTTGCCCCGATTCCTATTCACTCCAGTTTTACTTGAGCTTTTTGATGTGGCACTCCATTGAATGCTGCCTTTATGTCAAGAACAATTGCTCTTACCTCATTTCATGAGGTGAGCTGTTTTGTCCACATTTGTATCAAAGCTGTAATCAGGTCAGGAGCTGAATGGCCATGTCAGAACCTGAGCATCAACGAGCAGATTATTGAAGAGTAAGTGCCACTTGAAAGCACTGACAATGACACCTATCATCACTTTACTGATGACTGAAAGAGTAGAAAAAATGTTACTTAGTTTCCAACCTTCACATTTGGCTAGCCATTCTCTGCTGATGTGTTCTATTCTAAAAAGCCAAATAATGAAGGATAGAACTGGACCTAAATCTTTACATTGTTCATAAGTTTTTATTTCCAGGGACATGCATTACAAATATGCACCTCCCAGTAACACAGAAAACAAATCCAACACCCACAGTTTTAGTTTGCTCCTATGTATAAAAGAAAATAAATGAATCCTCAGTGTTTGCCCTTACCTGAATACAATTCAATATTCAATGAATATACAGTTAAACCAGCTTCAGCATACACAGAGCTACTTTCCTTTCTCTGTTCATGATGGTTATGGTCATGTCCTACTTTTATTTCAAGTTTAGTAATTGCTGTGAGACTTCTTCCCTTTGTACTTGAATCCTTTCTCTGATCCTGTGCCAGCAATCTCTGCAAGAAAAGCAAAGCTATTTAGTGTGCACTCAATTGAAAGATTTTGAAAATGTATGAAGCAGTTTTTCAGAGTGTGCACGAAGAGGGGAATATACTACAGGCAGGATTTTGCCCTTGTGGGTCTAGATCCTGAGGCTGGGGTCAAATGGAGGTCACATACCTGTACTGTGGAAAACAGTTGCCTGGCAGTGATTTTTTTTTGTGAATTAGCCAATGGGTGGGCTCCCTGCCCATTTGAGGATGGCAGCAGAATTTGAAACTAGAGTACCGAGGGGAGATCCTTCAGCTTGGAAGAAGCAGCAGCCCACTACTTCAATTAATGCGTTTTCATTGAGGCACTCTCTCCCCAACTTTTTAAAGTAAAAATAAGGGCCTGGCCTGTTGTTGTTCATCCATCGTCATCGATGAGGACCTTAATACCATTAGTCATTTTGAGGCTGTTTGCGGTGTTTCCGAAGATGACTGATCAGGCCAATTCAGGCACGGAATGTCCTGGCACATATTGGACAGATTTGTGTAGACACTGTAGTTGTTGCGCTGGTGGCTCTGGACTAGCGCAGCTCACGCTTAAGTTGTGCTTCAGCAATACACCTTGCTTTGTAAGCTTGACAGCCTTTGTGGGTGAGGCAGTGCCAGGTAGGGCAGTTTTGTGCCAGTGTTTCCCAGGTGGTCGTGTCTATGTCAAGTGACTTCAGGGAGGCCTTCAAAGTGTGTCTTTGAAACGTCCCTTCTGCCCTCCATGTGAACGTCTTCCAGCAGAGAGTTCCCCAAAAAGGAGTTGCTTGGGTATGCGCTCCTCTGACATACAGATGACATGACCTGCCCACGGGTGTGCGCTCTTATCAGCATTATGTAGACTGATGGTAGACTTGCTCTAGAGAGAGCTTCAGTGCCTGGTACTTTGTCTTGCCATCTCATGCGTAATATTCTGCGAAGACAAGTCATGTGGAAATGATTGAGTTGTCTTGCATGCCTTTGATACACAGTCCACGTTTCACAGGCATACAGGAGCGTAGTGAGTACCGTGGCACAGTAGACCTTCAGTTTTGTTGCTGGGCTGATTCCTCGATGTTCCCATACAGTGGGGCAAAGTCTACCAAAAGCAGAACTTGCCTTTGCTATTCTGCAGTTAACTTCTGTATCAATAGTCACTGCTTGGGAGAGGGTGCTGCCAAAATAAGTGAACTGGTCTACTGCCTGTAGTTTCTGCCCTTTGATTGTGATTATGGGTCCTGTGTACGGTGCATGAGGAGCAGGCTGATGCATGACTTCAGTCTTTTTAATGTTTGGTGAGTCCAAAGTTGTCACAAGCCGTGGAAAATTTGTCCATACTGATTTGCATCCCTGGCTCTGAGCCAGTATGTAGGGCGCAGTCATTTACAAAGAGGAAGTCTCTCAGAACAGTCTCCTTCACTTTGGTAATAGATTGAAGTCTCCTCAGGCCTGGCCTATAGTCCAGTCAGCCTTTCACAATAGACTTTGAATTATTAGCTGTAAGTCATTTGCAGGCAAATAGCCCTGTCAACACCAATCCTGCCACCAGAAAAATAGAATGAGGGCAGGCAGCAGCATGCTGGTCAGCGGCATTTATTTTCACTCTCTCCCATCTCTATGCTTGCCCCAAGTGGGGTTGAAAATCCTGCAAGTGTGGTCAAGAAGGACGAGTAGTTTTGAAAGAAGTAGATTTTAATTATGTGGAATGAGGTGCAGTAATGTATTCCATTGTGACTGGGAGAGAATGCTGGGAGAAGAGGGAAGAATAATTGATAGCACCGAGGCTAAAATAAGATGCCATAAGAGTGTGTAGTGGACCCTCACGAGTTAAAGTATTTCCCTCCAGGTGAGTGAAGCCAAACCATCCACTCATAAACAAACTGAAACATGCCACATAAAACACCGAACATTCTGTCAGGGACTTAACTATTAATGTTTTAATCCCTTGCATTTAGACTAGTTGAGGCTACGGTAGCCTTCCTTCATAGTTCTTCCATGCAATGTCCAGTCCTGGAATTGATTGAACACCTCCCAGAAGCTTTCAAAGTAAGTTCATTTCGGTAATGATTTTAAGAATGTTCATTGTTAATGGGTTAGGTTGTTTGTACTGATTTTAACAAAGGAATTCAGCTGCTTTTGGCTTTTCCAAGTGGAGTATGATTTTCTTCATTAAGTACTGAATTGTTTTAAATAATTAATAAAAACATGCAAAAAATTTCCACATGTATCTAAATGCTCAATTCTTCCATGCCTTATAACATTTACAAGACTTGGGAGATGGGATCTTAGCTGTTATGCTAAGATTATGCAGAGCAGTGACCTTGGTCAACGGCCATAAGAGATTATGCAGGGTCAATGGTGTCTTCAACATATGAATGGATTGAGTATCACAGAATCACATAAGTGTCATGACACAGAAGGAAGCTGTTTCAGCCGTTGTGTCTACACCAGCTCTCTGAATGAACAACTCACCTTGTTGCATTCTTCCACATTCTCCGCTTAACCCTGTATATTCATTCTTTTCAAGTAAGTCTAATTCCCTTTTGAATATTTCAGTTGAATTTACCCACCTCACACTCTTAAGCAGAGCATTACAGAGCCTAAACACTCACTGCCTGAAACAGCTCTTCATCATATCACTATTGTTTCTTTTACGAGTTACCTTAAATCTACGCGTGCTCATTCTCAAACCTTTCATGAGTGGGAACAGTTTCTCTCGATCTACTCTGGCCAGACCGCTGATGATTTTGAATATCCCTCAGCCTTCTTTTGTTCAGGGAAACAGCCCTAATTTCTATAGTCCATCTTCATAACTGAAATTCCTCACTCCTAGAATCGTTCTCCTGAATCTTTTCTGCACTCCCTCCAATGACTTCACGTCCTTCCGAAAGCACTTCCCTTAGACTTGAATGCAGTACTTCAGCTGAGGCCAATCTAGTGCCTTATACAAGTTCCACATAACTTCCTTGCTCTTGCACTCTGTGTTCTGTGTTCCCGTTCATTTAAAACTGTTGTGTAGAAAATGTGTTCACAAATATTTTAAATTGTTACATTTGGGTTATTTCACACAGATTATTTTGGGAAGGTGATTTTGGGATCCATCACTGGCATATTTGATACATATTTTGGTTTTGTGCTACATAATGGAGTTTTAAATATTTGAAACAGCTGAAGATAAATGTAAACTATTAAATTTACATTTATGGTTGGTTCTGTGACACAATTATCTCCATCTGAGATATATAATATTCAAATCATTCTTTTCTCTCTTGCTCAACTTCAGTCTTGTCTCAGGTTCCTATTTTTTTTATGCTGCCCTATCCAATAATTCCCTTCCCCCAATATCACACTTGTAGAATCTTTTCTTTTCATTACTTTCATGTCTCAACTAATTACCATGATCATCCTGACAGGTTTAGTTACTCAGCGTGTGATCATTGTATGTTGATGTCTTGCAATTTTTACAGCTATCTGTAGGAGATTTTTGCATTTATTTTCAGGAACTTTTGGACAGATGTATGACAGAATCATCAGAAGATAGGAAAAGTATTGACTTCTCAGTAAGTGTCCATCTTACCTGAATCTGTGGTTAGTTATACAATGATGAGGAGGACTGAACTGGCTTCCATTTATTCAACTTCCTCAGTTGATTGCAATGAATGATTTTTAAAAAAATGTTTTCCCAAAAAATGCTTTTTCCAATCCAAATGTATTTACTTGTTAAAAAGCAGCCAGCCAAACCACGGTTTCTTGAGTCAAAGAAATGAGAAGCGCGATCTTACCTGATATTCATGCTCCCACTGCAGCAAGCTCGGAGAATTTGGTGACCAGCCAAATCTCTGTTCACTGCAGTGGGATGGGAAAATCCTGCTGACATGAGTGGTGATAACATCCTGGCCAAAATGTTTATTAGTTACTAAAGTCACACACACACACAGTCTCACTCACACACACACACACTCACACACACACTTCAAATACAAATTAAAAGAATATATGATTAAGTCCTTTGCTGGGCCTTGAGACATAGATTTTTGAACGTTACAGCTCATCCTCTTCAAAATCCAGGAGTTGGATTGCAGGTAAATGCACCTTGCTGGAGGCAGTGTTGGCTTCAGAGAGAGGGAGATTCCTTACTGCTCTCTTCAGCATTATTTTCCAAGTTACTTTTACTTCCCTTTCTATTTATGGGTTGGCAAACCCAATTATTAAAACCCCACCTGTATATTTCCGAAAGGAATTAGATTAGCTGTCTTTACAGCCGTTGCTGTAGAATAAGTAATCACATTTTTGATCTTTCATCTCAAACATTTGGCACGTTTCAAGATAATAGAAGCAAACAGGAAATGGGATTATTTTATCTTCCACAGGGCATGTTGTATGTCTGTTGGGTATCTGGCTGGTTAGCACTTTCCATTATTTTAATGAAATTGCAATTGACTAAAGTCCAATACATTATATTTTTACATTCATTTCAAGAGTCCATTCTTAATGTTGACATTGACACCCTCAAATGTGGAATTCCAGGAACAATATGTCAGCAGTACAATCCATATAGTAACTTCCCAGAAAAGGTCAACTTACAATTTCTGACATCAGGTGACTCATGTTAGCCATGTTTGGTCTTGAAATTTAAAAAAAATCAGGTCCTTTTGAAAGTAATTCAGTATGTCCTTGGTTAGCTGGTGAAATATTAAATAGATCTCACTTAGTCACAATTTCCTATCTTCAGAACAAACATTTTACTTCATATCATTTTATTATACAGATTGAGTACAATTTCAGTTTTTTACAATGTCCACTTAAATACAAGAAACAGCAGAAAAAGGACGAAAATGTTCAATACACACCACTAACAACTTTAAATGTAAGTATGTCTTTTTGTACCTGAAAGTTACTTGTAGTAATAGGGCAATCCAGCAGCAATTGTTTAGTTGGATTTCATTATTGCTTGCTAAGGCACCTTACAATTGTAATTTTGTGGAATTAATGGGGAGATATAATAGGTTAAGACTTAATTGAATTCCCATAGACAAAAAGTTCTTTTTCATGGCTGTGGACCTGTTTACAAACTGGTAACTAGTCTTGTCCAAAAACGACTTGTAATGATCAGTTGCAAGTGTTTGACTCTATAGGTCCTAACTACTGTGTAGATCCTGGAGGCTTGTCAGTAGCACTGATATTCCAGCTTGTCATTGGGTACTCACCTCAAGGCAGTTGATTTGTCTCCTCATCACATTGGAAACATGGAATTTGACTGAAAAAAATCCCAGCTAGCTGCTTTAATTCCTGCTCATCAAGGCTCTTAACGAGCCTAATGGCTTGCCTACCTCCTGGGACCCTCAAGACGTGACATAGTGAATGTGCTAAGGAACATAAGAACTAGGAGTAGACAATTCAACCCCTTGAGCCTGCTTCGCCATTTAATACCATCATGGCTGATCTTGTCTCGGCCTCAACACCATTCTCCTGCCCATTCTCCAAAACCTTTCAACCCATTACTAATTAGAAATCTGTCTATCTCCTTAAAATTACTCAATGACCCGGTATCCACAGCATTCTGAGGTAGTGAATGCAACAGATTCGCTACCATTTGAGAGAACTAATTTCTCCTCATCTCTGTTTTAAATCTACTACACATAATCTTAAAACTATGACTTCATGTTCTAGATTGCTCCACAATAGGAAACATCCTCTTTATGTCTACCGAATCCTCTTTAGCATTTTATATATCTCAATTGATCTCCCCTTAGTCTTCTAAACTCTAATGAGTATTGGCCTAAAGTGCTCAACCTCTCTTCATAAGACAAATTCTTGAATCAATCTGGTGAACCACCTCTGAACTTCCTCCAATACAATTGCATCCTTTCTCAAGTAAGGGGACCAAAACTGTGCACCATGTGCTAGGTTTGGTCTCACTAATGTACAGCTGCAACAACACTCCCCTACTTTTATACATATTCCTTTAGCAATAAGTGCCAAAATTCAATTTGCTTTCCTTATTAACTTCTGTACCTCCATATTAGTCTTCTGTGATTCATGCTTGAGGACGCTCAGATCCCTCTGCACTGAAGCACTCTGAAGTTTCTCTCCATTTAGATTTTAATTTGTCTTCATATTTTTCTGATGAAAATGGATAACCTCACACTTGCCCACATTAAACTCCATCTCATGAGTCATAGAGGTTTGCAGCATGGAAACAGGCCCTTCGTCCCAACTTGTCAATGCCACTTTTTTTAAAAAATCACCAAGCTCGTCCCAGTTGCCCTCATGGTTGGCCCATATTCCTCTATACCCATCTTACTCATGGAACTGTCTAAATGCGTTTTAAAAGGCAAAATTGAATCTGCCTTAATTACTACTTCTGGCAGTGTGGTCCAGATACTCTGCCATCTGTGTGGAAAAAATTGGCTCTCTGGACCCTTTTGTATCTCTTCCCCCTCAGCTTAAACCTATGCCTTCTAGTTTTAGACTCCCCTACCTTCAGGAAAAGCTGTTGACTGTCTACCTTATCTAGGCCCCTCATTATTTTATAGACCTCTACAAGATAAGAACATAGGCACTAGGAGCAAGAGTAGGCCAAATGGCCCCTTGAGTCTGCTCCGCCATTCAATAAGATCATGGCTGATCTTTTTGTGGACTCAGCTCCACTTACCCATCCGCTCACCATAACCCTTAATTCCTTTACTGTTCAAAAATTAATCTATCCTTTCCTTAAAAACATGTAATGAGGTTGCTTCAACTGCTTCACTTCTACAGATTCACAACCCTTTGGGCGAAGAAGTTCCTCCTCAACTCAGTCCTAAATCTTCTTCCCCTTACTTTGAGGCTACGCCCCCTAGTTCTAGTTTCACCTGCCAGTAGAAACAACTTTTCTGCTTCTATCTTATCTATTCCCTTCATAATCTTATGTTACTATAAGATCTCTCATTCTTCTGAATTCCAATGAGTATAGCCCCAGTCTAATCAGTCTCCCCTCATAAGCTAACCCTCTCAACTCAGGAATCATCCTAGTGAATCTCCTCTGCACTCCCTCCAGTGCCAGCATGTTCTTTCTCAAGTAAGGAAACTAAAACTGTACACAGTACTTACTCCAAGTGTGGCTTCACCAGCACCTTTATACAGCTGCAACATAATCTCGCTGTATTTAAACTCCACACTTTTGGCAATGAAGAACAAAATTCCATTTGCCTTCTTAATTACCTGCTGCACCTACAAACCAACTCCTTAAGATTCCTGCACAAGAATACCCAGGTCCCTCTGCACAGCAGCACGCTGCAATTGTTTTACCATTTAAATAATAGTCCATTTTGCTGTTATTCTTACCAAAATGGATGACCTCACCTAAGATGGAAGATCATCCCTAAGCCTCCCTCAGTCTCTCCATAACTCAAACCATCAAGTCCCAGTACCATCCTAGTAAATCCTTTCTGCACTCTTTCTAATTTAATAATATCCAAAACTGTACACGGTATTCCAAATGTGGCCTTACCAATGTCTTGTACAACTTCAACAAGACGTCTCAACTCCTATACTCAATGCTCTGACCAATGAAAACAAACATGCTGAATGCCTTCTTCACCATTCTGTCCACCTGTGACTCCACTTTCAAGGAGCTATGAACCCATACCAAGATCCCTTTATGTAACTCTCCCCAATGCCTTACCATTAACTGAATAAGTCCTGCCCTAATCTGATTGACCAAACTGCATCATCTTGCATTTATCTAAATTAAACTCCATCTGCCATTCACTAGCCCACTGGTCCAATTGATTCAGATCTTGTTGTAATCATAGATAACCTTCTTCACTGTCCATTATGCCACCAATCTTGGTGTCATAAGAACTAGGAGCAGCCGTATACTATCTGGCTCCTCAAATCTGCTCCACCATTCAATAAGATCATGACTGATCTTTTCATGGACTCAGCTCCACTAACTGGCACATTCACCATAACCCTTAATCCCTTTACTGTTCAAAAATTTATCTATCTTTTCCTTAAAAACATTCAATGAGGTGTCCTCAACTGCTTCACTGGACAGTTGAGGCTACCTGCAAACTTACTAACCATGCCATGCATCCTAAATTCCCATTCAAATCATTAATATAACTGACAAATCACAATGGACCCAGCATCGATCCTTGAGGCACACCGCTAGTCACAGGCCTTCAGTTTGAAAACCAACCCTCTGGTTGTAGATGTCTTCTGTCATTAAGCCAATTTTGCATCCAAATTGCTATCTCACTCTGGATCTTTTAAGATTCTGCCATATCTGCCAGATTTTGGCCCACTCATCTAACCTATCCATTTGTAAATTGCTTATTTCTTTATCACAACATGCTATCCCACCTATTTTAGAATAACTGCAAAGTTGACTATAGTACCTTTATCCCTGTATGCAAGTTATTAATATTGATTATAACTAGTTGGGACCCAAGGACCACATCTATGGCATCCCCGTAGTTACAACTTGCCAACCAGAAAAATACACATTTATCCTGACTCTGCACTTTCTGTTGGTTAGCCAAATCTCTATCAAAGCTAATAAATTACCCCTAACCCCATGTGGTCTTATCTTGTGTATTACCCTTTTGTGTGGCACCTTATCAAAGGCCTTTTAGAAGTCCAAGTATACTATATCTACAGGATCTCCATTATCCACTTGGCTTGTTACATTTTAGAAGAACTCTGGTAAATTAGTCAAATATGATTTACCCTTCATAAAACCATGCTATCTCTGATGGGTTGCGTTTTGACTTTCCAAATGTCCTGTTATTACTTCCTTATTAATCGAACCTAACAATTTCCTAACAACAGATGTTAAACCAACTGGTTTATTGTTCCCTACTTTCTGCTTGCCTCCCTTTTTGGATATGGATGCTATATTAGCATTTTTCCAATCTACTGAAACCTTTGCTGCATCCTGGGAAATTTTGGAATATTATAACCAATGGATTCACCATTTCCACTACCACTTCCTTTAAGACCCTAGAATGTAGGCCATCAGGCCTTAAGGACTTGCCTGCCTTCAACCCTAATAGTTTGCTCAGCACTTTTTTGCTATTGATGACGATGATTGTTCTACATTCCTTCCTTTGCATTACATGTTACTAATGGGATGGTACTAGTGTCCTCCACTGTGATAACTGAGGCAAAATAGTATCTCCACTATTTCTGTGTTCCCCATCATTAACTCCCCAGTCTCATCCTCCAACATTCACTTTAGCTACTCTTTTCCTCTTATGGAAGCTTTTGCTGTCCATTTTAGAATTTTGCACTAGTTTCCTTTCACAATTTACCTTTGCTCTTTTTATTACATTTTCAGTAGCCCTTTGTTGATCTTTAAAAGTTTCCCAATCTTCCAATACGCCACTGGCCTTTGCAATATGTTACACCTTAATTTTTGTCTCTATGTTGTCTTTAACATTTTTGCTTAGCCATGGATTTCTTTTCCTCTCTTGCAGTCGTTTTTCCTCTCTGCAGTATATTTTAATTGGAATGACTTGAATATCTCCTTAAACACTGCTCATCAACTGTTATACCTTTTAGTTTTCTTGTGCAGTCCCCTAAGACCAAATCTGCCCTCATGCCAATGTAATTAGTTTTGCTTAACTCCAGAATGCTAGTGTGGGACTCCAATTTCACACCCTCAAACTGAATTAGAAATTTTAGCATTATTTTTGTAAATTAATCAATCCTTGAAAAGCCTGCTCACTGGTTGGTTCCAAAACACATTGCTCCTAGAAATAATCCCTAATAAATTCAATGAACTCTCCATCAAGGCTATCCTTGCCAATTTGATTAATCCAGCCTATGTGCATATTGAAATCACCCATGGTTATCGCATTCCCTTTTTACAAGCCCCCAATATTTTCTGATTAATAATGTGTCCACTGCAAAACTACTGCTTGTGGACCTATAGATCACTCCCACCAGGGATTTCTTTCCCTTGCTATTTCTTATTTTGGTGCAAACTCAATCCATTTCTTAATCTCCAGTGTTTATGTGATTTCTCATAACAGCCCTGGTCCCTTTCTTGACAAACAAAACTACGTCACCTCCTTTTCCTTCCTATCTATCCTTCCAAAATAATGTTGCCCCCTTTTATATTCAATTCCCAAATTTTGTTTCCCTGCAACCATGTAGCAATAATTGTCACCAAATCATACCCATTTTTCCCTACTTGTGCTGTTAACTCATCAATTTTATTCAAGAGCTTCGTGCATTCAGTTATAAAGCCTTAAGGTTTGGGATGATTTCTTTGTGTAATATATTGGGGAGAGGGGGTGGTGCAGATACAGATGCAATTTTCCCCCCCAAAAAATAAGTGCCCATCAGACGAGGAGACAGGACTTTTTCTCACCTTTTTTTTTGGCCGAGCTAAGGAGAATGAATCTCCAGAACTCTGTGCATCTGATTCCCTGCAGTGGGGTTGGAGACTATTACCACCTGGGAGGCTGAAGCAGCGTAATGAGTGGGCCACTGCACATGCAATGATCTATCAGTGGAGATATCGGTGCATGCGCACTGGCCTCCTGATCGCCGGCCACCTAACTGCTGCCAGCCCAATTTTCTTTTTCTTCCCTTGTCTGCGCCCAATTGCTCTCCTTCCTCCCAACTCCACCGATCCCTAATGCAGCATGTGCGACTAGGCCCTGTCCCCTTGGCATTGCTCAGTGCCAAGTGGGCAGTGCCAGGGAGTCAGGCTGGCACTGCCCAAGGGGCACACTCCTCCTACTCCCGAGCACCCCGGAGGACCTAGAACATTGAACCCTACAGTGCAGAAAGAAGCCCTTAGGCCCATCGAGTCTGCACCAAACACAATCCCACCCAGGCCCTACCCCCATATCCCTATATATTATACCCCCTAATCCCTCTAACTTATGCATCCCTGGACACTAAGGGGCAATTTCTTAGCATGGCCAATCAACCTAACCTGCACATCTTTGGACTGTGGGAGGAAACTGGAATACCCAGAGGGAGCCCACGCAGACACAAGGAGAATCTGCAGGCTCCACACAGACAGTGATCCGAGCCGGGAATCGAACCCAGGACTCTGGAGCTGTGAAGCAGCAGTGTTAACTACTGTGCAGCCCTCAATGGCTTCTGACCCTACCAGTGGGATGATCATGCCTGGTCCTTATTGATGGGACCAGCTTTAATCCCCGCTAGTGGAAACATCTCCTGATGGGGTGAGAAACATTAGCGAGCCGGGAGAATACTGTACCACATCAATTTCCATATTGTCAAATGTCTATTTTTGTATTGTAATCAGCCTTGCACTGATTTCTAGCCTGGAACTGATTTACATCAAAAGAAATGGCCATGATTGGTCTCCTAGAGTTGCAAATCCTGCTCTGAGCCCTCTGGTGATATTTCCCTTGAGCAGAACGGGAGAATCACCCCATGATATTCACTTGTTCTGATCCTTTCTTTTATCTTCTGATAACAATCGGCCTCATCGCCAACCTGCACTCCTAGGTTCTCCTTTAACTTTGACTTTTTAATTTTCCATGCAGTTGAACCCTCACCCCTACATTATTTAGTTAAAACTCCTATTTAAAGCGAATACATCAACAGGCCTTGCAATTTGCAGTCCAGCTCCACCTCCATTTCTGATGTTGGGGGGCCTAAAAATTCAGTCACTGATGTTGAAACCAAACTTCTCTACAGCATTGCTACATTGCTTCACCTGGAACAGATCATACCAGAATGTGACAGCTGCTACAGTGAGCCAACGATCCTCTCAGGTAAAGCTGGAGACTGTACCAAACCTCCACTTACCTAGATGTTTCAATGGTGCAAAAAAGTCCAATTTTTCTTTCACCATGTCATCATTGAAAATCAGTTCTAAATGTAACTGTTACATATATAATTGTGCAGAGTTCAAGCACAGCATGTCAGTTTTATCTTATAAATCATCTAAGTAAATCCTTTACATCTTTCATGGCAAAGATGAATCATAGAGGATAATTCCAAAGGTTCATCTAATCATTTAAACAGTCATTTGGTAACTGTTGTTTATTTATTTTTAATTTTAAATTTGATTGTATCAAGGTGTTTCTGTTTTATTTTTAGGCAATGATGCGCTTCAATCGAGCAGAACTTTTGAACCATCCAGTTTGTACGCAGTTTCTTAAAATGAAATGGTACGTAGGGAGTTGGATTATGAATATATTATCAAGATGTCTTGATATAATTCTTTAACATATATGGAAGGGAGATTCTCAACTGAAGTGTAAAGCTATTATTAATGCAAAATTCTGAACTTGTATACATTATTCATACATTATGGCATGTTAGCCTTTAATTGCAAAAATTAGACAGGGCTCTGGCATAACTGATAAACCGAACCTTTACAGCTGGGTCATAGTGAGAACAGTAACAAAGGGGTGGTGGGGTGGAGCAGGGGGAATTCTTCCAGAAGAATTCTAAGTTTTGAATTTGCATAAAAACTAGAGTAAATCCCAATGTTTTCTTCAGTGGGAGTTTAAAAAAGAATCTCCCACACTTTGTGCCTCAGCATAAATCCCATTGAAAATCAGTAAGCAGGGCCTATTCCTGCTAGAAAGGCTGGCAGCATAGCTCTGAGTGGGCAACTGTGCATGTGGCAGTCTGTCAGCGGCTGGATCCCCGCAAGTGGAGAGCTACTGTGTAAATCCCGCAAGAGTGAATCACTCCTGGTGGGGCAGAGATGCTAGTGGGCTCAGATTTCTGTCCTGGGCTTGCTAATGGCATGGAGATGGTATGTAAATTCACAGAGAAGCTTAGGAACTGAAGTCTTGAAAGAAACCAGTGGTGAGTAGATTTTCTCAGACTACACAATATGTTAAATGATGTGCACAGAGTAAACCCAAAATATTACTTTAATACTTTCAAAAAGATTAGGAGCTGATGAAACAAGTCCATTTAAACATGATATGAGAACAGGTCTCTTCATGTAAGGAAAATTCATGTTTAAAATAAATTCACATCCAGGATATACAAAAATCATTGGAGATATTCATGACAAAGCTAATGCTAAAATGATCGAATGGGATACAGAAGGAACAAAATACCCCAAAGGATTTAAAAAATAATGACATAATTCTCATCACTGTTGTAATGTAGGAAATGCTGCAGCCTAACTGCACATATTAAAGTTCCATGAAAAGAAATCGAGCAAATCACATAATACTGATTGTTGTAGGTTAAATGTTGCCCAGAATACTGGGTAAGCACCCTTATTCTTTTTATATCCAGCTGAGAGGGCAAGTAGAGCCTTGGTTTAAGTTGAGATCCAAAAGACAATGGATGGGATTTTCTGGCTCTGCTCACTCCAGAATGAAAAATCCCACTTGAGGTCAATGGATCTTTGCATGGTCTGCCCCCTGCCTGCTATGATTCCCAAGGCGGAGAGGAAGAGAAGATTCCACTGAAGATTTTTCTCAGTGCGGAACTCCCTCAGTGGTGAAGTGTCAGCCTGGATCACACAAATACAAGCCCCTGAAGTGGGTCTTAAACCAATGATCTTCACCACTGAAAAGTGCTACCACTGAACCACAAGTGACTGATTTACAATAGTCCTACTACAGTGGTGTGCCTAAAGTTGTGCACAGTATTTTAATTTTGTCCAGTTTTATGTTCACTTCCATGCTTTTATATTCAATACTGATAGAAAGAACTTATTAATCCATTTGCCCAATTTATATTTTTTTCTACTCTAATTCTCTTCTTAAATATATCTTCATTTCTGGACTCCTGGAATTTTCCTTTATTCTTCATTCTTAATTCCTTTATTCAATCAAGGATTTCATTATTGGAACAATTTTCCACGCACTATTTTTTCCATACACTATTTTTTCCAAAGTGTACTACTATGCACTCATTTTACTTAAACTTGCATTTGTCACATATGCTACCAATTTCCTGGACTGCCTTATACCCTGCAATTTCCTGCAATTTTGCTCAGTTTACTATGCCAGTTCGGTATCATCGGCGAATGTTGGCATTACATTTTCTATGCTTATGCCCAAATCACTCATGTAAAGCAAAGTTATCTTAATCAGTTCATCAGTTAAACTACTCATTATATCTAGTCTGCGAAATAGTGCTTTAGTGCTACTCAATTTCTGAACATGCCCTGGTGACAGAATTCTCTGATATGCATTGGTAGTGGACAAGATTTGTCACTGTAAGCATGTACTCAGAAAATTATATTGTTGTCCTCTTCTTTCCATCCTTTACCTATCACATTGTCTATAAACTGTCATTTTATCTTTAATAATGCAGGAAATATAACAGTTTCTAACAAGGTGCCCACTTAACATATATGCTTGATACTTGCTTTGAGCAATACATTATTATTAAATCAGTTAAAGCTGGCATGTCTTTATAAATTAACATGCTAAATATTTAATATGCGCAAATGCTTAACAAGAACATAATGGATCAGATCTTGTTGGACATGTATCCCCCCCATTAATTTTTATTTTCTGTACCTTTCACTCAAACCAGTCTTACACAATAACTTGCGGGCAAGACGAGTTGATTACAGTGGCAAGGGCACTGTGGAATCTGGGACCTTACTGAATCAACAGTGTAACTCATACAAACATATAAAGAGCAGCATGAGTAGGCCACTTGGCCCCTGGAGCTTACACCACCATTCAATAAGAGTAATTATAGAACACATAAGAACAACAACAAAAAATAATGTATCAATGCAATTCAACAGTTGAGAAAAAGACTTACAAAAATGAGGGCTGATTCTTACCAAAACAATGGCAGCTCTGAACATTACCTGGATAAACCCCCTCTCCCCCAGCAGCCCACCATGAAGGTCAAGTGCTACCCTGATCAGAGCTGGTCCCTTCTCCTCCTTCCCCTCACAATCTGAACCATCACCCACTCCCCTTCCTCCACACAACCATTGATGACACCCTCAGTGCCCCAGACCCTCTGTCCACTCCAAGCCACTGCCATTTATAAATCCCCCCTGAGGTTCATGCCTGTGTGAACCTATTGTATACCTCACTGACATCAATATATGGTGGGATGTCAATATCTGGCAGGGGGGCGGGGGTGGGGGGTAGGTTTATATTTAAATATGTTAAAATCAGTGCAAAGCAGGTTCACACTGGCTATGGGGATGAACTTGCTGATGCCGCTGGTGAACTGTAACTTGCGGATCTTGAACTCCTGCTGGCATTCACATGGATGGTGAACCCCAGGCTCAAGGTTGCCCCTTAAGAAAGAAGGCTATTTCGATTTGAGTAAAGTCACATCAGGTAGAGACAGGAAAATAAAAAGAGGAAAAGTGAGGTTGGATTTAGTGAGAAAGAAAAAAACAGCCAGAAAGGAAAAGCAATAAAAAGCTATAAACATTTAAAATTTGATATTTCTGCAATCTCCAAGAGCAACTTACCATCTGAAGGAAACAATTCCCACAGTTTAAATTCTTTAATTCCTGGGCCAGAGAAATTGTTTGCCATTGCATTAACAATCATCACATTGTTAAAATGGTATTTGGAGTTGATGGGTGGAATTTTGAGATTTTTTTCTAAATGTTGAGCTAGCATGAAAACAAAGTTCCTGATGTGCTTTCGGGTGAGTTTTCACATGAATCTTATGCACTCGGTCTTTGAAAAAGTGGGCTAGCCAATCCCTAGCTACCAGAGGATGTAGGTGGGGCTTAATTGGCCAGATAGCCAGCAGCTCAGATGGGGGCCACAAACTTCGCATGCACAGATAAAGCACAAAAACAGCAGCTCTCCTCACAGAACACCCCCAGGCCAGATACAGCCTCCATCTCTCCTCCCACCGACATTGGGACCACCCCCTCCAACATTACTGACACCCTTACCCCATCCCACCCCACCAAGCCCCCTTACACATGGCCCTCTCATCACCCCCTTTTTGGTCCTGATGACTGACTGACTGACTGACATGACTCTCTCTCTCTCCCTTGCCCCCGCTCATCACAGAACCTGCCCCCCCCCCCCCCCTCCATCAGCACACGCCTTTAAGTACTGACTTGGCTTCCCCTCCATGAATCACCATAGAATCCCTACAGTGCAGAAAGAAGCCTGCACTGACAACAATACCACCTAGGTCTAATCCCCATAACCCCACATATCTACCCTCCTAATCCCCCTGACACTAAGGGGCAATTTATCATGGACAATCAACCTAACTTGCACATCTTTGGACTGTGGGAGAAAACCGGAGCACCCGGAGGAAACCCATGCAGACGCGGGGAGAATGTGCAAACTGCACACAGATTGTGACCCAACTCGAACTTGGTTCCTTGGCACTGAGGCAGCAGTGCTAACCACTGTGCCACCATGCCACCCAGTAACAAGGTTACATGGTAATATGTCAAACTATATTAAACTCACTAGAATGCTCTAACAGGTGCATGACTCGTCCTAACAAGGGAAAACTCTGTTTAAAAACTCCAAGGATGGGACAGACAGGCAGGCAATGCTGGAAGAAATGGCCACCAGGAAGACAGCTCCCTGTTTTTCAGATGCTGATCTGGCTAGGTTGCTGGAGGTGGTGGAGGCAAGGCAGGACAGGACACCCTCTTTCCCGCTCCCCCTCCCCCAAGCCCTATGCACTGTTCCACTATTGAATGGGTGGCAATGTGGGCCTCATTATTTGGGTCTCCGCCTCATGGTCAGGCTTCCGCACAGGCTTCATCAGCCAAGTCTGAATGGGTACCCCATGTCCCCCATGAGCCATCACTGCACCCTGGACTCCTCAAAGACCATGATGTGGAGATGCTGGCGTTGGACTGGGGTAGACACAGTAGGATGTCTCACAACACCAGGTTAAAGTTCAACCAGTTTATTTGATAGTAAACCCACAAGCTTTTGGGGTTTGCCCCTTTGTCACGTGAGCGGAGAGTTCTGTCTCAAACAGGCACACAGTTTACAGATTACTGATTGGAATGCGAGTCTTTACAGCTAACTTGCTATTCGAGTCTTAAAGATGCAGACAATGTGAGTGGAGATAGTATTAGGCATAGGTTAAAGAGATGTGTATTGTCTCCAGACAGGATAGTAAGTGAGATTGTCTGTAGGGGATGGCTTCACGAGCCCTCCGTATACATAGGATCTGCTCAGATGAGGAGGATCACGACAGACACCTCCAGATGCTGAAAGATGCCCTCAAGAACAGGATATGGCGCTCAACTCATTGATCGACAGTTCCAACGCGCCACAGCAAAAAACCGCGCTGACCTCCTCGAAGACAAACACGGGACACAGCGGACAGAGTACCCTTCGTCATCCAGTACTTTCCCAGAACAGAGAAGCTACGACATCTTCTCCGGAATCTTCAACATATTATTGATGAAGATGAACATCTCGCCAGGGCCATCCCCACACCCCCACTTCTTGCCTTCAAACAACCACACAACCTCAAACAGACCATTGTTCGCAGCAAACTACCCAGCCTTCAGGAGAACAGTGACCACAACACCACACAATCCTGCCACAGCAACCTCTGCAAAACATGCCAGATCATCGACATGGATGACATCATCTCACGTGAGAACACCATCCACCAGGTACACGGCACATACTCTTGCAACTTGGCCAACGTTGTCTACCTAATACGCTGCAGGAAAGGATGTCCTGAAGCATGGTTCATTGGGGAAACCATGCCGACACTACGACAGCGGATGAATGAACATCGCTCGACAATCACCAGGCAAGACTGTTCCTTCCTGTTGGCGATCATGGGCCGGTCATGGGCATACAGCCTCTGATCTTTGGGTAAGCGTTCTCCAAGGTGGCCTTCATGACACACAGTGCAGAGTCGCTGAGTGGAGACTGATAGCCGAGTTTCACACATATGAGGACGGCCTCAACCTGGATCTTGGGTTCATGTTGCACTATCTGTAACCCCCATGATTTGCCTGAACTTGTAAAATCTCACTTACTGTCCTGTCTGGAGACAATACACATCTGTTTAACCTATGCCTAATGCTCTTTTCACTCACATTGTCGGCATCTTTAAGACTTGAACAGCAGGTCAGCTGTAAAGACTCGCATTCTAATCAGTATTCTGTAAACTGTGTGTGCATCTTATATGCTCTGTTTGAGACCAGAACTCTCCACTCAAGTGACGAAGGGGCAAACCCCGAAAGCTTGTGGGTTTACTATCAAATAAACTGGTTGGACTTTAACTTAGTGTTGTGAGACTTCTTACTCCTCAAAGACCTTCAGACATCGGAAAATCTCCATATAATACTGCCATGCACATTGCTGGGGTGTTTGGCGTACACGTACATGCAGCAATCAAAAGAACAGCAAGATCAGTAGGTTGCTTTGCAAAAGCCATCTTGTCAATCTGAAGGGTGGGTAGGGGGTGGAATTTGGGGAACGGAAGAGACAGATGGAGAAGTTAAAGAACTCTGCTCACCCCCAGCCCAGCAATATACACGCCTCATATGCCCCTCCCTCCCACAGAACCACAGCAACACACACACGTTAAATCCTTCCCCATAGACCCTCAGCAACACACATTTCTCATACCCTCCCCACAGATGCCCAGCAACACACATTCCCCATATCTCCCAACTCTCCCCCACAGACCCAGAATGTCAACACAGCCCTTCCCATTTCTCCAACCACCCCCTGCCTCTGCTGACAAACACACCCCCAGAATCCATGCAGTAGAGGCCACAGACAGCGCTGCTTGACAAATCCTGTGGCTGCAGCACTGCCACTTCAGAGAGTTTGCAGCCCATCCCCCACCAGCAACAGTGCTTGCTGCTACCCCACTCGGACCCAGAGTCAGCACTCAGACTCGAGATCAGTGCTAAGACCTGAGTCTGTCTTGAGAGGCTGAAGTCAGACGCCCTGAAAAACAATACCCTGCCTACCCAACTCAAAATGCAACATGGTTGCCTGAAACACCCATTTCCCCCCCACAACCAAACAGCACAGAGCAGTTTGAATGTTGAGAGTTATCTCCTCACTCACACTCACTGCTCTAGTGTCTGAATGCAACTTTTATACATGAGGTGTTTTCTGACCAATCCAACTGCAGTGAATGAGGTGGTCCAGGCAGGTGAGCTGAGACGATTGGGAGTGAAACTTGCTAATGACATTGTGATGAATGCAAAAAAATGCAAACTGACATTTCTCCTATTTTGGGTCAGGTCCCAATCGTGCCGATTTTGTTTTTCCCTGGTAAAATGGGAATGGACGTGAAAACAGGCACCATTCATGCTAGTCACATCTTGCCTGATTTTGATTTTTTTTTCCTGCCGCAAAGCAGGTGCATTGAGGTCAGAAAATTCCACCCAGAGATTTACAGCATGGAAACAGGCCCTTCAGCCCAATTGGTCCATGCCGCCCTGTTTTTACCATTAAGTTATTCCGAATTGCCCATGTTTGACCCATTACCCTCTACATCAGTCTTACTCAGGTAACTGTCTAAATGCATTTTAAAAGTCAAAATTGTACACGCCTCCACTACTGCCTCTGACAGCTCGTTCCAGCCACTCACACCCTTTGAACCTTTTCGTATCTGTCCCCTAATTTTACTCTATCTTTGGGAAAAGATGTTGACTATCTATCAATGCCCCTTATTATTTTATAGACCTCTATATGATCACCCCTAAGCCACCATACTTAACTGTATTCATTGCCAGATTTAACTTTCTGTGAAAGTTTAATGGACAATTAATATGCAAATAATGGAGAGGCTAAGGATTGAGTGCAGTTTGTGCAAAAGCAAATGGTAGAGTGATAATAAGAATATTTTGGAGATTCACAAAACATTGGATAGCCTTCTATCTTCTGAACTTGCTGGCTGTTTAACACATTAGTAACAAGAAAGATACCTTGCTAACAGATTGTTATTTTTCCAATAATTTCTGGTATTTCATGTTACTCTGCTGATAGCGCCAGTATCATTAAAACTGATCTTTTCACAGTTTTGATTTCCTTTTGATGACCATTATTGTCTGGTTGCAAAGCGATTTACAAATATAATAGTAGTGCAATTTTTCATGAATGTACATAAATGTTATCCAGTAAATCTTCATTTAAGTGTAGGCATAGAAAAGTGAAAGGACAGTTTTTTTTTGTTTTTTGTAGTTAGTTTTGTTATTTACAAAAGACTCATGAATTTGACTTTTTTTTAATAGGCAGGCATATGGACTTAGAGCACATATCGTTAATATGGCTCTCTATTCGGTTTTACTTCTACCATTAACATTCCTCATTATTGTTTCACGAGGACATGCTTTTGATGATGAAGCACCGACTTCCGTCAATTTTACTCAAACAGTGATAGAACCTTGGAAGAAATATCAGGTGTGTTCATGGGAAAGCCTTTCTTTCTATCTTTCAAGATAGGAATTGTTAATGTATTATCTCATTTTTGCCCTGGTCCTGATGAGCCAGGTATCTTACACAATTAATAAAAATCTACGTATTTTGTTCAGCGTATTCTGTATTTTCTTCACTGCATCTTTGATTCAACAGCCCCTCCAAGTTTAGTATTATCTTCAAATTTACATTGACATCCAGGTTATTTATGTGAATTAGAATGAACATGATCCCAGCTTGAAGCATCCAACTTAATTCTTCCTCCCACTTAATATTTTTCTAATAAGTAGATGTTGTAGCAGGTTATTATCTTATGAGTAAATCTCAAATTTATTACCAATGACCAATTCCATTATTTTACGTGGCATGAAATTGAGACCAATGGGTTTGTAGTAGCCTGAGACTATTTTGTCACTATTTCTGATTGTGAGCACCAAGTCTGCCTATTCCAAAGTGCAGATTACCTCTTCTCTTTTCATTGACTTTTTTAAAATGGTCATCAATTCCTTACTAACGTCCTTTTCTTTCAGCATATTGTAATAACTATCATTTGAATGTGTAATCAGCACTTCATTTAAGAAAAATATTATCCGATTTTCTATCTTCCGTTTCTGAAAACAGCTTTGATTAGTACAAGCAGAAGACCACTGAGATCAGATTTTGCCCCCTCCCATCTATCATGTAAAGGAAAACTGGATGGCTAACAGTATTAGATCAGCTTCTAATCAGTATTAGAAGCTGATCTAATACTGTTAGCATTTTGTTCACGTGAATGCTTCACACTGGAATGAGTTTGCATTGGAACTGCCTGCTGATATCTTGGCCAAGTTACCATTCGTATGATTGAGCCTAAACAGAGAGTAGGCATCAGAGCTATGGATGATTCTACCATTATCTGACCTCTGACATATTTTCCAGAAAGAATCATTGGATAGCAGATAGGAAAGGAATCTTGGATGATTTCTCCCCGTCTAGTCAATTAAAGCATTGACACACTGGGATCACATAAATTGGAATCTCATATTTCCTACATCAATCAGATTTAGTTCCAGGTTAAGAAATGTATTTTACTAGTATAAGAGCAATATCAGTTCCACCTTCTAAAGTCACCACATATTGTGTAGCGTTTTAATGATTAAGGCCATCTATGACAGAGTATATTGGTGTCACTCTGAAAACCATATAGGACAAACCATGTGAAAGAAATAATTGAGCCTCATTATTTCATTTTAGTAATGTTCTCTGTGCCTTTCATGGACTGGTGAGTTGGCTTATTTGTTCAAATCAAGTTTGCAGTGCGATGAGATGCATTTGGCAATCATCTATGCCATGGAGGTTCTCTTGAGTACACCTCCAGAGGTTGCTGCCTCTGCCTCCATCACTGGACCCTGCTTCACACATGGTTCCTCAGTGAGAGGACTGAAAGAGGCTGAGGATAATGAGGTTGCACCATAATGGGGGCATCCTTGCTCTCCTCCTTGACGTTCTTAGCCCTTGTTGGGTGTGGTGGATGCTTGGCAGAAGACACCAATTGGGTTGGAACTAGCACCCTCTCCAAAGATTTCTACACTAACAACACTGACTCCTCTGTGTGACCCAGCTTCTCGCCGACTCCTTGGATGTCAGCACCTGCTTCCTACACTGATGAATAAGCAGCATCACTTGATGTGACATGCTCAGATATTACCATTGGACATGCCCTGGAGGCTAACATTGGGATCTGCACATGGCGAGTCACCAAGAAAATGTAGGCTGCAGTCAGACCAGAAGAAACAAATGGTTCAGTTGCCAACCACTGGAGGATGAGGTCACAGATGTTCTGTTTTAGTGGATTTAGATGATGATTTTGATGGGGTAATATTGAAGTAAACACTGATGAGGATAACACTGAGACAATTGATGCATTGGGTGTCCTGCAAGACTGTCTTCTTCACTGCCAAGGAGAATCGAGGAGTCTGGATCCAGAGAGAGTAGAGCTTTCCCTCTCCACAGCCTCTCTTCTCTGCCCCTGTTGTGTTGTAGATTCAGAGGCACTGCTGCCCAAAGCTTGATGTAGCATTTAGTTGAACAAGTCTCCAAATCCTGTGAGGATGCAGCAACACTCTCTCCCAAATCCAGCAACTTACTACAACACCTCCAAAAACATTCCACAGCATATCCAGAGACTTTGCAATAGCAGAAGTTACTGTGAATCACCTGATCTGCAAGTTGGGTGACTGGCTCTTTTAATAAATTTAATGCTGATGTCTGCATGTCCTTTGCTGAGTGACAAGTGAATACATTGAGTGGGTCTGTGTGGTCCAAGTCTGCAAATCGTGCATCAACCCAGCCAGTACAGCTTTTCAACAACCTGATCTTCCAATTGGAAAATTTCTGGTGCAAGTATGACGTGCTGCACAAAAAGCAGACAGAGATAAGTGTGTCTTGCCTGGAGAACCTCTGCCTTTTCTTGCACCCTCTATCTCTTAAAAAGCAGGGTAAGGTGCACGGACTGAGTAGAATTTTCTGTTCTGGAGACGAAGTGTGGTGGCAGGTGGGATAATCAGTGTGACTCCTGCTGGGTAGCAGGGTGGGTACCCTGCCAGATTATCTGCTTTTCAACTCATTATTTATGCATCAACAAACATCTCATTGATCCTGATGACAGGATCCTGATGACTGGGAATTACCCACCCTGTCTCGACGTCATCGGTTTGAAGGTCTGGGTGCCAATTAATTCATACTCTGCAAACAGGACCTGATGAGACAAGTGATAGCCCTCTGAAGAAACAAGCCCACCACCCGCAAGTTCAGTGACAGTTTTCTATTGCAGAGATGGCAGCAAGGGATCCATTAACATCACCATCCCACCTTGGGAAGTCAGCACATGTGGGCCATTGATATGCAGGAAGAGGATGAATGATCACATCCCCTCTGCCAGGGCAAGTCAACCTTCTCCTCACTCCTACCTCTCATCTCATAAGGCCACCAAGTATTCAAAGGATTACAGTCCACAGGGATCTCACTCACTACCAGTAGAAAAGATCACTGATTGTCTCACAGCCATCTGAAAGCCATCTTTAACATTCCAACAGTATGTTCAATTGAGGACTGTTTGCAAAATGGACCTCTCCTCTGAAGCAATCTATGGCCACCAACTGCATGCCTTTCATGGGTGCTGTTTATCACTGAGTCAATCCTGAATATTTGATTTGATTTATTATTGTCACATATTTTCACATATTGTGAAAAGTATTGTTTCTTGTGTGCTAAAATGACAAAACATACCATTCATTGAGAAACAAACGAGTGCAAAATGTAGTGTTCGTAGCTAGGGTGTAGAGAAAGATCAACTTAATACACGGTAAGTCTATTCAAAAGTCTGACAGTAGAGGGAAGAAGCTGTTCTTGAGTCGGTTGGTATGTGACATCAGACTTCTGTATCTTTTTCCCAAAGGAAGAAGGTGGAAGAGAGAATGTCCGGGATGCATTGGGGTCCTTAATTATGCTGGCTGCTTTGCTGAGGCAGTGGGAAATGTAGACTGAGTCAATAGATGAGAGGCTGGTTTGCTTGATGAATTGGGCTATATTTACAACGTTTTGTAGTTCCTTGCAGTCTTGGGCAGATCAGGAGCCATACTAAACTGTGATAGAATCAGAAGAATGCTTTCAATCGTGCATCTGTAAAAGTTGGTGAGAGTCATAGCTGACATGCCAAATTTCCTTAGTTTTCTGAGAAAGTAGAGGTGTTGGTGGGCTTTCTTAACTATAGTGTTGGCATGGGGGGAACCAGGGCAGGTTGTTGGTGATCTGGACAGGTAAAAACTTGAAGCTAAAACTAAAAATTTGAATACATTGAGCCTTCAAAGATTTGTGAGTGACTTAAGATATAAGAGTCATGAAAATCCCTAGATTATGTTGCTTAGACCTGCAGAATTTTTTTTGGATCCCAGATCGGGGAAGGTGATGTTCTAGTGGTATTATTGCTAGACTATTAATCAAGAAACTCAACTAATGTTCTGGGTGACCCAGGTTTGAATCCCAGCATGGCAGATGGTGGAATTTGAATTTAATATATTTAAAAAATCTGGAATTAAGAATCTACTGATGACCATGAAACCATTGTCAATTGTTGGAAAAACCCATCTGGTTCATTCATGTCCTTTTAGGGAAGGAAATCTGCTCTCCTTACCTGATCTAGCCTACATGTGACTTCAGAGCCCCAACAATGTGGTTGACTCTCAACTGCCCTCTGAAATGGCCTAGTGAACCAATCGAGGGTGACTAGGGATGGGCAATAAATGCTAGCCAGTCAGCGATGCCCATGTCCCACAAATGAATGAGAAAAAGTAAAGCTGCATGTTGAGAGAGTGGAAACCTTTTCTATTGATAAATCTTGCTGACCAGTGGCAGGGAGTTCTTAAGACAACATTTGTACAACCAATAGTACTCTGCACCTGTGGGAGGGAACCTGTAGGTTGCTGCAAATTTCACTGCTCCTCCAGTCTGGTTGACTTCATGCATGGAACACTAGAGGTAATTGTGCGTTATTGAAAAGGACATCAGCGACCACCCTTGAACGTTTATGAGTGGAACCCTGGAATGAGCTACTTGCAAAGATGTTGAGTGAGGTGGTCACCTTTATAGCCAGATAGCAATGAATGGCACCCCTGTAGGATCAGATCCATGCAGGAAATGTAGCAAGTATGAGTTACCACATCCCTTTTAATGAGCAAAGCATCTGTGCCACTGTTTCTTGCTCATCTCCAAGCAGAGAGGCATCTTCGGTACACCCTAGGTCACATCAAATATTCTGTGGGATTGGTGTCTCTTCCTCAGCCTCTGGGTTTTCATGTGGACCCGGTGTCCCATGTTCTTCCGGGTGATCCTTTCCTTTACCCTGCAAGACTGTGAGGGGCCCTTCTCTTCCTTAGTTGTATCAGAGCCACTAAGTAATTGATGTTTGCTGCAGCCTACATTCTGCACTCCTCTTTGTATTTCTGGAGAAAGAGATGAGGGACATGATTGGACCTTATCCTGCAATTATCACCAAGCTAGAGAGTCATTGTGAAGCCCCGTGCTGCCCACATTCCATCCTCGAGTCCTTCCTTTGTAGCTGAAGAACATTCTGAAAGATCACAAGTAGCTGGGGCTACACTCACACTCACCCCACCTGCCGCCCCCCCCCCCCCCCCCCCCCCCACCAACTCCCACACCACTCCAGGCATGATAGCATGTTTACAAAGAGGTCTGAATCTGGATGAGTATAGTCATGTGCTTTCAACCACCATCAGGCTCCTTCCTTCTGAATCGACTAAAGCTCAGCCTTACGCTAATTTAGTGACTGCAAGTATTGAAATCTGTAATTCCTGAACATCCTAGCTGCAATGTGTAGAGTAGTCTCAGTCATGTTGCACATGTAGTGCAGCTGTAAGTCCTTATTAATTTGATCATTCTGATCTTCCACGTTCCTTTGTGTGGAACTTCGGGGCATTCTCAGGCTGATTAAGACTGTCTAGTTCAGAATTTTAAATATATGCTCTTCTATGTGCCTTGGTCCTAATGTTAATCAGAATCTCTCGCAGCAGGCAAAAACCCAACAGAAACAGGTTCCAACCCAAATTTCTCCACTCTTATCCTAAATGTGGCAGAATTTCTAAACTTTCTTTAAAAAAATACATGAATACTATTCATATATGTGTCAGCTGGGATGAACATGGTATGGAAGAGTCACCTAACTTCAACTTCTGATTCCTTCCGCAGGAATCAATTTTGTATCAACTATGCACAACTGCTGTATTTGTCATGAGCATTCTTGGCATATGCAAGGAGGTTTATCAACTTTTGCAACAGGTAAGATGTGCACAAAGGAAATTTGGAGTGCATGTCTTTTCTACCTATCTGTTTCTTAGTAACGAATTTTAATGAATTAGTTGACTCTTATGGTTCAGACCAAGCTGTTGAAAATGAAAATGTATCTTGTTTCAATTGTCTTCATTAAATAAAAGTATCTCCTGTATTTTGGCTCACCATACCACTACAGGATCGTTTAATGTGACCAGATCTTATCAGCAGAAATAAGCAAGCATTGAGGTTAATTTCAGAATATTTCTGTTCCTAGAGAAAATTCTCAGAAACCAGTGGGAAATTCCTGTTTTTCTTTCTTTAATGTTCTACTTTATTTTTACATGGGCTGTGGGCATCACTGGCAAGGCTAGCATCTCTAATTGTCCTTGTTCATAGGGTAGGTAAGAGTCATCCACATCACTAATGGTCTGGAGTGATGTGTAGGCCAGATCAGGATAGAGTGGCAGATTCCCTTCTCTGAAGGACATTCATAAACTAGATTAGGTTATGATGACATCAACTTGGAATAAGACAAGACGAGCCAGGACACTAGGCCCATGGAGTTCACCCACTTGGCAGGCATGCCGCGTCTGTAGCCATGTGACTTTGTGTTCTGCCTGGCGATTTGAGGTTCATGAGCTCCCTCAATGCCCAAATTATCTGTGACCACACAATATGCATAATACAGGTATGTGCCCATTTCCTGATGAGCACCCATAACAGTTACATCTTGGGCAACTCTCAGATCCCAGCTGTTTTTTAGTGCCTGGAGTGAAGACTCCCAGGGGACATGGAGCACTCCCTCAGGAGGTGGCTGATGACACCAGTGCAGAGGCCACTAACACCTGCTGACACTTGCTATAATGAGGCTCATGCATCAATGCACGTGCTTGTCAAGCAGGTGATTGGACTGCTGAAGATGCAAATCTGCTGCCTGGACCAGTCAAGGAGAACCCTCTGGTACAGCCCAAAGAGGGCATTCATAAAACAGAGGGTTTACGGATTGGGGCAATATGGTAGCACAGTGGTTAGAGAGCGGTGTGGTAGCACAGTGGTTAGCGCTGCTGCTTCACAGCTCCAGGGACCTGGGTTTGATTCCTGGCTTGGGTCATTGTCTGTGTGGAGTTTGCACATTCTCCTCGTGGCTGCGTGGATTTCCTCCAGGTGCTCCGGTTTCCTCCCACAGTCCAAAGATCTGTGGGTTAGGTTGATTGGCCATGCTAAATATCCTGAGATGTATAGGTTTGGAGGGATTAGTGGGTAAAATATGTAGGAATATGGAGTTAGGACCTGGGTGGGATTGTGGTTGGTGCAGATTCGATGGGCCAAATGGCCTTTTTCTGTACTGTAGGGTTTCTATGATTCAGAAGGTGTCCTAAATCATTCTGGTCTGCTGTGCTCTCCACAACTTGGCGCAACAATGGGGAGACCCGGAGGAGATGGGGGAGTTCTATCTCCTTGAATGAGGAGGAGGTCAAGGAGGGTGATGAGGATCAACACATGGAGAAGGAGGCAGACCCTTAAGTAATGGCCAGAGTTTGTTTGGGCCAAAGAGCTAGGAATGCCCCTGTGGCATCTCGATTTGGGGATGACTAGCACTAACTAGGGAGTGAAGAGCTCTTCCGGCATACGGTCCAACCAAATCACTAATGTGGAGCCTCTGCCCATAAAGGTTGCCACCATCAAGAGTACCTTCCAGAGTGCTAATGGCCAAAACTGTACAGGAGATTGATGATGACTTGCTTTAGATTAGAGTGATACTTCCCTTATGCTCAGCGATTATGTCTGACTCCTGTCTAGCAGACAGCTGAATGTGTCTTGCCAATAAATGGGTATGGCATGGGGTCCAGAGAAACTGCATGAATTATCTCAGCTACTATTAATGCCTAATGGGGTTGGGGGCCAGGGATCCTGGTGTTTTTCTACAACTTATATTCAATGTGGGCAGCCTCTCAACACTTCATCAACTCTTGGCCTCCTCATCACTGGAGTAGAGTGGCAGACATGAGAAAACCTGAGTATTGATGCTGGTGGTGGGGTGAGCTTGGTGGGGACATCTGTGGGAACATGGGTATAGGACATCCTGCCTCTGGTCCACAGTATCTGCTGGCTTCCTGGCAGCCATCCTCCCAAGTGGATCTGAATAAAAGAGCTGGGGTGGCATTTAAGTCATTTTCCATTGATGAGGGAGGGCATGAGTCATAAGCATGGGGGAGCTGCAGGGAGAGATATAGTGATGCCATTCTCACACTCCAAAGGGATGAAGCGCCAATTTGTACATGGGGGTTTGTGAAGCCTGATGCCATGAAATGACAGGATGGAGAATCTGTAGGTGCACACAGTTATGTTTAAAAGAAGAGCTATATTACAATGGTGACCTTTGTCTACTGGTGCCTAGATCCACCCATGCCCACTGGGTGCCTCACATCCCTTACACTACTCACCCTACCACTATGTCCAGGTATATCCCCACGATTCACAGCTGAGCTTGAGGTGACCTGCTGCTTTCCATACCCTGTTACCTGAGGTAACCTTGGTAGTTGTCCCTTTGGGGGCTAGGACCCTGAGGGTCTGGTCCTACTTTCCAGCTACACAGGTATTGCAGTGTTGCCCTTTTGGTGTGTGGGGCTGGAAGTGTGCCACACATAGGGGGGAGAGTGTCAGATGTGCTGGACTGGCCTAGGTTCTTCTCTGAGGTGCTGGTAACTATCCTCTCCCCTTCAGATGCCAAGGGGCTCCTGTGCGCCTCCATGAGACAGAGGACAGTATGAAATCCTGAAGCTCTGCCATCCTCTAGCACGGCACTCATGGATTCCTACTGGTGCCTGAACCATGCAATTGAAGCCCCGCATGATGGCGGTCATGCCCTCAGTCATGGAGGTCATGCGCTGAACCATAGAGTTGACATCCTCTGCCATGGAATGCAGGTCCTGACCAAGGTTTCCACTGCAGATGGGGAGAGAGAGTACACAGGAGTCCTGCCAGTTCAGATGGTGAAGTCTGGCATGTCAGAGTCTTGAGTGGGAGCAAGGTGTGAGGAGCACATTAGCTACTGGGTTGAAGTTGGTGAGTTGTGGGGGAGGAGTTGGCAGAGGGGGGACACATGATAGGTGTTGGGGACCCATGAGCTGGCTGGGTGACAGATCACCATAGAGGTGTAAAGGGGTGCAGCAGCAGACATGAGCAGGCAGACTTTACCCTGGCTGCATGAAGAAAGTCATTCATTTTCTTGCAATAGTGTTGCCCCATCCTCTTCTGTAGTGAGCTGGCACTTACTAATTCTGTTACTGCCCCCCTGGTGTGGCTGGTGACCTCGGTGGGGATGCCTGTGGGAACGTGAGCATTGGACATCCTGCCTCTGGTTCATACTATCCAGGAGCTTGATTAGGGTTCCCTTAGAAAATCTTGGTGCTGGCTTCCCGGTAGCCATCCTCCTGAGTGGATTTGGAAAAAGAGCTGGGGCGGCATTTAAATGGGGCACCTTACTGATTGCAGAGCTGAAGCTGTCCAAAGTGAGTGAATCAGTGGCAGGCCACCACAGGTGTGGCATGGTTTACACGAATAGAAAAAATCTTCGAGGCACAATATTCTGTGAAATTTCCCACCACTGGCACCAACAAGATTCACATCTGTTTTCAAAGTGTCAATTCATGTGAGAAAAAATATGGTAAGATTTTGCCCAACTTGTATGCTCTCCCTCCACCTGGAAGCCATGTAGTCTCCTGGGAGTAATGAAAAACAGTTTAAAAACCAGGCCAATTAAAGGAAGAAATCTGAGAAGTTTCTATCCAACCTCTTGGGTGATTGGAACTAGATCAGAGACTACTCTGGTTGTGATTAGTTTTACACGGGAGGTGATCTCATCCCAACCAAAAATGGGTCCAGACCTTGCCTGAAGGAATTCAGAGCCTATTATATGAACAAACTGTAAACTTTTGCCATAGGCCAATTATTCTCGAAATTAAGGACCATCATCTAAGCTCACCTAGTCGCCTCTGTAACTGAGATTATGACCCTTGAACTTCCTTACTGTACTTAATTGAAGCAAACTGTCAAAGCAAGCATAATCTAACCTTTCATCTTATAAAAAATATTCCTAAATGTTGTGCTGTCTGGAGGTGTAGAGTCACATGGCCAGGATTTTTAGGATGGGAGGGTTTACAGAGCTTTACTAGAAATTACCATTAAGGGCAATTAGGGATGGTCAATAAATGTTAGCCTTGCCATTGATTATATACAAATAAAAATATGAGGTATGTTGGTAAGGACAAAGTGAAGCAGATTATTCCTCCATTCTGGTTTCTGATCAGCCCAGTGTGGCACATCTACCCTTCAGGCCTTGACCAGTTTAATCAGAGATGCGACTAACAAGTCAATCTTGGTGTAACTTCTTATAGTTCCATCCTCTCATGAACTATGATTGATATTTATTACTGTACAGTTGCTATTTATACTGATGTGTTGTTACTTTTAAAGACAGTAAATGGGGGGTTAATTTTACAGTCATTAAAATGTAAATTAAATGTTAATTTAAATTGAACCATTAATTTTATTTTAATTGGTGAGACTTTGCTAAACCTACAAAGAGAATGCAAATCTAGTCACGGAAGACAATGCAATAATGATCCTAAACAGTTTGTAAAGATACATTTTCACAGACTCCTAATGAGGAATTATCCAAAACAGATCACTAATACCTGAAAGAAGCCAAAGTATTTGTAACAGCAGCTAGATTAACAAAAAGAGTGTATTTGAAGAGCAGTACCATAGAAGGTATACAATCTTATGTTGATCAATCCCTACAGTAATTCATGAACGAATAAAATAATATTGTAACTGTTCCTCTGATTGCGTTAATTGCCACTATGCTAATCTATTTTTTCTATCTGAATAAACAGAGATGGCAATACCTGTTTGATGCAAGCAATCAGCTAGACTGGCTTATATATGTGGCATCCATTCTCTTTGTAATTCCCTGGATTTTCCATGTCAGAATTTCAATACAATGGGAATGTGGTACCTTTTGTGCATATGCCACATGGTTGAACTTTCTATTATACCTCCAAAGGTACAGTAATTAAACAATTTAACAATATTTTAATTTACTAATATTAGTATTAGTCCTTAGCAGGATGTAACAGTGGAAACTATAATCTACTTTTAACGAAGTACTTGTGTGTTAAATCTTTGAGACATCCTGTTGTGCTATAAGGAGTGCTAGTCTTTAACTGATCAGTGCTGATATAGACAGCATGCGTTTTGAACACATAGGTATGCAGCTCTTCAACATATGAGGAACTATGGGGTTGAATTCATTCTGCCCATTTCATGAGTATAAAATGGGCATGACAATGATAAAGTCAACAGTGGGAAGACTATATCCATATGTCACTGCTAAAGCAGTAGCCCTTGCCTGAGAGGAAGACAGATCTTATTTAGTCTGGAAATGAGGATCCTGTCTTGTTCTTCCTTTTGAGGTGAAGATGATCAAGCTTATTAGTTGGGGTGTTTGGAAAGATTCTAGGGGGTAGATTGGTTTTAGCAATCACCTATCTGTGCGGGTTCTGCTGCAAACAGAACAAGATACTGCAGGTGATTGAGCTTTGGATAAATTACTGGCTTGGGGTTTTCTCACAGCCTTTAATTATATATCTGTCTTTTATTTGATTGCGTTAGGCAAAGCGATCCCTGGTGATCTTCTCTCAGGGCTCGAAGTCAGTATCAAAACTCCTAAGTGATACTTGCAAAGTGTACATGTAGTGCTTCATTTGACTACATGACAGTGCACCCAGACTCATTGTCTGTAGAAGATTCATTTTAGTAGATGAGTGTCAGGCATTCTGGCCACATGACCAGCCCAATTCAGTTGCGACTGTCTCAACAAGGTGTAAATGCTTGGCAAGCCAGCTCAGGTAAGCATCTCTGTATTTGATATTTTATCCTGTCTTCTGATGTTTAGAACCTTCCAAAGGTAGCTCATGTGAAAGTGTTTGACCTTCTTGGCATGACTTTGATAGAGTCTCATATGTGTAGAGCAGAGTAGGCGGGATTATTGTTTAATTGTCTTTCAGCTTGCTAGGTAGGCATCCTCCCCTTCACTCCCAGACAGATGTTCGAAGCCTGCCAAAAACGAAACTTTCTTTGGCAGTTCTTGCATGTGTCTCAACCTCAATATAAACAACTTGAGGAAGTGTGCTGCCAAGATAGGTGAACTTAGTTTTACATCTATAATGGATTAGAACAGCTGTCTGTACAATACCTGTACTCCTGGCCTTCTTGGGGTGGCCCTCACCAGAGAAATCACATCAGATTTTCAGCATGGACTTGCTGCTGTAGAACGCAGAGGGAGGAATGGTTAACTATGCTGGAAATTGCTCCTCCTGGCCGTTGGATCAATGTAAATCTGTGCCTTGAGAATGATTGCTCCACTGAGGTTATGTCTGCCGGGAACATTGCACTGTGTGTTCAATGGTCAATCAGGGCAAAAGTCAAGATACATGTGGCTGAATTATACAGGGTCCTACCCCTTGGTTCAAAGGTCAAGCTTGAGGAAGAACAACCATCCCCCAGTCAAGGCAAGCTTGAGGTGGGATTTCCACTCCTCAAGGACAGACAGTCTCACCTCATTAAGCTGCCAGACACTGAGGCTGGCAGCTTCCTCATGTAATGATAGAGCTAGAGGCAGCAGGAGTGGTGGTTACTGTTGGTACTGCATGCAGGTGTGAGGACACAAGTGACCATGGATCAGAACTTGGTGTTTGCAGTCAGCAAAGATGAGTCAGTGGATTGGGAGTTGTGGGGGGGGGGAAGTTTGAGGGCCATGGGGAAGGACAAGATGGGGGAATTACACAATGGGTGTAGAAGGCCAATTAAGAAGGGATGTCGCACCTGCATCCCAGTAATAGAAGGAAGCAGAGACACAGCAAAGGCAGACTTTAAGAACATAATATAAGAACTGTTCTGACATTTAGTAAGATAATTGGCTGATCCTCAACATCACCTCCAATTTCCTGCCGTATTTGAGACCCCTCGATGCTCTTTAGAGTCCAAAAATCTGTCAAAATCTATATTGAGTATATTCAGGAGTAGAGTATCCACAGCCGTCTGCAATAGAATTCAAAGATTCACAAACTTTGAGGGAAGAAATTTCTACTAATCTAAATCCTAATGGCACCTTCAAAATAAGATTACTCCTAGTTCGAATCTTCCCAAAACCTCTCAACATCTGTTCTCTATGGCCTTTTTCATCTAACCTCCAGTGAGTGTGAGCCCTGTGTACTAAATCATTACTCATAAAATAATGCTCTCATCTCTGGAATCAATCTAGTGAACTTTTCTTGCACCCAACAAAACTGTATAGAATAGTTAAGATGTGGTCTCACCAAAGCCTTGAACAATTCCAGAAAGACTTCCTTATTCTTCTACTCCAATCACCTTGCAAACACCAGAATACCATTCGTCTTCTTAATTTCTTTCTCTGACATTTAAAAATTATTTCACGGGATGTGGGCAGCACTGATTAGGCCAGCATTTTTATATTCCATTCCTAATTGCCCTTGAGAAGGTAGTAGTGAGCTGCCTTCTTGAACCGCTGCAGCCCCTGGAGTGTAGGTACAGTGATGTGAGTGAAGGATTCCAGGATTTTGATCCTGTGACAGTGAAGGAATGATGATATATTTCTAAGTCAAGATGGTATGTGGCTTTGAGGGAAACTTGCAGGCGATGGCCTTCCATCTGCTGCCCTTGTTTTCCAAGGTAGTAGAAGTGGCAGGTTTGGAAGGTGCTATTGAAGGACCCTTGGTGAGTTGCTGCTGCAGTGTATCTTGTAGATGGTACACATTGTTGCTACAGTTGGTAGTGTCAATATAAACAACTTGAAGTGTGCTGCCAAGATAGGTGGACTTAGTTTTACATCTGTAATGGATTAGAACAGCTGCCTGCACAACACCTGTATTGTGAAATACCTGATTGTGGATAAGCTGCCATGTCAAGCATGCTGCTTTGTCCTAGATGATGCCAAGCCTTTTGAGTGTTGGAGCTGCACTTATCCAGGCAAGTAATTAATATAAATGAAGAAGTGACTTATGCTTTGTAGATAACAGGCTCTGGGAGTCAGGGGGTGAGTTAGTCTCCTCAGAATTCCTAGCCTTTGACTTTTCATATTAACATTCTATGTTTCTTATATATGGACACTCATATCCCTTGGAACTTGCTACCTTCGAACCCTCTTGGACATTCTAGACCGAGGCAATTTTTGAAAATCATAACCAGTACAACCATTATCTCTATAGCTACCTCTTTTAGAGTCCTAGGATGTAGTCAGGTGGATTTGTTGGCTTTTAGACCCAGCGAATTCTCCACTACATTTTTTCTTTATTGATAGTAATTACTTTCAACTCCTTATTCTCATAAAGGACGCTTGGTTCCCCATTATGTCTGGTGTGCTACTTGCATCTTCTACTTTGCAAAGCCCGGTACAAAGAAGGGACTTTAACTTTTAAAAAATGGCAGGTTTGCATTGGATGTGATGGGGGCGATGTTAAAGTTTTCTGACCCAAACCTGCCCATTTCCAATTAATTGGAACTTGAAACATGATAATGAGGCTGTAAGCCCTTCGGCGAAGTGCAATCCTTGAAGAAGATGAGGCTGTGGAATGACATAACTTATTGGAGGAAGAGGAGGGAGAAGCTGCAGAATATAGAAGTGCCCCTGTTTCACAGCAAGGTGTCTGTGTTGATGCGCACACAGCTGATCTGTATACAAAAAGACACACTGCTCTGCAGGCTTGACGTTTTTCTTTAAAATCATGAATTCCCTCTCATTTGATAACTACCAACCCCAATCTCTTTTTAGTTCAAAGCTTTACATACAGCCCTAGTTATGTGATTCACCAGGACTTTGTTCCAGCCAGGTTCAAGTGGTGCCTTCCCAATGGAAAAGCTCCTTCTTTTCCCAGTAGTTGTTCCAGTCTGTCCATGAGAAATCTAATATGCCAGGCTGCAAAGCCAAGGCTAACTTTGACATTTCTGTGATTTTTTTTACTCAGTGCTGGAATTCAAGGTGAAATGAGATCCAGTAGCTCAGTAGCAGAATGCTGTTTCCTTTTTGAATACAACAGACAATGATTCTGGAGTACGGTGTGATTTAGAAATGAACTAACAAAGTTAAAAGTGATGAGAACTTTCGTTTTGTTTTATGGTTGACTTTGTGTCTATCTTCCAGATTCGATATTTGTGGAATCTACGTTGTAATGTTTGGGGAGATTCTGAATACCTTATTTCATATTATGATCCTGTTTTTCTTCCTTATCCTGGCTTTTGGATTGACCTTCTACATTCTTTTATACGAGCAAGTAAGTGTGGCCACTGTCAGGCATTCGTAGTCAAGTATGAAGGGAATATAAAAACAGAATGAGTGGCAGTGGGCTTTGAGCTACAGATAAGTAAATGCAATTGCAGCAATTGGGTATGTTGACAACAAGTAAGCTCCCCTCCTCCCCCATGCCCTCCACCCCCTATTATATTATTCAGTGCAGAAAGCATTGGTGCAGTTTGAGAAATTGTTAAAAGTATTTTGTTAGACATGATCTGCCACTTTGCATGTGATTTTACATTCTTCATCATCAGTTACAGCTCTTTTTATATTTTCCATACTGCAAACGAATACCATCAATCTGCAGAGAAAATGTAATACAAGTACACTTAATTTCTTATTTTTACTTTCCACATAGTACAAGTAACTACATTAATGACACATTAATGGTAGCTTTGGTGCAATGAGAAGCAGCATCTTCTGTACAGTTTTACAGCTGAGAATGTTAAGTTCAGCAGGTCTTATTTCATGCATTTTTTTTTTATAGAGTCTTTTGGGTTATAATTGGGTGGAATATTTTATTTTATGAAGTGTGCTGTGGCAGATGGGTTTTGCAGCACATTTCCTGCTGCTTGGAATGGTGGGAAATCGTGCTCGATTCAGCACTTGGAAGCTCATTAATTATGCACAGGTAAATATCTTTCCGAATCACCTAGCAGGTCAGGAGCCAATCTATCCACCGTGTTGTTAGCAGGTTGGTGTTGAAGGTACAGGCACCATATTTAAGTGTGACTCGGGCACGCACATCATACTTTCTCCAGCTGAACTGTCTTCAGGAGACCCACAGAGATGGCTCAAAATCAGAGGAAGAGGTCTGCCAGCCACAACAAGAAGGTAGCACTCTGCTTCTGCCACAACACCCTCAAAGTCTTGATTTCAGGAGTACGGTAGCATAGGAATGAGTGTATCCGAGGGATGGCTCCAGAAAGCACAACAACTATGCCTCTCCAGCATGGGAGGACATTGCACAGGTCAACATGGCTGGCCACTGCACCCAAAACGCCATCCAGTGCAGGAAGAGAATGAATGATCCTATCCACTTCATTTAACGTAAGTCATTCATCAACTCTCCTATGTCAAATTTTCATTGTGGCATCTTGTACTCAAAGGAATCTCACACAACCTTTAGCGGGAGACCGCTGTCACCACTGACTCTCATGGAAATTTACACAACTGCACCATCTCATTGACATGCTGCTGACACTCCATCCTCAGCCCCCTGTGTAAGGGCACAGAGAACATGGACAGACTGGCTTTCATCGCTTCTCATCATGTTCCTTTCTTCTGCCTTCATGCAGGGCAAGCTGGCTCCCAACAGGTGGGAAAGATCTAAAATTGGGAGGGGGGAAAGAATTCTCCTCACCCTGTTTGAGGAGAATGCCACCAAAATGCCTCAGGATAGGGATTGCGCCTGTAGAGACGGGGAGATCGACCTCTCTGTGCAGCATAGTACAGATCACACCTCCATCAGTTCACATTCCTGATATTCAGTGAGTGACATGAATCTTGTATTCTGCCTGCTCATGACCTAAAACTCTCCTCTTTCTATTATAGGCATCAGCAGATCTGGGGAGACAAGGATGGCCAACAGTAACCCCAGGCCACCTCAAATAAGGAAGCTACTGAGGAAGAACTGTCATTGCATTCACCAGCACTCTTTACCAGAGCAAAGGCATGCACCTTGAAGGAGCGTAGCTGTAGATTTAGCTCAGGATCACCTACTGAAGAACACCTCACTGATACACACACACACACACACACACACACACACACACACACACACACACACACACACACACACACACACCCATCCCCCACAGCAGTCAGAGACAGGAACATTCCAGGTCTCTGGCATCTACAGGGCTGTTGGAGACCAGCTATCCACTGAATCAGAGTCAGATAATGCATCCTTATGAGCAGCCACAAATACAATGCTGAAGATGCAATGACAAGCTCCAGAACAGGAGGCAGAAATACGCCAGTCACTCAGCAGAGTAGAGCAAATGATGGAGGAGTCTGTCTGTGTTCCATGTGATGTCATGGCTCTGATATGTTAGTGCCTCAAGGTGACCATGGGAAGATGGATGGCCACCAAGGAGACCTTGGTCCAGCAGGCTTTGCTGGATTTGCACATCGCCGTGGATACCACAACAACACAAACTGGGGGCACCATCAGTGCCTAGGCAAGATAGGGACAAGGTACCTTGACCTCTCTCATCAAGGAGTCAGGGAGGGGCCCTTGGGGAGGATCTGTGACAGCCAAACACCCCTGTGGCCCTCCACTCAAGACACTCCATGTGTGTCCAGCTGCTGTGATCCCATTCCAGGGTAAGGAGCGTGCATCTGCCACTGAGCAAGAGACACTCATCAAGTTGATGTTCTCCAGGCCTTGGGTCACCAGAGAATGGTCACCATGGTCATCACAGGCATCAGGACGTAGCAGTCAGCATGCTATTCCACCCCCCCATCTTTGTTGTGGATGGTGGGCTGTACCCAGGTGTTGGGGTAGGGTTAGGAAAATGAAGAAATATTGAATTCACTTTAGGGGCACAGTTGCACAACCACCATGAAAATATAGGACTTTTATTAATATGTATGTATGGTTTGATGAATTGGAGACATTGTGATTATGTTCATATGGATCCTTTTACTTTCAGGTTTACCCACCCACTTTGTGAGATTCACATTCATGTGATATCAATCTCACTGAAGATTATTTCTGTAACCTTGTGTGATGTCAAGGAGATGTGTTAAGATCTTCATTGGGAAAGTATGTTTAATGTACTTTTTTCATGACACACCATTGTGTGAGGGCAGCTCAGCAGCTCTGCGGGATTAGCAGCAGTTGTGCCCCCTCGGTGGTAATGCCAAAGGACATGGACAGGAGAATGATATCCCCAACTCCTCATCTCACCAGTGTTGTACTTTCTCATTAATGTGATAACGACTGTTCTCGTTATTGTGTCGACTTGCATTTCCCAGAGCGTGAGCATAGACAGGTTGCATTGCTGACCTTCTTGAAGATCATGGCCTGGTCAGTCATGTGGCTGGAAGGCTCAAGTATGAATACTAAACTTGCTGTCAATGTGAGTGATTGGACATCCCTTTCAAAGCAATGGAATGGCGTTAAGGGACAGGGGAAATGTATCCCTCCACCATTGCTTTCACTTCACTCCTCCTGTGCCACAACCACATCTTTCCACGTCATTCTTTCTCGACCCTTCATCTCATGGATGCCTGCCTACTTCAGGTTCCTGGTGCTCCTGCTCTTTATCCTTTGAGCTTTCATCCTCCTTTATTTTTCCCTCTGGCAAGGAATCACCCATTTCCAGTGCCAGTTTGTTATGGATGCAACACATAACGATGATGTGGAATACTCTATCTGGAGAGCACTGGAGTGCTCCACCTGAGCTGTCTAAACATTAGAAGCACATCTTCAGAATGTCAATGGTCTGCTCAATTAGGGATCTTTTGGAGCTGTGAGTTATGTTGTACCTCTCCTCCAAAGCACTCTGAGACCAGTGCAAGAGCTGCATTTCGGAGGGGATTCTTTACCAGCAACCAGCGATCCCTGTAGACGCTCGGGCCATTTGAATCTCTGAGGCACTTGGGAGTGATTCAGGATGTAAGAGTCATGACAATTGCAGGGGACCTCATACAAATATGCAGTATGTACTTCTGATGATCACACACCAGTTGGGCATTGAAAGAATGAAAGCCTTTACGGTTGCTAAACATTAGGGCTACTGCATCCATGTGTCTTTACGAGCTCCATGGCAATCTATTGCATCCGGCACTCTTGGGAAGACTGAAATGGCTCATTAAATCCTGCAGCCTTGCGATCTTCTTTGAGATCAGACATCATGTGGAGATGTGCCTTGCTGCAAAGTGCATTTGTGACTTCCATGATGCACTGATGTGCGGCAGTAGACTGTGAGATACCATACCAGGTCCATTGTAGATCCTGGAATAATACACAAGCAAAGAAATTGAGTGCAGTGGTGACCTTCAAAGGTCCTGGCAGGAGATGGCCTCAAACTCCAAGGGACATTAGGCACTTCCAAAGAATGTGGCAGAGCTGGGGACATGTGATATTGCCTGTCACTGCTGAAAATAGGAGAGTTTTATTTCAATAAACCTATGACCTAGCAAGTCACCCCTATAGCCTGGGTCTATTGGGCTCCCCCTGGCAAGGGATCACCCATTTGCAGGATGTGATGGATGCAACACATAACAATGATGTGAAATACTCTATCTGGAGTGTATTGCAGTGCTCCACAGAGCAGTTCAAACATCAGAAGTACATCTTCAGAATGCCAATTGTCTACTCAATTAGGGATCTTGTAAAGCTGTGAACTATGTTGTATCTCTCATCCAAAGCACTCTGAGACCAATGCAAGAGCCACAATTTCAATGGGCAGGGCCTCCAACTGAAGCTGTGTTCAGCCCTTCTCCATTATATTAAAACCCTCAAAAAGCTAGCATTGAGCTCTGGATCCATTATTGTTTTGTCCTTCTCTCTGAAATAGATTGAATAGGTTAATACATATGTTTGAAAATAGTAACGCTCGCAATCTTGAACCAAAAATGACTGTAATGGTCTATAATGACTTCTGCCCAACCTTGTCTTTGATACTGCCTTGTATCTGAGGCTTAAACAGACATGTGGAGATGACCAATGTGTCGTCCCTGAGACTTAGCATCTGAATCCCACAGAGGTTGGAAAAGATTTGAATGACACATGGTCTGACCTAGCTCAATGCTCCAACCTCAGGTCTGGCATTTGGTTAATAGTAAGTTGCTTATCATGAATGTCTGGATGCTATTTAGCCCATTATGAATGCCAGTTCTAGAAATCACGTGCAAATCTGTCATTGATGGAATGTCATATATGCAGCACTTGTGTCAACTTAGCGGTTTGCATGCAATCCCAAATTTCACATTCATGTGTATTGAACTGCAGTGACAGCCGGGTTCATAATGAATGACAGACCAGGCTTAAAAGGCCAAATGATGTACTCCTGATTCTATTTTCCATGTTTCTATGACTGATGTTAGCCCAATGACTCCTACGTTTTCTATTACAGCATGGCAAATGGCATGGGTTACAATGAGTTTGCTTCTTCAAGGACTTTCTCTTTTCTCTTAGCTCCAACTCAATTTTAATCTTGTGGCACCAACAAATTAGGGTGCCCGTGAAAGGTCCCCTTAGCCCAGCCACACAGTCCTTCCACGCTGCCTCAGACCCCTCACATGCAGATTTGCTTCTGCTTTTGATTTGAAACTATGACATTAGATATGGAGTGCAAGATTGTGGTTCTGTGCTGTTACTTCAAGATGAGCTTCAATGTTCCTTCTCTCACTGTCTGCATCCCAGAAATGTGTCTGGATTCTCATGATTTGAAAATTATTCTCTAGCCTCCCCAGTCACACTGGATCCCATTGTTATTGTCGTCAACATTCCCACCCATCCCAATCCCTTTACTGCATTTCCTATTAGACCTCTACCTTCCATATCTAGACGCTGCGTGCATGGAAACTTAGAGAAGACCCTACCCCTCCCCCACCCCACCAAGAAATTTTTACATATCCTCACTTTTTTTTATGTTTTCCCAAATACAGGCAGCAGATGCCTCCTATGATCATTACCAAACTATTTGCAAACTTGTATAGAACCATACAAACCAAAGAATATGGATTGTGAAAATACCCTGCATACCAGGCATCCTGTCAATTGTCCTCCCTTTTGTAGGAGTTCAATGTGTGTGCCACACATAGTCCTGCAGCATGACCCATTGCACTCCAGGACTGTCTATTCTCATTCCTACTGTGAGTCCAAGAAGTGACTCTACTCTCTGACAGTGACCTGCTGGCCCCAGACTAAGGACTTTGACTCTCAATGAGTTCACAATTGCCCTCATGACTGAACAGTAACTATACTGTCTCCCTTCCCACCACAGCACCCCCTCGTGAATCTCAGTGTGATCCATCCCTTATGTGCCACACCAACACACACTCCACCCCTCTCCCTTCCTATTCCAGGATCTGTGTGCAACCCCTCCGATTCATACATGTGGAATCCCATCCACCCTCTTGTTTGTCAGCATCATAGTTTCACTTGTTGGACTACAGCTTCCCATTCCTCAGTTTTCCCACTGCTGACCATCAATCACCCTCCTCCTCCTGCCCCTCTGCCTTCCATCATTCCCCCTCCCGGCAATCCCTTTCATTGCCACCCTACCCCTTCACCCTCCCCCATGTCCATTATCTTTCCCTCTCCCCCTCCAACCCCACAGTCAATATGCTGATCTCTCTCAACGTTGAGGCCTACTTCTGTACAATACTGGACTACTGAGGTATTTAACATGAACAGACCAACCATACATCCCCAGCAATGTGGTATGGCAGCAAGACCTGTGCAGCACTGTGGCAGGTAGCTATGAAGCTGCAAGTTAAGTGAGGTCTGACCGCTGCATGCCATCCTTTTTCAAATTTGATTCAGATAGGCATGATTTCCCGCTGACAAGATTGGAAGGTGCCACATGATTCTGGCAAATAGCAGATTTAATGAGCATTCATGAGATGGTAATTAATGCAAATAGTGTTCATGCCACTAGTCAGCGGGATACACAACCTACCATTAACCTGCCATCAGGGAAATTGCAAGCTGTTTTCACACTGGCAGGATTCGATTTTTGTTTTTGGCTTCTGCTGGATTCTCCGATCCTATCCCTTATGTATGCATTCAAAGTACTCGATTTTCTGCTATTTTCACTTATTTTTCTACAGCATTAAATATTTGTATTTGATAGCATTTAACATTTAAGCACCTAATTGTCAGATTTTTATGTTATTGAAATAAATACCACAGAACAATAGAATTTTTAAATTAAACTAACATAGGTGAGGTTAGGAACAGCTGGATTATTTGCTTTAGGGGAGATGAGAAATTTCTGTTTGATCTTTGCTCAATGTTCTTATTGCTGATGAAACTAAAGTTTATGCTTTCGTGATGGTAGCATGGTGATGATGTCAGTGAATGAGTAACCCAGAAGTCAAAGCTAATGTCTTGGGGATATGAGCTCAAATCCCACTATGGCAACTGGTGGAAATTCAATTCAATTAATAAAGCTGGAAAGGAAAGCTAGTTTCATTAATGGTGACTATGTAGTTATCATTGATGTTTTGTGTCTGTCTTAGGCAGAGAAGAAATATATAATGTTCTCTGTAATGTCAGAAACTGCCCCAACGCATTTCAAATAGATAGCTTTCTGAGCCAAGATTATTTGCTTTCTAAAATTGATTGACAAGATATTGTATTGTTCCATTTTCTCCTCTCAGATGGCATATGAAACTCCTATTCTTTCCTTAATGAAGACACTTGCAATGATGACGGGGGATATTAACTACAATGAGAACTTTCTTACTCCATATAGCACAAACAAGATGCGGTACCCTGTTCTGACCTTTGGAATGCTAATTATGTTTTTGCTGGTTATACCGATCCTCCTCATGAATTTACTGGTAAGTTTGTGTATAACTTTGCTGACAAAATACCTTGTGCGTGTCAAAAGTGATTTGAATGAAGTACTTTGAGCTGCTGCTCAGATATGGGAGAGCACATAACATAAATTTATTTTAAATTCACTATCAACTGTGTTCTGTATAGAAATAAAAGTTAAAATTATTCCCAGTATAACCAAGATATCAATACATTGGTGCCTCTAATTTTCACCCTGCTTTCCCTATTTAACCTATATTAATTTATTACTTTTTAATTGTGCTTTCGTAAAAATAAATGCCAGTCCATTAGTAAAGATTATTCAGTACCCTGAGAACTTTAACAACAGTCATTATTGCTTCTAATTTTGCAATAATTCATCTCATACCTCTCTTTTGGGAACTGTGGGCTGGAATTCACCTCCCCCACCTCGCTCCCCAAACTCACGATGGGATTAGAGTGGGGGCAAGGGGGTGCCGGAAATGATGGCCCCAAAATCAGGTGTTATATCTTTGGCACCATTTAAGGTGTCTATCCGTCTGTCCCTGCACCGCTGCAGTTTTACAAGTGTTAGGGGTGGCATCTGATAGCACGCTTACCCTTGTGCCAATTGAAGCCCTTAAGTTGTCAGTTAATATCCAGTCGGGCATCCTCCAGTTGCCAGTAGGATTTTGGGACGGCATGGTAGCACAGTGGTTAGCACTGCTGTTTCACAGCTCCAGGGTCCTGGGTTCGATTCCTGGCTTGGGTCACTGTCTGTGTGGAGTTTGCCCATTCTCTTCGTGTCTGCGTGGGGTTCCTCTGGGTACTCCAGTTTCCTCCCACAGTCCTAAGATGTGCGGGTTAGGTTCATTGGTCAGGCTAAGAAATTGCCCCTTAGTGTCCAGGGATGCGTAGGTTAGAGAGATTAGTGGGTATAATGTGTAGGGATATGGGGGTAGGGCCTGGGTGGGATTGTATTTGGTGCAGACTCGATGGGCCAAAGGGCTCTTTCTGCACTGTAGGGGTTCTATGATTTTTCTATGATTTTACCCACAGCAGGAAAGATCCATGCCTGATCACCATGCCCAGTAAACCCTGGTGAATCTTGGTGCCAGCCTGATGGGGGTGCCTTGTTGATAGGTACCACATGCCCACTAGAGGTATTCCCAACGGGCATGAACCCCTCCTGCGTTCCCTCTCTTTACTTTCCAATCATGCACCTGACCACCCTCTTACCCAAGACCTGGGACTTAACTTGCACTCTAGCACCAAACTGAAGCACATTCCTCTGCAGTCTCTACAGTGGACCCTACTCACAATAGCTTTGCTGGGAGAAGAGAATTACCATTTCCCTGATTGGTCAGAAGCACTCTGAGGTGGTACTTTCTCTTGTTTGAGGAATGAACATCCTTACTCAAGTCAAATAATGGCCCTTCAGCCACTCCAGAGTAAGATAGAAATTGAGTTTAAGGGATTGGAAGGTGGCAAATATTACACCTCTATTCGATAAAAAAGGAAAATAATAGTATAGGAACATAGCTTGACAAGAAAAGACCAAAGTGCATTTAGTTCATAAGAACATAAGAACATAAGAAATAGGAGCAGGAGTAGGCCATCTAGCCCTTCGAGCCTGCCCCGCCATTCAACAAGATCATGGCTGATCTGTCGTGGCTCAGTTCCACTTTCCCGCCCTCTCCCCATAACCCTTAATCCCCTCTCTTATCAAGAACCCATCAACCCGCTTCTTAAAAATATTTATCGAGGCAGCCTCCACCACTTCAACGGGCAGAGAATTCCAGAGATTCACCACCCTTTGAGTGAAGAAGTTCCTCCTCAACTCCGTTCTAAACCGCCTCCCCTTTATCTTGAGGCTGTGCCCCCTAGTCCTACTGTCTTTTTTGAGCGGGAAGAGTCTCTCCACCTCTATCCTATCCATCCCATTCATCATCTTATACGTCTCAATGAGATCTCCCCTCATTCTTCTAAACTCTAACGAGTACAAGCCTAGTTTATTCAGCCTCTCCTCATAGCTCAATCCCCTCAACTCCGGTATCAGCCTAGTAAACCTCCTCTGCACTCCCTCCAGGGCCAAAATATCCTTGCGCAGGTGCGGCGCATCTTCGGCCTGTCTGGTGATGCAATGATGATGAAGTGAAGGCTATTCAGAACACTCCCTATCAATTAGTCTATTATCACACTCTGACATGTCAGCAAAATGATATGTCAATTAATCTTACCTCAGTTTTCAATAAACTTCAAAACAAATATTTTACAAATACAGATTTATGGAAGAAGCTTCAGCCACTGTATATGAAAATCTTGGCTGCTTGCATTCCAATTCACAATAAGCGCTTCCCACTTTGTAAGACTCAGTTTTCAGAGGGAAGCTTTGTAAAATCACATCTCTCAAGTGCATGTTCTGGATTAAATCAGTGATTACTTAAGGTTTCATTTAATCAAAGGAAATCAGCATGGTTAGGGAAAAGGTTGATCCTGTTTGACTAATTGATTATTTTTCAAGATATTCAAGAGAGTGGGTGGCACAGTGGTTAGCACTGCTGCTTCACAGCGCCAGGGACCCAGGTTCTACTCCAGCCTTGGATGACCCATCAATGTGGAGCTTGCATGTTAGCCCCATTTCTGTGTGGGTTTTCTCTGGGTGCTCCAGTTTCCTACTCCATCCCAGAGATGTGTGGGTTAGGTTGATTGGTTGATGCTATATTGTCTCTTAATGTTAGGGGATTAATGGGGTAAATACGTGGAGTTACAGGGATAGAGTCTAGGTGGGATTGCTGTCATTGCAGGCTTGAAGGGCTGCAGAACTCCTTCTGCACTGCAGGTGTTCTGTGATTCTATATTTGGATACAGGAATAAATATTTATATATGAAGTTAAGATGATGTGTGATAGGTGCTATATATAAAATACATAGAAAAATTGTGACACCCATTTTTTGTTGGTACCAGCTTTTTTAGGCATGTGGAGCATGAGTCAAGATTGCTGGAGGTGATACAGACAGAACATAAACGTCATGCTGCCTGCTTGTTTAAATAATTGGAGTGTGTTGCTGAATGGTTGCATGCTCAGCAGTGAGCCCAGGTCGAGTTATAGCTATCCTCCACTTCTTAAATACAGTCTCCATTTCTTGAATGGGGAATGACTCCGGTTGCAGCAGCTGGTGGAACCATCTTCCAAAGTGGAGGAGGGATAAGAGAACCAAAGAGCAGTAGGTCATAGATAGGATTCCTGCTTTTTTGATGTTACTCTGGAGGCCTTAGCCCAGCTGGTGGAAAAGAAGAGAGAAGCCATGTTTCTCTGGGGAAGCAGGAGGCCTTTCAAGTATAAACTGCAGCAGGAATGGATGCAGGCAGCCATGGAGGTCAATCTAAGGAGTATTGCCCTGAGGAACTGGCTGCAAGATGGGAAAAAGTTCAACAATCTCAAATGTGCAAGGTCAGATGGATGAAGAGGGTGGGGAGGAGATAATTAGGTGAGGTCAGGTAATAGAGGGTTACTTGGGGGGGGGGGGTCAGCTGAGGATAGTCAAGGAGGGGCATAGTCGGGTGGTCAGGGGTACACTCAAAGTTGTAGAGGATAGTTGGGGCTGTGAATGGGGATGGAGGGGTTAGTGGGGGATGGGGGTGATCAGTGGATCGAAAAGATCGGGGAAGAGGGTTGGGAAGGTAGTCAGTGTTCATCCAGCAGTAAGGATACTTAAATTGCAAGCAATAAAAGAAGTAACTTCACAAAGTAAATCAATGAAAAAGTTTTAATTAAGAAACATCATTACATTACCACTTGGGCCAGCCCTGGGCCACAAATGCTCCCCACAATTCCCATCTGCTTTCTATTTATCATTGGTTACATTATAATGGTCAGGGATTATAGTTGGGTGGTCCATTTTTCAGGGTCAGAGAAGGGGGTCAGTAGAATAGTGATCCAGGATTCAGAAGTGGTTTAAATCCTTCTAAACTTTTGTGGAGAACTACTCTGCTAAGAGGGTTGGAACTAGGAACTATCCAACATCTTTGACTTTAATGAATAGGGAGGAAAGAGAGGGATACACCCTGAATAAGGGCAATAGGTTTTCTGGTTTTGTTAGGGCATTATTATCAGCACAGGCTTGGAGGGCTGAAGACCCTGTTCCTGTGCTGTACTTTTTGTTCTTAAATTGAAGTTTTGGAAGATTCCAGATATAAGATGGTTGTCTATTGGAAATGTAAACTTCCTAGGCAATTTCCAGACAGTCCTTGGCTGGGGACATCTACAGGGTGCTCAAACATCTTCCGGGGCACCTGCAGGGTACGACTTTCTGAAGACCCAAAGACCTGGGGTCCTTGTAATATGCAGCAAGCCATCAGGAATTCAGAGGCACTCTCTGGAACATATTGTAGGGTTTCCATGGTACATCAAAGGTTGTTGTGAATCATAGTTTAATGAGCCACCTTTTGGAATACGAGGTAAAAGGTTCTCCTCATGCCTCCCCCCATGTTAAGGTATGCCCCTACCAATGTCCATGCCGCTCATACCCTCCCATGTCAAGATATGCTTCCCAAATAGAGGACTTCCACAGTACCTTCATCGCAGTGTGAATGTAAACCTACTTGTGACTAATACATAAACTTTTCAATAACCCATATGGCTTTCCATACCCCCTGTACTAAGTTACAGCACTTCTATGCCCATTCGTTTGCTATGTGCTGTATAGAAGCAATTAACTGTATAGTGACACAAGGATGTATCAAAGGCTTAAAAGATCTACTGTAACATTACACTTTGTTTAAAAAAACTCTTAATTGCAGCTTGGTAAAAGTGCCAACCTTCCAAACCCATTAAAGTATCAATAGCTGAAGCTGCAAGCACTTTATCTTGTGTAAATAAACATTGATGCTGTCAATTTCAATCAGAGAGCTAGCTGTTAATCAAGCAATGTTTGTCCAGGGGTTTTAGTACTCTAATGGATGTCTGAGCTTTCAGCCATGAATGCATAAGAAGGCTTGACTCCGAGCCCAAGAATCCATTATGTTGCTGGAAGATTTTAACCACAAAATTTGGATGCATGGGCCCATTAATTTCAACATCAGTTTATCTCCCAAATGGTATCCACAGTATGTGCACATGGTTGTGGTAGATGACGTTTTGACGAGTGGGTCCAAAAGGAGCTTCAACTGGAAATATGCTGAATAAGCAGATCATAATATCAATTAACATATAACTTTGATAGCAATATGAGCTCAACGCCCTAGTTAACACAAATCTTGCCAGATTGAATATACATTCAGCAGCAAGAAGAACACCTACAACAACACTAGTTATAGGAAACACCAGCTAATTTCAGTTTAGTTGCTGATCGATACTAGTTCTCACTTGAAGCAGTCGTCATCACTTCAGTGAAAAACTATAGCAGCCATGAGATGAGGACATGGTTGGGGATCTCCTCCTCTGTCTATGTTTTCTCATGTCTTACCACACTGAAAAGACACAAGTGCTGATAATCCCTTAAGACTACTGAACTGTTTTGTGAGAAGGATGGAGTTGCAAACACTTAATATTTTCATTGGAAATGTGTGACATCACCCTTTGACATCATATAAGTGTACAGATATTATTTTCAGTGAGGTTGACATCACATGAATGTAAATCTCAGAAAGGAAGACCATCATTGGTAGGATGGCTATGCCTTGACATAAAAGGATTCATATATACATAATCAAAATACTTTCAGTTCACCAAAACATTCACGCAAACATAAAATGTTTTAGCTATGTTTTCACAGTGGTTGCATACCCATAACCCAATATTTCTTAATTTTCCTAACCTTACACTATGCCGGGGTGCAGCCCCGACATCAGCAACATATGTGGAGGCAGTCTACTAAGTGCTATGCCTTGATATTTTTGAGTTTGACAGATCCTTTGGTAGCCTGAGGTCTGGAAGGCACTAAGCTGATAGGGGTCTCCTGCTCAAGGGCAGAAACACCCTCCTTGCCCTGAGCAACTGGAGTGGATGGGGTCACAGAAGGGAACTCGCAATGCCTACACAGCCTTGGAGTGTGTTGAGAGGAGCCACCAAGATATCCAACATAATGCTTAGATAGGTGCCTAAGGGCTTATTCAAAGAACAAAGAACATCACAGCACAGGAAACAGGCCTTCGGCCCAACAAGCCCGTGCCACCATTTTAACATTGTGAGTGCCCTCTTCTACCTATGACCTTTGTCTACTCCTATTGGATTCCACAATAAAGGAATTATAACCAGATTGAGGGACACCTAATTTAGGGACAATTTGTTAACACCAATTCCTTACTTCAGGATCAGAATGGGCATCTGGACAGAAGTCAAGAGGCTTCATCACCCTCTTACCTTCACATTGATGATGCCCACCAATGCATGTGGCCATAGAGTCCAGGGTTGAGCGCAAACCCAACAAAATCTGCTAGACCAAGCTTTTCTTGATGGTCGTCAACCTTCCCACTACCATGTTCTCCAGTAGGTGAGCCCAGCCTAATTTGGAATTATGCTCCACTGAGATGTGTGTGTCCCTGCATTGGTGGAAAATTGTGGTGAGCACAGTGACCATTTTCCTCAACTTCTTCATCTCACCTGGCCTGGGAGATAAGATTTATGTTGGCCTGGTTGTGGGCCTTGATCTGCAGGTGCCTAAAGGAAAAAGAAGAGTGTTAGTTCATGAACATATGGATTACAAGGTTGCATGTCACTCAGTTATTGTCAGGATGTGATGAACTGATGGAGGTGTAATCTATACCAGGTTGCTGAGACAATCCAATTTTCCCTGCCCTCACCAGCAACTTAGAGGCATCACAGAATCTCACAGTGCAGAAGATGCCCTTCAGCCCATCAATCTGCACTGACACACGAGAGACACTTCACCTACTTACCTAGTCCCATTTAACAGCACTTAGCCCATAGCTTGTATGCTATGATGTGTCGTGTGCTCATCCAAGCACTTTTTACAGGATGTGAGGCAACTCGCCTCATCAACTCACCTCTATCACTCTCCCAGGCAGCACATTCCAGACTGTCACCAACTTCTGGGTAAAAAGATTTTTCCTCGCATTCCCCTTAAACCACCTCCCTGCTCAGATTGAACTTATGTCCCCTCGTGACTAATCCTTCAACTAAGGGAAACAGCTTATCTACTCTGTACGTGCCCCTCATAATGTTGTGCATTTTGATCAGGTCCCATCTCATCTTCTCTGCTCCAACGAAACCAAATCAAGCTTTTCCAAACTCTATTTGTTACTTAGATGTTGCCTGGGACGGAACATTTTGGTGAATCTCCTATACACCTGCTCCAGTGCAATCACATGCTTCCGATAATGTGGCGACCAGAACTGCACACAATGCTCCAAATGTGACCTCACCAAAATTCTATACAGCTCCAACATGACCTCTCTGCTTTTGTAATCTATGCTTCAATTGATAAAGGCATGTATCCCATTTGTCTTTTCACCATTCCACTAACGTGCCCTTGGGAGAAAGTGATTTTCACTGGAGGGGCATGGGTGCAAGCTACCGTCAGGTCAGTCCATCTGGAAGAAAGCTCAGAGACAATCATATAGGCTGCTGGCTGCAAAGATGGGCTGTTTAATAGGCCTGCCTTGGTATATGGGTTTTTGTCCCAGATATAATAAAAGCAGAAAGGTTCCCCCGGCCTCACTCTTTATATCCACTCACACACTCCCCATGCCACTTCATGCCCCCACTCAATCCCAGATAAAAGTAAATTAATGCAGATGCTGGCATCACAAAACCAAAAGAGAAAATGCTGAAAAATCTCAGCAGGTCTGGCAGCTTTAGGGAGAGAAAAGAGCTGACGTTTCAAGTCCAGATGATCCTTTCAGATTCCAGCATCTGGAACTTTGACAAAAGGTCACCTGGACTCAAAACATCAGTTTTTTTTCTCTCCTTACAGATGCTGCCAGACCTGTTGGGATTTTCCAGTATTTTCTTTCTTGACCCCCACAGGTCATGCCCCCATCTCCATCCCAAGCAATGCCTTGGGCTTTTCGTGCCTGCCATGCCACGCTTTTTTTGTGAAGTAAAGTTTCTTCATGTGTTTATAGATCATAGAATACATCATAGAACCCTACAGTGCAGAAAGAGGCCCTTCAGCCCATCGAGTCTGCACTGAACACAATCCCAGTCAGGCCCTACCCCCATATCCCTACATTAATCCCCTACACTAATCCCTCTAACCTATGCATCCCTAAGGGGCAATTTCTTAGCATGGCCAATCAACCTAACCTGCACATCTTTGGTGGGTGTTTTTATTATAATCAACAATTTATGAGTAGTAATCCAGTGATGTTTTATTTTATTGAGTTTTATTAAAATAGCAGATATTATCACTCTTGGGCGTTGTTAAAAGATATAAAAAAGACCACAGGGTGGGCCTGTAGAACTTAAATGGGGGACAGTTTATTCCATATCTTTACAGCTTCATTGTCAATCCCAGACTGAGCCTCACCTGACCTGCACTTCTAAAGGGGCAGCATACATCCAACCACACACTTAACAGTTTTCTCACAAAATGTAAGCATTTTCTCTGAGAGTGTCTAGTCCATTACCTGTGGGTAATTTGATTTAAATAACTGATGTTACTTTAAAAAAACTATGCAAAATCATTTATTGGTGTATTGGTATACAGTAATCAGTTCTTAGTAAATCATTCTGTTTTTTAGTGTTTCAAAGGTGTCTATTAATATCTTTGCACCCAAAATGCAACTTAATTTGAAGAAGCTTCACAAGTGTCAACAACTGGGCCTAATTAGCAAAAGCTTTGTATGATGATTAACTCAATCTGGGGAAGATATATCCAGTATAAAGATGAGGCTAAATTCGAGTGTGTGTTTTTTTTTGAAAGCAAAAAAGTTCATAGTTTGCTCTGAATAAAACCTGCACATGAAATTCCTTAATCTTTTGCATTGGCTTAGCTGATTTAGGGTGAATTACATTGGAAAAAACCAGAACAGCCTAGCTGAAATTCTACCCTGAAATTCCATTTACAAAGGAATTGGATGAATAATTGCAAATTAAGAATATGAGCATTTTTTTTCTCATTCATGGGATGAGGGTGTTGCTGGCTGGGCCAGCATTTATTGCCCATCCTTAACTGCCCTTGAACTGAATAGTTTGCTTGGCGATTTCAGAGGGCATTTAAAAGTCATCCATATTGCTGTGGGTCTGGTGTCATTCAGATGGCATATTTCCTTCCCTAAAGGACATTAGTGAACCAGGCGGGTGCTTTTATTACAATCAACAATGCTTCATGGTCATCATTAAATTTTAATTCCACATTTTTTTTAAATGCAAATTTCACCATCTACTGTGGTGGGATTCAAACCCTATCCCATATAGAATTATCCTGGGTCACTGAATTACTAGTCCAGTGACAATACCATTGCACCACCACTTCCCCAAATGACACAAAAACAGGAAAAAGGGAGCAGAGTAAATACCTCCAGTTAATACTAAAACAGCCACCTTCCATGGTGCCAATCTGCAAACCTATCTTTTTGGTTTCTCTCACTGTGCACCAAAAACAAAGAAATTATGAAGCATGTAATTTGAACTTATAATCTTAAAGCTTATTTATTAGTCACAAGTAAGGTTTACATTAACACTGCAATGAAGTTACTGTGAAATTCCTTTAATTGCCACAGTCTGGCACCTGTCAGGTCAATGGACCTGACCAGCACATCTTTCAGAACATGGGAGGAAACCGGAGCCCCTGGAGGAAACCCACACAAACACACGGAGAATGTGCAAACTACACACAGTCAGTGATCCAAGCTGGGAATTGAACCCTAGTCCCTGGGCCGTGAAGCAGCAATGCTAACCACTGTGCAACTGTGCTGCCCCAATCTTATAAGTGAGACTGCTACTGAGAAAGTTGATGCACAGCTTATGTTTGAAAGTCAAGTATTGATGAGGATCTGCACAATTTCTGATTATCTTTTATTTTGAAATTAGATTGGTTTAGCAGTGGGAGACATAGCTGAAGTCCAAAGAACTGCATCCTTAAAAAGGATTGCAATGCAGGTTAGTCTTCATGACTCAGTGAAGTTTATTCAATCTTTCTGAAGAATGTAGCAGTAACATACAAACATTTCTACTGCAAATCAATTCTATTTTTATAGATTTCTCTTCACACCAGTTTGGAAAAGAAACTTCCCTATTGGTTTCTTAATCGAGTTGACCATGAGAAAATAACAGTATATCCTAACAAGCCATGTGGCACTGTCATTCAGGTATGTGAAAGACTGCAACAAGTTCATTAATCTTTCATGGGACAGATGAAAGAATTGAGAAATATAGCATGGAAGTGGGTAAACGTTCTTAATTTTGTTCCTAAGGATGCAAATATTCTAAATGCTGCAGCCAGTGACACTGGAATAAATTTTTGTCTGCATTGGAAATAATCTGGCAAAGCTGATTCTTCACTCATACGGAACTTGCCAATTTTCATTCAGTTAAATTGACTTCTTTGAAGCAAATAGAAAAGAAAACCAGGCGGGGTGTATACAAGCTGCCAATTCAGACTTATTCATGTTACACCCCATCTAAAACCAATAGCACCCACCCTTGATCCCATTCTCCACCTTGAAGTTTAAGAAGGAATGACCATTCCATTTAACGCCTAATCAATTCAGAAATGCATTACAAAAATGTAACACTTTTCCCTATTTGACATAAAATAAAGATACTGCTTTTGTCACAATATAAAACTTAGACAACAAAAATCCAGTAATCCATTTGTTTAGTTTATTAATTGAATATTTGTTGGTTTTGTAGACATTCCAAGAAAGAAGCATGTGAATCTTTCAGAATTATCAACAATAATAATTTATATTGTAACTTTAACATAATGAAGGCAGTTCATAGAAATGTAATTAGACATTAAGCCATACAAGGTGATATTGGTCAGATAAAAAAAACTTGGTCAAAGAAATTGCTTTTAAGAACATCATAAAGCAAAAAAGAGAAGATGAAGAGGCAAATAAATTAAAGAGAGAATTCCAGAAATTAGCGCCTAGGCAACTGAAGGCATGGCAATCAATGATAGAGCCATTAAAATCTCAAAGGTTCAAAGGTGAGAGTTAGATGAGTGCAAATACCTTGGAGGATTGTGTGACTGGAGAAGATTACAGTGATAATTACATAGAAGAATTTGAAAATATGGTTGAGAAACTTGACCAGGAGCCTCATTTAGGTCAGTGGGCAGACATGTGATAGAGAATGAAACTTGATGCAAGTAAGGGCACGAGCAACAGAGCTTTGAATGACCCAAAATTTATGGAGGACAAAATCTGAGAGACCAGTGTATTAGAATTGTCAAGTCTAAAATTAAGAAAAGCATTAATGAGGGTTTCAGCTGCAGATAAACTGAGGTGGTGGCAAATAGTATTGAGGCAGAAACAGGCATTCTTAATGATGCTGTTGATGTGGTCAGAAGCTCATTTTGAGGACAACTAAAGCACCGAGTCTATGCATAGCCTGGTTTAGACCCTAGCAAGTGCCATGAAAAGGGATACAGTCAATAGCTAGGGACTGGAGTTTGGATCAATTTCCCGATATTTAATTCAAGTGAATTTCTGCTCATCCAGTACTGGATGTCAGAAAAGCATCAATAATTTATCAACAGTAGAGGAATTGAGTGAGGCAATGGGGAGATGGAGGTTGGTTGTGTCAGTGAAAATTAATGCTGAAAATTAATGCTGTATTTTCCGATGATGTTGATCAGTGCATTAATGCATCTGTGCCATGCTTTTCACTCACAATAAATAATTCACTGGATTTTTTTTAGTATGCTAGTTTCTATGACGTACAGAACAAGATAAATCAATGGATGGTGATTCATTTTAGTAGGAAGAATATGGAGAAACAGTATAAAATAAAGGGACAAACTCAAAAGGAGGTGTGGGAACAGAGGGATCTCGGTGCACATGTACGTTAGTCATTGAAGGTGGCAGAGCATCTTGAGAAAGCAGTTAATAAAGCATATGGTATCTTAGGTTTTATTAATAGCAGCATTGAGCACAAGAGTAAGGAGGCCATGTTGAACTTGTAAAACACTAGTTTGCCCTCATCTGGAGTACTATGTCCAGTTCTGGGTGCCATACTTGAGAAAGGATGGCTGGTATTTTACCACCTCACTCTGGTGAGGCTCGTAAAATCCCGTCCAAGGCCAACGGAGAATTCCATTCTGTGAGTCGCTTGGGGTGGGCATACCAGCAAAACATTGGCCGATGTGAAGGCATTGCAGAGAGCATAGAGGAGATTCACAAGAATGATTCGAGGGATAAAGAACTGTAGTTAAGAGGATAGATTGGAGAAGTTGTGGTTGTTTTCCTTGGTGAAAAGAGGATTGAGAAGACACTTGTTAGAGACAAGTTCCCTTGGAGTACGAACAGGGTAAATAGTGAGCAGATGGAGCATCAAGAACTAGAGGGCATAGATTCAAAATAATTGGTAAAATGAGTAAAAGTGATGTGAGGAAATTATTTTTTCAGAGAGTGGATGGAGTCTGGAATGAACTTCCTGAGATGGTGGTGGTGACGGCAGGTTTAATCGAAGGAATTGGATTGCTATTGTGCAAGGTTACGAGGATAAGGTAGGGATGTAGGTAGACTATTCTTAGAGAGCTAGTGCAGACTCGATAAGGTGAATGACCTCCATCTGAACTATAAAAATTCTGTGATTCTACTGTCAATTCTTAAAATTGCACAGCTGAAATCTGAAAAATTCTTAAGAAAAATTTAATGTTGTATAAAGTTAAAAGATTTGTATTTCTTTGTTTCTTCAAACTGGCTGTTCTTTCCATGCAAATATTTCTGGGCATGCAATACAGAGACGACAGGAAACTACATAGAGTGGGTACATACACTGATATTTCTTTCAAATGTTCTGTTATTACATGATGTACTGTAACATTAATTCATCTTAATGTCAATTTGAGTCCCAGAACAGAATTCTATTGTCTCCTTCTAAACCATTTTATTTAAGTGAGAATGAGAGAAATGACAAATTGAACTTTGCAATTTGATTTGATTTATTATTGTCAGATGTATTAGTATTCAGTGAAAAGCATTGTTTCTTGTGGGCTATACAGACAAAGCATACAGTTCATAGAGTACATAGAGGAGAAGGAAGGAGAGGATGCAGAATTAGTGTTGCAGTCATAGTCAGAAGGTAAAGAGAGATCAACTTAATATAAGGCAGTTCCACTCAAAAGTCTGATGGTAGCAGGGAAGAAGCTGTTCTTGAGTTGGTTGGTACATGACCTCTGACCTTTGTATCTGGAAAAGAGTATGTCCTGGGTGCATGGGATCCTTGATTATGCTGGCTATTTTTCCAAGGCATTGGGAAGTGTAGACGGAGTCAGTGGATGGGAGGCTGGTTTGCATGATGGACTGGGCTAAGTTCGCAGCACTTTGTAGTTTCTTGTGGTCTTGGTCAGAGCAGGAGCCATACCAAGCTGACAAGCCAAGCGATATTCCACTGTTTATACATCGTAGGAATGATGACATCAAAGCAAATAGGGGTAAATATTACCTTTGGGTGACTGGTGGAAGACACCAGACAGCTGACTGAAAAAACAAGTGGAAGGCCTGGTACATTACTACATCTCTGGGCATCACACAACAGTCAGCCTCTTAAAACTCAAAGCTCAATCAGGCTAGCAGGATGATAGATCTGGAGTGGTAGTTGAGAGCTAGGCTTTGTAAGTACAGTAATAATCACTGTATGGCTGCCAGATGGTTGGGGCTGCTTGGAGACCAGTGACAAATTCAGATTCAAAGTGTAAATACTGATGGAGGAATTGCCGTCCACCACTGAGATCCATCTGGGAACATTAAGGAGGTGATCCTACCAAAAGGTTTTAGGTCCCAAATGAGTGTAAACATGGGATAGTTTCAGATGCGTTTTTTTTGGCAAGGCCACAAGTCTGATCATATGCTACTCTGTTCAAAATGTAATGCTAAATCTGTTTCCCACCAGTTGGGGGAGGGGCAGGAACTAAACTCACCTGAAAGCTGGCAGCTGACAATAGAGATTGAAATTGCATATGCACAAATCTCGCTGTTCTGTGCAACAAAACAGAGACATCTGTCAGTCACCTCCACCTACCTAACCAGTGTCCTCACACCATCGCTGACCTCCCCAGCTGATTATCTAGCCTCCCCCACCCACCTGCTGGCCTGGCCAATTGCCCATCTCCCTCCACCCTGTCCTGGTCTATCATCAGGTGCAGTGTGTACAGCTTCCACCTCTTTCCCCCGTCCAATCTGCACTACAGAGTGCACAACTCCCCCACCCCGATCCCAATCTGGTTGACTGCCAGTTGTAGAGTGTGCAGCTTCTCCACCCCTCCATCCCAGTTGAAAAATGTACATTTTTCCACTGCTCACCTCCCTTTTTTAGACCCTGTCCTCCTCAGGCCCCACCATCTTGGTATTACCCTCCTCCCCCCATCTTCGAACTCTCGGGGGGCCTCAACGACCTTTGGTCCTACCAGTGAGGCCATCATGACAGGGCTTCGTACATGATCCTCATCAATAAGGACCTTCAGCAACAAGATTGCTAAGGCAAGTGAGCCCGGACGATTGTGTCTAATAGTCCAGTGCTCAATATTTAAATTCTATTCAAAAGAAATTTAAATATTATAATCCATCTCGCACCTGGATTTCACTGGATATCTAGGCCTGGTAAGATCCCAATAGGCAAGAAATCCAGTGAAAACCCAATTTTTTTTGCCTCCCTTGTGATCTTACTGGCTCACTCCACCCGTCAACTGGTGGGACGAGAAGATAAGATTGCCCCCGTCTGAATTACAAACATTAGTGCTTCTGATAGACATTGAATTTGGCTGAATTAACACACAAATTCATCATCATTTTGTGAAGAATTAGTACAAAATAATTAGCCTGTGAAACACTTATTGCATTTTAATGTAGCACATTGTACATTTAAATGCTTTAGATATATCTGACAGAAATGATGAAATGCTTTTTGGCTGAAACCCAGTATTAATGAACAGATTAGGAACACTAACATCAATGGGTTAGACTTCCTTGCATCTGTCCATGTTTGAACAGATGCTTAAAGATTTAAAAATTCCAGGGTTCTTGTCCTCATTCCCACCTGGGATAAGGCTGTGGGTAGTGAGGTTGCACTCAGCAATCTTCCCCTTGCCTATTCCATTTCAGTGGTGAACATTTTAAACCCCCCACTATTTCTATGGAGTGGTGTCCATTTTGTTAGGAGACACATGATTCCCACCTCAAGAAAGAAAATCTGGCCCAATGTCTTTGATCCCTGCCATAAACTCCTTAGCCGAGCCATTCATTCTATCTCATTCTCGAGCTACTTGTTTGAAATAAACCAGACTATTTACAATCTCAGCAATACGTTAATTTACATCCTTGTGCTCAAATTCTTCCATGGCCTCACCCGCTCCTTACCACTGTAACCCTGGCCAGCCCACAAACCTGTTGAGAACTGTTGGAGTAGGTTAGAGGAATTTTAAATAAACAGGGATTTAAGTCACTAATAAAATACTAGCAGTAAGTGAAATGACCTCAGATCACACTCTCAGTCTAACAGAGGAACTGTCTACATGAACACAAGTAAGAAATATAAATAAGTATTAGATATGAACAAGTAGTTCTGGTTGAAACATGTATTTTGGTATTTTAAATGTATTAACTGTATTTTATAAAATATAATTGTGCACTTTAGCCAAGGGCAGACTGCTGCAAAAGATAATGGAATGAAGCCTTAACAGACAGGACCACATTCTTTAGAAACATGAAACCTCAGAATATGCACGTTCTTATGAGTGAAAATTGCTAGCAGTAAGATTCTCAGGGCTACTTATGAATAGGATTTTTCACACTATTCAGATAAGACAGCCCTCTTCTCAAAGTGAGAATGTACTTCTGTCTGCTTCGGCCATCGATGTAAGCAAGAGTTGGCGGGAACCTTAACTTTGACTTTTGTAGTTAAGCATTAGGGGTTATGAGACAACAAAGGAAGAAGCATCAGCGATAGGAGGAGGAAGCATTGGATTCTGCAGACTAATGAAATCCCATGATGTCAGAGAATAGAATGCAATTGGTTAAAGTATGTGACAAGTGTTATTAATGATTAATTTATATTGAAGATGATTTGATCATATCAAATTGTCCTACCTTTCATTAGTTATGAAAAATACATAATTGATCAATCTGTGCATTGTAACCTCAGTTATATTGGAAAGCTCAGAGCCATCTCTTTTAGAGAGGCATTGGACTAACCAATGTTATCTCTTCCTTTGATCGTTGGTTAATAAAGATGCATCTTTAACTGGGACACTAGCTTTCATGCATCTTTGATGTTTTGGTGATACCTAACCTCCAGAGAACCCCACAACAAAAACTCTATGTCCTTCAAATTTGGCTTGTTGTGCAACCTAATTTATTTTGGTTCATTAGCTATGGCCACAACATCTATACTTTGGAATTTCCATTCTAAACCTCTCCCCCACTTCTTTTTCAAAAATACCCTACTCTCTACATCAAGTTTTTGATCACCAGGCCTACTTTGTGTTAAATTGTGTCCAGTAATGTTCATGTGAAGTACTTTGGAAGGTTTTTCTGTGTGGAAGGTATATAAATTGAAGTTTTTGTATATATTTTTCCTGTTAGAGTAAGACCAGAGAGTAAAATGGAACAGAATATTCTGGAATGGCAATTCAGGTCATATAACAGTTCCAATCCTTGAGCCTGCATTCATGCCTATCCTCCTCCTATTACTGTGTACCAGTAAAGAATTTTACACACTTCCCACATGCAATTCCCACACTTGCTTAACAATTATGCACAAAGTCATCCTCCATTAGCATGAAACTTCAGGTTCTATGCACAATTTTTGTCCACTTATTTATTACAATCAAGTTTCATTGAATTTATTTGTCCCATCTAATATGCACAATTCCGCTCAAATAACATGACTGGATTTAAAAATCTGTTGTACTGCTCAACTGGATGGAAGATTTTGGAGCTTGCAAGCCAAGTGGGAGTGCAACTTGAGTTATAGCTTGAAGGTCTAACTGTTATTACAAAGTGCAATGGGAACATATTGGTTAAAGCTACTTCTCTTTGCAGACTTTGTTGAGGAGTTTTTCAGGACCGCAACTCTCTGACACATCCATTGAGTTGAAGAATAATGGAACTGATCACAAAAGATTTGAAGTACAACTGGAGAAACAGAAGCACAGGTCCATAATCATCAATTATAAATTCAGACGATGTTTCATTGAAATCATACTTTGCTATGCTGATTCATTTCACCTTGCTAAATTTGCAGGTTGAAGGACATTTCAGCAACAATGCGGAAGCAACATGAGCTCCTTATGCTCATCAGCCAAAAAATGGGAATTCATTTTGAGACCGGAGAGCAAGACCATGAAGAATGTGAATAAGAGAGACAAAAATCAAAAGGCAACAGGAGGAAGGCGGGTGGAGAGATTGGGATCTGGTGTTCAAACTGATGTGTTTAATCAGACAGAATACATTCATAGTTCAGACACTCTTCACGCTGAATCTCAGCATAAATGGATGCTTTTTATCGGATGGTTTTTAAATAATACTACAATCATTTGATGAGCAAAGCAAAAGTGCAGTGTTTCTGTCTAAATTTCAATTTAAATTGACTTGCTTAGTATCCATATAACAGGGTAAAAATGAAAGAAAATTCCTTTAACATATAATAGTGCAAAAATGTTGCTATATTCAACATCAAATGTGTGCATGTTAGGCTGTGCTTACTTTAACTGTTGTCATGTTGGCCAGTGTTTTACAAATCTGCATTAAGCATTGTGTGTTTGGATTCTGGCATTATATCTTTCAAAGTAAACACAATTATTCAGAAATAACAATTAAGATAGTATAGAATTACTTGACAATATGCTAAACTTATTATTGGGGCTAATGTCCAAATAGTATAAATTCTATCTGTGCTACAATACACATGTACTTTATTTGAACTGTAATTTGCCCTTTCATTACAGGTTCGTACTGATTTTCATTCTGCCGTAACTGAGGGTCTCGGAGAAATATAAGGAGCAGAAAGAGGGGGTGAATTTCCTTGGGGGTTCTTCTTGTTGGCTGTAGGTTTGCTGCACGAGGCTTTGGAATCCTGAAAAAACAATGTAAACTGATATATTATTCTGAATATCAGCACTGATTGAGCAAAATTCTGGAACTGCAGCATATTATTAATTTATTAAACCAAAGGAAAGTTTGAGGGAATCAGATAGTATAAAGGATCTATCAATCACATCTTGATGAGGCCAACATAAGATATGTTGTTAAAACATAGAGGGTGGGATTTTATGGCCTTGCTCGTACCATAACCATAGAATTCCGTCCAAGATCAACGTAAGTTTCCATTATCCATCCCTCACTCGCTCCAATTCCCAGGGCAGGCGGGGTAACAACATTCTGACCATAGTTATCTTTAAATGAGGAAATAGATGCAATTAAAGATTGTTCAACTAAATTTATGTGTTTTGTGGAGTTGTTTTAATGTGACTTATCTTGTCCCATCTGTTACACAAAATAACGCTCACACTATTCTACCATAAATTTTGTAATGTTGTCTAGCTTAGGAACATAGAAGCAGATGGCCATGTAGCCTATACAGTAATTCAATTCAATGGTTGATCTGTATAGTATCTAAACTCCATTTACCTGCCTTTTGATCCACATCCTTTGATACCTTACACAACCAATACCAACCCATTTCAGGCTTGTAACACTTTAATTGATTCAGAATCCATAGATTGGGAGAGCAACTTCCTGATTTCATTTGTAAATAACCTCGTTCTTGAGATTGTGTCTTCTTCTGGATTCCCATACCAAAGGCAATATTTTATTTTGCATGAATTCCTTAATCATTTTAAATATTTTGATTAGATTACTCCTTGACCTTCTGAACATTATGTAATGTAAATCATGTTTATGCAACCTATTAACATAATTTAGCTTTTTAAACCTTGGTGTATCTGGATTCTTTTCTCTTTGAGGCTAATTTAACATTCCCGAGATTTGGTGTCCAAAATTGAATGTAATATTTCAGATTGGATCTGATCAAGGCTCTGTACAACTGAAGCGAAACTTAGTTACTTTTTATTCCAGGCCCATCGCGATAAAGGCCAACATTTCATTCACATTTTTAATTATATTTGTGTTGCCATGACTTTGTGATTTGTGCACATGGACACCTGAATCCCCTGCCCTTCCATTGTTCCTAGATTCTCACCATTAAGAAGATATTTCAATTCCTTTTCACAAAAGGAAGGGAGGGAGGAACTCGGGGAAAACTACAATCACCAGAGAAATGGTACTGAATAAAATGTTGGAGCTGTGGGCTGACAAGTGCCCAGGTCCTGATGGACTTCATCCAAGGGTCTTAAAATAAATGCCAGGTGAAATTGTTGACGTATTGGTTTTTAATAAAACCGTAAGAAATAGGAACAGGAGTAGGCCGCTCAGTCCATCGCGCCTGCTCTGCCTCTCAGTGGTATCATGTCCGCTTCTGTGCTCTTTCCCCATAACTGATTCCCTTCCTGATCAAAAACCTATCTCAACCTTAAATATACACAAGGACTCTGCCCACACAACTCCCTGTGGGAAGGAGTTCCAAAGACTCTGAGAGGAGAAATTCCTCCTCATTTCAGTCTTAAATTGGCACCTCATTATTCTGAGACTATGCCCTCTGGTCCTAGATTCTTCTTGAGGGAAAACATCCTCTCAACATTTACCCTGTCAAGCCCCTAAAGTATTCTATATGTTTCAATGAGATTCTCTTCTCTTTCAATGATCAGAGCTCTTCCCTCCTCCCCTTTTGTAGTCATAGGGGCTCTTCCCTCTCCCCATTCCACCACCACCACCACATAAAGGGAACCTGCCCCCACCTGCAGAACAGACTAGGATTCCCCTCCAGTGCCAGAGCCCCATTGGCACTACATCCTTCACATGCCCCCTTGACAGCTCACCTGGCAGTGCCCATTTGACAGAGCCCCCTGCCAGAGGGCAGTATCCAGTATCCCCAAACCCTAGGGCTTCCAGGCACCTCCACATCCCCGGCGTAGTCATCGCAACTGGTTTTCACATTTGAAAACTAGCAGTGAGTCACAGCAGCGTGACATCCTGCCACCACAGGGGGAACTTGCATTGTATTACACTATGGCATAAAGTCTTTTAATTATGTTAAAATTTTATGTAAAATCATGGAAATCAAGTTCATGCCCTTGTTGGGCATGATCCTAATTACATCACTGCCAGAGGGCAGGGAAGGTCTCAAACCAAGATCTCGCTGGCGCAAATCGCATTTTGGCTGTCTTCAGATTTGGTGGCCATAATGGGATTTGCATCTATGATGAATGTGACTGCTAGATTGTGGCCTTTGAGTTGTTTTCATTACCAGACTGGCGCCATATAAGTTTGTTGTTTTAATTTTTATTTGTACCTGTCACCTTGTTGATCAAAGCAAGAATAAAAAGAAAATAAATTGAAATTAATCAAATATAGTTGGAAGTTTAAATTCACTTTATAAAATATGCTTGGGCGTTGAAACAAATCTCATGTGGAACCCCTTTTTTTTCCTAACAATAATTCTGATTTTGAGTTGTACTGCCTTTGTGTTTTATTTGGTTTTCCCACTTTGGTTTCTGTGCCTTTTGATTTCCTGGACCTTTCCAATGATAGGATCTTCCTTCCAGTCCTGCTGAAGGTGACCCGCCACCCTGCCACCCCGCCACCACCCACCCCACCCCACCCCACCCAAACAGGTTCCCTGGTGGCAGGATGAGCGGGCCATGCAAACACAGTAGAAATTGGCACCAGAAGATCCCAATGGTGAATCACCTCCACCACTTGGGGGGGGGGGTGTCTTTCGAGTAATCACCTCCACCACTGGAAAACACACTAAATTTGAAAGAGAAGTCATGATATTGAGAAACCGCAGATCCACCCAAATCCTATGTTGATTCTGGAATGTGTCACTGGCAAACTGTCGAAAAGAGTTTACAATCATGGTCAACTACATTCACCTCCATTCTGACCTCACACAGAGTGAATATCCCCCAAAAGCAATGCTCCAGTATAAATGTCACATTCATTCTTGCAGAACTGCAGAACCAACACAAAACACAGGAGGCGATTGGATACTAAGACAATTTATAGACCACATTCTCAGTTTATGAGAGACAATATATGGCTCAGAATGTTGGTGTCCTGGCAGTTCAAAAGTTAAAGCCTTTCCCATTTTCACTGAAACCCATTTTCTCCTTTAAATACCCGCTGCTGTTGGGACCTTAGTCAAGTACCACAGAATATTTGTCATAATATTTTCCTTTAGTTACAAAGTTCATGAGATTAAGCAAAAAATGTTTTAAAAAATGGATTGTGAGGATATTGCTGCAACAGCTGGCAGTGATATCAGAGGAATACAGCCAAGAATATAACATATAGTGTAATCTTGTGGAGACTTCACTGTTTAACATTATTACATTATTCCAATTCAGCTAACTTGTAATGAATTAAACTTGTAATGGATTAAATGTTTATCACAGTGGCCAAATATTACTCTGTTATTATCACAGTGCCTATTTCTGACAGCCTCTTAAAACAGGTGTTACACCTTTGCTTGTGTTGAAACGAAGCATAATGTCTTTGTTCGAATCTTTCGTGAAAACAGACAGTGCTGAGCATTTCAGACACCAGCCTGTTCAGCTCAGGTTTTGTGGATGCAACCAAACAAGCAGCCAGCCAACAAAAGATCAATTAAATAATAACCTTCTTCAGGAGCCAAGAGGAGCTGCGTTGCTCCTTCTGGCTCTATGGGCACCTGAAAACAACTGCCTGCTCTAATCACCCTTAACGTGTTCTCCTCGCCCCACCGGGTCTTATCTGAAGCAACTGCTGATGACGTAAACATCCTAAATTGGATGGATGGAAATGAGTGGGTTGCTTCTGAGAACAAAAAGCACAAGTAGCTCATTTCAATTATTATGAACAGACCCAAGACTGAACTCACAACTACATTGCCTTTCATTTGGACACCAAATAATTTTTAGATACAAGCTCTCATTAAATAGCTTGTTTCAATTATTGTGAACAGACCCAAGACTGAACTCACAACTACACTGCCTTTGCAGGCTCGAAGGGCTAGATGGCCTACTCCTGCTCCTATTTCTTACGTTTCTTATGTTCTTATTTGGACACCAAGTAAGTTTTAGATTCAAGCTCTCATTAAATGGTGGTTTTGGTTCATGTGAACACATTGCAATTTTCTGCATCATGTATATGAAAGAGGTTTGTTGGGACTATTTTGGGTGACACTGCTTCTATCACCTTGGAATAGAGAAGCTGCAATGGAAGTCCCTTAATTAAGATGCAAGGATCTATAAATTAATAGAAGTTCTGCTGTTACCTGTCCTTTTCTCTAAAATGAACGACTGTATATATGAGTAAAGAAGAACATTTGTGGACATCAAAAAGCAATGCATGAGGAAGCTACCCTGCATAAGGGAGGCAGTACTGGAGTTCCATGACATTCAAAGCAGTGACTTGTAAACTTCTAAAGCAATGGCACTGTTTGTTGCTGGATCGTTCTGGCTTTGAAATGTTTTGTCTTTGCCTCCACCTTCTGACTGTCATGGGGATTACAGTCACAGTCCCAATGTGCATTTATCTGGTTTAAAACATGTGACTGGAAATAGCATAACAGCTCTGGCCATCCAGATTGTTGGATTTGACAAAATCTGGTATGTCATTCATTGCACACATATGAAGCATCATGAACTGCAGCGACTTCCAGTCCATTTATGTGCAGCTCCTCTGTGTCTATTGCATAGGATAAGGTACATAAATGCCAACTAGGTGGTAGAGCTCTCAATTCCATCCCACTCCTCAAGTTGTTGCGGATTAGTTTTAAACTGACATTGCACAATTTTGGTGTCTTGTTGGATTCAGCTTATAAACCCTAAAATATTCAGATACAAAACCATCTATTTCCATATCTACATTGTCCACCTTGATCCTTATTTTACAAAATCAGAGATTTGTTAAGGTGCAGAAGGAGACTATTTGGCCTATCATGTCTGCACAGTTTCCACTGCTATTAGAAACCCTTATTTATGTTCTGTTGATGTTCAGTCCCACTCTCTATCAATCCTTACATTGCACTATTTATTGGCCAGAAATTGGCAATCACTTTGTGCTTTGGCCCTAACCAAACAGACTGATTTCGCAATATTTCAGCAGGATGCATGCATGTGTTATTAACAGGGACATCGCCACATTGATGGAGGAAACATGCTTGGGAACGCCCAAAATGGGGAATAAGCAGGTTAATTAGGTTTCTATTCCACTGACAGGAATCCAATTTTTAATCACCTCAATATGTCATTGCCCATGTGCTGACTATCCGGCAGCCTCAGCATTGCTATTTAAAAAGATCAGACATGACATATAGATACCATGTATAGTAGGGTCGTGGTTATGTTATGTGACCAATAGGCTAGAGAATGTGAGTTCAAATCCCATTGTAGCAGTTTGAATTCATTTCTTCAAATATGGAAATAAAGTGCCGTTGACAACAAAACTGACCAGTGAGCTTGTACAAGCCAGTGGGAGAGAGACTGCAGCCTTAGTGAGATTCAACCAGAGTGAGGGCATCAGGAGTTTGGAGCTGATTGGAAATTTGGTGCTGAGGGGAAAGAGGTGCTCATTTTTGGAAGGAGCGGAGAGGCGGATCTGTGAGGGAGACTTGAGGGCAAGTGAGAGGTAGAAAAAAATTGAGCTATGCCATCACAGCCAGCGGGAGGTAAGTCATTGGCTGGTGATTGTTAAGTAGTTTTTCCTTTTTCCCTTTTTTGGTCTTGGCATTGTAGTTGGAGACTCATGGCAGGAGATTCCAGGCCCATGTCATGCTCCTCTTGTGCAATGTGGGAATTCAGGGATTCTTCCGCTGTTTCTAGCTCTTTCAAGTGCAAGAAGTGTGTCCAACTGCAGCTCCTGTTAGACCGCTTCGCGGCACTGAACCTTCAGATGGATTCACTTTGGAGCTTTCATGTTGTTGAGGAAGACATGGATAGCACGTTCAGTGAGTTGGTCATACACAGGTAAAAATTACTGAGGGAGACAGGGTGACCACCAGAGAGAGGAAGAGTAGGAAGACAACAGAGGGGTCCCTTTTAGTCATCTCTCTCAAAACAGATATACCGTTTTGGATATTGTTGGGGGAGATGACTCACCAGAGGAAGGTGGCAGCAGCCTGGTTCATGGCACCATGGCTGGCTCTGCTGTGCAGAAGGGCAGAAAAAAGAGTGGCAGTGATAGGAGACTCAATTGTAAAGGGAATAGATAGGTGTTTCTGCGGACAAAAATGAGACACCAGGATGGTATGTTGCCTCCCTGATGCAAGGGTCAAAGATGTCTCAGAGCAGCTGCAGGACATTCGGGAGGGAGAGGATGAAGAGCAGCTGTTGTGGTGCATATAGACATCAACGACATAGGTAAAAAATGGGATGAGATCCTACAAGCCGAATTTAGGGAGCTAGGAGTTAATTAAACTAAAAAGTAGGACTTCAAAGGTAATAATTTCAGGATTGCTATCAGTGCCACATGCTAGTCAGAGTAGGAATGTCAGGCTGGCTAAGATGAATACATGGTGTGACAGATGGTACAAGAGGGAGGGATACAATTTCCTGAGACATTGGAGCCAGTTCTGGGGGAAGTGAAACCAGTAAAAATTGGATGGTCTTCGCCTGGGCAGGACTGGAAGAAATGCCCTAGGGGGAGCACTTGCTAGTGCTGTTGGAGAGGGTTTAAATGAATGTGGCAGGGGTATGGGAACTGATGCAAGAAGTCAGAGGGAAGTAAAGTGGAGACAGAAACAAAAGGCAGTAAGGGGAAAGGTAGAAGGCAGAGAAACCAAGGACAAAAATCAAAAAGGGCCAGTAGAAGGAGGGAACCGTGGAGGATTTGGGATATTGGGGCTCTGCCCCAAAATAAGAAGGAAGCACATGATATCATAGGCAGCTGGGATCAAATGGATCCCTTGAAGAGTATAGAGCTGTCAGAGTGAAGTTAAGTGAGAAGTCAGGAGACCAAAAAGGGGACATGAGATTACTTTGGTAGATAAGGCAAAGGGGAATCCAAATAGCCTCAGGTGGTCAAGAAGGCGAATGGGATGCTGGCCTTCATAGCGAGGGGGATTGAATATAAAAGTAGGGAGGTCTTGCTGCGGCTGTATAGGGCATTGGTGAGGCCGCAGCTGGAGTACTGTGTGCAGTTTTGGGCGCCGTACTTACGCAAGGATATTTTGGCCTTGAAGGGAGTGCAGAGGAGGTTTACTAGGCTGATGCTGGAGTTGAGGGGGTTGAGCTATGAGGAGAGGCTGAATAAATTAGGCTTGTACTCGTTACAGTTTAGAAGAATGAGGGGAGATCTCATTGAGACGTATAAGATGATGAATGGGATGGATAGGATAGAGGTGGAGAGACTCTTCCCGCTCAGAAAGGACAGTAGGACTAGGGGGCACAGCTTCAAGATAAAGGGGGGGTGGTTTAGAACGGAGTTGAGGAGGAACTTCTTCACTCAAAGGGTGGTGAATCTCTGGAATTCTCTGCCCATTGAAGTGGTGGAGGCTACCCCGCTAAATATTTTTAAGACGCGGGTTGATGGGTTTTTGATAAGCGAGGGGATTAAGGGTTATGGGGAGAGGGCGGGAATGTGGAACTGAGCCACGACAGATCAGCCATGATCTTATTGAATGGCGGGGCAGGCTCGAAGGGCTAGATGGCCTACTCCTGCTCCTATTTCTTATGTTCTTATGTTCTTAAATACATAAGGACAAGCGGGAGAGTAGGGCCTCTTAAGGATCAACAGGTCATCTATGTGCGGATCCACAAGATGTGGGTGAGATCCTAAATGAATATTTCCCATCGATAGCTACTGTTGAGAAAGGTATGGGTGTTAGGGAACTTGTGGAAATAAATAGTGGTGTCTTGAGGAGTGTACATATTACAGAGAAGGAGGTGCTGGGAGTCTTAAAGTGCATCAAGGTGGATAAATCCCTGGGACCTGATGAAACGTATCCCAGAATGGTTTGGGAGGCTATGGAGGAAATTGTGAGTCCCCAAACAGAGATATTTGAATTATCGACAGCCAGAGCATGGTGCATGAAGATTGAGGATAACAAATATTGTGCCTTTGTTTAAGAAGGGCTGCAGGGAAAAACCTGGGTACTACAGACCAGCGAGCCTAACATCTCTAGTGGGTAAGTTGTTAGGAGGTATTCAGAGAGACAGGGTTTACAGGCATTTGGAGAGGCAAAGACTGATTAGGGACAGTCTGCATGACTTTGTGAGTGGAAGATCATGTCTCACAAATTTGATTGAATTTTTGAAGGGGTAATCAAGAAGGTAGATGAGAGCAGTGCAGTTGAAGTTGTCTACATAGACTTTAGCAAGCCCTTTGACAAAGTACCATATGGTAGCTTGTCGTATAAGGTTAAATCTCACAGGATCCAGGGTGAGGTAGCCAATTGGATACAGAATTGGCTTGATTATAGAAGACAAAGGATGGATGTAGAGGGTTGTTTTTCAAACTGGAGGCCTCTGACCAGCAATGTGTCTCAGGGATCAGTGCTGAGTCTGCTGTTAATTGTTATTTATATTAACGTTTTGGATAAGAATTTAGGAGGCATGTTTAATAAATTTGCGGATGACACCAAGAATGGTGGCATTGTGCACAGTAAAGAAGGTTATCTAGGATTGCAGTGGGATCTTAATCAATTGCGCCAGTGGAAAGGTGAATGGCAGATGGAGTTAAATTTAGATAAATACGAGGTGATGCATTTTGGTAGATTGAATCGAGGCAGAACTTACTCAGTTAATGGTAAGGCGTTGGGGAGAGTTTTGGAACAAAAAGATATAAGAGTACAGGTTCACAGCTACTTGAAAGTAGAATCACATGTGGACGGGGTCGTGAGAAAGGCATTCAGCATGCTTGATTTAATTGGTTAGAACACTGAATACAAAAGTTGCGACCTCTCGTTGAAGTTGCATGAGACATGATTAAAGCCATACTTGGAACATTGTGTACAGTTCTTTTATAGAAAGGATATTATTAAACGAGAAAGAGTGCAGAAAAGATTTACTAGGATGTTACCAGGACTTGATGGCCTGAGTTCTAAGGATAGGCTGGATAGACTGGGACTTTTTTCTCTGGAGCATAGGAGACATAGGAGTGATGTTGTAGAGGTCTATAAAATAATGAGGGCATCGATAAGGTGGATAGTCAATAACTAGAGGGCATAAGTTTAAGGTTAGAGGTGAGAGATACAAAAGGGTCCAAAGAGGCAATTTTTTCACACACAGGGTGGTGAGTGTCTGGATCAAGCTTCCAGAGACAGTAGTAGAGGCAAGTACAATTTTCTTAAAGTGTTTAGACAATTACATGGATAAGATAAGTACAGAGGGATATGGGTCAAAATACGGGCAATTGGGACTAGCTCAGTGGTAAAAACTGGGTGGCATGGACAAGTTGGGCTGAAGGGCCTATTTCCATGCTGTAAACCTCTATAACTCTCTCACTAAGATTATTTGAGAGAAGGAAATCAATTCTTATTCAACCTGGCCTATATTTGACTCAAGTCCCACCATAACATAGTTTACATTTAACTTCCCTCTGATTTGGTCAATCAAGACACTCAGTTGTATCAAACTATTACATCTATTCAAAAAAAAACATGTTCTACTTGGGTTAATGAGAGATGCTCAATAAGTAGAAGAAGAAAATGCTGGAAATATTCAGCAGGTCAGGCATGATCTGTGGAGATAGAAACAGGTTGGGATTTTTCAGTTCAAACAGCAGCATACTAAATGAAGGGTAGCTTGGGGTGATAGAAGGACTAAAAAATCCCCCTTACTCATGACCCCTTTAACTTCATCCTCTGTGACTACAGAAGGAGCAGCTGCTCCACAGCAGCACAACCAAAAGTAAGCAGGAACCCTCCGGGTTTCCACTGATATGTGGGAATGTGCAGTCCTGATGCCATGACAGGTCACCATTCCCAATAGAGACTGGTGTGAACCTGTTTTGCATGGGATGGAGATGGAGCTCCAATCAGAACTGTCCCCTCTGTCCAAATACCCACACTGCCAGCAGCATATTATGCCAGTCCAGAACACATCCAGACCATGGTAGTGTGGACACATTGTAGGCACTCACTGGAATACCTGGAGCAGCTTGCAAGGGGTGGAAGACCAAGCGACCAAGGATCCGGGAACCGCACTTGCAGCCACGAATGTTGGACAAAAGAAGGGGTTGGGGGCATTGACTGCACAGGCTTAATGACCATGAATCGCAATAAAACCACATCAGGTCTCATTAACGTGCAAATATAGTCTATTTACAGAAGTGTAAGAACACTAACAATTACAACACACTCTTGCAACCTTCCTAATCTTTCATTTCCTATCTCCTCATCTACATGGTCCCTCAGTATCCGCAGCAGGAGTACAGGCAGCTGCTGACCAGTTTTCTCTGTTGTCTTGGCTGACATTGGTGGGTGTCCTCGAGAGACCTAAGGCCTGGAGGGCCCCTGTTTGGTGGTGGATGGCCACTTGACTCGATGAGGTCAGTGACAAAACGATGCTGTGATGTTTGCAGGTGAGGTTGTGGTAAAGATAGATGCAAGAAGAGGTGTCAGAGAGTTGCTGTTAATCTCAGCAAGGTGAAAGTCTGTTTGACAATAGCACCATTTTTGAGAGAATTTTATTCACACTGAGGAAGAGGCACTGTCATTTGATCTGACACGCACAGCCACCAGTTCTGATATTGGTACCGCATGTATCTTAAAGGAAGTGGAGAGTTGATGTCAATGTGAGTGTGTTGCAACCAATCCAAAGTTGAAGGATGATTTTGTTATCACCTCACCAAGGCGAGGTTGCAGATAAAGTCTGTTACAGGGGACTCGAATGAGAACCCTGATGGAGTAACATACAGGAGAACACTGATGAGCATGTACACTGAGATGCAGTGATTGACCTGCCAGGCAGCGTCCTGTCACTAGTGAATGGATGAGTCCAAGTCCAAGTTGGAAGAGGGCATTGCATAGAGCTTTCCCTCTCTACTCCATCTCGTGTTGTGCTAAAGAGCCCAAGACACTACTACAGCACCCGTAAGTGATATAACAGACAACCAGATCCCCTTCACTCCCTGTGTTAATGCAGCAACACTGTCAAACCCAGCAACTCACCACAACATCTCGAAAAACACTTCATTGTGTGCTTGGTTGGCTGATTTTGGGCAAATTGTGCCGACAAAAACAGCACAACCAAGGGGAAGCTCCATGTTGTAATGATAAGAGTTAAAATGTGACCATTCAGATTTCCAACAGTAAACAGAGACTAAAACAATCATAGAGCCAGGCACTGGATCTTTTCCAAACACACTTCTGTGGAAGCCACTTATTTAATGCCTTCATTTAAAAAAACAATTTAACCTTTTTGTGTGCTTTTATTGAACAAACTATTCAGAAAGAATTCTAAATCATAAAATTTAGAAGCTCCTTATCTTGCATTTGAAAATGTTTTATTAACACAGCTGTGCTTGAGAAGCATTACCAGATGGCTATATTGCTAACACCCTGTCTGTTTTTCTAAGTCATCAGAACTTACAGCCTCAGTGACAGGGATTACATCTTAGCGCACTACCAAAGACACTCAGTTGGTTTGGATGGTTCCCATTACTTTCTAGATCCCCATAATTTTGTTGAACTCACAACTTTTATTATGATAATCCCTGGTAATTAATTCTGTATTATGAGTGAATTCCTTACTCCAAGAATTGTTTCCACACTAATAAGTTCACCTTTCTCTGACCTTTTGTTCTGCAGACCCTTCTGAATTTTCAGCGAAACTTCTATCGCGTCACAGAAGTACGTTTTAAAAAAAACTTACCTCTTTTTGCCTAGTCGAGGGTTGTCATAAATCCTGATGATTAACGGATTCTCTGCTTTCAAAGGCTTGATGAATGATGCAAGGCTGAAAATGTATTTCAGTTGTATAAACACACTCAGAGTGATATTTATACTAAGGAAGCCTACAGTGCCTTCCTTAGAGATACATATATTACAATGTATCTGTGTCCTCGGAAGAATGTTTATGAATACAAACCATAAACACAGGTGCATCGATGGTTTTTGTGATCGAATGAAGTATATGCTCCATTCAGCTTCATAGAATTGAACATATTTAAAAGAAATAGTTTGTTGGATAAGCTGAATTTTCCAAAAGAAAATCTTATCTTTTTTCGGGCGTTCTCTTTGATTTTAAGCACTTGAATGTAATGCTATTCATAATAATTTGACAGCTCAAACATCAAGCCTGGAGGAGTGCCTCAACTAAAGAACAAGTGGGCTCATCTAGCTGGAATTCTGATCCAGGTATCCTGGACTGTTTCATTGGCTTTCGATGGATTCATTGTGTATTTATTAATATTGTAATTATTGTCAGGAGGTGGTAGCATGGCGGAAATGTCACTGGATTAGTAATCCAGACGCCCATAGGCAATGGAGAGAGAGGGTGGGGAGGAGGGTTTAGTGGAGGTGGTGGGGGATTGTGACAGGGAGGGCGAATACAAAACTGGTTTGCGGGAACTATTTCGGTGAGCGGCCAGTCTATGGAATGGGGGAATGGTACAGACAGGTAACTTTGGTATTTCCTAAGTTCTCTGCCTGAAGGTAGGTCCTTGACAATTAATCAACAAATCACTGCAATTGCTGTGACTTTTTACTATGGGTAGGGGGATGGGGCAAACTCTGAACTTACATTAGCTAGAATGGAGATTAAAATCCATATTGTTAATGTTAATCTAATCCAACTGTTAGCTGTCTAGCCAAACAAGAAAACCACAACTCCTCCAATCAACAGTTCCATTATTTTTATGTCATGTGGCTACAAGGAGAGTATAAGGTGAACCCCATGGACCTTGACATTTTTCTGTCAAGTGCTTACCCAGTTGCAAATGCAGGGGGGGCTCACCATGTAGTGGGCGTGACAAACAAACCTGTACAGGGTTTCTTACAGGCACCTGGGATAGGGGTAAGGGGACGGGGGGCAGGCACCTGGTGTTGTGCTAAGGGGAGAAGAATCCATTGAGATCCCCAGTACTGAGAGCTTTAAGGGCTTTGGCAATGGTTTGACCACTTTATCAAGGTGAAATTTGGGCCCCTAATTTCCAAGCTCTGTGGTATTTAAACTGCAAGCTATGCCAAGATATGTTGGGAAACCTCACCTGGAAGTCCCCAGCCAAGGATTGCACAGAAAGTGCAAATTTCTATTGAACAAATGTCCTGCAATTGGAACCATCCAAAAATGTGATATAAATTGCAAACTTTGAATGGTTCCAACTGTCCAACATTTATAGTTACCCACCATAAAAAAGATTAAAGCTACTTCTAAGTTCTTGCTAACTATAGAACTGACCCATCCCCAACTTCCCACAAGACTTTCCAAACTCCCCCAGACCTCCCCAAAGGACACCCCTGACCGCAGTCCAAAGCCCCCCCCACTGATCATCCAAAACCCCCTCCAAATGAGCACCTGTGCCCCCCCACACTACTGACTTCCCAAACTCCACTCCCCCAACCAATTGACCCACCCATCACATGACCTTGCCCATCGACCTGCTGACTCCCTGATCATCTGGCCCTGCCTGACCAATTCCCTGCCATTGACCATGTGCAACCTCAACCATCTGAAACTACCGGACCCCCAAAATCAGCTGATATCCCTGATCACCTGAGCCCTTCACCACCCGACCCACCAGATTATCTAACCTCCTTAACCACCCAATCACCCTCTGACCAACTGATCTCCCCTAAACACCCAATCACCCTCCGACCAACTGACCTCTCCAGACCATCCAATTACCCTCCAACTATCTGACCTCCCCTAAACACTCAACCCCTCCTGAACCACCTTCCTGACCCCTCTCCCAATTCTGGGGACCAATTCCACCCTGACCAACTGACCCCCTGATGATCTGACCCCCCTCCAAACCCCCCAAAACTGAACCCAATGAACTGTCCCACTGACCACAGAAGCCCCTACCTCCATGATTAACCAGTCCACTTGACTGACCATTCTCCACTATCATCCCAACCCACATATGACCCCCCCCGATCAATATCACTCTTGACCAACCCAGCAACCACTGACCTTCCCCACACTGACCATCAGTAAATCCATCCCCAACTAACTGACCCCACCGATTGACCAACCCCTCCCCAACCACCCGCCCTATACTTGACCTTACAAGACCCCCAACCCACTGACCTGCGCCCCCCCGAAACCAACAACTCCACTGACCACCTGAACTCCTCCAACCCCACCCCCCAATAGCTCCTCAATCCCACCCATTTACCTTACAAACTTACCTTTCCCTTGCTTCTGAAAGTGACTGAATCTCTAAACTTAAACTGTTAGGACAGAGAGCGCCATAAGAAATGGGGTGTGCCTTCCTTACCTCTGACTCTCCCCCTCTAAACTGAAGGCCTTGGGAAGCTGCAGCATTGCACAGTTCTCAACAGCCTGAGTTGGAAGGTGAGGTAAAAAGGGAAGGCTAGATTTCTAGGTAGGAAACTTGGAGCAGAATGGCAATCTGATTTTTCTGACAGTCCACTTTGATGTCATCATTCACTCCTGTTATTACTTCTGGCTTCAGTAGATTTTTAGCTTTGGTGCAGTTGTTTGACTGGACCACTTACCATACCTTCATTAGCTGTGTTTCTCTACTCTGAGTTTGCCTTAAACACAGCTGTGCTGGATCTAATCAACTCTTTGATAATGATATTGGCAATTTTTGTCCCTGTCTCAGCTTTTCCATTTGACTGGGAATAATATGGAGCTGATGTATGGTGTTAAATTTCCCAATTATTCATGAATTGTCTGAATTCCTCACTGGTGAATTGAGGGTCATTGTTGCTCATCATGATGTCTTGAATGCCATGATGACTGAATTGTGCTTTCAGTACTCTAATATTTCACTGGTAGTTGTTGACCCACCAGCTGATTTAATTCGCAATAGTCGAAATGACTATGATGAGGTAGTCAGTTTAATTCTCTGTTGGCCTCAGGTGGGATTTTACATGTCTCGCACCAAGCAAGGATGTAAAATCCGCCCATGGTGTGTCTGGGATATTTTGAATCACAAGCAGCTCTACGACTTGATTAATTTAATCTTCATTACAAGTACTGCATTGGTCTTAATCCCACTGCTCATATTTGGCCATGTAATGTGACTCATTTACATTTGCATTCATATTCAGGTACCCATTCACTACAAATGAAATGAACCTTCCTGAATTTCCTGGGAGTTTGGGAGCCCTCAGATCCCCACTGCTGTCTCCATGGCAATATCTTGGCAAATCAGATGCGACTTGCCAATCAGCATTCCTTTCTCCTGCAGTGTCAATTGTGATTGTTTGAAACTCGGCATTCTTGCATTTGTCCTGGTGAGTGCAGGACAAAAAACTTCAGCAATATTCAAACTCTGTACTGCCAAGCAACTGTTGGAATGACTAAAATATCATATCACTTCATTATTAATATCATAATTTAATAAGACCAAGGCGGCACAGTAGCACAGTGGTTAGCACTGCTGCTTCACAGCTCCAGGGACCTGGGTTCGATTCCCAGCTTGGGTCACTGTCTGTGTGGAGTTTGCACATTCTCCTCGTGTCTGCATGGGTTTCCTCTGGGTGCTCCGGTTTCCTCCCATAGTCCAAAGATGTGCAGGTTAGGTTGATTGGCCATGCTAAAATTGCCCCTTAGTGTCCAGGGGATGTGTAGGTTAGAGGGATTAGTGGGTAGGGCCTGGCTGGGATTGTGGTCGGTGCAGACTCAATGGGCTGAAGGGCCTGTTACTGTACTGTAGGGTTCTATGATTCTATGGTTCTATAACCCATTGCTGAGCAGAATTATGTGTAAAACCAGAAGCATAGCTCCCTGTCCAACCTTCCAATTCCCGGCCAAGTTACACTGGAAAATTGAATCATGAAGTAACATTCCATCCTGACTGATGAACCTGATGATGAATTTTCCTGCTGACTGCAGCACAAAAGCTTTTGGCTCTCCTTTCAGCAATGTTCAAGTTCACTACTACCAAGTGCCTTTAATGTAACAAAATATCATGAAGAACTTTACAGGAATATTGCAAAGCAAAATAAAGTCACTGAACCACATAACCACACTGAAGCAATATTAGGATGGCACAATGATTGGCGCTGCTGTCTCACAGCTCCTGGGACCTGGGTCCAGTTCCAGACTTGTATGACTGTGTGGAGTTTGCAAGATCTCCCATGTCTGTGTGGGTTTCCTCCGGGTGCTCCGGTTTCCTTCCCCAGTCCAAAGAGTGCAGGTTAGGTGGATTGGCCATGCTAAATTGCCCCTAAGTGTTGCAGGATGTGTGGGTTGGGAGATCCACTCTAAGTGGGGTGACTAAGTGGGGTTATGGGAATAGGGCCTGGGTAAGATGCTTTGTTGAAGAGTCTGTGCAAATCCAATGGGCCAAATGGCCTCTTTTTTCATTGTAAGGATTCAATGAGGTCAGATGGCTAACGGCTTGGTGAAAGAAGCAGATTTTAGAGCAGATCTTAAAAGAGAAAAGCGAGGTATAGAGGTGGACAGGGTAAGAGAGGGAATCCCAGAGCTTAGAATTTAGGCAGCTGAAGGCATGGCATGACTGGTAAAACAATTAAAGTCATGAATATTCAAAGGATCAAAATTAGAGAGTTGTGGGGCTGGACTAGATTAGAGTCATAGGGAGTGGGGAGGGTATGGAGAGATTTGAAAACAATGATGAGAATTTTAAAGTCATGACATTGCCTGAGTGGGAATCATTGGAGACTGGAAAAAAGGAGTGTTAGTGGAATGGGATTTGATGTGAGTTTGGACAGAGGCAGCAGAATTTTGGTTGACCTCAATTTCCAGAGGATGGAATCTAGGAGTACCAACCAGGAGTTAATTGGAATTATCAAGTCTAGAGGTATTGACGGCATGAATGAGGGTTTCAACAGCAGATGAGCTGAGGCTGGGGCAAAGTCAGGCAATGTTATGATGGTGGAAATAGCAATTGCATAGGTATGTGGTTGGAAACTCATCTGGGAATCGATTAAAACATCAAGGTTGGGAACAAGATTGGTTTAGTCTCTGATAGTTGCCAGGGAGAGGGATGGATTTGATAGTTAGGAAATGGAATTTGGAGCAGGGCCTGAAGACAATGGCTCCAATCTTGCCAAGATCTTTCCAATCTTGCCCTTGAATCAGAGGGCGGCAGGGAGAGGAATTCTGGGAGACGTCAGTGCTGTCACCATGACTGGACAGCAGATCTTAGCAGAACACCCTCTGTGATTAATGTGAGGACGAGTATCAAATCAGAGGACAGCATAGAGTCATTGCTGAGAAGAATTCTGGGAGACATGTTGGCCAGAAATGGGACAGAATTTCTGCATCCAGATCCGGCCAATCATTTTTATAAGTCTCTGGATTCATTCCCACACCAGGAAAATCTGGTCTCTAATCTATTTTCTCCAGAAATTGCACTCTTCACCATTGAATTATTAAGAGAATAAATAGCTCATTAGCCTTTGCTCGTTTAGACAGTATTTTTTCATTACTGCTATTAAAATCAGATGTTATACATTTGAACATTTCATGCAAATTTGTTAGTTGAGCTTGGCAATGAAGCCATTTTGCAGAAGATAAGAATATTAATTCTGTACTTTTACATTTCTTTAATCGGATTATTATTTAGCTATCTTCTGACAGCTAGAGGTCTTTACATTTTCTTCCTGAATTTTCATATGCCGCAGTATAATGCCATATGAATGAAAATTGCATGAAAAGAGTAGGCCTGAGAATAAGATTAGTGTAATAAACATGCTAAGCAATGGATGTGGTATGTGGCATTTTGAATCTCTATAGTTCACTGAGAAGTACGTTTCAATTTGTGAGAATTTTTTCAAATGTTACTGTCAGAATCTCAAAGGGAAGTTTATTATTTCAGTTCAGGGCGGATGTTCTGCTTCTTGCAATCATACACTTGTTTTGTTATAGCTGGCTGATATGAATGCGATTTTACAATTTACATATGACTGTCACTGACAGAATTAAATGCAATGTTAATCTAATTATTTTGGTAGAGTCCTATTCTATTGATTCTGTGCGATTGCAAACCACATGAACATATAGAAAATTACTGTACCAGTTGACATTTTGATTGATAAAGGCAGTGATAAGCTTTTAAGGCAATTTTACAGCAGCCAGAAATAAAATCCTCAGCGGGATCACAAATTATTATTCAGTTTTGCTATGTCTGACTAAGATGCTAGGAATGTGACAAATGTAAGTAAATTCTATGTTTTGGGAGATACATAACCACTTCATTGAGCCCTTACTCTGATTGCAACATGCCAGCAAAAAATATTTCAAGCTTTTCAGAAACATCCTTCAATTGTTATGGAATTATGGGTTTTTAACACACAACTTCCAAATTTCTCACTAAAATGCATCAAATCCAGGGTATCATTATTCCATTACTCAATCATAAAGCCATCTCGTTCTCACAGCTGAGAATGGACTACAAATGCTTTTTGATCATTTTTGTTTTATAGCTATCAAGCCACTGGCAACCTTCACAAGACAGCTGTGAACCTCTTGGATATGTGATTTAGCCAATAATAACCCGTGAACTGGAGATTTACAGATAAAGATCTAAATCTGGCAGGCAGAACCATCAACTACAGCAACAGCTGGGGAACTCACACAGAGACATATCAACATTTACAACAAAACCAACTGAGCAGCTAATAACAAAATGGACACCAGCAAACAGTCCAGCTTTCAACAAGAGTGAGAAAACCTCCGTGCTGAATCTCCATTCAACAGAAGAATAAGTTTGGTATTCTACTGTGAGATTCTACATGATAAATGCTCAGGCCAAGACACTTTTCGGAAATGCTTCTCTTTTGCTGGTATTACTTCGTCAAAAACATGGCAGTAGCTCCAAAGGAGTTTGTCAATGCAACTTGAAGTCTCCTCCTAAAGAGGAGACTTCAAATAAGTCTTCACATCCCCATTGAGGCCTCCTGCCAGCTCCAAACCTTCACCAAATCTGGAGAGGAGTAATTAACTTTCCTGCTCATCTTCAAAATAGGCTGTGCAATCTTTTACATTCACCTGGGGAGTGGACTGGGCCTCAATTTAACAACTCGTCCAAAAGCCGGCACTTCCAACTGACACAAATCACAATGAATCAGGCAACGAGACTTGGTAGTCAGGAGGTGCTCTGACTTTCCCAAAATATGCCTCTAGGATTTAATCTAGAAACAGCATAGTTTTAGCACTGGAGAATGCTTTGCAGCCCAACTTCTTCGTGCTGGCTCTATTCAAGAGCAACTCACCTCATCTTCTTAGGCAGTCCCTTAGGACTGAGGGTTTGAGGGCTGTGGTTCCTAAGATGACTAGGATGTCCAATGCTGGATCCATACACTCTGCCACAGGTGGGGCAGGTAGCATTTGTTGAGGCTGTTGGGTGGAGTGCTCAGATATTGGTCCTCTCCTTCCGTTGTTTGCATTTGATTTCCACCTGGGCCTGTAGGAGACATTTGGAATCGTTGGCATTTTGCAGGTACTTCTTCTCCAGTTTGGACAATCTTGAGCAAGAGATTACAACATACCGACGGGGTTGTTGCATTTTTTCAGCAAAGCTTTGAGGATGTCCCTGAAACATTTCCTTTGCCCCATGGTAACTGCTTGCTGTGACAAAGTGAACTTGTTTTGGGAGTCTTGTGACAGGAATGCAGGTGAATGATCTGCCCAGTGTAACTGATTAACTGTAACCAATGCTTCAATGCAGAGGATGTTGTCCTGAGAGAGGGATGCTGATATTGAAGTGCCTATCCTGTCATTGAATTTGGAGGAAAACAGAAAATGTTGGAAACTCTCAGCAGGTCTGACAGTATCTGTGGAGAGAGAAAAGAACCATCAATTTGAGTCTGGATGACACTTTGTCAGAGTAAAAGAAAATAGAAATTAGGATGATGTCTATACTGCTAGGGTGAGGCAGGGGAGTGAGATTGACAAAGATGTCATGGACAAAAAGACAAAGGGACTGTGACACTTTGCTCTGCAATTTACAAAATCTGATCTCATAATGGGCTGCTTTCAGCACATTTCTTAGCCATGATCACTACCATTTACGTTCTCTTTGTCCTTTTGTCTATGACATCTTTGTCAATGTCCCCACACCCGCCTCCTCATCCTAACACTATAAATATCATCCTATTTTCTATTGTCTTCAGCTCCAACGAAGGGTAATTCAGACTCATACAGTGGTTAACACTGTTGCCTCATAGTGTCAGGGACCCAGGTTCAATTCCAGCTTGGGTCACTGTCTGTGTGGAGTCTGCACTTTCTCCCTGTGTCTGAATGGGTTTCCTCTGGATGCTCCAGTTTCTTCCCACAGTCCAAAAGACGTGATGGTTAGGTGCATTGGCCATGCTAAATTCTCCCTCAGTGTATCCAAACAAGTGCTGGAGTGTGGCGACAAGGGGATTTTCACAGGAACTTCAATGCAGTGTTAATGTAAGGCTACTTGTGACACTAATAAATAAAGTGAAGAGTGGAAACGTTGATTCTATTCTCTCTCCACACACACTGTCGGACCTCCTGAGATTTTGTAGCATGTTCTGTTTTTTTTTCAGATTTCAGCATCGACTACTTTATTTTTACATTAAATATAGAACATAGAACATTACAGCACAGTACAGGCCCTTTGGCCCTCGATGTTGCACCGACCTATGAAACCAATCTAAAGGCCATTTAACCTACACTATTCCAATATCATCCATATGTTTATCCAATGACCATTTAAATGCCCTTAATATAGAGGATTTTGCTGAGGTATCATTGGTGATATTTCTCCAGGATTTAAGGTGCCTGCTCTATGTTGTCTATATCTTTGACGTTGGGAGCGCTGCAATCCTACAGACCATGAGCTTGGTGCTATGTCTAAAGTCTTTGTCACCAAATATTCTTTTCCTCAGATGGCTGAAACTGCCGTGGCATTCTGGAGGAACTGTTGAGTCTCATTGTCAATGTTTGTCCCTGCTGAGAAGAAGCTCTCAAGGTTTGAGAAATGATCAACGTCCAATGATTTGCTGCAGATCATAGAATCTGCATAGAATCATAGAATCCCTACAGTGCAGAAGGAGGCCATTCGAGTCCTCACTTACCACAATTGTACCCAGGCTCTATCCCTGTAATCCCCCATATTTACTCCACTAATCCCTCTAACCTACACATCTCAGGACACTAAGGGGAAATTTAGCATGGCCAATGCACCTAACCCACATCTTTGGATTGTTGAAGGAAACCTATGCAGACACTGGGAGAATGTGCAAACTCCTCACAGACAGTGCCCCAAACCGGGAATCAAATCCAGGTCTTTGGAGCCGTGAGGCAGCAGTGCTAACTACTGTGCCACCATACCAATATTGATGGTTGGGAGATATGTTGCGCAGAGGGAGGAGGTGATAGATGACGCCGACCTTCCAGATGTTTAGGCTAAAGTCCATTCTTTCATATGTCTCTATGAATGTGTTATTGTTAGTCTGGAGCATGGGACCTGAAAGTCCTTGCGTACGTGCACAATCAGCAACTGCACCTCATAGACAGAGACTGAGTCGATCTTGGCTTTGGAATGGAGGTGTCATAGGTTAAGTAATTTTCACTTCATTCTGTAGGGTAGCTCCATTCCAACTGGAAGCTTCATGGAAATGGGGAGGAGGTGGGAGTGTGTCTGCGAGGATAATGGAAAAGTGTGTTAGTGCGACAACACAGCCTTGTTGACCCCAGTTTACACTTGTATTGAGTTTGTGGAAGTTCCATTGCTAAGGATTGTGTCTGGCGTGTCATAATGCATGTTATTGTTTCAATTCCAGTCTACCATGATGCTGAAAAGGCTTTTTGACAGTTAGGAACAAACAAGCCAGAAGCACAGTCGGAATCCCTGCTGAAATACTAAAATACAATGGAGAAATCTCTGGAAGGAGAAGAATATGTCAGGGGATCTCTAGGAAGCCCTAATTATGAGTATCTTCAAAACAGAAGCCAAGCCTGACTGCATTAACTACAGAGGGATTTCTCTGCTGTCCACCACAAAGAAGGTCATTGCAGAAGTCATTCTCAATGATCTCCCCCACTATGGCTGAAGAGCTCACTGGAGTCACAATTCAGATTCCCTCCACATTGTGGACATGATCTTCACAGCAAGACAAGTCCAAGAAAAATGCAGAGAGCAGCAGCAAACGCTATTCATGACCTGCTTTCACCTCACAGTGACCTTCAAATCTATTAACCAGGAGGAGCTGTTGAGTGTCTTTCTCAAATTTGACTGCCTGCAGAAACTTGTTACCATCTTTCGCCTGCTACATGATGACATGCAAGCAACTCACCCAGTGCTCTTTTTGCTCATAATGCGCCAATGTTTCTTGTCAGATGATTCTCTTTTGAAGGATTATTGAAGCTGCCTTCACCATACTCTGAGGCACTGCATTCCTGATCCTAAACATGCGTTGAGTAAAAGCATTTTTCCTTGTGATGCTGTTGATTCCTGTGCCAACCGCCTTAAATTGTTGAGCTCTGGGTCTTGATTCTTCTTCCGATGGGCTCAGATTTTCTCTATTTACATTGCCAGGCTCTTCATGACATTGAATACCTCCATTAAATTTCTTCCTAATTAGGAAGCTTTTCCAAGCTCATCTCCCCCAATCTGTCCACAGGGGCAATTCTCCCAGCCCCTACACAGCTCTAGCAGCACTCTGGACCAGGAGACATCAGTGGGAGTCATTTCTCAGGCTTCCCGCTGTGCGCCGAGGCCTCCGCGCATATTCCAGCCAGAGATTTCCAGCGTCATCAGCTCCGTGCCGGAAATCAGTGTGGAGCTGATTAAAATATGGAAATCTTCATTTCCATATCATTAGCAGCTAGAATGAAAAGCTCTATTGCAAATAAGACAGAATTCTCCACCCCCCCCCACCCCACCAGCCTGGCCTGGTACTGCCCAAGGGATATCTTGACACTGCTCATCCAGCAATGTCAAGGGTGTGAGGCCAGAAGGGGTGGGGCTATTGGGGGTCCGACTGGGGCGATCATCTGGGGGAGACCAACTGCTACTCTGCATTTGGGATTGCACAGTAAGAAGTCTCACAACACCAGGCTAATGTCTAACAGGTTTATTTGGTAGCATGAGCTTTCGGAGTGTTCCTCCTTCTTCAGGTGAGTGAAGAGTTGTGATTGCAGGCAGAGGGAGGGAGGATGGTGATTGGACGTTTATTAAATGTTTTCTCAACCTGCTTCACCACATTCAATGATTTGTAAACATAATACCACAGGTCCCTCTGTTTCTGTGCCCACTTTAGAATTACATCTTTATTTTACATTGTCTTTCTTCCGACTAAAATGAATCACTTCACATTGCATTAAATTTCATTTCCTCCTGTCCATTTTACCTATGTCTTCTTGAAGTTTCCCCAAATTTTGAAATTGTGTTCAAGTCTAGGCCATTAATATAGATCAAGAAAAACAGGGGTCCTAACACTGACCCCTTGGGAATCCACAATTTGCCTTCCTTCAGTCGAAAAAATATGTTCGGAGTTACTTTAATTCCTGTCACTCATTTGTATCCATGTTGCTGCTATCCCTTTTATTACATGACACTAAAGTCTTCAGCTAAGAATGTCAAGTGACCCTTTATCAAATATTAATAGCTGATATTGTCTTATGTATTAAGAATATAAGTATTTTCCAACATTTTAGGAATGAAAATTATTCAACTATTGTGAAATGTGCTTTTTGTATTCTTCCTGCCTTTCAATCTTTACTCTTACAGAATTTAAAATGTAGTATAAAAGTTCTAATATTTCCCTTGTATGTTTGGCATATGCAGTGCAAAATTTTATTAATGCCAGGTGGTTGATTATTTTGTTTAACGTGTGGATAGTTGATGGAGAAAAAAATCTTCACGAAGAGTGAAAGAATGCATGCTGCCCCCCTTGATTTTTTTTGTGGTTTCATCATCAAATCATGGGATATGTTTAGTGAACAAAGTTCATCAGATCATGCAGAAAATGCAGAATCTCCAATTCAATGGATGGAGAGGATGATGAGTGGGTGGATATTTATAAAACCTCTGATCTAGACTGCGATCCTTACTATGATGCATTGCCAAAATGACTCTGAATTAATTTGATGAGCTCTTTATGTCAGCTGAAAAAGGCAATGAGGTTGATGGGTTTTAACAAGTTTTGATTGTGGTTAAAGGTATCTATGTAGAATTATTTCATTTAATAAACCATGCAACATTCATTTAATATAAATTACTGGGTTTTTTTTCACATTTCAAAATGCCCATTTCCCTACCCCCTATACTGGTGGTTCACATTTTACATAGATAAGTTGACTTCTGATTTTTAGAACAATTTTTGAAGGCTTCAAAAGTCAATTTATGTGTCACAAGTAGTGGTATGTTATATACTTATATCATGCAAATTGTGAATAAAATTTTGCTTCAATCCACCATCACCCAACTTTCTGATAAATCTTAAATTAAAGTGTAGTTACAGTTAGAATTGTGATTTTGCCTTTTATGATAATCCAATCCAATTTTCATAGACTGAGACTATAGATTTCACCCTGCTACATCCATTTCTTTGGCCAAAAGTGCTTACCATTTCAGACAAAAGTTGTTATTCTGTTGTTATAATCAGGTGAGACAGGGTGATCTGACATCTCTTGATTCAACCTCCTTGGCTGGTTACAACAAAAATTTAAATTTATTTTCACAAGGATATGTCTTCTTCAAATTGCCGTGAGCAATAAGGAGCCAGTCAAACAAAATTTTCTTCAGTCAAAGAAAGTGCAAATTTATTAATCACTAAAGTCAATAAAAATCATAAAAATGCAACCTCAGCACTCAGCCCTCATGCAAGCATTTGCCCCTACTGTTAGCATCTTTGGATTGTGGGTGGAATCCGGAGCATCCAGAGGAAACTCATGCAGACCCAGGGAGAACATGCAAACTCTGCACAGACAGTCACTCAAAGATAGAAGCATAGAAAGATTGAGTCCCTGGTGCTGTGTGGCAGCAGTGCTAACCACTGTGTTGCCCATAATGAGTCATGTTCATCATCTGATGGCTACATTGGTGACTTCTAGGGCAGCTAGAATGAAAAGCTCTATTGCAAATAAGACAGGATAGAGCAGGTAATTGAGCGTTGGGCAAGTTTCTGGATCAGGATTTCTTTTCCAAGTCTTTTCTTTCTGTCTGAGTGGAGACCACACTGTATTAGTTTGCACCGGATGCAGCAACCCAGGGTGATCTTCTCTCAGGACCTGGAGTTGATAGAAAAACTCAAGATTCCTCAGAATGTCCTAGTGTGATTCCTTTGCTCACCATGATAGCACAGTTCAAACTCAAGCTCTTTAATGATTGGCTCCAGAAGAAAGTATTAGACATTCAAACCATTTGACCAGCCCAATTCAGATATAACTGTCCAAACATGCTTGGCAGGCCAGCTTGAGTGACAGTGTCTGGTATTTTATCTTCAGAAGATTCTGATCTTCAAAAGCATCTGAAGGCAGCTCAAGATAGACATCTTGACAGATGCTGCCAAACAATATAAGTCTTGTATGCAAACAGCAGTGTGAGCAGGCCTATTGCTCCATAGACTTTTAGATTAGTGAGTAGACTTATTCCTCCTTATTCCTTGACTGATGTTCACATTCTGAAATGTTAAGCTTGAAATAGGGCTTTCCTGAAGCAGGCAGTACATTATTTTCTTCATGCTCATCACAAGGCCAAAGTTGTTGAATGCTTTGAAGAACAAGTCCACGTATCTCCAGTGTTGAGCCAGCAGCTTGTGTTATCATCGACAAACAGGAAATTACAAATTATGTCATTGGTGTATATCTCAGAGTGAACGCCTACCCATCCATGCAAAATTGGATTTAGATGCCAGCATAATTATCATGGTGTGGAGAACCTGGCAGAGAAAAACCTGCTGCAGAGGGTTGGCCTCTACTGACAAGCTCACCAATCTTGTAACAATCATTGAGTAATCTCACTCCTCACCATCACTAGCAAAATTTTCAATATAATCCTTCTGAACCATTTTGTGTAACATCTGGACTAAGATCTGCTGCTGAGGGTCAGTGAGGTTTCAGGAAAGGTCAAGGAACTACTGTGTGGTGTTTGCAGTTAGACAGCCTCAGGTAAAATATCAAAAGCAGAGCATGGATCACTACAACACGTTTGTGGACCTGAACAAGATCTTTGACACAGTAAATCATGAAGGCCATTGGAAAATAATGGAGAAATTAATCTGCCCTGAGACATTTATCAGAATGATTTGATAGTTCCAGGACAGTATGTACACTTCTGTCCTGGATGATGGTGAATCTTCGAGCCATTCCCAGTCACTAGTGGAGTTAAACAGATGACTGTTCTAGCACTAACTCTCTTCGGTATCTTTATCCCCTAAATAGCACTAGCTTGAGAATGAATTTGTCAGTGGTGACTGTTCAGATGATGGAATGAGAAGGTGCAGAAAGAGAGAGAGACAGATGGAAGGAGTTGAAAGTTTTTGATCTGAGGAGTCTGTACGTAAGAAGGCTGTGGAGGTCCAAATGAGGTTGTTGACATGAGAATGTAGATTCCCATTCATCCTTCCTGCCGCCATGAGGTCGTGGAACAACTTTTGGCACAGTACTCATGTGAAAAGATCCACATCCCTGATGCTGACTCCTTGAATCCAGCTCCAGCCACATCTGCTTTGTTACAGAGGCTAGCCTCTACCTCCTGTCTACTGGGAAAAGTATCACTTTGCAGGTCTCTATAGTCTGCAAAAAGACCTCCAGATATGCCTCATGGAACTGGGGATGTAGGGTTCCACATTGAGACTCTATTATTGCACTTGTTCCATCTGCCCTAACAGTTTTATTCTGACCCCTGCTGGGATCCCTTTAAATAGTCAGCCTGTAATAGCAAGGAGTAGGTTGTCATTGAGCCCGCTGCCAATTGGCTGGCAACCTGGAAGTGTGATGCTAATGTCACGGCTAAGTTAAAAAATCATTTCAAAGCTCCCTGCACTAATGTTTGGGTGCTTGTCTCCCCCACTGTAAGCAGGTCTAAAGGTTAAAATTCTGCACCCCCCCCACCCCCACCGCCACCAGCCCCCCTCCCCCCACCACCACCAACCCCCCCCCAAATGAGCTAAATACCTTAGCATCAACCTCATTCAGTACTGGCACAGGAATTTGTGAATTCTCCAAAAGGGGAAACAATCTTGGAATTTGACACAGAGATAACCTTAACTTAAAATATTATAGACTTGCTGCTCCAGAAACTGAATTAAATATTGTAACCTTTCATGAAAGCAGATAATGTTTACAAATTGCTGGAAATTTATTCTTATGATTTATAATGCTACTGGAGTCCATTATTAATGCCACAGCCTTGCAATTCAGATCTGATCATTCATAGTTTTAAATATTTCAAGTATCATCACTGGAAATACATTGTAGGATAAAGTGCAAATTCAATAATTAGAATTCATTCTTTGAGCAATGGTTCATATTTTCAGTGAAAGTTGGTCAGAGTTACTAGTTACAGAAACAAAATAAACTGCATGATTTTAACCTTGGGAAATTTTTAGATATCATACTACCATAAATGTGTTCAAATTCCATGTTTTAAAGATTAAGCCATATTCCATCTGTAAATGAGCCTGCACACATGTCATCTTGTTAGAGAAATATGGGAATCTACTTTGACACCAGAAGATATAAAAGCAGCATAACATCATCTAATACGAAAATCTGATCTCATGTTAGCTTTTTCCCAGGAATATTCCCCTACATTCATTAATATGTGTAGACAAAATTCCACACTGCATGCACCTGCAGAATGGTCAGTTTTCGACACTGGCTCCTTATACAAATGACGCATTCAGTAAGTTTCTCAGAGACCACCATCTGTCAGGGCTTGACATGTGCATCAGGATGTTACAGCCTTCAGTTCTCCACAACATAGCCTTTATTTTACCCTTGGGTAAACAGTAGTAATGGGCAAATAATTCAGGATTGGATTTGCCACAACTATTAGCCAAGTTTAACAAATGTGAAATCAGACTTGAAAAGATTCTTACTTTGGATGTATACACCTGTGTTTGATTAAAATATGGCAGGAGGAAAGTATTCAAAACAAAATGCAAAAGAAATGCAATTCCTGAAACATTAGCCAGTCTTTTCATTCTAAATGCTGACTGATTTACCTGCTGTGAAGTTCAATGTATGGGAACCTAAAGAAAAGAAAATTATTGAAATACAGCAGTGATCACACATTGATGTATTCCAGCTGATAGTATCAAGATGTGTGTCATTAGTGAAAAAAATGACAGCCCCAATGATCTTTAATGAAGAAAACATGGTGCTATTTCCTTCCACACCATTACCATTCTCAAGTTTGCATTCATTATATTCTCAACGCTTGCCATTTATGCTACAACCCTATGTTTCCTGGTTGGCAATATTCTGACTAGTATTTGCCATGAACTAATTTATTTCACTATCCCATGAAGGAGATTCTGTAAGAAAAATGCATTCAGCAACTACTGTTCTTTTTTTCTAATAGGAAGACGGCTATTACATACAATACTACAAATCCAATTACACTTGCACTACACATTGCTGGACCATTGCTGTCAATTTTACAAAAACAAAATATTGTATAAAAGATATTGCTATAACTCAATCTGAAGCATTTAGATCTAGGGTGGAATTTTCCTCAAAAATGCTGAAATGTAAGGTTCTGACTGAAAAACAGCCAGGTTTTCATTCCAGGAGAGATTAGCTCCTTGGAGATCAGGACACCCTTTAAAAATGGAACCATCTCACAGTAAGATTAAAGGCACCCCAGCTTGGACATCAGGACCCTGGCCGACAAGGACAACACTCCCAACCCTCAAACTCAGAGGGTCACCTCCCCCCCACCCACTCTCCAAAGCCCCTCTCTATGATCAGGTCACCACCACCCACCTCCCCCTGCCCCTGCTCCTCACACACACACACACACACACACACACACACACACACACACACACACACACACACACACACACACACACACACACACACACACACACACAAGGATGACTCAACCCCTCTCCCGTATCATCACTGGCATTGGAGGGCATTCCCAGCACAACCCTCCCCCAACCCCGCCACCATTATTCAGGCATAACTCCCCCTGGCCCCCACCGTTACCCCCCCTCCACTCACATAATGGGAAACCCCCAATGGAGCACCTTAGCAGCCCCCTCCCCTGGCCCTGCCCCGAACAGTGCTACACTGCCAGGGTACCTGGTTGGCAGTGCCAGGGCACTGCCCTGCCATTACTTTTACCACCCTTACTTATCTCATACCCCCCACCCCCGGCATCACCACAACTGATTTTTGTTTTTGAAAACCAGTGGTGATTTCTGCAAGCGTGATGTCAGGTCAGTGTGGGGGATGTCAAATGCCTCACAGTGAATGGCCACTGAGAATTGTGGCCCTAATCTCCAGATAGATTACTATAAATCTGCACAAATTACTGCACGCACATTAAAAGACTAATGATTACTGAAATAAATTTATGAATTTTAGTTGTACATATATGCACTAAACAATTTAGAATAATATTAAGTCATATTATTTGGCCATTTTACCAGTCCCATTTTTCAATATGTATCAAGGTGGGAGGTCAAAGTTTATAGGTCTGGCTGTAGATGGAGATTAGTGGTTAAGGCTGCTTTCAGTAGAAAAGAGTGTAAAGAACACCTGGCTCTGACTCCCAGAAGTGCATTAGTTAGAAACAGAATAGTGAAACAATCCTTGGACTAATGAGCCCCAGATGAAAATACTGTTTAACGAGCCTGCTTCACTCTTTAAAACTCTTGTTTTGATTGATGAGCAAATTGCCTGGAATTTCAAAAATGCCTCCCACATTAAAAACAGAGCTCTCATCAGATAGTGGATTTTTGAATGTTTAATATATAACACAGATAATGAATTACACAATTGAAACTGAAATCAATAACATATTCCAACTGCCATGTGGACTATTTGCACCCTACGCTGGATTAACCCTTTTTTGCATTGCTGTCAAATTCAATTAAAGGTAAACACTTGAGAAGTAAAGGGAAAGGGCCTAAATAATCCTTCAAATACCACCTACTACAGATATTTTTAACAGAATAATCATGTATGTTAGTAGTTGTTAAGTGAGTGTGCTTGAATCCGCAGGCTTCAACAGAATGAAGGAATACCATTTGTAATGTGAAAAAAGGTAAGAAGGTAATTAAATAACATTCCTTTCATTTTAATAGATTGTGAACTTTTTAAACATAAGAAGTGACTGTGTATCATATGGAAAATGGAGCAATTTGTAACTCCCAAATGTATTTCCAAATTCCTCTAATGTATGGGCCCCAATATTGACATGGAGAAGGCTGAAAACAACTAAACGCTGTGGCAAGGCCGGTGACTCGGAGCTCCTGCCAATTTTAACTGCAGGGTCTCTCTCTTTTGCATTTTGTTGCTCTGCCTCCCACGTGACAGCCCACAAAGTAGACAACCTCGTCAGCAGTAGCAGGTATCACTAGCAGCAGAAAGCTTCAGCTGACATCCCTTGGGGATAACTTCCATAATTATTCCCAATTCATAACACATTGTAATTCATTTTATACTCTGGAGTATGGCACCGGGAATTAAGCATCTGAATTGTGCCATTCTTTGGTGCAGAATTGAGGGAGTGCTATGTGGTCAAAGGTTCTGTCTTTCAGATGAGATGATTAACCAAGGTCCTCCGAGTTGGATGTAAGAGATTCCATGGCAGTATTTTAAAGAAGGGAAGGCAAGTTCTCCCCACTGGCCCAGGCAATGTTTATCCCATAGCCAATGCCACTTAAACAAGTGATCTGGTCATAACCATATGGCTGTTTTCCATGTCTTTGATATGACAAAACTGACTACACCATTGGCAAGTTTGTGAAAGCCGCCGTATATATGCAAGTTCTTTTTTTCTATTCATCAAGTCAGATTTTTCAAGCTGATTTGTTTTAGAAGGCTTAATCTAAGTGTTATGAATTGGGGCTGAATTTTATACATGCTCTCTGTCAGATTGGCAGTGGGAGCATTAAATCGGGTGCAATGCTGTCTGCACCCAGCCCAGTGTAAAATCTAGCCTTCTTTCTTAATTTAATTCCATTTGATATAGAGCTTAACAGTGAATTTCCCTTCACCCTCTTGGTGTGATTTAAATCATTCTGTAGATAAGTAATAGTGAGCTAATCCATGTTCAATTAAGTCTGCATATTCTGTCATCTTTAATACATTCCTAGCTTTAAATTCAAGACTCCATGCTGGAATTTCTATTTGTGGTACATTTCTACCTTGCATTTTATTTACTTAACCTAATCTGTTAAGCTTTCGCTTCAACCTTTTGAAAAGTTTATTTTATTTTCCCTCATCTTATATCTTCCACTGAAGCAGTAATGTCTGCATTTCACTCATGGGGTACAATTTGACCATTCTATTTATGTTAAACAGCCCTAAAAATTTTCCACAGTACCTTTTTTTTTGAAGACGACTAGCAGCGATATATCAGACAAGCAAATTGAACTCAGTGATGTATCAACAGACATATTGATCAATGTGTAGTCCTTTGAATTGCAGGAAATGTTTTCCAAGAGATGAATATTTTTGTTACGTTATGCCTGGAAATTACAGAAAGGGATAGAACAGAACGATTATAACAGAAGGAGGCCATTTAGTCTCATGTTGGTACCACTCTTCTAAATATTTTCTGTACCTTCTCCACTCCCTTCACGTCCTCCCTAAAGTGGGTGTCCAAAACTAGATTGATACATTTTTAAGTATTAGGTGAGATTGGGTAATATTATTTAAACAGTAGCTATTAGTTATTTCTATTGTAAAATAGAAACTTAAGAAGAATCGCAGAAATTTACAAATAAAACGATCAATTAGTTAAGAGTAAAATGACTAGTGACATAAAGGTTTCAGTCTCTGTTCACGCAGACTATGGATAAAACTGGGATAGACCTTTTCACTTTGGCAGGAACTAACTATCTTCTCGCTGTAGGCAACTATTCTGACTATTGGGAGTGGACCAGCTGACTTGAAAGACAATGAGAGGAGTTGGTGAGGGGGAGGGGAGGGGGGGAGATGCATGCGGAAAATTCCATCTACAGTCTTTGCACCATCCCCACGCAAATGGAGAGGCAGAATTGGAAGTGACAATCACCAAAGGAATCATTAAGAAATCAAGCAAATTGAACACAGGCATATGCAAGATTATCTTGAGTGGAGGAACTGAAGGCATTAAAAAATAATCCAGTCCTAAGAACTAATGTCAAGATGCATACAAACTACTCTTCCAATAGCAAAGAAAGCTACTGCAACTGCAAGTAGTAACAGACATGAGGGAAATGGTCAAGGTGAATTGGCATTCCCTTTCTCCCAGCAAACAAAAGACAAATTTGCATGCGTGATCTTGTGAGATGGTGAATTACGCTGTACTGGCTCCCCAATCACTGCTCCAGATATCACACCCCAACTTCCCTCTGATCACCAGCCCTGCCGATTAACACCCCCCCAGTCACCGCCCCTGCTAAGCAAAACCTTATCCCACCAATTGTCACCTTGGCCAATCAGTCCCCTCCCTCTACAGAGTTTCCTCTTTCTCCCCCCCCATGAAGCTTTCCCCTGCCTCCCCCAATCATGGCTCTGCCCCTCAGGCCCTGCCCCCTCAGGCCCTACCCTTTGGCACTGCCCAGTGGGTGCCCCTGACCATTGTCAGGTGTTTCATTGACCTCTGTTCCCATCAGCAAGTTTTAGTCCAACCTATTTATTTGATAATATTCTCACAAGCTTTCGAGGGGTTACCCTCTTCGTCAGGTGAATGGAGAGTTCTGGCCTCAGACAGAGCATATAAAGCACAGATCTCTAAACTGTCTGTGCTTTATATGCTCTGTCTGAGGCCAGGACTCTCCATTCACCTGACGAAGAGGGTAACCCCTCGAAAGCTTGTGAGAATATTATCAAATAAATAGGTTGGACTAAAACCTGGTGTTGTCAGACTTTTTACTGTGTTTACGCCAGTCCAACGCCGGCATACCCACATCATGCCCATCAGCAAGGCCATCACATCCAGTCCCATTGAAGGGGACCACACGTGATCCTCACTGGTGAGGTCCTTGACCGGGGAGCAGATAAGGGCAAGCCGATAACATCCAGGACTCACTCATAACATGTGACGATATCATAAATATTTGAACTGATTTGATGTCCTTTCTGAGCAGAAAGCCAATTTTGCCAGTAAAACATGGCTGGTAAGATCATGAGAGGCGATAAATCGAGTGTGATCTTGATTTTTTTTATCCCTTGCCCAATCTTACCAGCCCACCTTACCAATTGATTGGTGGGATGAGCCAATAAGATCACCCCTTATACGTGCAATACTCGTGCAAAGACTGACTAGTAGAACAAGCAAATTGTTAGTGCATGCAAACAGTGGGTATATAGTGGGTAACTTGGATAATTCACAATCACACAGGATCATGCATGCAAATTTGTCTTTTATTTGCTAGGAGAAAGGAAATGCTTGTATCTTTGGTGTGATAAGGGGGATGTTTGGGTTTTGGAATTATATTCGTACTAAATGTACTACCTGGCTTGCCATGGTCATGTGACTCTGCCATGAGACAAGCTGACTGTAGGCAGCCATTTCAAACCAGTTCAAAAAAGAGTCTCACTGAGAACGAAGTTCATCAAAATCTCTCATTGAGAATGCATTAAAGAGCTACTACTGTCCTTACACAAGAAACAATGAAGGCAGTTCAAAGCAGGTTGTTCATTTTCTTCTTGCATGGCACTGTATTTATTTCTCTTGGTTATGCTGTTTCTGCTGAACACCTCAGCCACCACTTCCCAGACATCTGCCACTACTTTCACATGAAGTCTCCTGCCTACCCTGGGGAAAAGGGCGGAACTCTCTCCTCGATGGCATCTAGCATCTAGCCCACGACAGCCATCAGGAACCATGGAGAAGCTTGCCTTCCTGTAATTTTGGCTGTAAAGTGAATGTCGGGGCAGTAGGGAGTGCATAAAAGTTTAAGTTTATTTATTAGTGTCACAATTAGGCTTTAATACTGCAATGAAATTACTGTGGAAATTCTCTAGTTGCCACAGTCCAGTCCCTGTCTGGTAAACTGAGGGAAAATTGAGCATGGCCAATTTGGATTGTGGGAGGAAACCAGAGCACCCAGAGGAAACCCACATAGACAGGGAGAGAATGTGCAAACGCCACACAGACAGTGACCCAAGCCAGGAATCAAATCTGGGTCCCTGGCGCTGTGAGACAGCAGTGTCACTGTATCATGGTGCCACCGTACAAGCTGCTCCCATTTGTTAGTTCTAAGGGGTAATTTCCAACTCCAGCAAATTAGCCACCATTGGAGTCTGATGATCCATGTGTTTCATGTGGGGGCTGGGCTGGGCCATTAAAATTGGTTGGATGGCTTCTGCTCAGCCCTGCTAGGGCCAATGTGAATCATTCCCAATTTGATGCTAGTGGGACCACTGAGAGTGAAGAATCGGAAGAATTGGGCCCATACAGTGCAGAAGGAATCTGTATCAACTGTAAAAGAGCTATCCAGCCCAATCCCATCTTCCAGCTCTTAGCCTATGGCCCTGTAGGTTTTCACACCTTAAGTACCTTTCCGAAAGTCTACCAAAGACCAAATCTATGTCTTACCAAACCAATGGAATTTCAGGCCAGACAGAATGATTACTGGAAGCACTTTCCTTTGCTAAAATGGAAATGCTAAAAGTCTGACACTGAAAATAAGAATAGCGTGTGAATAAAACTGCCATCATTCTCCAAAATGTTCACGCTTCATTTTTAATCATCAGTTTGATCTGAGCTTGTACATTTGTGCAAGTAATAGAAGATTACATTTTGTAGTGTCTTTCCTGTACATTTCTCTTTATCCCTTCAATAAATGCTCATGTATGAAATATGATTGATAACAAAATAGCAGTAGAAGTGCTGACTTAGGATGGTCTGGTTTTTAAATATCAGCACTGAGGGGAAACAGCTACAGTAAAACAGTTTAACAAGGAGAGTCCACATGAACTATAACGTTGGAAGCCATAGCCAGTCAGAATAAACTGGTAAATGCTAACTGACAGATTGATATGCTTAATGTTAACAATTTAGTATGAAAACACCCATAACCAGCACTAAAATATTGTTTAAACACAGCTGTGTCATCTTTAAAATCCTTATTCAAAACTCCAGTACTTTTAACTCTTGAAGTTAATACAACTTGCAGTAAACATACCCAGCTGTAAAAGGCCTAATGGTACATTAAGTCAGTTTTTCAAAGGGAACATTCTGAATGTTGTAAAATGCCGAGGAGCTGGATATGCTGTGGGGTCCTAATTTGTAAGTTTACTGTTTGCTGTTTTAAATAAACTTTCAGCTAATAATCATCTATCAGAGTCATTGTCTGAGCAGTGGTGCAAAGGGCAAGATTTCCCTGCCACAACACTTGTTCCAGATTACTTTATTCTATAGCTATTTACAAAACATAAAGATTGAAGGCATCCTAGCGTTGTTAAAAACAATGAAAATCTGACTTATTTCTATTGCCAGAATATATTTGGTAGCAGGCAATTTAATTTTCTACCAGTAAAACTGATTGAAGTAACAATATCAAAGTTAATTACTTGAATGCCATCACATTGCCTGGTGTTCTTTGTAATTCAAATTTGGATGATTAACGTTGAAAAACCTGTCAGTATCCTTCTAACCAGTGCTACATACTGAATGTAAAAATGCTGTTCACGTAGGAGTAACTGTTAAACATCAACGTCAATACAGTTCAGATCAAGCTGCATCAAGTTTTAATTGGAAACAATTGGTTTCACACCTTAATATTCCCTATACTCTGTAAAATGTCTTGACTTTTATGCAATATATGTATAGGATGTCAAAAAATAAATTCATGATGCCATATTAAATTGAAAGCTCTTACTGTTATTTCTCCAATTGTACTGAGAAGGAGATGTTCATTGTTGTCATTTGGAGCACTGGTTATCACCAAGTTATTTCTTGTTAAGATGTGCTTTGAAAAAATACATTCTCATATTCATTTTTTTAATATGAGGAACAAAATAAGAAAGCGAAGAAAATAGCTACTTGACTTTGGCACTTATACTAATAGAAGCAGAAAAATATATTTACCTGTGATGCACAATAATCAAAAGCTATGTGGTTGTGTAATGACATGACAGTTATTTGATGTATAACCGATCAACCCACCAAGTCATTATATTAAAAATGAGGGTTAGAGCTGTGTTTGGAAGAAGGGGGAGGGGGAATAGCAAGAAGGCTGGAAGCTGAGGGGAGAGATGAGGGAGAATAACTAAATATCAGGAAGAAGGGGAAATAAAGCAGCTTTCCAAACTGGGGGAAGAGGTAGAATGTTGTAAAAAGCCAGCAGAAGGTTACGTATTAGGTAGAAGGGACAGAGAATGAAAAACGCCACAGGAGATAAGAGCAGGTTAGAAACCCAGAGTAAATTTCTAATCTGCTGCTCCAAATAGGACAGGATAGTGCTGCTCATTGAGTTTGGGATGAGTTTCTAGCTCAGAATTTCCTCTCCTTGTATTTTCTCTCCACCTCAAAGGAGGCCGCACCATTTTTTATTTGGGTGTGCCTAGCTCAGTCATATTGGGCAAGTGTCTTTGTAGCATTTCCTTTGGCAGGTTTGAGAGCGCACCCCAGACTAAAGTTGTCCAGAGAAAATTTGCTTTGGTAAGTGAGTGTCAGGCATTCTGGCTACGTGACCAGGTCAGTTCAGTTGTGACTGTCTCAATATGGTGTGAATGCTTGACGTTTCAGCTCGGGTGAGCACCTCAGTGTCTGCTATTTTATCCTATCATCTGGTCTTCAGGAATTTCTGAAGGCAGCTCAAGTGAAAGTTATTGAGCTCCTTGACATAATGCTTATAAGCAGTCCAGGCTTCTCATTTGTAGACTATTGGTCTATTTACTTTCAATCTGGGAGGCTGATTTCATCCCCTTCATTCCCAGACTGATGTTTCAAGTCTGCCGAAGGCTACTGGTGCTTTGGCAATTATATTTGTCTTGTCATCAATACAAACTGCACAAGAGATGCGCTGTTGGGATAAGTGAACTTATTCACAGCTGACAGGTTCTGGTCACAGACTGAAACCATGGGCTCGAAGTAGGACTTTTCTGGAACGGACTGGTACAGCACTTCAGCTTTCTTTATGTTGGTTGTGAGGCTCATGTTGTTGTATGTATTGGAGAATAAGTCCATGTTACATTGAGAAGTTTATTTTTAATAGTGTCACAAGTAGGCTTACATTAACACTGCAATGAAGTTACTGTGAAAATCCCTTAGTTGCCACACTCCAGTGAATGTTCAGGTACACTGAGGGAGAATCAAGCATTGCCAATACACCTAGCCAGCACGTCCGGGAGCAACCCAAAGCACCTGGAGGAAACCCATGCAAATACGGGTAGAATGTGCAAACTCCACAAAGTCAGTAACCCAAGCTGGAATTGAACCTGGGTTGCTGACACAGTGAGGCAGCTGTGATACTGTGTCATTGTGCCACTATATAAGCTGCTATTGCTTGTTAGTTCTAAGAGGTATTTTCCAATTCTAGCAAATCACTGTATATGTCTACTTCTGAACTTGCACCCAGTAATTGGCAAGCAGCAAGTCATGAATTATGTGTTTAGAGATTTTAGTCTTTGCCTGAACCATCTCAGATGGTGCATGAATTGGAAGCTGCTCAATCTGATTTCAATGTCAAAATCACCATCATGGAAGACATCGGAGAGCATAGAGAAAAAAAACACTGAAGACAATTGGTGCTCATTTGCAGTTCTGTTTAACTCCATTGAGAATGGGTTAGAAGGCATATGTGAGCAGGCTGTCATGGAACTGTCAAACCACTAGGATACATTTCTCAGGCAGCCAAATTTCTCCATTAAGTCTCTCATAGCTGACTTTGTCAAAGGCCTTGGTCAAGTCATCAAACATGGTGCAGCTGTCCATTTTTGTTCCTAGCATTCCTCCTGGAGCTATCTAACTACAAACACCAGAACAGTGTTTCTTTGACCTTTTCTGAAATTGTGCTGGCTCTCTGGCAGCAGATCCTGGTAAAAATGTTGGGTGGTCCCAAAGGATTCTGGTAAAGGTTTTGCAGATGATGGACGAGAGTGAGATTTGTTTATGACTGTGGCAAGTTTGGTGAGTTCCTCTCCGCTTTTACAGGCGGACAATGGAGGCATCTTTCTATTCTTGTGAAATGATTCCTTGCTCCCATATGGACTGAAAGAGTCCAGTAAGCTTTTTGACCAGCTATTGATCTCTAGCCTTGTAGGTCTCAGCTGGGATAGCATTAGCCCCCGGAACTTTACCATTAATCAGAAATTTAGTTGGTGTTCATCATTTCTAACAGTGTGGGAGGGTTATCAAGAGAGCAGCTGATCACTACTGTAGCAGCCAGTTGATAGTTCTTCAGTGATAAATGAAGGCTGATTGAGGATCAGGTTAAAGGGTTGTGCCCATCTTTCTAAAATCTGGGCTTTTCTGTGAGCAGGGTTAACCTGCCACCACTGAGGATTGGCGATGAACCTGTGAACTGAGGATATCCACACATTTCAAAACATTGTATCATCTCTTTCAGTCTTTATGATCTGTGTGTGACTGAAGTTTGTCTTTCTGATTCAGCCAAGTGACTTGCGTCTCTCTTGCATTGTGTTTGGATAGTGATCACTTGTCTTTGAGTAAGTAAGACCTGTGGAGACAATGTTTTTGCATTACTGCATTGATTTCATTGAACCAATGACATTTATGAAGTTCAGACTGACTTAGTACTCAAATAGAATAAGTGGATTGTGTTTAGTGATTTAACAGATAAATCTTTTTCACAGAATGACAGAATTGTTCCATCATGTCTGTGCCAACTCTCTGGATAAGCAAAGCATCTGATGCCATTCCCCTACTGTCTCCTCAAAACCCTGCACATTCTTCCTTTGCAGCTAATCATCCAGTGCCCTCTTGAACATCTTGATTGAACCTGCCTTCACCACACTCAGGCTGTGCATTCCAGTGCATTGTCATACAAGGGCAGCACAGTGGCACAGGGGTTAGCACTGCTGCCTCACAATGCCATGGATCAAATTTGAATCTGGCCTTGAGTGACTGTGTGGCATTTATACGTACTCCTCAAGTCTGCTTGGGTTTCCTCCCATAGTCCAAAGATGTGCCGGATGGATGGATTAGCCATGCTAAATTGCCCCTTAGTGTCCAAAGATGTGCAGGTAGGTGGATTAGCCATAGTAAATTGCCCCTTAGAGTCCAAATACGTACAGGTTAGCTGGATTAGTTATGGTAAATGCATGGGTTAACAAGGTTATGGGACTTGTGTAAGATGTTCTATTGGAGAGTAAGTAAGGAGTTAAATGACCTCCTTCTGCACTGTAGGGATTCTGTAATTATTTTAATTTTGTAAAAGAATCTATTGGGACATCTTAATAGTTTGCCAACCCAATAATTAAATTGTGTTCTCAAAAAATTTAATTTGAAAGATTTAATACTTATATCAGTAAATAATTACTATAGCAATTTGAATTTTGGTTATGATGCCTGGGTAGGTAGGAAGATATAATCACATTCTGGTAAGTTTACACAGAGCTTTTCCATTAATGTGAACATGGGAATTTATAAAGAAAAAGATTTACACACTTGACAAAAGAATCCTAACAAGAAGTGAAGTTTTACGGCAGTAATTGTGAGCAGATGTAACATTTCTAATATGATATATGCAAGAGCATTACATCCAATAACATATAGTACGAACAATTTTCCAAAATGGCAAATCTGGTTTAGCACCTTCCTGACTGGAATGTACACCAGGAATTCAACCATACATCCCTAGAATTAATGGATGGAAAACCAAAAATTAATAGGTGGAAAATTGTGTGATTATATGTATTAGTTCTGAATATGAGATCCTGGCTATTGAGGCTCCACATCATTTACTCAATTTAGGGGAATAAAGTTCGACTGTATTGTACAACTTTATGTCTCATAAGTTTGCTTATTGGCAATTTGTTTGAAGTGTCCCCTTATAGCTGTGTGTTACTGTTAGACTTCTCGCTATTTTTTGCCTGTTTCTTGGTTTTTCAATTTTCTTCCATTCTTTCTACCTAGTTCTTTGTCTTTAATTATCACTTGAGCATTTTTCCACATTGTTATATCTGCATCTTTCCATTTGTCTTCAAATCATTGTTTGGCTTTCTCTAAGTATACTTTTTGCTATCCATTATATCTTTTATTTTCTCTGTAGGCCTCTGACACCACACTTCATTGAGTGCTAAATTGGGAAGCATTGATCTTCTTCCTGAGTCTGCACTGGGATGTGATTTACAAACAGGAAGCCATATCCCACTTTATGAATGGGTAATTGTACAGTCAATTATTAGAACGTCGTGAGTAGAAATTTTAAATCATTCCATCTGTCCATAATGGGGCAGTAGCAGGCTGAAAAAATCTCAGTATGGTACTAACCATCTGTTCCAACTATACTTGCTCTGTTTCCACCTGCTGTCACTTTTCTTAGGATACCACTTACAGCAGTGCAGCCCAGATGTTGTCTGAAGAAGATGGGAACCTCAGTTACCTATTTAAATCTAGGACCTTTGATATGAAAAGGCTTCAGTGCCATTTTCATTGGAAGAAATTGCAGTAGTGTGTTGTTCACAATATTACTGGCATGAAATGATATTTGGAAGCACTATTTAAAGCCACATCTATCTTCAAGTACCCAGACTATTTATTCACTTGGATGGATTTCTTCCTAGGATTCTCCAATGGGAATCACTGAATTTTTATCTTCTTCTGACTCTACAGGGACATCTTACCAAAAACATTTGAAGTGCTGAACAACTGTGAAAACGGGAGAGAATCATACTTACATCTTGGTTGAGCACCCAGGCACTATCTTATGGCACTTTGAGAAAAACAAATCTCAAATGTGATTCCTGCCAGTAAGGGAAGTGACCAGAGTCTATTTACACTAGGAAGCTGACTGAAGATTGTTAGAGGGTGTTATTGTGCATGCTCCCTGATCACACACCATGCACTTTGTACACACACAATGCACTGGGAAATTGTCACCTCCCCCCCCCCCCCCATTTAAGTACATTTACATCTATTTAAAGGGCATCCCTTCTACATTACCCCCCTCACAGAATATTGAAACCTTTCACAACATGTTTGTGAAGACAGAAAACAGTCAAGAAGACCCCACTGGGAGTGCCAAACAAAGCATAGCATCTGGTGAGTGAGGGACATGCCCAGACAGTGCCCTGACATTGCCTCCTGGCACAGGTTGACACTGACATCATGTAGTGCCAATATGGCAGTGCCAAACTATACTGGAGCAGTGCCAGAATTGCCCCTCTGGGAAGGTTGCCCCATATGTGTGTTGGGAAGGGCTGATACCTGTGAGGGGAGAGAGTGCCACCAAGACTGTGGTGATGAGGGTGTGGGCACTCACGCCTGAAAAGGAGGCCAAGGAAAGAAGGGAGAGACAGATGCTTGTGAAGGAGGAGAGGGGTGGTGATGTTGGCATTGTGGTGGCAGAAGGGTGGTAGGTGATGGAAGAGCCCTATTGCTTGGGCTGTGGTGGTATATGGATCTACATAGGAGAATTGGCACCGTGCATGCAAAAGGCAGCTTTGGCTTGAGTGCCTCTGCAGTCTGGAATTGTCACTTCCCTTATGCCCACATCCTTCCTGATGAATTCAGCCAAGGGTTTTATGTGACAAATAAAAAGATCAGAGGAGGGAGAGGGTAGTCCTGCCTGGCTCCAGATTTAATTGGAAAGCTTTCCAATTCCCACCCATTGATTGAAACTGCGCTACTGATATTAGTATAAAGCAGTTAGATCCAATTGCAGATTCCTTCCCCATCCCCATTTTGGAGAGAACAAACATCATGCCCTTTCAAGATGCTGCCCTGATTTCTGTGGAGCTGGCTTTACAGGTTCTATCTAACCACCGCGCCCCCTCCCCACCCCATCCCACACTCTCACCTCCTGCCCCCAGGCTGATGGCATAAACCCCACCCAGAATTCCTGAAAATCGGGACCAAAAAATCAGCTGCACAGCTGGAGAGCTGCACAGGCGGAGAGCTGCACAGGCGGAGAGCTGCACAGCTGGAGAGCTGCACAGCTGGAGAGCTGCACAGCTGGAGAGCTGCACAGGCGGAGAGCTGCACACTGGAGAGCTGCACAGGTGGAGAGCTGCACGTTGGAGAGCTGCACAGCTGGAGAGCTGCAGGGTGGAGAGCTGCAGGGTGGAGAGCTGCAGGGTGGAGAGCTGCACAGCTGGAGAGCTGCACAGGTGGAGAGCTGCACAGGTGGAGAGCTGCACAGGTGGAGAGCTGCAGGGTGGAGAGCTGCAGGGTGGAGAGCTGCACAGGTGGAGAGCTGCAGGGTGGAGAGCTGCAGGGTGGAGAGCTGCACGGTGGAGAGCTGCACGGTGGAGAGCTGCACAGGTGGAGAGCTGCACAGCTGGAGAGCTGCAGGGTGGAGAGCTGCACAGGCGGAGAGCTGCAGGGTGGAGAGCTGCACAGGTGGAGAGCTGCACAGGTGGAGAGCTGCAGGGTGGAGAGCTGCACAGGTGGAGAGCTGCACAGGTGGAGAGCTGCACAGGTGGAGAGCTGCAGGGTGGAGAGCTGCACAGGTGGAGAGCTGCACAGGTGGAGAGCTGCACAGGTGGAGAGCTGCAGGGTGGAGAGCTGCACGTTGGAGAGCTGCACAGGCGGAGAGCTGCACAGGTGGAGAGCTGCAGGGTGGAGAGCTGCACGTTGGAGAGCTGCACAGGTGGAGAGCTGCACAGGCGGAGAGCTGCACGTTGGAGAGCTGCACGTTGGAGAGCTGCACGTTGGAGAGCTGCACAGGCGGAGAGCTGCACAGGCGGAGAGCTGCAGGTTTTCAGTCAGAGCCTGATACTCTGGAATCAATATGGGAAGATTCCGCCCTAAGTGTTAATGAGGAAAATGATAATGGACATAACCACATGTCTCAGTGGTCACCAGTGTCAAACTGAAGTACGTTACAGATGGCAGACAGATTTCCTTCACTATCTTAGCATACTTGATATGAATCAATCTAATAAACTACAAATAAAACACACAGGGAAGTGCTGAATATAAATAAATATGAATAAAGAAATAAGTATAAAGAAATATGAAGAACATGAATATAAAGAACTGCCACACTGGCTAAAAGAAAATAAAGATGCACCTGTGAAACACTGAGACCTTATAATCAGTCACACATTTGAGATTTACAATTGCAGCTTACAAGTGCAAATTCTCCAGAAGGAGATCTAGACCAAAAAGCACGTGAATGGAAGGGTAGCTCTCAAGTCATATCCAGTCCCTTGCCTCAAGCAGCCCTCAGGATTTGGAACAAGACAGGCTTTTCCTGGCACACAGGTAGAGGTGTATCAAGATAAGTGGTCCCTGGTGGATGTACAGAATACTTGTATCATGCAGCAGTAAAAAAGTCAAATTACTGGAGTCTACACCTCCATAGGCTATAAGGGGAAGAATCATTTATTTTCGTGATTTGTTTGGGGAATAAAAATTAGCCAGCACACTGCCAGAGCTCAACTGTTGCTCTTTGAAATATGCAAGATTGAATTTTTTGTCCGTTTGATGCCATACTGGGTTAAATGCTACTTTGATCTCAAGGCAGTCACTCTCATTCACTCTCACCTCATTTAAATAGACAAAATACTCAGAGCTTCGCCCAAAGCTATTCATGGAGGTCCCTTATTTAAATAATTTAAATCATTGCATGGTAATACAAAACTTGAGTATTGCTGAAAAATGAAATGTGTGTTTAAGATTTTCTTGCTGTTCTCATCAGGACAGATGCAAGAATACCAAATTTCAAAGGAAGCAACATTTATACTGCATCAGAAATGGGTGTTAATTGGTTGGCAAGTCAGCTCTGATGGGTCGAGGTGGTGCTATTGTGAATGCACCAGGAATCTATTACCTCTATGCTTGTGTTTATTTGAAACAGATTCAGTATCTGGTCAGCCTCCAGAGGATAGGCCCCTGCTAATAAATATGTATAGCTATTTATCATGTGTAAGTGGGCTACATTGTGGGTCCAGTTGATAATCTTATATTGGTGGTTAGTATAAGGATTGTTCAGCAAGATTGTTCAGCTGTCCAATCACAAAATTACATCCAATGTTAGGCAATAGGCAGGATTCTCTGGCCATTCATGCCAGCAGGATTCTTCATCTGCTGCAGTGAATGGAGACTTGACTGAACGTCAAATTCTCTGTCCTCTCTGGCAGTAGTGACGGGCATGAATGGCCGGAGCATTTCATCCATTTTCTTCTGAGTTCTGCAAGGACGGGCTAGTCCATCCTGAGGAGCGCAAGACAAAAGTTTCAACATCATGGATGGAATTTTACAGCCTTGCTCGATTCAAGACTGGAAAATCCCACCCAAGATTAACAGACATTTCCATTGTTCACCCCTCACCCACTCCAATTTTACAGCAATAATTCAAGCACAAAAATATGGAACTCGTTTGTCTGTAGCATTGTTTAACCTCTCCCTCAAAATCACTATGGCAGAATCTTGTCAAATTGGCACTTAGTATTAACAATTTCTTGTGAGACAGAACCAGGGAATGAAGCATTTGTGTGACATGAGAGTTGGACAGATGTGGAGACTGAAAGACTCCACAATCAGATTCTGTGGATGTTACACAGAATTCACAGAACAACACAGAAACAAAGAACAAAAAACAACACAGCACAGGAAACAGGCCCTTCGGCCCAACAAGCCCGGGCTGCCATTTTAACATTGTGAGTGCCCTCTTCTACCTATGACCTTTGTCTACAGGAGGCCATTTGGCCCAACATTTATATTACACAAGAATGCCTCCCAAAAAAATGATTCCTTCTCTCTTCCCTTCGATCCAACAATACCATCTGCTTCAACCACTACATACGGCAGTAAGTCTTTTAATTTTTTAATTTGATCTGTTTATGATCCCTTGTTCTAGATTCATGCACAAGTGGAGAAAATTTACATAAGAACATAAGAAATAGGAGCAGGAGTAGGCCATCTAGCCCCTCGAGCCTGCCCCGCCATTCAATAAGATCGTGGCTGATCTGAAGTGGATCAGTTCCACTTTCCCACTTTGTCCCCATAACCCTTAATTCCCTTGTCTGTCAAAAACCTATCTACCCGTGACTTAAATATATTCAGCAAGATAGTCTCCACCACTTCAACGGGCAGAGAATTCCAGAGATTCACCACCCTTTGAGTGAAGAAGTTCCTCCTCAACTCCGATCTAAACTGCCCCCATCCTTATTTTGAGGCTGTGCCCTCTAGTTCTGCTATCCTTTCTAAGTGGAAAGAATCTCTCTACCTCTACCCTATCTAGCCCCTTCATTATCTTGTAAGTCTCTATAAGATCCCCCCTCAGCTTTCTAAACTCTAACGAGTACAGACCCAATCTATTCAATCTCTCCTCATAAGCTAACCCCCTCATCTCTGGTATCAGCCTGGTGAACCTTCTCTGTACTCCCTCCAAGGCCAATATATCCTTTCGCAAATATGGGGACCAAAACTGCGCACAGTACTCCAGCTGCGGCCTCACCAGTGCCCTGTACAGTTGCAGCAAGGCCTCCCTGCTTTTATATTCTATCCCCCTCGCTATAAAGGCCAACATTCCATTCGCCTTCTTGATCACCTGCTGCACCTGCAGACTGGGTTTTTGCGACTCATGCACAAGGACCCCCAGGTCCCTTTGCACTGTAGCATGCTGCAGCTTCTCACCCTTTAAATAATAATCCCTCCTACTATTATTTCTACCAAGGTGAATATAATCAGATCCACCCTATTGAAACTCTTCAAAGTTTAGATCTCATTTAGATCCCCTCTTAATCATCTATTTTCCAGCCGGCTTAACGTAGCTACATCCTCTTAACTCTGGTATCGTGCTTGTAAATATTTTCTGCACTTTCTTCAGCATTTCAATATTCATCTTGTTGAGATGAAATCAGAACTGGAAACAATGCTCCAAATGCACTCTAAGCAATGTTGTATATAAATTTAACATTACCTCCCTTTGTTTATATTCTGGTCCTCTATGGTTGAACCTTAAAGACATGACCATATCAAGTTGCATTGCCACTTTTAGCAACTTAGCTATCTGTATTTCCAGAACTCTTGCTCCTCTACATCATTTACATTTTTACATACCAACAATATTATTATATCTCAAACAAAATAAAGGACAAGATGTTGCCTGTTTAGTGAGAACATGATGGAGGGAATGGGGGTGGGGGGGTGGGTGTCGTGGACAAAGATGAGCCCAGAGAAGGTATGAGGGGAGATAAAAACTAGAGAAAGATGCAAGTTCAACATTGGACAGCAGGGAGCATGAGAGGGCGATTGGTCAGATGGACTAGTGGAAGGGAGGATTGCAGCAAAGGAGCTGATCAGATCATCTTGAACTTACTGACAAAGAGGTCCATGAGTTCCTCCAATTTACTGTTAGAGGTGAAGGTGGAGGAGACAAGGGGGAAGGGTTTAAGAAGCAGTATGCAGTAGAGAAAATAAGGTGGGAACTATTTTTGCATTCCACGACAGTGAGCAGGAAATAAGTGGTCTCCTTACCTTCTCCTTCCAAAGTAAACGTGTTACACTTCACCATATTGAATTATTTTCCCCATTTACCTGCCAACCCTGAAATCCCTTTTACAATCAAGACAATGTTTGACCATCATTTAATTGGGTCAGCGGGCACAGGGGTTATAGGGGAACTGGCATCAGTTAATGCATGGACAGCAGAGTTTTGAATGACTGCAGGTTTATGGAGAGAAGTGAGAGACCAACGAAGAGTGTATGGAATAACCAAATCTAAAGGTAACAAAGGCATGAATAAAGGTTCAACAGCAGATGTGCTGAGGCAGGGTTCACACGATTTCATGAAGGTAAAGTAGACATTTTTAGTGATGATGTGGATACAAGGTTGGAAGCTCATCTTGGGGTCAAATGTGATGTACAAACATATACGCAAACATATGAATTAGGAGCAAGAGTAGGCCATTTTGCTCCTTGGGCCTGCTTTTCAATAAGACCACAGCTGATCTGATTATAACCACAATTCTATATAAACTTTCAGCCCCATGTCAATTAAGAATCTCTCTAGCTCTGCCTTAAAAACATTCAGACTCTGCTTGCACTGCCTTTTAAGGAAGGTAGTTCCAAAGACTCACAACCTACAGAGAAAAAAGATCTGTTCACCTCTGTCGTAAACATGCAACCCCTTAACGTTAAACAGTGACCCTTAGTTTTAGGTTCTCTGACAAAAGGAAACATCCTCTCCACATCAATATTGTCAAGAGCTAGGGCAGTGGGCAACATTGGAGGAAGGTGGGTTAGTGCAAAGGAGGACATGTCAGAGGGAGCTGCTTTGATGGTCTCAATTGTGCACAAATTTCAACACACTATCTCCAACTCCTGAGTCCCAATTATTTAATGGTTTATAGTGAACAACAGTTGTTCCAGTGCCAACCTTTGTTAGACTCTTCTTCCCATTTGTGTCCTTTTGAAACATTCCTTTCAAACCATGTAACCCCTCTGTTTTTTAGAATTTTTAAAATCAATACTGTCACCTGATCTCTGACTCCAAGTGCACCAACTTCTGTCAGACTATTTTTTTGTTGTACATTAGCCAAGGCCTTTTGAAAGTCCATATACAACATATCCATTACATTTCTCTTGCCTGCTCTTTCTGTTAGCTCTTCAAAAGAATTCAATAAGATTGGCTAAAGATAGTGTTCATTTAAGAAACTTATGCTGATCATTTTTTAAATTTTGTTCTCTGCCTCTAGCTATTGTATTACCTGATCTTTAAATGAAGGTTCTACTCCTTCCTTCCCAGTGTTGTTCAGTAAATTCTCTGGATTAATTCTATCTCAATTTTGTTAGATAAGAATTGCATTTACTCTTTATTGATAGAAACATAGAAACTAGAAAAAGGAGTTGCCATTTGGTCCTTCGAGCCTGCTCCACTATTCATTTTGATCATGGCTGATCATCACATTCAATTCCCTGATCCCGCCCCCCACACCACCATATCCATTGATCCCTTTAACATCAAATAATCCTCCGATTATTTTGTCTCTTTCTTCATTTCCTCTCTGTTAACCTCTTTGGTGAAAACAGAGGCCAAGTACGTGTTCAGTCTCCTTATCATATCAGTGACATCTCCTGTGGGTTTATTGTCATTTGGGATTGGCAAGGTTCAGGGCCTGAGATGAACTGGAGTTTTCATGGAACTAATGCCACAATTGCAGCTGCTCAGGGATTGCAGGCAGGACCTTAAGTATTGTTGTGGCCAGTGCCGATATGATTGTGCCACAGATATCATATTTGCACCAATATTGTGTTCGATACTATAAACTTTTATTTGATATAAAATATATCAAAGCAGAAGATATTACAACCACATTGCGGCATCTATCAACATGTGTAAAGACAGGATATGATACCTGTGTTATGCTGGACTCATACATTGACTGGACATATATAGATAGAAATTATTGTTCAGCAGCTTTTCTGCAGAACAATATTTGTTTAAACCATAAAAAGCTAAAACTCCCTGCGATCCACACACTTTATGTTAAATATTTAGTGTAACAAAGTGTAATATTGTAAATATCTTATTTTGCTGCAGTGTAAAAGATTGCTTATTCAGTCTTTATGTTATGTGCCCTATAATGATAAGAATCTAGTTATTAATAAATTTTCAGTTTGTCTGATTACATAATGATTTAAAGACTTAAAATTTTGTAGGTTTCACTGAGTCATGTCTGGAGGGTTACACGAATAGGCCGAACCATCAATGTAGCCACCTCTGTGTTTACTGCAAATCCCAGAATATGTCTTTCATGCATTTTCTTTCCATTACCAACAAAGTGAGCAAAAAGCTTTTACTCCAGAAATCAGCCTGTGCCAAAAATTACCTAATAGCACATCAGTTCTGAGTAGATCTATAAACTTTACAGCCAATATGAAGCTGCTGGAAATGCTCTCCTACCCAACATACACTAAATTACTGAAACTAATCCAACACTTCTCATAGTGATCATAGTATTGAAGACTTGTCAAAAGTGCACTCTTATTGAAACAGTGCTGTTAGTAAACAATTGCAGCATTTCTTTATTAGCACTTTCCCTGTGGAATTTACAGCAAATGTCTTAATGGAAAGAAATGCAATTTTGTGAGTCATTGTTCCAAACACATTAATCATTGGAAAAGCCCATATATTCTATATGTGCTGCTGGGGAGTTGAGGTACCCACTGAACAAGCTCTTACACTTAAAGTACTTTATTTTGTGGAAAGGTTTGATGTGTTTGATATTTTGTCAGTTTTGAAGCCACTGTTGCCCTCTACATACAGAATCAGGGCCTGTGGCACAGTGGTTAGCACTGCTGCCTCACAGCACCAGAGGCCCAGGTTCAATCCCTACCTTAGGTCACTGCCTGTGTGTATTCTGCATGTTCTCCCTGTGTCTGCACGTGAGTTTCCTCTGGATGCTCTGCTTTCCTCCCACAGTCCAAAAGATGTACTCTTTAGCTGCATTGGCCATGCTAAATTCTCCCTCAGTGTACCCGAACAGGCACCAGAGTGTAATGATTGGGGGGTTTTCACAGTAACTTCATTGCAACATTAATGTAAGCTAACTCGTGACACTAATAAAAGAAATTTTAAACATTTTTACTATGATTTATGGAAATGAATGTTCTCAACTGTCCTTTCAGATTCCTATCATAAGGACTTAGAAAAAAGGCAGGGACCTGGCTATTCCAAATTCTGGGGGGCAATTTCCCTAGCCCGCTGTGCTGCTCCAGCAATTCAATGCGCTGAGAGACATCAGCAAAGGCCATTCAGTGGGCTCCCCACTGGGCGCAAAGGCCCCCGCACATCTCCAGGGACAAGATTTCATGGTTAGCTCTGTGCCGGAAATCAACATGGAGCTGATTTAAATATTAAAATTCAAATCTAAATCCGATTAGTGGGCCCGGGACTGAAATCTCTGGGCCCACTCGAATCTTCGCACCCCCCACCACCCCATCCCCCCACGCTGCACCAGGAGAGGTTAATTCCAACAGGGTTTAGAACAGCTCCCCACTACTCAGCAGTTGGCAGCCCAATCCTGTTGAAGTGAAGGGAGGCCATGAAAGCCCCTGCAGGAGGTTGGGGGTATGTGGGGTTCCCCTGGTCATTGCCAGCCTGGCAATTCCACCCTGGTCCCCTGGCACAGCCCAAGGGGCAAAATGGCAATGTCAAAAGGGCACCTTGGCATTGCCTATGAAGCATCTGGCAGTGCCAAGGGGATGGGGTCTATAGGGGGTGGGACATATGGGGGGAGATAATTGGGCTGGGAAGGGTTCCAATGCCACTCTAAATAGGGAGTGCTGGCAGAGGGAGGGAAGGGGCTGATCAGGGCTGGCCAGCGGGGTTTGGGGTGGGGGAGGTGGGACAGCTGGGGGATTCGAGATTTTGTGGGGAGGAGGGGGTTTGGCAAGATGGGGACTGCTGGGGGTAGGGAGGGGTAATAACAGGGCTGGCCCGGAGATGTCCGGGAGGGCAGTGACTGGGGGGTGGGGTGGGAGCTCTGCAAGCCAGCGATAGGGGGTTGCTGTGCTGGCCAGCAAATCGAGATGGTCAGCAATCATGAGGCAGCAGTGCGGAGTGGCCCACTCAGCACTATGCTGCTGGCCTCTCCAGCGGGAATAGGCCCTGCTCCCAGATTTTCAGCATAAATCTCCCTGAGGCACAGTGCAATGTAAAGTGTGGAAATACCACTGAAAAAAACAGTGGGAGTTAATCCAGTTTTTATGCAAATTCAGTCCTTAGAACTTTTTGGGAGAATCCGGCCCTGATCTTTACTCGGAAATGTGTAATGAGCAGATTTGCCACAGGACCATGCAAGGCCTGTCAGAGAGCATGTGCCAAGCACCGAAACTCATTAGGCTGACTATACGGGATCCATTCTAAGACAAGAGGTCAGTAAGTCCACAATGAGATAGCAGAATATGTTTTGAGATTTGATTAAACTTGCTGTAGAAATCAACTGACAATTATAGACCATGCACTCCAAAAACCAATGACTGCCAATTAAATGGTTCAGAAGGATCGAGCACCAGAACAATTACTGTATAGCACCCTCACTTATAATGGGTTTATCCTGCTGGCATGATAAGATATTGATGGAAGAGTCTTTGTTATTGATGGGAAAGCTGTTGTTTGAGTCCAGGCAACAATTATCTCAATTTAAATGAGTTGGGAATGCTTTTGCTTGGATTGCCTGAATTTTGTCCCTGATCCGATGTCTCAGAGAACTGTGGATGGGTCTACCTGACATGCCTCTTATTCTTAAATTCATTGGATTGGACATTTTTTAAATCTATTCATGGGATGTGGATATTGCTGGTGAAGGCAGCATTTTCCCCTTATTGTTCTTGAAAGGTGCTGGTGAGTTGCTGTCTTGCCCTATTGCACCACACAGTGAAAGTACTCCCATATTTCTTATAGGAAGGCAATTCCTGGTTTTTCACTCAGTGGTGACATACTTCCAAGTCAGAATGATATGTGACTAGGAGGTACTGTTCCCATGCACCAGTTACCCTTTTATTTCTTGCCAATAGATTTTATGTCTTTGTGAGGTGCTGTCGAAGGAACCTTGAGGTGATGATAGAGTATATCTTGTAGAGAGCACATATGCAGCTTCAGTGCATATTCATGCTTCAGTGATGGATGGAATGAATGAGGTAGCCAATCAAAAGGATTAGTTCACCCTGGAAGGTGCCCAGTATCTTGAATATTGTTTGAGATGTACTTATCCAGTTGCTGGGTCAAATCCTGGAACTCCCTCCCTAACAGCACTGTGCATGTGTGTACACTACATGAACTGTAGCAGTTCGAGAAAGCAGCTCACCAGAACCTTCTCAAGGGCCAGTAGGAATGGGTAACAAATATTAGCCTAGCTAGCAAAGCCAATATCCTGCAATGTTGTACTCTCTCCATATTTTTCTTGCCAAAATGAATCACCTTACACTGAAATTCATTAAACTTCATTTTCATCTTGTCTGCCAATCCACCAATACGTCCTAATAAGAACAGTTCCTCTGTTTTGGAAAAAAAAAATTTTAAGTGGTGGTGCACCTACGATGTTTAGTCAAAACAGCAGCTGTGAACATAACATACAAGAAAAATCATTGAGGAGAAAGTCCAGATCTACAATTAACAATATTACTGATTATGTGATTGATCAATAATCAAAGCACAATCACATCTTGGTTCAAATCAGGATCTACTAAGTAAGATTCATTACAAAATAACTGAAATTATTCAATATAGGCTTAAAGCAAGAGCAAGGCAGAAATAAATTGTGAATATTAGTGACTCCAGGCCTCAGGACTACAGGGGCATCAAATGCAAACACAAGGAAGTCACACTAAACCTTCACAAGTCTTACACTTCAATTGAAGATATTATAGATAATTCAGCACCTCATACTTGAGGTATGTCAAAATCCTTGGAAAGGTATAGAGGAGATTTATTAGAATGATACTGTGGATGATTAAGTTCTGTTTATGGGGAACTTTCAAAAGGACATGAACTTAAGCCTTCAGGGTCATTATTCCTACAAACCTCATCTCCAAATTCTGTGGCTTGGGGCTTGGCTCCTCCCTCTGCAACTGGATCCTAGAATTCCTAACCCACAGACCACCATCAGTAAGGAAAGGCAATAACATCTCCTTCACAATTACCCTTAACACTGGTGCCCCACAAGGCTGTGTCCTCAGCTCCTTTCTATACTCTTTATATGTCTATGACTGCGTGACCAAATTTGCCTCCAACTCGATTTTCAAGTTTGCTGATAACACCATCTTAGTGGGTTGGGGCTCAAACAATGATGAGACGGAGTACAGGAAAGAGATAGAGAATCTCGTGAATTAGTACAACAATAATCTCTCCCTCAATGTCAGTAAAATGAAGGAGATTGTCATCGACTTCAGGAAGCATGTGGAGAACATACCCCTGACCACATGAATGGGGATGAAGTGGAAACGGTCGAAAGCTTCAAGTTTCTGAGTGTCCAGATCACCAACAACCTGCCCTGGTCCCATCATGCCGATGCTATAGTTAAGGAAGCCCACCAATGCCTCTCCTTTCTCAGGAGGCTAAGGAAATTTTGACATATCAACCACAACTCTCACCAATTTTTACATATGCACTATGGAAAGCATTCTTTCTGGCTGAATCACAGCTTAGTATGTCTCCTGCTCTGTCCAAAAAACTACAAAGGGTTGTGAACATAGCTCAGTCCATCACATAAATCAACCTCCCATCCATTGAATCTGTCTACACTTCTTGCTGCCTCAGAAAAGCAGCCAGCATAATCAAGGACCCCACGCACCCTGGACATAGTCCCTTCCACCTTCTTCCATCTGGAAAAAGATACAAAACTCTGAGGTCATGTACCAACCTACTCAAGTACAGCTTCTTCCCTGCTGCTGTCAGACTTTTGAATGGACCTACCTTATATTAAGTTGCTCTTTCTCTACACCCTACCTATAACATTAAATTCTGCACCCTCTTCTTTCTTTCTCTATGAATGGCATGATTTATCTGTATAATACGCAAAAAACAATACTTTTCACTGTATGTGAATACATATGACAATAATCAAATCATAAGGAAGATTACTTTACTGGCTCACTTTACTGTAGCACTAAGTTGGATAGCTGTTTCAAAAGCACATACATATTGGACCAAATAGCCTCTTTCTCTACTGTAAGATTGTCTGGGAAAGAAATTTACTCACTGTTTTGTTTCTGCATGGGCCTTGCAGCATTCTTCACTGATATCATTTCAGTGACAACCCTGGGGAATTGATGTAAGTCTGTGCATTTATGTGATCAAATTTCTCCCTCTATGATCTTATACAGTAGATAGAGTCAGGACTAATGAACCAGTAACTTGCAGAACAATTTTTTGATTTATTGAAATCAATTTTACAAGTTATGGTGAATTAAAATGTAAATGCTTCTATATTATTATTATACTCTAGCTCTCGATAAACTTGTTAAGAAATTACTTCAACTTTCTAAGATTTTTGTAAGTTTCTTTCAACATTTTACGTATTTTGTCTTTTGTATTATGTTCAATATTACATACTGAACCTCAGTATGATAGATGTCTTGCTTAATTTCCATTTGTTCACTGCTATAAGGAAAAAGATGAAAAGATTTGGCGTGATTATAGCAGGGATGGCAGGCTGAGAATCCACCACAGGAGTAAAAAATAGATTGTAGATCCATCTGGGACTACTTCACCATGATCCTTGCCCAATACTTCAAAAGGCTGCACCTCCCTCATGAAGTCATAACTGAGTTGTGCCAGCTGCCAGACAGCTGCAGGCATAGTTCACCAGGGAAACGTACAACTGGCTAAAGTATAGTCCACTGTCAAACAAATTGACTCATCATGATTTCCTCTGGCAACAGACACACCTTCAGACTGACAGGTAACTCTCCCCAAGCATCCCAGCAGGAGATTATTTTCCTGCTCCTTCATCTAAGCAGATCCCCACCTCACCCCAAAATTATCAGCCACATATTTGCATTAGATACAAAAATATTTTCCTGAAAACAATACTGACAACTTTTGTGCTGATGAAAATCACAGTGCCTCTCTGTAGGGTCAATAATTACATTGAAATTACTGCACAAAAACAGACTGTTCAACTCAGCTCGACTGTGTGTGTTTTGGTTTATTCACTCCCGGGTTGCAAATATCACTGACAAGGCCAACATTCATCGCCCATCCTTAACTGCCCGTGAGAATGTGGCACCTTCTTTATCCACAGCTGTCCATGTGGTGAAGGACACTAAAGGATTATTTCTGAACCCACATTCTCCATCTGCAGGAATGGCGGCATATGCTCAAAGTCCAGAGAGCGTGATTCGCACCGATGAGTTTCCAAGTTCTAATCTTCCCAGCCCCTCTCCAGTGGAATGGTGTGAAACACTGCCATGGGATCCCAGACAACTCATTTGAAGACATTTGCACGTTATCAGTGAGCACTCTCACTGGGATTTCCCCCTCACCGGACATTCAACGAGTTCCAGCGTGACATTACACCGGTGCCATTTACAACAGCTCTACATAAACGTGACTCTGGTGCCTTCACCTCCAAGGGGAATTTCAGAGCTGAGCGCTCAGGCAGCCAGCAGTGCAGTGTGCACCACACAGTGGGCAACGTTGAGGATTTGGGGGATCTCGGTTAAGTTCCACTCGGGGCTGGGGGGGTGGTGGATGTCCCAGAATCACCATTTCAGGGAAAGGGTTCGGGCGGAGTCGCTTGCAGTCTTACCGTCCCTTCATGTCAGGGCACTCTTTGCTTTAAAGGGGTTGTGAAGGCTGGTACGTAGCAGTGTTTCCTGTGCCATCCTCCCTGGGTTCCTGTCCATCTCGCAGCTAAGGGAGTGCCCTTCCTTAGTGAGGCCTGGCAAGAGGTTGGGAGGAGCACAGCACTGCCATTCTCACACTCCACAGGGACAAGGGGCTGAGTCAAGCTTGGTGGTCTGAACAGACAGGATGGAGGCTCTGTGTATGATTGAAGTGAAATTTATTGCCAAACATTCAAAATAAATGGTGGCCTGTCTCCACTATTGCCTATATTCACCCGTGCCCACTAAGTGCCTCTGGTTTAATGATCTTCTTGACCCTCCCACTGTGGCTGGGTCAATCCCCAGGATCCCCAGTTCAGGTTGAGGCTGCCTGCTGACTTCCACACACTTTTGCCTGAGTTGACCTTTGTGGGCATCCCCTGGGGGGCCGGGACCTTAAGGATCCAGGCCTGCTTTCGAGCAGCACAGATGTCTGACTGCTGCCCTCCTCAGTGTCAGGGGCTGGAGGTGTGTCGCTCACAGGGAGACAGGGACAGATGGGCTGGGGAAGCCCAGACTGCCTGGCTGGGAGGGCCCGGCTGTACTGCTGCCAATCCTCTTCCCTTTGGCTTCCCGGGGCCTATGGGGTGGAGGGCCAGCTAGAGTGAGATCCAGAAGCTCTGCCATCCTCTGGTGCAAACAATCAAGGAGTCCCACCAGTGTAGCACCATGCAGTCGAAACCCTGCACCATGGTACAGTTATCTCATGCTATGGAGTGCTCATCCTGCACCAAGGTCTTCACTGCGAACATCAACCTCGCAGTGTTGGCCTCAGTGCCCTGCAGTAATGGCACCATCTCTTAGGATAGAAGGCAATGGGACTCTTCCAATTGGCCTTGCATTCCAAGGAGGAATGCTGTCATCCCATTCTGGTACATATGACTCTGCCTTTGCAGCCCCAGCAGCTGTGAAATGATTGGACCCAGGGACACATCATTGATAAGGGCTCAGCAGAGCCCTGGGCTCCAACATCTTCCGAGTGCTGGTTCCCTGGGACGGCCCTGCTTCCACCTGTTCGCCAGTGAGTGACCCAGAAACCTGTCTATTTAGTGAATCTCCCGAGGTGTGAATATTGGAGAAGTTCCCCTCTGAGCTGCTGGAGCCGGTAGATCCGAGGGGCATGATCAATGTCTGGCCTGTTCCGTGTGCTAGCCTGCAAGAGAAAGGACATGGGATCAGTGTTTTACAGGGGATACAGAGGGAACATTGATTACTCTCTTGATACTTGAGGAATGATAGCATATATATTGAAGATTCTCACGTTTCTCTGCTGCCCTCACTTCACCAGCATCACAAACACACTCTTCCTCCTCTTTGGCCAGTTCGAGGACTCACTCGTCAAAACGTGTGAGGGTTCTCAGTTCACGCATGGCTCCAGCTGCCTGAACCTGCTCATGCCTGTTGTGGTTGCGTTTGTCCTGCAATGAAACAGGTAGGGAGGGTATAGGTGGGTCATTTAAGATGCTAATGAGGTGAGGCAGGTGTGGGGCTCGTGTGGGAGCTGGAGTGTGAGGAGCATAGCAGCAAGTGTGGGGGGAGCATGGTGATTATGGTGCCTGGTGTTAGCAAAGGCCAAGGTAGCTCAATGAGGAAAAGGCTGCAGGTGTGAGGGGTGTACAAGAAGATCCTATGGGAGGCTGGGGGTGGTTCACTTTTCCTGGCTGAGTGGAGAAGAGCATTGATCTTCTTCTAATACTGCTGTCCTATCCTCTTCTAGAGGGCGCTTGCTCTGACGGGATGCCACTGCATTCCAGACAGGGGTGGTGACTCTGCTGGAAGGCTTCTCTTGGAGTTGGGATAGAGTGTGTTCCGCTTCAGGTCCACTCCATCCAACAGCCTTCTAAGTGCCCTCTCCATAGAACCATAGAACACTACAGTGCAGAAACAAGCCTTTTGACTCTTCTTGGCTGTGCCGAACCATTTTTCTGCCTTGTCCCACTGATCTGCACCTGGACCATATCCCTCCACACCCCTCTCATCCATGTACCTGTCCAAGTTTTTCTTAAATATTAAAAGTGAGCCCGCATTCACCACTTCATCTGGCAGCTCATTCCACACTCCCACCACTCTCTGCGTGAAGCCCCCCCTAATATTCCCTTTAAACTTTTCCCCCTTTACCCTTAACCCATGTCCTCTAGTTTTTTTTTTCTCCCCTAGCCTTAGTAGAAAAAGCCTGCTTGCATTCACTCCCTATACCCATCATAATTTTATACATCTCTATCAAATCTCCCCTCGTTCATCTACGCTCTAGGAAATAAAATCCTAACCTATTCAACCTTTCCCTGTAACTCAGTTTCTCAAGTCATGGCAACATCCTTGTAAACCTTCTCTGTACTCTTTCAATCTTATTAATATCCTTCCTATAATTAGGTGACCAAAGCTGCACACAATACTCTAAATTCAGCCTCACCAATGTCTTATGCAACCTCACCATAACATTCCAACTCTTATACTCAATACTTTGATTTATAAAGGCCAATGTTCCAAAAGCACTCTTTATGACCCTATCTACCTGTGACACCACTTTTAGGGAATTATGTATCTGTATTCCCAGATCCCTCTGTTCTACTACAGTCTTCAGTGTCCTACCATTTATCTTGTATGTTCTACCATGGTTTGTTTGTCCAAAGTGCAATACCTCACACTTGTCTGCACTAAACTCCATCTGCCATTTTTCAGCCCATTTTTCTAGCTGCTCCAAATCCCTCTGCAAGCTTTGAAAACCTTCCTCACTGTCCACTACACCTCCAATCTTTGTACCATCAGCAAATTTGCTAATCCAATTTACCACATTGTCATCCAAATCATTGATATAGATGACAAACAACAATGGACTCAGCACTGATCCCTGTGGCACACCTCTAGTCACAGACCTCTACTCAGAAGCAATCCTCCACTACCACTCTCTGGCTTCTTCCATTGAGCCACTGTCTAATCTAATTTACTACCTCTCCATGTATACCTAGCGATTGAACCTTCCTAACTAACCTCCCATGCGAGACTTTGTCAAAGGCCTCACTGAAGTCCATGAAGATAACATCCACTGCCTTCCCTTCATCCATTTTTGTGGTTACATCCTCAAAAAACTCTAATAGATTGGTTAAACATGACCTACCATGCACAAAGCCATGTTGACTCTCCCTAATAAGTCCCTTTCCTATCTCTTAGTACTCCTTCCAATAATTTAACTACTAGTGACGTCAAATTTACCGGCCTATAATTTCCTGGATTACTTTTTGAGCTCCGAGAAACATGTGCTGCCATCTCCTATAGTCGTTGTGGAATAAGTGCTGGGAGACTGTTTATATGGAGCTTCCCAATGCTTGCAGTAGTTAAGTCATTGTGGGGTGGATGAATCAAAGAGACAACATGCTGCAGAAGTGGTGTGAAACTCATGGGCATAAAATTTAATATTAATGAGGCATAAGATTCAGCCTGAAAACACACTGGTGCTGTTGGCAGGAAACATTCAGTTTTGCATGCCCAAACCAACACTCTACCGTTTTGTGGAAAATATTGCCTTTTATTGTGGCTTTAATACTAACAAGTGACCTGTTAGATCGCTTCAGAGGGCAGTTCAGAATTAACCACATTGCCTTCGTTCTGGAGTCAGATATTAGCCATACCAGGTTAGGACAGCAGATTTCCTCCTGGGAGGATTTTAGTGAATGTGGTGGGTTTTATGACATAGTCCCTGTCACTGGTGCAAATTTTATTCAATTTCAGATTTATTTAATTAACTGAACTTAAATTCCCCAGCTCCTGTGTTGGGATTATGGGGGTAAAGTTTAGAGTGGGGGTGATGTTTCTGCCCCCAGTGCAGAGGCTGAAGCTGCCTGGCTGGAAACTCAGTAGTTCATTGGTTCCTGTAGCTTCACTGGGAGTGGAGGTGACTGATGGAACTGTAACTGTCCCTGAGAGGAATGTGCTGAGATGGAACCAACTTTAAAATAAGTCTGCCTGGGCTGGCAGGTCCAGGGGAGGGGTATGGTAGGGGGCGGGGCAAATCCAAGTGGTGGTGGAGGGAGGGCCTTACATGAACAATCATTGCCCATGTAAGGGCCTCAATTGGCCCAAGGGCCTTCCACAGCCTCCCCCTGCCACTGATAAAATTGCATTGGGTGCAGATACAGATGGGTAGGCATCAGGAACAGTGGCGTTGGTGTGGTACCCAATTTTATGACTTACCAACCCACCCTGAGGCCATAGATTTCAGCTCATTATCTCCAGGTCATTGCTCAGATCTCTAGATTACTTGTAATATAACAACTACATCATATGGTTCCATTTAGGAGACAGTTTAATGGAGACCCCTTATGCATATGGTAATCCCAAATGAACATCCAACATGTTTATATACTCCCTTAACCACCTCCCTTTCCTTTATCCATCTACAGCACATATTTCAGTGCATATATTTTACTTGCAGTAAAACAGATTAACACATGGCTAGAAAGATGGTGCAGGAGGGAGATGGAACCTGTACAGGCCAGAGGGGTTGCACCTAAATAGTGTCAGGACTGAGTAACTTACGAATGCACTGCCAAATGTGGTGGTTGAGGCAATTACATTAGTCAGATTTAAGACTTATCTTGACAGGCATTTAACAAACAGAGAAGAGAGGGATTTAAGTGGTTGGTTTAGATAGGTAAACGTGATCAGTGCAGGCTTGGAGGGCCAAAGGGCTGTTTCTGTGCTATACTGTTCTTTGTATTAATGAGTTACAGATTATAGATACTAAAAATCTCAACTGAAGAGTCTTTAGATTGATGGCCTTGGTGTTCTACAGCAATGAGACGCAAATTGGCTGTTTTGGCCCTTTTAGCTGCTGCATCTGTGCTGGATTTTCTTCCATTTTGACAGAGAGTGCTAATTGCATTACAAGCTGACCATTAATAATTATTAAAGGTGCATCAAGGATTCTCAGTGGTACAACTTGTGCATCGTGCATTTATTGATGTCCAGCTCACAGCCAAAGCCATCCACAACCTTAAAGTTGTGATGTTCATTCTCGAGTGCAATTGAGAAGTTGAGTTAGCTTGAACGTGCATTGGACTCCTGTCTGAACTGACCCTCTGCCTCCCATGAATGCAAGTCTGCCAGTACCTTGCTCATCCAGCCAATCTGTCCTCTGTTTCACATGTGGAAATTGAGCAATAGGAAACTGTTAGCACCAAAGTTGCTTGAGGTCATCCTCCAGAGCCTTCTCTAGTCTTTCCCAATGAAAATTGGCAGCCTTTCATCAGCCATGCTGCAGCCTTGGGGTGGTACTGCATTGGAACAAAGGGATAGGCGTGCCAAGGACAGGTACTAAGGGATTTCTCGAGGGTGATTAATTGACATTTGTTTGTAATGTGGTATAATTTGGTTTATAAAGTTAGTTTAGAATGTTTTGTGGTGGATATTATTTTGGCATTGTGGCCTCACCAGGGCAAATCTTGACATGTGCTCTGCTGACTACAGCTCCTCTAGAGTGGTTTGAACAGCGTAAGTGCTATTTTACATCAACTATCTTCTCAATCACATTTGTTTGGCTTGGGCTGCACACAGGATCTTGAGCTGGATGGTCAGGGATCACCCTCATCCCCTTGTAGCCACTCTCTGGTTTGTCATGATAATACCCTGCCAATGATACAGCAAACTTCCGCATATCGAAGATTTCATGACTGCTGCCAGCGTAATGCATGATACACTGTGTATGACTGCACACAAGCTGAATATTGAGGGGTTGGAAGCCCTCACCATTCCAATATATCTAAGAATTGACATGCGTGCCTGCAAAGTGACACGTGCACAGTCAATGGCATCCTACCCCATGGATGGACGCTTGTAATCCTCACAAAGCCACATACTTACTCCAACTGTATAGAATGAAATGCATCTGCTCTCTTGAAGCACGGAGCTTCAGTGACCTCCCTTATGCATCAAGTCTGCACCGACACATGCAAACTGCAAGATGTCGTAATTGCCACTTGCTCGAGCCTAGAGGAGCCAAATGTGTAAAACTAAATGTCCACAATCACTTTTACAGCTGCAGGCAGGGCCGTCCTTGCCTTGCTCTGAGCTTCTAGTTGTGGCTGCAGCATACGGTGGATTTCAGTAAGGTTGTCCTTTATGAAGGAGAGATGTCCGACACATGTTCCTTACTAAGGTTGAAGAAGGAAAAGATTTTCTTGTGTGTTCTGAGCTGACTTGACCTACTGTTCTGAGCCATTTGCTCCTCCCTCTTCCAACAGCTTGTCCTCTTCTATGTTCCCTCTGCTCATTCTCCTTGACATGCTACAGGGTAAGTGGGAGACACATGAAAGGAGTCATATAGTCAGGCAGTGCTACTTCTCTGATGCCAGTAGCCAGACAGGTCTGGGACAAAGTATTCATGATAGCCCAAGCTTTTGGGAGATGAGGTATTCACATAAAACTATTTAAGGAGCTCCTCAAACGTGCAAGAGACAAATTTATTGCAGTAATTATCAGACTTTATACTGCTGGCAAGAACTTTTCCCCATTAGAAATGTGCAAAGAAAACTTGTACGTTATATTTTCCAACAGTTAAATTAATGAAGCTGGATATCTGATATAGATTTCAAAGAGGCTTGGCTCTCCTCCAGAAACACAAAGTTAGAAAGTTACCTATTTTAATAAGTATAATGTTATTGTGAAATATGCAATTTTTATTGTTCACATTACACTGGAAACCTTGTTAAAACTTCAGTAAATCAGACTGGAAAGTGACAACTAAAACATGGAAAAAGTGTTTCAGCAAATCAAAGGGATTATTTTGTCTTTCAGGAAATTTGTATTGGACTGCATTCTAATGACTAAACTTAAATAACAATTCAGAAATTTTATTCAGCCGCTTAATTTTTTAAAATTAATCTCCCTACAAATATTGAATTTGAGTTAATCGGGTATTGAGTTGTATTGAGTTGCAGTTTTCTTGAATTTGCGGCTGATTAAATGTGTTGGAGAAATGTGACACAGAAATATGACACCTGCAGTGTGATGAACATGAATTGTGGTCAGGATTCTCCAATCTTGTTCATTCAGCCACAAAACTCCATTCATTGCAGCGGCATCGGAGAATCCCAGCCGTGGACAATGTTGGAGAATTCCAGCCTGTATTGGACGATGATGTTTTTTAATAGATTACAAGCAAGTCTCCAATTGCACCGTTCATAGTAAATCAGAATGCTATTAAATGACAGGAGCATTGTGCCTTGGAAGGCATTTAAAAACATTATATTAAGGGAATAATTTTTCAGGGCCATATCCCACAACAAATTGTGTAGTTTGAGGCCAGTGCATACCTCGTTCTCTAAATCTCACAACTCATTATTAGGATCTTAGACCAAGATATAAAGCCTGACTAGACCCCAACAAGTTTTCTATTTTGGTGTAAGTTTGAGGATAGGATGAAGGAAGTGGGATTTTCAGGGGCTATGGGACAAGTGCTGGCAGGTGGGATTAGTTGGGAGTTCAGGTGTTGGTGATGTGTCAGTGCAGACTTGATGGACTGAAGGGCCTCTTCTGAGCTGTACGATTCTATGATTCTAAGTAATTATAAATTAATGACAGTGAAAGTGAAACAAGTATTTGAAATGACTTTTAGCCTGATTTTTGAAAGAGTAAAGGTAAATTAAGCTGGTGGAAACCAGGTGGACTAGGAATGAGCCAAGTGGGAAGAATTGACCAGCCAGAAGTAAAAGAAAGAATTAAAGATCACAAAGACAATTTCTTTCCACACTTTCTGAGTGCAAGTTGTCCAAAGCTACACCCGAAGTAACCTGAAATTTGCAGATTTATGTTGTTCTTTTAACACTGGTGATGAACAGGAAATACCTGTTGAACAAGGTTTGTACCCAAAAGTAAGGAGAAAACTGTTACATCACTGGAAAGGGTTAATGTACATAAAGGTTCAAGTACACAGGACATCATATTCAGCCGCATCGTGATTCCTGGAATGGTATGATGGCCTATCTGAGATTGTGCAAACAATATGCTACTGGTCACTTTCCACACGTGGTTAGTGAAGTGGAGGGATTGACATGGGCAGGTGGCCCCCAAGCCAGAAAGCAAGGTGGATCCTGTTCTGGAGATTTTTAATGGATCACTCAGCAATTTCTGGTGGAGATACTTCTGAGTTAAAACATCAGAAAATGCTGGAAATATTCAGCAGGTCAGGCAGCAGCAGAGTTAAGGGCTGGATTTTACGGGGGGGTGGGGCAAATTGGACTACTGCATAAAATTACATAAGACAGCAAGTTACCATCATTCCTAATGGCTTCGGCAGAGCCAAGTGACACTGGTCCTGTGGCTTTACCTTTGGCGATTCTATGGACCATCTCCTAGATGACACTATGCAGATATAGCTATGCTAATCCTTCACTGGTCCTGTGGGACTCCCTCCTGTTGTGGGCTACTTTCTCCAGCAAGAGAGAGCAGAATGCCAGGATTGTGTATTAGCATGCTTGGGTGATATTCCTGTTGTGGTGGAATAGCTGTATTTGTTGGATGTATGGAAAGGTGCCCCTGGAATGAATGGAAGGAGGACTTGGGGTTAGGACTGCAGAATAAGGACTTTAGAGTGATTCTTACCTGTCAGGCAATGAGGGATATGATTTATTGAGCAGTGCAGGTGGGATAGTGTGTGGCGAGAAGGAGATATGATGTGCAGATGCAGTCATTCACCTTGATCGCCCATGTGAGGCAATTAAGCTTCCTTTGATGTTGCTGCCATGTGCTGGGTGGGTGCATTGGGCATTTATCACCATCCTCTCTTGCTTCTATGTCTCTTCTGATAGTCTTTCCAGAAGACAACTTGCTCCCAGGATTTTCTGGAAGCTTCCTGAAATAATAGCTGTGGACTTTAGCAGAGGAGACTGATGTCTTCCTATCGTCACAGCAGAGGGCACTGAGGGACATGGCTGGCCACTGTCCATATTGCACTGCCTATTGATTGGCAGATAATTAATGGCTAGTTATTGGCCACTTCCCACTCCCATTAGAATTATACCAGCATCAGGAGTGGCTACTGTTGTCCGAAGGAACAACCAGGTAAACCTATCAATTGCTGTTTATAAATTTATATTTTGGGCATTGTTAAATTTTAAGTTTCGAAACTGATAATTATAATTGCACAAATCAGTTCATCAAATCAGCTCTTAAGTAGAATCAGACTGGATTCTTTATTTCATTATTAAACAGATGACAATGATTTTCAAGTCTGCGTGAAAACTGATAATGTAATAAGAGGTCCAGAATTTAAGAACTCAATTGCAGATATCAGCACGCATCACCAGGAAGAAGCCAAGGCATGAACCAGAAGAAGCTAGCCTCTAGTATGAATCACAACTCGCCTTGGCGGGTAGGAGGTATAAACCAGGAGAATAATTTAGCTTTTAAGGTAGAAGATGACTACAAGCTGAGGAGGTTAAGAACAAATATGAAAACCCACTTCAAAACAGTCATTGCCGCGAAAGCACTCAATAATCCACCCATCCCTCCATCAGACCAACAGGTATATTGGTGACATACAAACCGAATGGCCTTGTGGCTCTTTTGCTTTACCATCAGAAAGTAGGTGTAGCCCAGATATATTGTGGGAGAGTTCAAACCCAGGCACGTTTAGGAAAGGTAAATAGGCAGAATAGCTTGATGACAAAATGTCATGGAAAATCAAAATGTTATACGTGAAATATTTTCAAGAAATCTCCATTTTTGGTTGTGTTGCTTCCACCAATTCAGAGGATATCTTGTTCTATAATAAATAGGAGTGTTGTCGACAAAGTGTGACAGCGAAAGTGTTTCTGGGACTAAATGTGACATTTACAGCAAATATGGGCTCTACATGTATCTTTAAATATGTTATAGATTGATTTATAAATTGCATCTATATATATTGCAGACCAATTTGCAAAGTACTATACAATGTTGTGATTTGTTAATGCAGTTATTAGAATAAATTTAATGAAATCTTATATAATTATTTCTTACGGTGGGATTTCCTAGCCCTTTCCACAGTGGGTTCTCTGATCCCACCAAAGGCAATCTCACAGTGATGGGTTCCCCGGCAAGACAGAGAAAATGACAGATCCCGCGGGTGGCCAATGGTGGACTGCTGGAAAATATGCTGTGGGAGAGGGGATGGAAAATCTCAGCCTTAGACTGACATTGTCTACAAGACATAGGCCCAAAATTGGTTGAAGCAGAGAATCTTGTGTGTTCCACCAGTTGGAATTTTTACCTTACCCTTCAGCCCAATTTATTTTTAGTTGTTGGAGATGTTACCTGATAATGGCATGGCAAGGGCAACTGAGGCATTAATGATGAGGCAAATAGTCATCTCCTTAACCAATGAGATATAAGGATTGAGAAAGAAAGAGCAGTGAGAAAGAAGAGTAAATTACATTCAATTCAGGAATGGAGAAAAAGAAAACAAATAGGAAAAGGATGATTGAATTCAGAGAGAGAAATAGAGAGAATGAGGCTGAAAAAATGGAAAAACATAACTAATATTCTTAACTGTATGTTTAAAAATCTCTAACAATAATTTACAGCCAATAGCAATGAGACACCACTTTTTTAATTGTTCCCTTTCTGGGCCAGTAGGTTGAGATAGCAGAAATATAAATCTCCTTATTAGAAAGTATTTATAACTTCACTACTTTACAAATCTAACCTCTGTCCGATGAGTTTAATTGCCAATTAACTTGCAAATATATCAACTCTATAAAACTCACTGGAAATTTGAGGATGCATCATCATTTTTGCAAGGCTAAAGGCAGAGTGAAGAAAACCACCCAGCAATTTTTGTGGCTATCTCTTCCCTGCCATAATTTGCCAGATAATCTAAACATTAATCACAGCATGTGCACTAAGTGCACCATTATTTTGGCTGCTAATTCTGGACCTTGATATTGTTTGATAGTATTATGTAAAAATGTTATGGCATGTATAATCACCAATACTGTATCTAATGAGTTCAAGCAGCATAAAAGGAACAACACTTCACTTGTTGTTCCCACAATATTTCTCATCTTTCATTTTCTCATTCTGTAGGAATGCATTCTATTTCAAGGACACAGGCTCATGCATTCATTAATCCATGTGCTCTAAAATGCAGCATAAATGGTTTGTAATGAAAACATGAAATCAGTAGACTTCATACATTCCAGTTGTGTTTTTGTAAAATGGCTAGCCTTGAACTTTGTCATCTGCAGCAGTATTAGTTTCCAGCTTTCACTAAGCTATATGATCTGCAAAACCTAGGCATTTGGCAAAACTCCCTTTCCCATTGAAAATTGATGAGATAATTCACTACTATATCCATTTCTCAGTAACCACTTAATGCAACTGCTTTGTCCTATTAAAGTAAACCAAATAAATGTACTTATTAAAATATTTCTAAAATATGAGAGATTCAATTTGAAAACAACACCGCGCTGTTTGCCAAAAACACAATCATTGTGTACTCCATAAAATATTCAATCCATGAACAGAAACTCTTGAGATTCCTTTACACTACAAAATGATGAAGAATGGATATATTGATGTTAATCATACTTGAGGATTTAAAGTGACACTTTGTGATATTTGTAACAAATGCACTTCCATTCCCTACCAGTTCATCAAATATTTAGGTTAAATGAATTAATGGCGCAGAATTTGCTGACAAAATAATGATAAGTTTATTGTGCTCACTGTGATTACTGTGTACATCGTCCAATAACTTGCAGTGAGGAAGGGATATCTCATGAATTGCAAATCATAGCAGATTATGGAACAATTTGTACCATTCTGTTGTTAACTTCAAATAAATGGCACCTCAACTTAAACCTCCCCGTGGATATGAGAAGATTGCTGCATTCGTATATTTTGTATGTATAACCTGGTACTTCTGCTATCTCATCCTTCGTTTTCTTACACATTTGTGGATGCATTCCATCTAGACTTGGAGTTTAATTTTCTGTTGCTATCTTGTCAATTATTTTATTAGTCTCTATCCCAACTAAAGTAATATTCTTTTGAAACTCATCCTCTAGTATTTTCTTACTTTCTTTAGTAAAAACAGAGGCAAATTTGTTATTGAATACTTCTATTCTTTAACATTACCTTGAGATTATCTTACTCATCTTTTACTGTCCCTATCCCGAGTTTAAATTTGCTTTTAATTTTATGTATTTATCAAATACTATCATTCATTTTTATATTCCTTGATCATTTGAACTTGCAATTTGTTTTTGCCTCTTTTTTTTAACTTTTCTCTTAAGTTCTTCATATTCTTTTCTGTCCTCATCATTTAGAATAATTCTTATGTCTTTTTCTTTAGATTGAATGTTTTCTTTCGTTCTTTACTTACCCATGGTGCCCAATAATTCCTTATTTCTGCTCTGATGCATTATCCATAAGACCATAAGATGTAGAAGCAGAATTAGGCCATTTGGCCCATCAAGTCTGGTCTGACATTCAATCATGACTGGTAAGTTTCCCAATCCCATTTTCCTACTTTTTTCCCCTGTAACCTTTGATCCCATTATCAATCAAGAACCCATCTATCTCTGTCTTAAATATACTCAATGACCTGGCTTCCAGAATCTTCCATGGCAATGAATTCCATAGATGCATTACCAACTGGCTGAAGAAATTCCTCCTCATCTTGGTTCTAAAGGGTCAGCCCTTTACTCCAAGGCTGTGCCCTCAGATCTTAGTCTGTTCTGCTAATGGAAACATCTTTTCCACATATAGTATTCTGTGAGTTTCAATGAGATCCCTCCTCATCCTTCTAAACCTTATTCAGAACAGGCCCAGAGTCCTCAAACACTCCTCATACATCAAGCTTTTCATTCCCGGGATCATTCTCGTGAACTCCTTTGAACCCTCTCCAAGGCCAGGACATCCTTCCTTAGATATGGAGCCCAAAATTGCTCACAATATTCAAAACGTGGTCTGACCAGAGCCTTATAAAGCCTCAGCGGTACCTCCTTGATTTGTATTCTAGTTCTCTCAAAATGAATGTTAACGTTTCTTTCAATTAGAGGATAGAGCAGTAATTCTATTCTTCTTGGACACCTTCTATGCTGGGTAAAAATGGAATCTTGTATTCACCTGTAAATACTCAATTTTCTTTTGGTACCTCTTCCTATCAATTTGTTTGAGGTAACTGATCTCTCCTCTGGTTATTAACTTTGTGCCTGCAATTCACAACACTGATGCCCACACATTTCTTCCACCAATTCCCTTCCAAATTTTTGGTGGCCTATAGTATACTCTGATTGGTCCCTATCTTAATTCCTTTAGTTTGTACTATCCTGATTATTTTATTGCTAGGTTTCTGTAACTTCTGGCAGTTTGCTCCCCCGCCGGTTCAATTAATGGACTTAAAATTGTATTCACAGCCCTACCTGCACTTTTTGCTAGCACTTGTTCCCAGTCCAGTTCAGGTGCAGCCTGTGTCAACAGCACAGTTCATTCTCGTCACAGTATAGGTGCTAGTATCCCATGAAATGCAATCTCCTCCTTCCTACACCACTCCAACGGCCATGTGTTGACTTTGTTAATCTGTTTTCTCCCGTGCTAGTTTTCATGTGGTTCCAATAATAACCCTAATAACTCTGTGATTATTAGCTCTGCGGTCCTTTTTCTTATTTTAGCTCCTGACCCCCAGTACTCCCTTAGCAAACCTCTTCCCAACCACTTCTATGTCGTCAGTTTTTTCACAGATGACAACAAATCCTTCCCCGTCCATTTTCAACTATTTTGAGAAGCATCTCTTACCCTGACACTGGGTAGGTCATGGACCTTTGGAACTCTCAAATCTGATGAGAAGGAATACTATTTATCGGTCTAATTATAGAATCCCCTGTAACTATAAATCTTTCTCCTCTCCTCCTCTTCTAGAGAACAGTTACTTAAACTGTGCCTTGGTTGGCATTCTAACCACCTTGACGGTCTTTCCTCTTATCCTCACAGTTGTCGAGTACTTTCTATCTGTTATACAGGAGAAGTATCCAATGAACCTCCTTCACTACCTTTCTTGCGTTTCCCTTACCTAACTGACAGACAGACCTACATGACTAAATAGGTGGTTTTAACTTGATGTTAAATAAATTAGTAATTTGTAATCATGATTAATTGCTTAGCAATATATCAGTCATTAGTGTCTTTGCTGCAGTGAAAGTGTAATCACTTAGTTTGTTTTCCTTTCACTTGCGCTTGTACTAATATAAAATCCTTACTGACTCAAATTTAATACTCACTACTAAAGATACTAAATACACAAGGTACCTTTACAACTATACTTAATTTCCTCCAGTTCTGAGGTTCTTCTCTGTATATTGGTTATAAGTTCACTTTTGTTTTTCTCTTGGTATGATTTCTTTATTTACTGTTTTCTCTTGGTGTAAGGTATTTAGCAGGGATTACTTAAACTTCATTGGTAAAAGAGATGGACAGTTAATCCTGTTGTTCAACTGAAGTCCCAGATACCCTGTTGTGCTCACTAATGTTGTCAGCCCATATTTACAGCACCGTGCTACATTATCAATTGCCTCGCTGAAGGGTGAGCGGATGGTTGCTGGACTTCAGGAACATCTGGACGTCTTTGTTCTACCTTACAACAATGACTAGACTTCAAAGATCATGAATTTGCTGTAAGACACTTCATGATGTCCTAAGATTTAATGCTAAGTTTTTTTTTTGTTTGCTTTCTTTCACATTAGCTGACAAGAGGAATTCACATGAACATGCTGATGCATTTGTTAATAACACTATTCAATATATTTTTAATCAGCGTCTGCCTAAGTGTATCTGACATCCCAATGGTGTCACTACACAAAATAATTATGGCACACATGACAAAAAAGTCAGGGTTTCTGACGAGTTTTTAAAAATATGTTAATGAATAAAGAGGTAGAGGAAGGAATTCTCTATTTAATGGGAAATGTGCTATGGCCAGGAAGATCCTAGGCTTGACCCTGAGTCTCTGCTCAATTTGTTGAGAAGAAGGTAGGAAAAGCAGTATCATCAGCTGAGAGGGAGCAAAGTCAATCCAGTTTCCTGCTGCTGATTATTCCAATTGGTGTGCATGCGCATGTGCATATGTGTGAAAGAACTGTGTAAAAAACAAAGAGAATTCTCGGTTTTATCTATATCTGCACTATGGTATAATTACAGTCATGAATTGTAGAAGGGAATGACATGACAGAATTGCAGGAAGATGTCTGCAACGCTGACTGAGCCCCAGCTCAGCACTATGGCTAATTCCATGCACCACACTTTGAGAAGGATGTCAAGGCAGAAGAGATTCGCTCAAATGACTCCAAGGGTAGAGGACACAGTTATGTGGAGACACAATGAGGAACTGGAAGTGTACTCTTTAGAACAGAGAAGATTAATGGGAAAGTTGATCGGAGTGTTCAAAATTATGAAGATTTTTGACAGAGTAGTTGAGGAGAAACTGTTCCCAGTGATAAAAGTAGCAGGAACTAGAGTACATGAGCATAAGGGAAAAAATCCCCAACAAATTGTTTTGATCTGAAATTTATTGTCTGAAAGAATATGGAATCACATTCTATGCTGGGTCATGGGGAAAAAGCATTGCATTCTGGGATACATTGAAGGTGCCATTTTCTGGAGGTTGACCTGGCAGTTCAAAATTTCCCATAAAACAAACAGGGCTAATTAAACAGATCTTTCAAAGAGTGACGTAGGTATGATAGGTTGAATGTCCTTGGTATGGGTGGTGTCATGCCATCATTCATAATTCAAATAAATTTTGCTCTGACACTGCTAAGCACCACCGCAATGATCACATCCTGTGTGCCTCTTGTGCTGTGTCAGTGTGAATCTGAGATAGTGAATTCAAAAGAACTCACAAGCTAACAAAATGAAGTGAAAGTGATAAGATGAAGGAAACAGTTGATGCTTGGCTCACATCCTAATTCTTCTGAAGAGGCTGTATGTTTCACAGCCTTAAAGCTTAAAAAATACTTGAATTTAATTCATTTGCGTAACATGAGCATCGCTGGAACGGCCACGTTTGTTGCCCATCCCTAATTGTCCTTGTGAAGGTGGTGGTGAGCTGAATAACTGCTGTAGTCCTGCAATGCTGTTAGTTATGAGTTACAGAAATTTGACCCAGTGACAGTGAAGTTACATATTTCCAAGTCAGTGTCTTGAATGTGAAACCCGAAAGGGAACTTGCAGGTGGTGGTGCCCACTACTCTTGTCCTTCTAGATGGCAGATGTTGTAGGTTTGGCAGGTGCTGCCAAAGAAGTGTTGGTGAGTTGTTGCAGTGCACCTAGTAGATGATACTCATTAATGCCACTGGATACCGGTGGTAAAGGGAATGAATAAAGTGATGGTTGGATTGCCAATCCAGCAAACTGTTTTCTCATAAGAACATAAGGAATAGGAACATACAGCCCCTAGAATCTGCTCTGCCATTCAATAGATTGATGTCTGATCTTCTGTCTCAGTTTCACTTTTCCACCCATTGCCTGTATCCTTTGATTTCCTTTCAGAACAAGCCTTCATCTAAATCTGAATTAATCAACCTTTGAGGTGGAGAATTCCAAAGATTACTGAATGAAGAAATTTCTCCTCAGCCAATTGCTTGATAGGGCAGACGCAACACGGTTTCATTAAAGGGAAGTCGTGTCTGACAAATTTACTGGAGTTCTATGAGGATGTGTCTAGGGCGGTGGATAGAGGAGAGCCGGTGGATGTGGTCTTTCTGGATTTTCAGAAGGCGTTTGATAAGGTACCTCACAAGAGGTTACTGCAGAAGGTCAGAGGACATGGAGTTGGGGGTAGGGTGTTAGCGTGGATAGAGGATTGGTTGTCAAATAGGAGGCAGAGAGTGGGGGTCAATGGGTGCTATTCGGATTGGCGGTTGGTGACTAGTGGGGTGCCCCAGGGGTTGGTGCTGGGGCCTCAGCTATTTACCATTTATATAGATGATCTGGAGGAGGGAACCGAGTGCAGGGTGTCGAAATTTGCTGATGACACCAAGATTGGGGGAAAGGCAAATTGTGCGGAGGGTGTGGAGAGTCTGCAGAAGGATCTAGATAGGCTGGGCGAATGGGCCAGGAAATGGCAAATGGAATTTAATGTTGGCAAGTGTGAGGTGGTCCACTTTGGTAGGAAGAATGGTAGGAAGGACTATTACTTACGTGGCGAAAAACTGCAGCAGGCGACGGTGCAGAGGGACCTCGGGGTCCTTGTGCATGAGTCGCAAAAACCCAGCCTGCAGGTGCAGCAGGTGGTCAGGAAGGCGAATGGGATGCTGGCCTTCATAGCGAGGGGGATTGAATATAAAAGTAGGGAGGTCTTGCTGCAGCTGTATAGGGCATTGGTGAGGCCGCAGCTGGAGTACTGTGTGCAGTTTTGGGCGCCGCACCTGCGCAAGGATATTTTGGCCTTGGAGGGAGTGCAGAGGAGGTTTACTAGGCTGATACCGGAGTTGAGGGGGTTGAGCTATGAGGAGAGGCTGAATAAACTAGGCTTGTACTCGTTAGAGTTTAGAAGAATGAGGGGAGATCTCATTGAGACGTATAAGATGATGAATGGGATGGATAGGATAGAGGTGGAAAGACTCTTCCCGCTCAAAAAAGACAGTAGGACTAGGGGGCACAGCCTCAAGATAAAGGGGGGGCGGTTCAGAACGGAGTTGAGGAGGAACTTCTTCACTCAAAGGGTGGTGAATCTCTGGAATTCTCTGCCCGTTGAAGTGGTGGAGGCTACCTCGCTAAATATTTTTAAGAAGCGGGTTGATGGGTTTTTGATAAGAGAGGGGATTAAGGGTTATGGGGAGAGGGCGGGAAAGTGGAACTGAGCCACGACAGATCAGCCATGATCTTATTGAATGGCGGGGCAGGCTCGAAGGGCCAGATGGCCTACTCCTGCTCCTATTTCTTATGTTCTTATGTTCTTATGTTCTTAGTTCTAAATGACCAGTGCCTTATCCTGAAGTTATGTCCAAATGTCCTAGAATTACAAGTGGCAAAAAAGAACATACTGTGGCTTGAATTAATAATAAATAACCCAAAATCCTTAAATGATGGCAAATGCTGTACATGGCATAAAGTCCACAGATCCCAAACTGGCCTTGTCAGCCATCTTTGGATTCATGGAAGACAACCATCCATGCTAGTGAGAGATATCCAATAATTATTCCCAACTCCACAAACCTTTATCCTGTGTGTTAATATTTTTATCTGACACCAAATGTGCAGAGTCCTGGAACTGTCAGCCTCCCATGTGCTGGCAGCTTGATCACTAGCCAGCTTGGGGCCCTGCATTGCTGCCCCAAAGCAACCTCCCACAGCCCAGTCATGACACACCACAGCCCACCGCCCCCCCACCCCCACCCACCGTCCATTCCTGGGCTAGCCCTGACCCCTTCCTGTCCTGGAACATCGCGATCTCCAGACCCCCTACCCCCACACCGAGCAGTGACGAGCACCACCATGCCCAACCCCAAAAGACCCCACTGCCCAGAGCCCAGCAGGTAGACCCCCTTCCTGGAAGGTAGACCTCCTCCCCCAGCCTGCACCATTCGCTGACCTCTCTCCAGTCCCAACCGATCCCCATGCATTGTGGTAGCGGGACCCCTCACCCCCTCCGATTGCGTCTAAGCCCCATCCACAATTGGCCTGCCTCCTTGGCACTGCCTGATGCCCATTGGGCTATGCCAAGATGGCCATGAGCACGTTGCCCCTTGGGCAGTGCCAGGGACACAGGCTGGCACTGCCAGGGTGCCCATGTCCAGGGGGCACCACCACCCCATTGTTTGACCCCCTGGTGGGCCCCGATTGCTTCCCTTCACTCCAGCGAGCTCTCCTGCTAGTTTCCCGACTGTGGGGAGCTACTATAAACCCCGCCAGAATGAAACACTCCTATCAGGGTGGGAGATGATCTTGGGTCCAGAGAATTCAGTCTCGGGCCCAATAATGACATTTAAATTACATGAAAAATAGATTGTGCTGGCTTACCTGGTCTTTCTGCCGGTTTCCAGTATGGTCTCAACCACACATACTCTCCAGCAGTGGGAGATGCGCATGCGTCGGGAAAGCATGCGCTAATTCTGCGAAATGGCCGACACGTGCATCTCCCAACTCCACGCGCCAAAAAAATTAGAGCGTCGCGATGGGAGAATTGAGCCCCTTATCAGATGACTTTTGGAAATCCAATACATTAGCTGGTTTCCCTTTACCTACTCTGCAAGTTATATCATCAGAAAACTCTGATAGATTTGTCAAACCTTGTCAAACATGATTTCTTTTTTGTAAAATTATGTTGCCACTATCTGATCCTAAATGCATTGCTAACAATAGATTTCTGTTAACTGGTATCAGGTTCTCCAACCTATATTTCCCTCTTTTACTCTCCTTCCATTCTTGAATTGCAGTGTTACATTTGTTAATTTCCAATCAGCTGGGACAGTTCTAGAATTGAGGCAATTTTGGAAAATAACTGGTGTATCCACTAGGTCAAATAATATGCTCACCCTGAAGTAGGCACTGCCTTTTGACTTCTGGGCTGCTGTTCAACCTTGCTATGTAATGTTATTTGAGCCAGTTGTGAACAGAGGTTTGAGACGTGTAGGTGGTAGGCTTCTGACCCAGTGATCATTTTTTTATTGTAGGTCTGGAATAATGAGGGGCATGGATAAGGTAGATAGTCAACATCTTCTTCCAAAGGTAGATGAGTCTAAAACTAAGGGACATAGGTTTAAGGTCAGAGGGGAGAGATACAAAAGGGTCCAGAGGGGCAATTTTTTCCACACAGAGGGTTGCGAGTGTCTAGAATGAGCTGCCAGAGGTTGTAGTAGAGGTCGGTGTAATTTTGTCTTTTAAAAGGAATTTAGACAGTTACATGAGTAAATTGATATGGTCCAAACACAGGCAATTGGGACTAGCTTAGTGGTTTAAAAAAGGACAGCATAGACAAGTTGGACCGAAGGGACTACAAAGAACAAAGAACATCACAGCACGGGAAACAGGCCCTTTGGCCCAATGAGCCTGCGCTGCCATTTCAACATTGTGAGTCCCCTCTTCCACCCATGACCCTTGTCTACGCTTATGGCACTCCACATTGGAAACCAGATTGAGGGGAGACTAATTTAGGGACAATTTTTTACACCAATCAGCCTAAGAGCACATCTTTGGGGTGTGGGCGGAAACCGGAGCACCCGGAGAAAACCCACGCAAGCACGGGGAGAATGCACAAACTCCCACAGAATACTATTTCCATGCTGTAAGCCTCTATGACACTATGGCTGGAATTTTACCGGCTTGCCCACCACTGGAACCAGCTCAGAGAATGGCATTCTCTGTTGGCCTCGGGAGGGATCATACGAACCTCAGGCGGGCATGCCGGTAAAATTCCACCCTACCATTTGATCTTGGTATGTGGGCATCGCTGGCTGGGCCAGAATTTGTTACCTATGTCTAACTGCCCTTGAACTAATCTGGGCCATTTCAAAAGGTATTTAAGAATCAACCACATTGCTGTGGGTCTGGAATCACATGTAGGTCAGACAAGATGAGGATGGCAGATTTCCTTTCCTGAAGGACATTGGTGAGCTAGATGGGTTTTACAACAATCAAAAATGGTTTCATGGTCATCATTAGACTTTAATTCCAAATTATTTTATTGGAATCAAATTTCACTATCTGCCATGGTGGGATTTGAACCTGGGTCCCTAGTGCATTACCCTGGGCTTTGAATTACTAGTCCAGCAACAAAACCACTGCATCACGACTTCCCCGTGGACGGGATGTCCAACCTCCTAGGTGTTGCCCATGACCAAGAACGATGTCACCACCTGTAATTTAAAGGGCTCCCTGGCATGGGACAATGTCAGGGGACCCAACAAATATCAACATTGTTCACTGGAGGATCATTTGAACTTTAGCTATTTCCAGACTTTTAAGGTGAGTGTTTACTTATCTGAGTTCTTCTGTCTCCAAACTTTGCCACTAAGCAGAGGTACATTTGTTTTGAACCTGAAAATGTTTTCCACACCTTTGGATGGCAGTGTTGTCTAGTTCTTGCATGTTTCCCCCACAAATAATTGTGCCTTTGGGGCAAGGGAAAAAGTCAAATCAATCCCTCAATTTCATGAGAACTTCCTCAGAATCCTCTTACAGCGCAGTGTCCAGCTGACATGAGCAGCTGATGCCTTTTGATGGGAAGAGGATGAAATGGAGCCAAACTCCTGCTGCCTGGAAGCAAGTGACCGAAGGGATCAACAGTCCTGAGCTAGTGAGGAGAATCTGGTTTCAATGTTCAGAGGAGGCTCAAAGAACTCATGAGCTTGGTCAGGGTGAGTAAGAGCTCAGTATGTGCAACCTTGTGTCAGTGTGCTGGCTGGCATGGTTACCAGGCAGGAGGAAAGTAATTTTGGCCAGATATCCAAGGCAGCATGATGCAACAAAGTCTTAAGTGTCAGCAATGATGTTTATGTGTTCTTAAAGCTTTGGTTCAGCTGGAAGGTGGGGATCATAGAACGCGCAGATGAGACACGACTTTAGCATCCGGCTACCCTGCTAATAGAGGGTCAGCGAGCTGCATGCCATAATGCTCATTTTTCTCATCTACTTTATAGCCCTGGATAATGGACAAGAGGGTGGCATGGTGGCATAAGGCTGGTTAGCATTGCTGCCTCAGTGCCAGGGACCCAGGTTCAATTCCCAGCTTGCTTCATTGTCTGTGCAGAGTCTGCATATCCTCCTCGTGTCTGCATGGATTTCCTTCGGCTGCTCAGGTTTCCTCCCATACTCCGAAAGATGTGCTGGTTAGGTGCATTGGCTGCTAAATTCTCCCTCAGTGTTCCCAAACAGGCACTGGAATGTGACAGCTGGGGGATTTTCACAGTAACTTAATTGCAGTGTTAATGTAAGCCTACTTCTGACACTAGTAAATGAACTTTAAAACTTGAACTTAAATAGAGCACTCAGCAAGTAAGAAAAGGCCTCTAATTTATTTGGATTTGCAATAAAAAGTCTCCCTCCCCTTGAATTTAGCATACCCAGCACTACATCTCCAAACTGTTAAAGTGAGACTCAGGACTCAGCTGAACCTTTTGAACCTGCCCAAACAGGCTTCTCCTTAACAAAAAGGACATCCCACATGGCATAAATCAGATTCTGCAGGAGTATTATTGTAGTCATGCCATATTATAGCAGTCAATTGGATTGCTAACTTAAATAACCACTTAAATGTAATTTAAATAATGTGGTCAGGCCCCTGATTTTTAAGCCTATTTGTCTGCCATATTACGTGAGATTGGTGTGATGAAATTGCCCAATGGCATCATACCCGATAATACATCTCTAGAGGCAGGGAATGCTCCTGCTTTGGGAACATGCTAGTCAGCCCAATGTTTCTGTAGTTAACTATTTTAGAATCTGAGGATGTGGAAGATCAGATTCTGAAGACTTATTGGTTTTTATTGCTTTGAGTTTCTTTACTACATTTTCCCTGCTATTGCTCCCACTTCTGAACTTTAACACTTCTTATTGAACCAGGGTTGTTTTACTGGCTTAATGATAAAGGTAACATGAGGCCCCAGCCAGCCTGGGGGTTATAGGTTGTGGTTGAATGCAGTTTTGCTGTATGGATGGTCCACAGAGGCTCACAGATGCCTGGATGTTGAGCTGCTAGATCTTCTAAGTTCTTAATTTTGTGCACCAGCAATTTTCTAATGCACTGGGCTGCCTTCCAGAAAAATACCAAAACCTTACAAAGGTGATAGAAGAGATAATACTGGTCTATGTGGTTTCTCAAACATGGCATTAATGCTCTATAATAATCTCAATTGCTATTGCTACTGAACCCTCCCTCAGGGATTTGTGTTGCCAGTGAAAGCACTTCTTGTGGATGTTGTAGCAAGGCACTTGGAAAATCACAATGGCCTTGGTCTTCCAACCAAAGGCAACACAGGGCACATTGCTACTGCCAGTGAAGTTTTCTCATGCAGTACAAGTTATTGCTCCCTTTGAAATTTGGCATTCTTACATCTATCCTGATGAGTACAAGACAAAAATATTCATCAGCAATGCTCAAGTTCCATATTACCAAGTGACAACTGTATTTATCCAAAGACTGGGATAGTAATAGTGTAAAAAGCAGAGAAAAGGTTCTATGAAGTGTTCAGGAAAATTTTCTGCATCAGTATATTTCTATCCCAATGAGAAAAGAGACATTACTGGATCTGGGTCTAAGGAATGAGGTGGGGCAAGTCGTTCAAGTGTTAGTTGGTAATCACCTAGCGGACAGTGATCATAGTATAAAAAGGTTTAGGTTAGATTTGAAAAGGACGAGAAGCAATCAAGAGTAAAATAATTATTTGGAGGAGCTTCAATTCCAATAGGGTGAGAATGAATGGGGCCCAGATAACTTGGGAAAGAATACAATGCAAAACTGAATCAGAACAATGGACTACCTTTCAATGTAGATTAGGTACATTCCCGAGATGGGAAATGTAGCACAAAGCCACATATCCCTGGAAGGCAAAATAGATAGAGATGTAGATTAACCAAAAAAGGGGGTGTACGTGGGGCAGCATAGTAGCACACTGGTTAGCCTTACAATGCCAGGGACCTGGGTTCAATTCTGGTCTTGGATGTCTATGTGGAGTTTGCAGGTTCTCCCCATGTCTGTGTGTGTTCCCACCGAGTCATCATGGTTTTCTTCTAAGGTGCAAAAATGTAGTTAGGTGGATTAGCCATAGTAAATGCATGGGAATATGGGGATAGGTGATGGGCCTGCTCTTTTGGAGAGCTGGTGCAGACTCAATGGGTTTAATGGTTCTTCTGCACTATGGGAACTCTATGGATTCTACGGCATATATCAGGTTGATAATACAAATACGAACCAGGCTGAACATAAAAAGTTCAGGGGAAGTGAAAAAAATAAGAGAAGTAAAAATTATGTGAAGTGTCTAGCAGCTAAATGCCTTCTACTAGCATATAGGTAGGATATGAAGATGACACAAAGCATGCAAATATTAAGTGATAGACTGAAATAAGACATAGACTGATTGGTTGAGTGAATGGACGCACAGATGAAATTTAATGCAGAGAAATGTGAAAAGATTCATCTTGGTAAGAAAATAAGAGAGGTATATAAAATAAAGATAAAATTCTAAGGGGATGCAGAAGAAAGAGACCTGAGGTACATATGCACAAATTGTTAAAGGTGCTAGGGCAGATTGAGAAAATGGTTAATAATGGTTAATCCTGTACGTTATAAATTGAGGCATAGAGTACAAGAGCAAGGGATTTATAATGAACCTTTATCAAAACATTACTTTGGCCTCACCGTAGTATCCAATTCTGGGCACTGCACTTTAGGAAGGATGTTAAAGCATTAAAGAGTGCTGAAAAGTTTCACAAGGACGCTTCCAGGGATTAGAAGCTTCAGTTACGAGGGTAGGTTAGGGAAGCTGGGGCAGTTCTTAGAAAAGGCCAAATTGAGAGGAAATTTGATAGCAGAGTTAAAAATCATGAGAGGTTTGGACAATGTAGATATGAAGAAACTGTTCCCATTGACAGAAGGGTTGAGAATCAGGAGACAATGACTTAAGGTAAATGACAAAAGAAACAGGTGACTCGAGGAAAAGCTTTTTACACAACGCGTGGTCAGGATCTGCCTGACAGTGTGGTGGAAGCAGATTCAATTGTGGCTTTCAAAAAAAATTTGGAAAATTACCTGAATATGTATGGAAAAGGCTGGGAGTGGAAGTAACTGGAGTTTTTCTTGCAGAGAACTGACTGAGACACCACCTGGACATGGTTCCTTTCTGTGTTTATTGATTTTATAACAGATTCTTATGCAATAATAGAATCAAGGAATATAGGAATAAGAAACGATAGCTGATGTCGAAGCTCAACTATGACCATTCTGAATGATGGAGCAGCAGAGCCCACTCCTGCTCTCATACTCCTTCTGTTCTCTTAGATGAGGCTGCATGTTGCCATAATTCTTAATTTTCACCTTTCAGCTAATGGACCAATATTGATCCAATATGCGTCCAAAGATATTTCCCTGAGCACTAACCGAATACTAAAATGAAAAACTGCAGCATTCCCTCTGAAGACTCATTTTCATTGTAGGAATTCAATTTAATGGTGGAAATTGTTGAATGGTTGTCAGATGAAACATCCTGTGACTGACAGTAACAAACATACTTTTCTCATGCAGTGAAAAATTGCTCATAATTCACTAGAATGAAAGGTAACAGAAGAAGGGCCCAGCATTCATCTGCGATTAAACCCAGCAGGAAGAGGCATTAGAAATCCTGGGAACTCACTCAGCTGAAGTTGTAGAAGATGAAATGTGAGATGGCAGATCTGTTTGTGCTACTCAAGTGCTGAATTATCAAGCTTGAATATCAGGTTGCCTTCCTCTTTTTTTGGAAGTATCCAAAGGAATTTTAAACCATAGAAGCGGGTGTATTTGCTTAGGGAGGGAACAAATGTATTAAAATCTTGAACCCAGACCCAATCCACCCACTTCCAGTTTTACCAAAGGTAGAATGGGTTGTAAACAATGAACCTTGCTCACAAAATATGGAACGGACACTTAAGTAGAATGAAGCTGCATGTCTTAACTTTTATCCATCTTCCATCTTTAACACTGGCCAGCTGGTTTTCTTAGGTTTTGGAAATCCAAAAACTAAATGGTGGTGAGATTGCTGTGTTAAAGAGTTAAGTTGTTTCATTCTCGTGGATTATGAAAAATAGACATACTTCCCACCAGTAGAACCTGCTTTCGCCTCTTGAAGGTCATAGAATCACTCCCACAGAATTGCTGACCATTCCTGAGGAACACCCAGCTTCCCCCAGGAACATTAGGGTTGCCAACCTCCCTCTCCAGAATTGCTAATTCTGCAGCAAGATCGCCAACCTCTATCTACAGGGCTACCAATCCCTTCCCCAAGATCAGAGATGGAGACTGGGAACTCAGACTGAAAGAACCAAAGAGAAAGGAGAAAGTAGGTACTTGAATTGGGAGCTATTTTATCATGGACTGTTTCCCTATAAATAACTGCTGAGATAATGACCAGAACAGCGTAATGGGTAGAATTCTCTGTTTTTGAGAGTAGATGTAATGACTAGTGGATCTGGTAGCAACTTCCCCGCTGGCTAGAACAGCAGGGTCCCTCGCAAGATTCTGTGCTTGGAACCTCATTAATTATGCACAAGTGAGCTCCCCTCTCAGTCACTTGGCAGGAAGGCAGCTTAATCATTTGCCCACCATGAGGTAGCTGGTTTGAAGGTCCCAGCGCCATATTTAAACATAAGTCCAGCACTCTCTCCAGTCCACTTGCTTTCACTAGACAGTGCAGGATGGCAGCAGCCCAGAGAAAAAGGCTAGTGCACCCAAGAAGAAACCTGTCCCACCTTCCTCCTGAGCACATAACCTACCCCACTTGGACCTCTACCCACCACATCTGGAGACTTTGTGTAGCCCTTCTAATAAATAATATGGTTTCTTTTTGAACCCCTTGTTTGTGAGCTTTTCATGCAAATTTGTTGGGGTCCAGCTTCCCTCTCCTTGGTCTTCACTCTGCCTTCCACCATTCATCTTCTTGATCCACCGCCTTTCCCCTCTGCCTGCCATCATGAGCCCTTGCCCTTCCTCCCCTCTTTGCATATCCCTCCTTCCACATTTACCCTGCTGTTTTCATCAGCCCCCACTCCCCCCACCCCCTCACCTTCACCCTCTACCCCACCCCTGGTCATACTTTGGACTTTTGTTGTGGTGGCTGCAGCACAATGCTATCCAGATAGACAGTGGTGTGAGGCAGTGTCACCTTCACATACAACCTCATTCCAAACCAAATTTCCACAACAGTTGCAGATGTCAGCTGATCAGATGTCACATGATCAACCTTCATGTGATAAGACTTCATATGATCAGGCGTTAACTAGTTTAACATCATATGGTGAAAAGTCATATGATCAAAACTCCAGCACCGAAACTGTATCGCCCAGCCTGCCACAGAATCAGAGCAGGCAAGGGGCAGACAATGGAAATGTCCATTAACGTGGGAGGGAATTTCCGGTCTTGCTCGAGCAAGGCCACAAAATCCCGCCCCAGGAATGCCTCTACCAGAGTTGGCAACCTGATATTGAATTGAAATTCAGCACGTTTTAATCTTTAATCCTTTAAAGCCAGTAAGGAATTTCACAAAATGCTCTCTTCCTGAATCTGTTATCTGTGGTTATTGACAACTCGAGTAGATGAAGTTGGGACAGTTAAAGAGAGTACAAAATGTACATTGTATATTGCAAGGAAAGGCTTGGGGAACTGATTGCCCTTTCCTGAGTTTGCACTTTAAAAAAAAAGTGATCTCTTTAGTTTCTCCCAATTTTTCAAAGGACATATACCAAAAACAAAGAAAATGCCAGGTTGTCACCTGCTGGTAGGCCAGTGCCACTCTGGGCCAACCACAGGAAGATATAAAAGAGAAAAGCTTAGAAGAACACTGGGTTGTATTTAATCCAGGTAGTACAAGTCTTACTTGTTAGCAAGAGAGCCATTGGGAGCCTTGACTCACCTCCTCTGGAGAAGGCCAACTGCATTAAGTGGCAATCAAGAAGTGACCAGTGTGAGCTTTTCCCCAGGATCAAGGAATCTGGAGGTGGAAATTTATTCCCCACCCCCCCAGCCATAGGTGCTAGCCAGAGACTAGCAGCTGTCTGTTGCAGGCAGCAGTGACAGCACTCAGTGAGCCACCTCTTCCTGATCAGACACTGAGTCCCTCTAAATGAGGGCCTACACCCCACCCTCCATCTCTCCACCCTATACCCCACCCAGGGGCCTGCAAGAAATCATGACAGGGTTTGCTTTTCAAACTTCCTGCAAAGTGACTGTCCCCCATGCCCCATTGGTTAAATATCAGCAAAAGTGGGATGAAGCCCCTAATTAGGCACCCCTCTACCATGGCTATGGTCGCGGCCAGGTGTCCCTGGAGAGGGAGCATGCGGTGTCCGTGGGCACAGTCGATGCCTTCCGTGCCCATTGGGCACCGCAGGGGCTGGGGTACGTTATAGACCCTGACAATCACATTTTGATTTGACGTGTCTTAGGTTTCCTTTGTACCTTTTGTTTCTGTTCGGGCCGTTCCCCCTCCTTTTGGGGAGCTGCCCCCTTTTTCTTTGTCCGAACATAATTTAAGTTAGTTTACTTGTTTGGCCCACCCAAAAGACCGACCAGAAAGACCGACCAGAAAGACCGACCCGAAAGAACCCCCCCGCCCGCCTCAATTAGGCATTAATTGCCTATTTAAGAACATTAATTGGCAGTGAGCAGGAAGGACATCAGGAGCCTCCCTACCCAGGAGTTAATTGGAGCAGAGGCAGGAAGGCAGCAGAATCCCCATCAGAGCCCCTCCTAGAAGATTAAATACCCCCTCACCAGGACATTAAATTCTGCCCCATATCTCTGATTTCCTTCTTCTTTCTGGGAAATCAATTGGCCTTTCCTTGGCCCAGTAGATAAAATCAGGAGCTTAATTATTTAAATTATTATTTAAATGGTAAAAAATACAACATGCTACACTGCAGAGGGACATGGGGGTCCTTGTGCATGAATCGCAAAAACTCAGTCTGCAGGTGATCAAGAAGGCGAATGGAATGTTGACCTTTATAGCGAGGGGGATAGAATATAAAAGCAGGGAGGTCTTGCTGCAATTGTACAAGGTACTGGTGAGGCCACAACTGGAGTACTGTGTGCAGTTTTGGTCCCCTTATTTGCAAAAGGATATATTGGCCTTGGAGGGAGTACAGAAAAGGTTCACCAGGCTGATACCAGAGATGAGGGGGTTAGCTTATGAGGAGAGATTGAGTAGATTGGGGCTGTACTCATTGGAGTTTAGAAGGCTGAGGGGTGATCTTACAGAGACATGCAAGATAATGAAGGGGCTAGACAGGGTAGAGGCAGAGAGATTCTTTCCACTTAGAAAGGAAACCAGAATTAGAGGGCACAGCCTCAAAATAAGGTGGGGGGGGCAGTTTAGAACAGAGTTGAGGAGGAACTTCTTCTCTCAGAGGGTAGTGAATCTCTGGAATTCTCTGCCCATTGAAGCGGTGGAAGCTACCTTGTTGAATATGTTTAAGTCACAGGTAGGTAGATTTCTGATCGATAAGGGAATTAAGGGTTATGGGGAGCAGGTGGGTAAGTGAACCACTTTTGGATCAGCCATGATCTTATTGAATGGCGGGGCAGGCTCGAAGGGCTAGATGGCCTACTCCTGCTCCTATTTCTTATGTTCTTATGTTCTTAATTGTGTAGGAGAATAATTAAACAAATGCCTCATCAAACACTCAATCCATGTAACTCAAACAGGAAAAAATAATGTTAATGAAACATTGAGGAATGATAATCTTTGCCATTTCATTAAGAACATGACAACAACTATACTGAATTTAATAAACACAGGCATGGTTGTGCACCTTAGCGCTCAGCTAGACACCAAATGGATATCATCGATTCACAGATTACCATATTATTTGAGCAGGCTAGGTTAAAGTATTTGGAGTCACAGCAAATAGAAAAGCTTGCAAAATGTCTGCAAAGGTTCACAAAGATATCAACAGAAATCGAGCTACTAATGATGCATTAAATAACATTGGACAAACACTCACAAATAGATAACAGTTGAGAAAAATCAATGCAGTAGAGTTAATTAAAAACAGAAAAGAAAATGCCAAAAAATCTGAAAAATGAATACTGTGTTCTGGCAAATTAGGTTTACCACAGCAAAATGTAACACCTCCCTTTCAGACTGGAATGTCCAAAATGATTGAATGGACCATCAAGCCGCCACCCATTTTAACTGAGCACGGGAGACCAATTGCACTTTCATGGGACTGCAATTGGATTGTGGGGGCAATAGATTGTTTCCATAAATCTGCTATAGATATTGCAGGGCAGATCACCTTGGGCTTTTCAGGCTGTCTTGTATACAACTTATGTTCCATGCATCGAGACCCCAGTCAGTCCACTTCATTATTTACCTCATGTCCCATTTGCAGATTCCCAGCAATATGGGGTCAGGTGCCCCACAGCGTGAGCCGCCTCGCGGAAATGTCCTCCGTGCCTTCTTCCAGCACGTGGAGGCGTTTCCTGTACGGGCTGCTGCTGCACACCTTCCACTACTGCGTCCTCGCCCGTCACCCGGACACACCTTGGCGGGCCTTGTTGCTGCCGGGGGGCGGAGGTCCCCAGTGGAGGTCCCTCTACAGAGGGATCTCCCCCAATTACCTCGGGGACCTGGGGTGGAGGGTGCTGCACGCAGCAGTGCCGCACAACCGTAGGATTCACTGGTTCGCGGACTCCCGAGACTGCTCTTTCTGTAGCCTCGAGGAGTCCGTGGACCATGTCTATGTTTTGTGTTATAGATTGCACTCCCTTTTTGATTTTCTGAAGAACCTTTTATTGATGTTCTGTTTGCATTTCAGTCCCACGCTCCTGATCTACGGACACCCGGTGCGGAGAGGGGAGGGTTGGGATGCCGATCTCCTCGTGAACCTGCTCCTGGGCCTGGTGAGACGCGCCATCAACAGGTCCAGGCAGCGGGCGATCGACGGGGCCGTCCGTCCTGACTGCCTGCCCCTCTACCGCCGCTACGTTCACGGCCGGGTGTCCCTGGAGAGGGAGCACGCGGTGTCCGCGGGCACAGTCGAGGCCTTCCGTGCCCATTGGGCACCGCAGGGACTGAGGTGCCTTATAGACCCCGATAATCACATTTTGATTTGACATGTCTTAAGTTTCCTTTGTACCTTTTGTTTCTGTTCGGGCCGTCCCCCGTCCTTTTGGGGAGCTGCCCCCTTTTTCTTTGTCCCAATGTAATTTAAGTTTGTTTACTTGGTTTGATCTGAACGACCTGAAAGAACCACCACCTCCCCCCCCACCTCCCCCCCCACCTCTCCCCCCCCACCTCTTTCCCCCCCCCCACCTCTCCCCGCCCCCCCACCCCACCCCCGCCAGCAATATGAAGCATTAAAGGTTAATAGTTAGTGACATAAGGTCTGATGGTCTGCTACTTTGAGGGATAGAAAATCCTGGGCAGGGTTCCTGGAGTAGTAGCAGTTTAGGCAGAACCCAGATATGTTTGGTTTCCACCAATTAACAGAATGGTCTTATGATGTCAAGAATTGTTTTTTTTAAATGCTGCAATGGTACTTATGAATAAATGTGTGCATATATATTCCACAGATAGATTTGTACTTATTCCACACATCTAGTCAATTCAGAATGTGTATAAAAATGTCTGTAACAACATGCAGGTATTTATAAATTACCCTTCACACAGTATAACATCACATAGCATATTCTAAGAGGAAAATGTCACATAGGGGAAAAGAAGAACTATAGAGGTGGTGGGGAGACCCAAGGCAATGTTGAAGCAAAGTAAACATCGTGCACAGTTTAAAGTATCCACTCCACAAATCATCTTTTCTGGAAGACTGCATTATGTTCCCATATCCAATGCCCTCCAGACATGGTTCTGAAATCTTTAGTGTGGATGGTAAGAATTTGGGTTTGATAGCTGAGATAAGCTTGCTTGAGAAAAGATCAATGGGGTGATTTTTTTTTGAGCCCATGCTTGCCGTCAACTGGAATGGGGGCGGGGCAGGTGGGGTCAAGATCCAGCGCAACCCAGAAGTCACGAACCTCGCCAGCGAGATTAGGATCTCCAATTTTCGCTGCCCCTCATGTCAACGTAGCTGTGACCTGATTTTAATACTTTTTTATAAACTTAAATGCAATTAAAGACCCTCCCTCACCATGTATATATTCAAAAAACAGGTTCACCCAGACATGAACCTGTCATGGGGACCTCCCCCCCACCACCCCCACCCCCAACTTGAAGGGCGTGAAGGTGAGTATACCCCTGAGGGAGAAGGGCATGGCTGGAAGCGTCCATGCCAACCTGACAATGCCAAACTCTGCCAAGTAGCAGTGCCCTGAGATGAACCCTAGTGAGGCGCTCATTAACTTGTAGTGGTATGGGGGTACAGACATGGGAGATGTAGATACTGGTGATGGCTTTTTGCAGGGGGGAGGGTCTGATACTGGCAATGATTGTGGGGGTAGAGGGTTTGGTGGCATTGACTGTTTGGGGAAGCAGAGGGCACAACGGGAAGGTGTCTGATGCCAGTGATGTTCTGGAGAAAGAGGGGGACTGTTTCTGGCATTGATTGTTTTGGGGGATTTGGAGGGGAGGGGGTCTGATGCCTGTGACATTCGGAGTTGGCGGGGGACAGGTGAAAGGGGAACTGGGCTGCGGGTGAGAGCCCCTGAGACTTCCATGGTGGAGGGGGAGAAATGTTTTGCTTTGCTCTGATCAGGGCACCCTTTGTAAACAGCGACCCAGTCTCAGTTTAGCTGGGCTTTGCCAGCTTGTTTCAGCCCTGCCACTCAGCATGATGGTGTGAATTGTTTTAACAAAGTGCCATAAGATCTGCAGAGAGAATCAACCTGTTTCTCTCCAGAGACAATGACACATTATCTTTTTTTGGTAAGATTCTGCTCAAAAGATATTTAAAAATTCTGTAACATTGATTGCTGGAAATTAATGTTTACTATGTATATATTAACCATTTTGTTACATTTCTTCATTGTTGGGCTGAAGTATCAGTGCGGATTTTGTCACTACCCAACATCAAGGTATTTGTGTGGCTGAATGAGATCAGCCAGGTGATGTGCTACAGTTTTAGATATGACGATGAATCCAATCTATTCAGCTCAGTGAATGCAGCGGAAATTTATTCCAGAGTGGCTCTGCAGACTCACCCAAAGAGCAGGAATTCAACAATTTGTTACTGGCCTCTTCCTCTTCCTAATGTGGTTTTAGTTATTAAAATTGGAAGTGTAATCCTGGGAGAGTGATCTGTGATCTTTTGTAGCTCAGGCCAAGAACGATGTTAAAGATATAATCGAGAACATTCTAACATATCTAACCCATTAAGTTAGGAATGCTAGGGGCAAATGTGAGAGGATACCCTGAAATTACACTACCATTTCACTTCAGACTTGGCATCCTGTATATGATGGAGAATACAATTAAAGTTATATTTTTGTGGCTTATCATTTGTTGTATAGGCAAAACTAGACAACAGTGGCACAGTGGTCACCACTGCTGCCTCATAGTGCCAGGAACCCCAGTTCAATTCCTGGCTTGGGTTACTGTCTATGTGGAGTTTGCACGTTCTCCCCATGTCTGCATGGGTTTCCTCCAGGGCTGTGGATTCCTTCTACAGTCCAAAGATGTGCAGGTTAAGTGGATTGGCCATGCTAAATTGACCCTTAGTGTCAGGTAAACGCACAGGGTGAATCCGTGGGGTTACTGGGATAGGGCCTGGGTGGGACTGTGGCTGGTACAGACTCGATGGGCCGAATGACCTCCTTCTGCACTGTAGGTATCCTATGATTCTAGAATTCTATGAAAAGAGCAAATCTAATAAACTTCTAAAAATATTGACTTCAATTTGAAAGTACCAAGGCACTCAGAGACAGAATTTAATACTTGCATGTCATGCTGTGATGTTTCGGAAACACATTTATCCACTCAGTATTATGTACTGGTGTTTGAGGAGAAAAAATGAAAATTGAGGATAGAATTCATGGTCTGGAGTTGTTAGACTCAGTGTTAAGTCCAGAAGGTTGTAAGGTGTCTAACTGGAAGATAAGGTGCTGTTCCTCCAGCTTATGCTGGGATTCACTGGAACATTGGGTGGGAACTTGAGCCCAAAATGGTTGTGAACCTGATTAACAAATATTATAATACATTTCCATATGATTAAAGACTCCTTGCTAAATATTGAACTCCTGCTGTATTGTCAAAGCGTGCCAACATGGTGAAATTTACAACAGATTCATGCAAACGTGAACTTATTTTGAACAGAAAGGTTTGTATAGCCCCTGGGGCAGAGGGACATGTTCAGGCATTGGTCTGGCAATGTCCCCGGCACAGGTTGGCGTTGCCAGGCTGGGGCCATGCCAAACCCCAATGGTGAAACCCATGGGGGAGGGGATTCATTTATATGTAGTGGCATGTGAGAGTAGGCACAGCAGATGGGGATGCCAGCGATAGCTGTTTTGTGGGGGGGACGTGGAGGCGATCGCTGTGTGGGTGGTGAGGTTGGGGGAAAAGGGGTCTGATGTTTAGAGGGGGAGGGGGTGGGTTTGTCGCCACTGATTGTTGGAGAGGGAGAAGGAATTTGATGTTTGGGGGAAAGCGGGTGTGAGTGCAGGCTCCAATCAGGGGGCGGTGAGGGGAGAAATCCTGGCCTATACTGGAATAGGATCCCACACCAGAGGCAGTCCAGGTGTTTTCTGACAATCTTGCTCTGTGCTTGGACTGTATAAAACATGAGCACTAATTTCTCCATGATAAATTTCTCCAGTGGGCTGACAAATGGCAGATGGAGTTTAATTTAGATAAAAGTATGATGATGCATTTTGGTAGATTGAACCAGGGCTGGACTTACTCAGTTAATGGTAGGGCGTTGGGGAAAGTTACAGAATAAAGAGACCTAGGAGTACAAGTTCACAGCTCCTTGAAAATGGAGTCACAGGTGGACAGAGTGGTAAAGAAGGCATTCGGCATGTTTGATTTCATCAGTCAGAACACTGAATACAGGAGTTGGGACGTCTTGTTGAAGTTGTACAAGACATTGGTAAGGCCATACTTGGAATACTGTGTGCAATTCTGGTCATCCTATTACAGAAAGGGTATTATTAAACTAGAAAGAGTACAGAAAAGATTCACTAGGATGCTGCCGGGACTTGATGGATTGAGTTATAAGGGGAGGCTGGATAGACTGGGATTTTTTTCTCTGGGGCGTAGGAGGCTGAGGGGTGACCTTATAGAGATCTATAAAATAATGAGGGGCATAGACAAGGTAGATAGTCAATATCTTTTCCCAAAGGTAGAGGAGTATAAAACTAAAGGGCATAGGTTTAAGGTGAGGGGGAGAGATACAAAAGTGACCAGAGAGGCAATTTTTTCACACAGAGGGTGGTGTCTGGAACAAGCCGCCAGAGGTAGTAGCAGAGGCGGGTACAATTTTATCTCTTGAAAAGCATTCAGGCAGTTACATGGGTACGATGGGCATAGACGGATATGGACCAAATGTGGGCAATTGGGATTAGTTTAGGGGTTTTAAAATAAAAGGGCAGCATGGACAAGTTGAGCCGAAGGATCTGTTTCCATGCTGTAAACCTCTATGATTCTATAATCCCGAGGGCCCTGGTTGAGGCAATCCTTGATGTCACTGGTTTTGAATATTCTGTTTGTCCTTACAGAATTATGGCTCTTCCTCTGGGTCCCTTGTTGGGATTTCATCCTCCCTGCCAATTTGGAAACAGTAGGTTTAATCTTGTCTGAAGCTTCCATCCCAGTAACAATGCTACTGGGGCAATTCCTGTCATTGTGTGAGGAGTAATCCTGTAGTTGAATAAAAATCGCACCAGCTTGGTCTCTAAGGATGCTGTGGGTTGCTTCTTCATGCCGAGCTTAAAAGTTGGCACCGCTCGTTCAGCCGACCCATTTGACAACAGGTGTTAAGGTGCTGTCCTAATGTGTCTGATTCCATTGGAAAGGATGAAGGTCTGAAACTTGGTGCTTGTAAAGACAATGCCATTTGCCAGAGACCAGGGCCAGAGGTATCCTGAGCTTGCAGAAACTTGGTCACAGTTTCTCAATGTTAGCATGGGAAGTGGTGGAGTTCAGACAAAGGATCTCCAAGCATTTGGAATGTGCATCGACCATAATTAAGAACATGGAACCCAAAAAAGGCCTGGTGAAGTCCACATGCAGGCACACCTAGAGCCTATCAGGCCACTCCCGTGGATGTGGGGAGGCTGAGGGGGGAGTTATCCATTAAAAATAGAAGTGGATATGGGAGGGCAGGGGGGTGGGGGGGCAGGGGGGCTGTGGGATCCATTATTGGGGAGCAGACTTATAATCTCTCCTGGGCTGGTATTCAGCTCCTGAACACAGAAAACACAAAAGCCAGGCTGTCTGCCTTCTCAGCCTACAATGGAAAAGGTGACAATCTGCTAACCAGCAGAATGTTCCCAACTCCTCAATGGGACCCTCATCCCCTCCACCACTGAGAGATTGTGTCAACAACAGCCACCCCTCCCCACACCTCCTCCCCCCCCCTAGCACTACCATCCCACACCACATGTCATTCAGAGAGTAGGGTGACACACATGTGCAGATTGACACATTCTGATACACTTTATTTCAGTTGCTTGTACTGATGTAATGGGTTGTCAATTTCAATTAGTGTTCGTTGAAAAGCCAGTGATGACAACATGAAATCTATTTTGGCTCTGATGTGCTTTTTTTTTGTATTATGAGAACAGTGCATTCCATGTAATATATGGGGCTGGGATAGCCCAGGATCAAATGATCCCTACAGCGCAGAAGAGGCTTATTCAGCCCATCAAATCTGCACTGAGCCCCTGACAGAGTATCTTACCCAGTCCCAACCCCTGCCCTGTCCCTGTAACCCCATACCTTTTGCATGGCTTATCACCCCAAGCTGATGGAGGATAGCATTTGCCTCTCCCATGGTGACACTGGCTCCCTCCTGAGACTAAGCTTCATCATTCCTACTGCTCTAGCTGGGGATAAAGTGATATGAGAATGTCAAAAGGCCTTTTCCATTGGGTCCCTGATGGCTTGAAAGCCAGAGGAAATGGCAGCAATGACTCTGGGTGAAGGTTTTAGAGCTGCCACCAAAAGGCTCCACAATATGGGCTTCATTGCAGTGTTCATGGAAATTACCATGGATTGCTGTGTTGGGATGGCTGACATGAGGGTGCTGAACAGACCTGAGTCTGTGCTGGTGAGTAGAGCTGTGTGACCAGATACACAGAAAAGCCCTGGTTTACAAACATCCAGTCTGGGGAGTCATGGTTATCTGTTACCAAAAGAGAAAATGCTGGAAAATCTCAGCAGGTCTGGCAGCACCTGGCAGAGAGAAAACAGCTGATGTTTCAGATGACCATCTATCAAAGCTGGTTATCTGCTGTGCCTTCTGCAGCAGGGCTCAGATGTGAGTTTTCTTTGGGAAAGCTGCTCCCTGGTTAGGTGGATTGGACATGCCTCTCAGTGTCCTAAGACAGTTGGGGTGGGCTAAGCTTCATCATTCCTACTGCTGTAGAATGGTGTCACCATGGGACGGGCAAATGCTATCCTCCATCAGGATGGCGGAATATTTGTTACTCTGCCAGCCTCTCAACCAGTCCCATGTTGATGTCAACTAGGCAACTGAGACAGAATGACCCAGCCATAGTTAAGATGCAAAGTTCTTTATGATTGTCCCCACGGCCATTTCAAGTCACTGGAAATGGAAATAAAATCAGGTGAGAAATATCTGCAAAGAGTTAGGCCCCAAGGAGCAGGTGGGCACCCAATGCCAGTAGCTGTCAAGGTGGCAGTTAGTTTAGTTCCTGTTATAGGCACCATCTATGGATATGTGTGGGAAATAGCAGGCAGTCACCAACAGCAGCATCATTAGGTAATTGATTCCCTGTAAGAGACAGCACTGAACTTAATAACACTGACCGCACAAACAAGTCAGACATACAGGGCTATGGGGGAATGGCCTCCAAAGTAGAACTCCCTCAGGTTCAGGACATGATCAACTGTACCCACATGACCATCAAGATCCTGCTGGTAAAGACCAGTGTTGTATGGACAGGAAGAAGTTTCACTCATTCAACTTTCTGCTGTTGTGCAAGCATCAGAAATGTTTCCTTCAGGTGTGTACTAGGTTTCCTGGTACCTCCATGATACATTCATCTGAGACAGTTACAGGTGCTGTTCATGCCATGATACAGCTCCCATGAATTTGCTTTGTAGAGCTGGCAGCTGCCATCTGTGTACAACCCCACAACAGAGGTGCAAGAGCAATACAACTGCTGCCAGCTTAGTATATGGGCCACCTCCAAGCAGCCTATTACTGCCTTATCCGATTTGGCGGGTGTGGGGAGTAGCTTCACTACTTCCCTACAATGGGTAGTCTCCCACACTCTACACAATATGATTCTACAGGGAGGGAAGGAACTGGAGGACAACGTATAAGGAATAATGCTCTGCTCCACTGAAGTGGTAGGAGGTCAATAAAAACCAGCAAGTGCCACTGCAAAACCAGCTGGAGCCCGTATTGAGGGAGGAACCTAAGTTGCCCTGATCCATGGATTCTTCCCAGGTCTCATCATTTGTGACCATTATCAATATTCCAAAATCATGTAAACTTTTGAGTTTTTAAGCAGTATTTCTCAACAGTCACATAGTGGCCCCATCTACTCACAGGCTTCTCATAGATGGAGCGCCCAATGCTGCAATGGTATGTCTCAATAATAAAGTAATGACTATGTAAAGGTGCAAAGATTATTGTTTAATCACACAAGCATACAGGCTATCAACATTGTCAAACTTCATAGAATCATAGAACCCTACAGTGCAGAAAGAGGCCATTTGGCCCATTGGGTCTGCACTGACCTCAATCCCACCCAGGCCCTACCCCCCCATCCCTACATATTTTACCCAGTAATCCCTCTAACCTACACATCGCAGGACACTAAGGGGCAATTTTAGCATGGCCAATCAACCTAACCAGCACATCTTTGGACTGTGGGAGGAAACCGGATCACCTGGAGGAAACCCATGCAGAAAGGAGAGAATTGCAAACTCCACATAGACAATGACCCGAGCCAGGATTCAAACCCAGGTCCCTGGAGCTGTGAAGCAGTGGTGCTAACCACGGTGCTTTCGTACCACCCAAACTTGTGTTTGTGAAACCAAAGCTCTTATGAGAGCTTTTCTGGACTGCAGTGGAAACAATGTGCAGGCAGGCTGTTCAGCTGTACAGCCAGGTGGATGAGATGCTCTTGGTACCCATTTTCATCGTTGAGGTGCCCATGAGGGCATTGCCACAGACACCACCAGCTTTATCCCAGGCAGCCTCAGTCATGTGGGCTTTTGATGTATCACATGTTTTCCCGTAGAGAGGCCAAAGTGACGGCATCAGGAGTGATCTTATCAACCTCAGCCCTATTTCCCCTGATTCCTTACATAGTTTACCTCCTGTCTTCACTGACCAGGAGCCAGAGACATCCAACTGCCCACACATGATTCCATGGACTATCACTGCTGTCAAAGCAGCAGAATGAATTATACATTCTGTTCATGCCATTCTACTGTCCTACCTCCAATTAGTGGGCTGTCGTATATGAGTCTCCATGAAGCTTGCTAATCTTTCATTGAACTCATACGCCCGAGACACTGTGGTACTCGTGACATAAATGGACTCATTCATTCCCTCCCCAGGGTTCCACGTGGCATCAAGGATTTCTGATTGTCTAATATTCCCATCCACTTGCCCGCGTTGTAGATGACCCCCTAGGGTCAGTATCTGTGATAGAGACTGTCCACAGCTATTGCTGTCTCTGCTCATGCCCACGTGGTGTGAAGCTCACCATGTGTTCCCTATTGTAAATATGTGTCACTTCTCTCTGCGGTGGATGTATTTGCACTGGTCAGGAATGAGTTTGTCTCCTGTGACACTATTTTCATGCATCTATTTTTCTGCAGTTGGCATGGCCTTTAACGTTGCTTGATGCTACTTTTCCAACATCAGCCCTGTGGAAGAGCTGATCTTCTACATAAGGACCTCCCATCGCTCAGTAACTGCTTCATCATCTAGCTGACCACCAATTGTGAGTCACTGCAAATGAATATACAAAATGAGGAAGCTGCTCCAAGGTGTTTTGCATGAACAGGGCAAGAAACTTTCACACTCTCTCTGCTGGACACCTATCTCATCCTCAGCAACAGCCTATCCTGCTGCCACTTTGCCAATGTCAAGGGACTCCTCCTCCATCAGTATCAATGCTGCTAGATGGGCCTATCCATTCTGAGCTCCCTCTGGTAAGGTTCTTCTCACAGGTGCCATGTGCTTGTTTTTCCAGTGAGATGCAGATAAAGTGTGTGATGACAGTATTTCTCATCACAACATCAGGAGGCACATGCACATGTAGCAATCATGACAATTTACTGTCCATGGGTTAAACTCCACATCCGCCAAAAACTCCATTCCTGTAAGGAGTGGATCTGGTCAGACAAGTGCTCAGTTTTCCTGGGCCAGGCCCTCCTGCTCAGAGATGAATCCTGCAAACAATGACTCTGTGGCTGCCAGCTGGTCATTACATCTTACTTTGCCAGACCTTAGAAAGTCACTGAAGCACTTCCTGCACTGGATCCATCTACTGTGACTGCTGACCTCTCTTGCAACTTCCATCCCTACCTGTTTAGTCTGGATGGCAGGTCTGCTCCTGCTGTTGTCAGGATAAAAAATACTCCTGTGGGCTCTCACTACCTTTGCCTCAATCAGAACCTCCAGGAAGGCATTGCTGCATCACAGGACTTCCATTGCATGACTTCCTGCTGTGTTGCTACTCCTTATTACTGCACACTCCTCAATGATACAGCCTGCCTGCTGCCACATTGATGGTTGATGGGTGTTTCTATAAATGGGACCTGTCACAGCTAGCACCTGCTTCCTGAATCCATCCCTAATCAGATGTCAATGGCGCAGAAGAACCATTGTTGGTCATCTACTACAAATTGCTGACAGACATCACACAACGACTTTGACAGACTTGGAAATACTCCCAATGTCAGCTTCACAAAGCTGCTGTTAAAATCCAACTCATAGTTAATAGACCAAAAAGAGATGAAGGTAGCGAACATACAAAAGGCTGTTTAGAAGACTAATCAGATGGTGAACTTATTTCTGGCACATTTGATTCGGATGCCTGAGAAAATGAAGAAAGTAACAGGCTTTCTGCTCAGCATTGCAACAATAATGAAACAACTTCACCTCATTGATAACAGGAATGAATTGTGAACTATTTTCTTCCTAAGTAACCAATATTAACATGGGTTAGCGTTAACATCAGGTCCAGCTATAATTGTTTGAGTTTTCCCTTTCAAGTCATGCCTTGGAAACAATATTCAAGCAACACTTCATCTCGTTAGTTAGAATTTAGAATATCATTCTCACTTTATTATCACTTGTCTAGTTTCTAATACAACTAGGGGGTTATTGAATGATCGCCTAAAATAATTCACATTGCAAAATGCAAATTGTGTGCAAAGGGTTAATTCTAAATTGGTGTAGTTGCCATTAGGTCAAATATATTATAGTGTGTTCTTATTTAAAAACAAGTATTTACCTAAACAATTATAATTTAGAAACACAATTGGAAAGTGCATGTGTGTAAAGTAATATTCATTTTTATCTCACTCTATCTTTTAGGTGGTATTACATATCATTTCCCATTTGAGATTGAGGAACTTTGAAATGTGAAACTCTGTGTAGCATGTCATTTCCCACTGCTTGCTGTTTGCTTATCTCAACTAATTATTTCAACTGGAGCAGTTTGTGTGGTTCTAATCATTATAGACCACCATTAGTTTCAATCTGTTGATACCAACCAGTCATCGAAGCAATTAAATTATGAAACAAGTTTAATTTTTGTATGCAGTTGAATCACTTTATCCATTTTCTTGGAAAAAATGTATTAAGGCCAAAATGGTTGATTGACAAAGTGCACAGAACCTGAGTTTTAACACCGAAAAGTATCTATTACATGAGAACTTTCTTCTGGCGCCAAGAGGTATTTAGGTCGTTTGCTCAGCTATTCCACAGGGGAAAGCATACTGAAAGTTGTTGATACCTGAGCAACACAACCAGGGTTTCAGAAAGTAAATGAGCTTGAACAATTATTATAAGTCATTTCCTCCAAGGTTATTGAATTTTGACTGTGTGGAAAAGCAGTGAATATTTTGACCAGAATTTTCCCCTGACAAAAGACAGCTTTCTTAAGCGAAAAGGTATAGAGAAACTTTGAAACAATAACACCAATAAGTCAAAAGGGAAATATCTGTGTAACTAATAACACTGAGAAAATATTTTTCAATGCTGGCACATGTTATTTTGAACACTGATAACTAATAAGATGGCTTCCATAAATTACTTTTCTCTCACCTTTATGCAGAGATGCTGCAATGTTTTGATTCTTGTGGCTTTAACAGTGCTGGACAGATGTTGCAACTAAGTTCTGAAATAGAAAATTCATTCTTGACTATTCGACCACACACCCTGCTTCCCCAAAGAGGGGCTATTAGGGTTTATTTTCCAAGTTACAAAGTTGTCAAAGGCTACCTATAATTATAGAAAATTGATTCATTTGTAAAGAAAGCTGCACCATTATTAAACTATTAAAGTTATCCATTAGGACAGAATTTCAGGTTGCTAAGTCAGATTCCTCAAAATCAAAAATGCCTGCAGTATTAAATTGGTCAATTACACTTCACACATTGTGCGGTTGTAGAACAATTTCAGCTTTGAATGAATGCAAACTGTGCAATGTAGAGCAGGTCTGGAGTTGCAGAAAGGGTTTAGGAAAGAAATGCACGGCCACCATCTTCACAAATAGTAAAATGTTCCACAGTGCTTCAAAGGAGCATTATCAAACAATATATGGCACTAAGCCACATAAGGATACACTGGGGCAGTTAATCAAAAGCCTGGTTAAAGAGGTGAATTTTGTAGTGTGTATTGAAACAGGGAAAAGAGGTGGAGAGACAGAGGTTTAGAAAGGGAATTGCAGAGAATAGGGCCTTGAAAGCATGGCTGGCAATGGAGGAGTACGAATATCTCAAAGGGCTGCAGGAAGTTCCAGAATAGAGAAGAGCAAAGCCATAAAGGAATTTGAAAAAAAGATGAGAATTTTTAAATCAAAGCATTGTAGGTCAGATAGCACAAGAATGATAAATGAATACAATTTGGATTTGGATGCAGGCAGCGGTGTTTTAGACAATCTCAAATTTACAGAGAGTAGAAAATATGAAGCTAGCCAGGTGTGCATTAGAACAGCCAAGCCAAACTAACAAAAGCATGAATGAAAGTTTCAGCAGCAGATAAACTCAGGCAGGGAAGGAATCGGGTAATGTTATAGTGGTGGAAATGGGTGGTTTTAGTGATGGCATGAATATGCCATTGGATTTATCTCAGCATCAAATTTGACAGCATTGTTATCAACAGATTGGTTCAGAAAGTGGCCAAGGAGTGAAATTGAGTTGATAACTAGGAAACCAAGTTTGTGGCAGGAACAGAGGACAATGGCTTCAATCTTCCTATTACTTAGTGGGAAGAAATTTCTGTTTACCAGTATGGGATATTGGACAAGCAGCGTGACAATTTAGTATTGATGCAACCAAGAGAAGTGGTGATGAGCGAGAGCTGGGTGTTTTCAGTGTACAAATGGAATGTTTTGCTGTGTTTTACAAACAATCTTTGTTGAAGGCAGTATGTAGACATGAAACAGCAGGAAACCAAAGACTGACCCTTAGGGGCTCTGTTTAGAAGATGATCAAGGATGGGAAATAAATATTCACGTACACAATATTTAGGAAAAACAAACAGAATGGCAAAGAAGTAGGCATAGCTCTGATAGTAAAAGATTACGTAAGAATAAAAGTGAGAAAGGATCAGGCCTCAGAAGATCATAAAGTAAAATCAGTTTGGGTAGAAATTAGGAATAGCAAGAGTCGGAAAGCTCATGGGTTTATTTTATAGGCTCCCATTGGGCAGCACATTAAATAACAAATTATTGGAGTTGTGACAAAGGCAACGTAATGAATGCGGGAGATTTTAGTCTTTAAATAGACTGGGACAATCGAATTGGCAAGAGTGATCTAGAAGATGAATTTACAATATTTTTGTCACAGTTTCTTGGAGCAATGCATTGCGGAATCAACCAGGGATAAAGCTATCTTAGATCCAATATTGCACATTTAAGGAGTGATAGCCTTTCCTGTTAATGAATGTACAGGGCTGGCCTGCTGAAGCCTTTATGGCAAATTGAGTGTTGCCTGTTGCTCCCTGGTCATGAGGGAAACCTATAATTACTGCAAAGCCTGTGGCTCTTTCAAGTTGACTGTGCCAGTCCATAGAAAATGCAATATACAAACCTGCCCTTCAGAACGTTGCATTTGTAAAGACCATAATGTAGTGGTGTGCAGCAGGCTGCATAATACCACTAAAATCTCAGGCTGCTTAAAAGGATCCAGCAATAAAGAAATTCAGTGCAAAAGTCACATTTATTGCCACTGGCATTGGGAGATCACAAATGCAGTTGGAAGTTAACTCCCCTGGCAGCATCTCACAGAGAGAGATCGCTGTGGCTCTGGAGAGCCTGAATCTCTACCTACATATTCGATTGTCATCAGAGCGCCTTCTGTGTTCCCCCTGCATTATGCATTATGCCTCCATCAGATGCTTCCTCCAGTAAGTCTACTGTCTTCATGCACCAACAATACATCGTGAACATCAATGTCAGATGAATTAAATTGAATAAAAGAACATGTGAGCAGCCTCAAAGTGCTTCTGTGGCAAAATGGTCACAAAATTCAACTTTGCAGCATCATGAGGTGCAGTGCTACAGAAGGCCAAAACTTTGGAATTGTGAGACAGGACCCTGCCAACTATTGGTGTTGAGGACTGCATAGAACACAGGTGTGTTTTGTGTGGACCAGAAACATGCAGGTTGAATGGATCTTGACATTAAATACTGCCTAATGCCACATTGCTGCACTAACTGCCATCTTGAGCATTCCCAGCAGATGGCCTTGCAGGATGTTCTTCAGCAGCTCTGAGTCTTCAAGGCTGGGTTTTAGCTTGTACCACCTTGGTGTGGGTGGCAGCAGACTGGCTGGTTGATGAGTGGCATTGTCAGATAGGACAGCATGTTCATGCACCAGCCTGTCACATCCCTGGACAGCATCTCAGCAATCTTCATAACTCACTGGAGCACAGGTTGCTGGTCTGCAGGGCATATGGGAACAGGGCCGAGGAGGCAATCGGCAGGAGTGGGAGGTCCCACTGCCACTGCCACTCTGCAGTTGGGATCGGTAGGGGAAGGATGGAGGCCAGCAATCAGGCCATTCTGGGAGGAGGGACCAGGCTGCTGGGGGTGGGGTGGGGGGTGGTGTTGGCACTATGGGAGGGGGAAAGGGAAGATACTGTGGGGGAAAGAAATCTGTGAGGAGGACGCTGAAGATCATGACAAGCCAAGAGGGGGGATGTTGGGACTGGGCCTAGGAATAATCGAGGGCCGCTCTCTTTCCACTCACGTTGTCTGCATCTTAAGACTTGAGTAGCAGGTTAGGTGTAAAGACTCACATTCTAATCAGTAATCTGTAAACTACGTGTGCTGTTATATGCTCTGTCTGAGGCCAGAACTCTCCATTCACCTGACGAAGAGGCAAACCCCAAAAGCTTGTGAGTTTCCAATCAAATAAATTGGTTGGACATTAACCTGGTGTTGTGAGACTTCTTACAATAATCGAGGGACCAGCAATCAGGCCATTAGGGGAGTGGAGAGCCGGCATTGCGGGAGTCATGGGGCTAGCCAGCAATCAAACCAGCCAGTGATTGGGAGGCTGGTGGTGTAGGGCCAATCTTGGCACTAACAAATAGGCGCATGCACAATGGCCCACTCAGTGCACTGACTTCAGCATCTCCAGCAGGAATAGGCCCCACCCCTGAAATGTAATGAAATTCATGCTGGTGGCCTCTGCAGTGCACAGAGTGTGGGAAATACTTCTCTGAACTCCCACCATTGAAAAAAACAGTGTGAATTACTCCAGTTTTCAAGCAAATTGGACACTTAATTTTTTTTTGGCAGAATTTCTCTGACTCGTCAATGCAGTATTGAGGGAGCACTGCATTGTTGAGGCACTGCCTTGCAGATGTGATGTTAAATCAAGGTCCTTTTTATTTGTTCAGGTAAACATAAAATATCTCATGGCAGTGTTAACAAAAGAGCAGAGATAGTCTTCCGGAGCCCTGGCCAAAATGTATCCTTAACCAGCACTAACGAAAGAAGGTACTTTATTCTTTGTGGCTGTGCTTTGTATGTGAAGTGACTGCCACATTTGCCTGCATTTGAGTCCAGACCCACAGCAATGTGGTTTTAATGTCCCTCTTAAAGTGGGTTAGCAGTCCACTCAGTTCACGGACAATTAGGGGTGGGCAACAAATGCCGGTATTGCCAGAAAAGTTCACATGCCATGTAAAAATAAGAATAAATAAATACAAGTTCTTTAATCTTAATTTTTTTCTTTCCTTAGCTCCATATTTTAAATAAGAACAAATACTCAAAGAAATTGATGCAAAGGTCTCATCTCCAAATTCTACATTTATTAAAAAGGTTCATTTTAATTTTACCAAGGCTATAATCCTTTTGATTTTCTTTTTAAATTTACCAGGTTCAATTTCAGCCTTGGGTGACTGTGAGAAGTTTGCATGTTCTCCCCGTGTCTGCGTGGTTTTCCCTAGGTTCTTTGGTTTCCTGCCACAGTCCAAAGATGTGCAGGTTAGGTGGATTGGCCATGCCAAATTGTCCCTTAGTGTTCCAAAATTAGTAGATTACAGGGATTAGTGAGATAAAAACATGGAGGGTTGCAGCAATAGAATGGGGGTGGGCCTGACTAAGATGCTCTGCCAGAGAATCAATGCAGGCTCGATGGACTGAATAGCCTTCTCCTTCACTGTAAGGATTCTATGATTCTAAAATGCTTATGAAATTAGTTTTTTAAATTAGCTATTTAATCCAGGAAAGCTTGTTTTGGTCAAAGATGCATTTACAATAAACATAATGCTAGAGATAATAAGTAAGTGAACACTTACCTCCAAGTGCTTCAGAAAGGTTTTTAAAACAGTTAACAAGCTTATAATATTTACAACACTGCCCCATGAGGCCTGTTAGTCTGTAATATATTACAATTCCAGTGGAGTAAACAGTGAGGTGGCATGAGCTGAAAAACTTTGCAGGCAAAAAAAGAAACAAATCCCATCAAAATTATTTATTTAGTAAATACAAAATTAGTATCAATTCATTTTCCTGATGTTTGGTTGCAACTCCACTTGATACTTGTGCTCCTTGGTTAGAGTGTTGACCAGGTTTATAAAGCAATTGAACTATGACCTTGATAACTGTTTCCCATAATACAACAGTTACAAGAGCAGACTGGCCAAATGGAAAATTAAGAGACTTCCCAAGTAGCCCATTAATAATTCAGTGGTCCTGTACTTTTCTGTGAGAATCCCAAAGAACATTGAGCACTTTCATGGGGACCAGTCAGCCCCTGAACAGTCAGATTGTCAAATCTGGACAGCTATCCTCTCTCCTCTTTAGAAAGGCAATACAATTTGCCTGTCTTAATTGTGCATGTTCAAAGATGATAACTCATAAATCGGTTAAATTTGAAACTGCATTAAAAATACATGTCCAGAAATGGTACTTGTTAAACAGGCAATTTACTGTAGCTTTTGGTATTACACACATGCATGATTCGAAAATGTGTGAAACCCATTAGAGGATCTTTATATTTAAAATGGTTCTCTCTTCCAAACCAAAGAAAATAAAAAAAAGTTGAACTAGATTAGTTATCCATACTAATCTAGTTCAGGTATAAAGCCTGCCCATAAATCCACATCAGCAAATTTGCAAACCTTGATCGGGAATACCAGGGGCATTTGGGTTCTACAAGTTTTCCATGATCATTAAATGCCATTTAACCAATGCATTCTAATGGAGGTCATGGAAATATAAGCCCATGTTTCAATCCCCTGGGTCAAAAGATTACATAAATTCCATCTCATTACCTTCTTGTAGGCATTATATCAGCTCCACAATAAAAGAGGTTGAGCTTTTAGCACACACATGCTAATTGTCATAAAAGTACATGGAACAACACAGCAGTGACATCAATATTATTATTGTGTCATTCACCTGATGGATTTGGCCATGTAAGATGGAAGTTTAATTTCTTTTTTTACACTGCTGGCAAATTCAGTGGAATAAAACTATTAAGCCACGTTGATTTCATTTGCTCCATTACTGAGCAATTTGGGAGTTCACGAAGGTAACCCAATTATATCGCCAATTTTGCACTGATGCTTAGTTGTTCCAGGTGTTTGAGCATGTGAAAATAGTAGTATAACCTAGGAGTTATGCCAGCATACTGCCACTAGAAATTGTGCAACCACTTTTAATAGTTGTCCTCGTACTTTTAATAAGTTGGCTCATACCATCTGGCTGCGCCAAATTGCATTTTGAAAGTGCTCAGGCAGAACCTCTTGGGAACTTTCATTCATCTCAATGTTCAGAAAAGGTAGATTCTCCTGCAATGTTAAAAAACAGCTAGCTGGGAGAGGTGGTCTATGTGTCTCAGCGCACAAAGTTGGTTTTATACTAATGGCATTCGTCAACTGAGCATTTTCCTCTCTTGAACTAGGATCTGTGACATTATATTTTTGTGACAGATTTTGAATGAATTTGGCAATATTAGAAGTGTTGTGGACCAGTGAATGCATGTTTGTACAAAAAGAACAGTGATTAATGGGAACTAAGTGAAGTCTGACAAAATTGTCCATATATCATAAAATCAGTGTTACAGAACTGAAGCAGGCCATTCAGCTCATCACACAAACATAATGGCATGTATTTTGCAATTGAAGTAACAGTTGTGTTATCAGCACTCACCGTTAATAAGGAATAAATCTCTTAGCAGCTCCTAACATCCACATCTGTGCAGTTAGACATGGAAGTCAAGGAACTCTGGCCAACATGCCTTACTCCTCCAGAGTGTTGCTATACCAGTACCTGACTGAGAGCTTCACCATTGAAACACATGACAGAAGTAATGCTGCAGTATTTACTCACTAGATGTCCAGTAAACAAATCAGAATAAAAGAACTTGTCCATTTAAGTGTTAACATTTTTCTTAGCTGCGAAATAAGTCTTAATTATTGCCAGATAACCTATTTAGCCCAGAAAATCTACTTTTACAAATGTGGTATTTCATTTCTTTAGATTTTAATTGTTGTTGGTTTTTTTTAATGTTTTTGCTTTTACTTCTTCTTTCAGTCTCCTGGATTTCTCTTTTCCATAATTCCATCCTTTTTTTAGTTTGCTTTTTGTACATGATTTCACACTGAATAAATTATTCCAATTGATGCATATTGTTTTTAACATGCTCATTAGGATTTTTCAAACAAATTGGTTGTCTGGTCCACACAAGTCTCAAATCCCCTGTAGATGATGCCACACTACTTTGACAATCTGATAACTTTAATTTAGCTGTAAAAGCCCGTGGAACTTCTGTGGACAAGTAACCATAATGTATGATGGACCCCATTTATTTGCCATTGACTGCAATTATAAAGAAGAGGAAAAATCAGTTCATCCAACCTGTCCCTTTCCAAAATGGTACAACCCCTTCACAATTATCTAGACCTTTCATAGTAACAGTTCTGGGAACAGAAGGGGCAAAAAAAACACAGAAATAAGCTTTTGACAAGTCTTACACAAACAACCCTGGGAAATTCTTCTGTGATTCCTAAAAACAATTAGAAAAGCTCCACAAGACTACAATAACTGGCGTTGCCACCTGGCTTCTATAACTCCAGGTGTCTTTCATGTGCAGGATCTTTCCTGAGTCAATTTGGGGAGCCTGAATAAGTCTTAGTTATCTGCACATTCCAGGAATTTAGACCAGAACTAAGTGACTGATGGACATGTCCTATCATTTATTCTAACTCACTGTCCCCACTTCCTCTGTTGCCTGTCTAGATCAATAATCTGTCCACTTGGAAGGAATCTAATTATTTTATTAATTTAAAGATGTTCAATGTATCCTATTGACGTCTACGCTTTTACAGCATAAAATGTTTCAGTTTGATAAGTTTGTCCTGATAAAGATCCTTAAACTTGACATAAGTTTCTGGAACTCACTTTAGAGCTCAATAATTCCTCACAATGTTAGCAGATCAAAATGAGACACAGTACGCCAGTGCATCCAGACTAGGACAGTATGTACGCTGAACTGAGAGTAATTTATTGCCTCAGCTATATATCCGAACACACTATTCACTTTTGCAACAGCTTCCCAACACCAATCGTGGGTCCTCAATGATTTATTAAGTACAATCCTTAGACTCTCTCTCACTTTACAGCCATCATCATACAACCTTATCTGATGTACTGATATGTTTGGAATTGCTTCTAGTCTGTTGGACCATGCTACACTTGTCTACATTAAAAGATAACTGTCACATATGGGCCCAATCCCACACATTGCTAGATCCATTACCAGACTTATATAGAGCCTAAGTTATAAATTATTTTATGTAGCATAGTTTCAGCCATAAACATTTGGACTGTTTCCCCAAAGCTTTCATTCAGGTAATTAATAAAGATAGTGAAAAGCAAAACATTCAACATATCAATAGTGACCAGTTCCCTCACAAAACTGCTACCATTAACAGCTATGCTCCATCTATGCAAACTCAACCAAATAATAATAACGCCAAATGTCTGCCCACATATTCTCACATATGACTCTTTTTTTTGTGTGGCACTTTACTATAGACCTTTTGAATACCTATGAACTGAATGTCTACCAGGAAATGTAACTTCCCCATAATATTCTATCAAGTTGATAAGCTAGGACCAGAAATAAAAAAACAGAAGATGTTGGATAAATTCAGTATCTGTGAAGAGAGAAACAGAGTTAATGTTTTGAGTATGACACTTCAGTATGACACTTCTTCAGAACCCTGATTTCCAACACCTGCAGTATTTTGCTTTAAATTTAGGTGAGATAGAACCTCCCTTTCCAGAAGCTATATTGTTCTCGAACCATGCTCATCATGTTAGTTGCTAATCTTTCTAGATTATCATATAATACATCTTTCTAATACATTCTAACAATTTGCTAAACTACTGATGAATAATTTCCTTTTTCTAATTCACTGCCCTTTTTAAATATAGAATAAAAAGGAAGACTTGCATTTATATGGCACACTGACTGACCTCTGGACATCCCAAAGCCTTCACAGCTAGTGAAATACTTTTTTAATGTAGCCAATGTTAGAATATAAAAAAACACATCAGCTAGTCTCTGCACAGATAATGATAATCTGTTTTTTCAGTGACGATGGTTGAAGGATAAATGGGAGAAGTCTCGTGTTCTTTTTTGAATGGTACCCACGGAATCTTTTATGTCTACATGATGTCATATGGAGCCTTCATTTAACAATTCACCCATCATTTTCTAACTCCCTTAGAATGGCATTGAGTATGACCCCGGATTTTGAAAACACAACCTTCAAATAGAAGGGCGCTACGGGGTTTTTGATAAGCGAGGGGATTAAGGGTTATGGGGAGAGGGCGGGAATGTGGAACTGAGCCACAACAGATCAGCCATGATCTTATTGAATGGCAGGGCAGGCTCGAAGGGCTAGATGGCCTACTCCTGCTCCTATTTCTTATGTTCTTATGTCGTACAACATGGGTCACTTTCAGTACATAGGAACAATCTCAGTAATCTGTTCAAGATATCAGATATTAATTCACACACTAGACTGAAAAACCTGGAACCAGTTTGCATTTATTTTTCCATGTTCAGTTTTAGCATCACCTCAATGCAATGACATTGGTGGCTCTATATCATGACATTGGTGGCTCTGTATCATGTTTAGCATTGAAGATTGATGCCCTATCCTAATGGGTTCCTTTGCCTGAAAGCTGATAACAGATTTGCACAATAGCTTGACAAGCATGCACATAAATTGCTTCTATTCTATGCTGCAGGCCATTGGTTCCATTTAATTGTCCATTTACACATCAAATATAATCTCTTCATTTGTTTTATTCTGTCCTTCTAGAATTCCAGTGTTCTTCTCTCGCCCCCTTTTTCTTTGTCCGAATGTAATTTAAGTTTGTTTACTTGGTTTGTCCGGAAAATACCCCCAGTGTTCTTCTCTACACAAGCCACCAAATCGAATTCCCTTCATCTTTTGACTCCTAATCTCTCAAGCAGTTTATTTTCAAGCAGCTAATTCCATTTTAAACAGATTAATCAGTCATTCTTCAAAACTCATTTGTGCAGAAAATTCCACATTCTAATTGTTTCTGGTGGAAAGTTCTCTTAAATTCTCCTTCAATTCTTTTTATATTCATTTTAAATTGTTCCTAACTTGCTGACTAATGGAAACAGTTAAGCACTGGTTAACTCATCATAACCCTTGATAATTGAATTCTTATGTTCTTAGATTTCTCAACCTGAAAATTTTTTTTATAACTTATCACTGGCAATGCAATAGTAAAATACATTATACCTTTTCAATTGTTTTTATCTCCTTTCTTTAATAAGCAGCTAACTTATAGCTTGTACAAATTCAATATCACCTCCTTGTCTTTGTATTCCATTCCTCTGAGTACAATGTTGAATATCTTCATGTGCTACCTACTTCAATGAACCACGTTTCTGTACCAATGTCCCTCTTTATCTCCTACATTTTCTCCTCCTGACTACATTGCAGCCTTGGTACAAACATAGACAAAAGAGATAAAGTCAAGAGTTGAAGTGAGAGTGACTGCCCTTGACATAAAAGCTGCACTTGACTGAGTGTGTCATCAAGTAGTCCTAGCATAACTGAAGTCAATGGGACTCAGGGAGAAAACTCTCCACTGTTTGCAGTCATATCTGGCACAAATAAAGATGGTTGTGGCTGTTGGAAGTCAGCAACCTCAGTCCCAGATATCAAGTCAGGAGTTTCTCACGATAATATCCAAGGCCCAACCATTTTCAGCTGTTTCATTAATCACCTTCTCTTCATCCTAAGATCAGCAATAGGGATGTTAGCTGATGACTGCACAAAATGTGCAACACCATTTGTGACTCCACAGATGAAGCAGTCCATGCCCGTACGCAACAAAACCTGGGAACATTCACACTTAGGCTGACAAGTGGCAAGTAACACTTGTGCCATGCAGGTACCAGGAAATGTTATCAATAACACAAGAGAATCCAAATATCTCCCTGTTACATACAATGGCATTAATGTCACTGAATCCCACCCCACCCCCCAACCCTCCAGCATTGTGGGTGTTACCATTGACCAGAAATTGAACTGGACTGACAATATAAATACTGTGGCTACAAGAGCAGATCAGAGGCTGGGAATCCTGTGACAAGGAGCTCACCACCTGACTCAATAAAACCTGCCCACCATCTACAAAGCACAAGCCAAGAGTGTGATGGAATACTCTCCACTTTCTTGGATGAGTGCAACCCCATCAAGAAGCTTGACATCATCCAGGACAGGATGAGTGGCACCCCATCCACCACTTCCAAAATTCACTCCCTCCACACCTGATGCACAGTGGCAGCAGTGTGTGCCATCTACAATTGCAACAACTCACCATGATTCCTTAGACAGCATCTTCCAAATTCAAGTTCTCTGTCACCTCGAAGAACAAGGGCAGCAATTCCATAGGAACAGTTCTAGCTGCAAGATTCCTCCCAAGAGCGACTCACCATCCAATCTTCCAAATATGTCTATCTGTTGTTGGATCAAAACCTTGGAACTTCTTTCCAGCACAGTGGATGCACCTATACCATTGGGGTTTATAAAGTTCAAGAAGGCAGCTCATCACCAACTTGTTAATGACAACGAGAGATAGGCAAATAACATTGCCCTCGCCAGTGATCTCTATGCCTGTATTATTTTAAAATTACCAATTAAGCAATAATTCCTTTTTTTTTGCTTCCAGGATCCAATGCTGTACTTTACAACTTACCACACGGAACAGCATTTGCCATCCTGTTAACCTATCTTCCTTCTGTAGGGAACCTTTAAGATAAGGAGACGTCAATCTCTGAACATGGGTCTTTCAAATTATTTCAGATAATTGGTGTGGGAGTTTATCTCCAATCATCATCTGGACTCAATTGACTTCATTAAGTCACTTCAGTATAATTTTATTTCTATTTTAAAGCATTTTAATACCCGAGAAAAATACCTTCGGTTTCCACCCTTCCCGAAATCTAGTTATACCACACAAATTGAAAAAAGTGATGATTGTGGGGAAGCAATGGACATGCGACTGTAAAGTGATCTGTACATTAAACTCTGGGTGATATCGTTTAAGTAATGAAAGTGGAGTCAACAGGTTTCACATTTAAAATGGGAGCAGCATCAGTAGAAATATTTGCAGGTTTTCAGCGCACTATTTATGTTCCCTCTGATGTAGGGACTGTTTCTGCTCTCACTCGTTGAGTTTCTTTGCAGATGTGTACCGTACACATGGGGTTTTAGAAGGCCGCGGACGAGTCCTTGAGTTTCTGAATGAATCGGGTTCACTATTTCTCGGGATCTCTGATTGGCTGCATAGCACCGTAAGGGCATTTCTTAATAATGTTATCCACCCCTTCTGCTCTACAAGACGAACCCGTTTATAACAGAGGTGTCCTGATTATTAGATGAGCTTCAGTGAAAGTCATCCTGTTAGTCTTCAGGTATTTCCAGGCTAATCTGAATTGATAGGGATACAACACTGCACATCCGGAAAATTATTTGCACATAAAACATAAATGACACCGCGTAGAGAAACCATGCCCTAAAATAAAACATGCAGTAGCTAAGTGATTTGTAACGGTAAAGGCCATCAAAACACTTAAGACATGTTTTCCCTCACTGCAACAAAATCTACAGGAGTAGATTAACAATTGGCACATGGCTGGATGGTTAGATCGCTATCCCAATGGCTGAAGGCTCAGAGGAAGTCATTGAAACCCCTTCTGATCGTTTCTCCGAGTTTGGACACGATTCTAATGGGATTGGAATTTGAACGTCGTCTCTCGTTACTCAGACCTTTACAGCACTAAACATATAATTGATGGCATCAATGTTCCGTTAGATAATTGTTAGCTGAAGAATAATTTTTTTCAATGCAAATGAACTTTCTTCATCATTACATCGAATGTCTGCATTATGATGTTCCTCTTCCTGCTCGATTTACAGAGCAGCGAGGGTGCAGACTGTAACGTGCCACTTATAAACGCTAATGTGTTTTTGTCAAAAGCAGTAATCAGTATCTTCGAACCAATGTGAAATATCACTGGTGTCGTCTTATTTGGCCGAGAAATGGAAAAAAGACGCTTGGAGTGTCTTTTGTTGAGACATGGTGTAATTTTCTGAGCAATTGCAACCTTTTTTGGATTACCATATCAATGTTTAAAAGGACACCACACATCCAATTCAAACTAAACCTTCTGCAATATATTTGGTATAATGATGAAATGTTATTCCTATGCCGTTCTCCTTACAATGAATACAGACACACAGATTACAAGTCTGATTTTAGCACAGGATAGATTCATAAGAATGATTTTCAGATAAGGCGCTTTTGTTGCTGCATCTATTTCGCTATTTCCATTGGAGCAGCGAAGTGCATAAAGTTCAAAATTTGAAGAAAAAACGTTTTGAGTTTTTTGGGGGATAGGAGTTAGTGGAAAAGACTATCGGTAGAAAATAGCTAATATTTTAAATATGGCTTCGCAGCATAGGCAATGATCCAGGCACACAGCATCATAGGTTTTAAGGGGAAATTATATGAAGAGGAACGCACAGGACTCTGGGAAGAGCAAGGCGGTGGGAATGATTTGGGGTTATTGAAACTTTTTTTATTCTATAATGTTATAATTTATATTTTTATTATTTTATTATTAAAATGTATTTTATAATTCATAATTTTTGCATTAGTATAACAAATTTTTACTTGTTACACATTGAAACCTGATTTGGTTAATTTGATACGTTTCCGTGTGCACTATTGTACAATATTCACGCTATAAGGAAATAAATCTAAATAGATCTTTCTAATGACACTAAACAGCTCCGTAGCTTTGCAAACAGTCCAACCCTCTAGGTGTTGTTAGTTCGCCGGCATCACATGCAATAACAAAATTCGTTTATAGTTCAACATTCTGTGTGGTCAGCTTTTCATTCGCAATTTCCGATCATCCTTAAAACCTGAGAATGATCTTTAGTTTGTATATTCGTCCGAAATATCTATGGCTTAATCCAGGCGTCATTCTTGTAAATTACAAATTTCTGATAGAAATGGAGTGATTGTGTAACTGTCACTTATTTAAATTTAAACCGTTTAATTTATCCTCTGCAACAGATTGGTGAACAGGAATTGCCGGCGTGGACATGCTTTAGGTCCACGTGTAGCAGGTTAGAGTGCTTGGGTGTAATTAGTGGGGGGCTGCAGTTTGTTTAGAAGTTAGCCTCTGGAGTATTTATCCATACCTATGTCCCTAGAAAAGCAAGCTTGACCTCACTGGAGACCCTGGACCAATCGATTTTCTGCTTTCTTAAGACTTTGTCTCGGTAGATGTAACTGAATCTGAAAAACGTGGGGCAGACGCAGCATCCAGCATTTTGCGATATTAAGTCATTCATTGATTTCCTTGGTCAATGGAGAGTTCCCATTCTCACGTTTGCTTCGGAATGTTCGCAATTTGTGGTGTTTTAATCTCTGCCCCTTTCAGACAAAATGTTAATAGAGAAAAAGCTGTCACTATCAAAAGTAGCCGTGCACCCGAGAAAATGTCTGTGAAGTACATGCGAAAAGTACTTTGTCAATAAATTGTTACGAGTTTGATTAGTTTTACCTTTGTGCACACATTCACCCAAGTCTACATAGGCTTTGTTTCAAATAGATCTATCGTCATCAAACTTCTCGCAATAATAATTTAATCCGAAACAAGTTTCTGCACCAAGTTCTCTAACAGAAGCCTTTTTTTTATATAACTCACACTAGATGAACATACCGTATAAAGAGTGTTTTCTTTCGTTTCTTTCATAAACTGACCATTTTTAAAAGTGAGGTGATTCATTTTGTGAATGTAGTCGACTCACATAAAGTATAATCCATTATTTCTGTTGTCATATAAATTATCCGGATATTACCATTTCCAGTATTAGGTCAAAAAGGTTTCCTAGTTAAAACCGTAGAAACCAATAAGGTCTCCTTTACTCTGGGGACCGGGGGGCGGGGGAGAGGAGAGTGTGTTTCCATTTCCACACGATGATTAATTGAAGGGACTTGTTCCCTCTCCTCTAATAGGTCCTTGTGATGGCACTCTTTGGTTCCGTTCGCCGCCAGAGATGTGGCCAGAGTCCTGTACTGTCCCAGCGGCCGGTTATTGAAGAAAACCCAACATACGAAAGTAAGATTCGAATTCGTTCTGGACTCGATAGGATCTCTACAACTGTTTACAAAATCAATCAATTCTGCCATAAATCTCCAGGAAAAGGTCGCTTCAGAACACACCTGCACAAACAATCAGGGGTCTGCCAACATTTTCAAATCTTCAGAAATAAATGTCATGCATTTAGATAATAAAATACGTTGCAACGCTTTAAACAAGACAATATGTTGCATCTTTCTTCCTCATGTTCAATTAGATGCATTTGTATTTCCGTACAATAATAGTGCGCGTGCTACACACAAGGTATGTCAAACTTGTTAAATAAAATATTAATCACAAGTCTTAATAAATAATGTTGCAGAATGAGATTGGTGGTAATTTCTTGATCTCACCTTTAGCATTGTAGAGACATGAATTAATATTGAAGGAATATAAGCGAAATGTGTAAGCCTAAGACATCAAACAGTAGAACATGCAAAACAGAAATCACATCAATACAAGCAGGACAGGGGTTTATTCAGAAAACAACGAAACGAAGAATTACATTAAAGAACTACAAATAATTTAGGGTAAACCATTTTTGCGTTTGATTAATGTTGTCCCAAATTCGTTATTACTTGACGGTAATTAAAGCTGCGATTCTTTAGTCATGGAGACATTTTTTTCGGGAAAATATAGCAAGTTACATACTGATAAATATCAAAGATTCTAAATGGAGTTTGACTTGTTTAGGATTGGACAGGTACAATGCTGTCCTAAAATTTGAGAAAAGAGCTGACGTTTCGAGTCCAAATGACCCTTTGTCAAAGCTTCGAAACGTCAGCTCTTTTCTCACCTTACAGATGCTGCCAGACCTGCTGAGATTTTCCAGCATTTTCTCCTTTGGTTTCAGATTCCAGCTTTTGTCCTATAATTTAATGGCTAGTAATTGAAGATAATTAATGCAAAATATATGTTTAATTAATGCAAAATATATGTTTCATTCATTGAGATTAAATTGTTCCTATTTAATTAATTGTTCCATTTACTTGATGAGGTATCTTTATCCATATACTTTACAAATGATTAAAAAAAAACAAATGAAGGGGAGGTATCTGATTTATTTTTAAACTGTTACGGTAGCATTCACCTCTTCTCTGAATGAACCATTTAATTACACTACTTTAAACCGATTGATTGAAGGCTTCCAATTCAATCCCAACTCAGATGGCGCATACCATTGAAGTGAATATCTCAGTGTCAACTGGAAGTTCAGACTCCAGAAGTAAATGTAAGGATCGGGGGTTTGTTGACCGGTCTTTAATAACCTGAAACAATAAGCACGCAAGAAAACTCTTTTTCTTCGTGTATTTGTGGGATATGACTGTCAGTGTTTGCTAATCCCGTCTTTGAATGGTTAGATCCAGATACTTCCTGTTTAAAAAATGACATGAGAAGCCGTCAAAGCCACTGGGGGTGGGGTCTATTTTTCCGACAAAGGAACTTTTTGCGTCTGTCTTTAGTATTTAACAAATTTGAGGGGGGAGCCCTTTTCATTTGAGGTTCATTTCAGTTTTCCAGAGGATTGGTGCCATGTCTACTGGATCTGTCAGTGACACTGAGGACATGCGGGAAATAGAATTGCAGGGAATCCATCTCCAGTGTAACGGCTTCAAACACGAGTCCAACGACACTGAATTCTACATCTCGGCTGAAAACACCGACGAATCGAGTTCTGACAGCGGCTCCAAGAGAAAGAGGCGAGGGAGTATCAGGAAAAAGCAACTAGCCAAGCTGGGCAAGGAAGGGAAACAATCGCAGAGGAACGCTGCCAATGCTAGAGAGAGAGCCAGGATGAGAGTGCTGAGCAAAGCCTTCTCCAGATTAAAAACTAGCCTTCCCTGGGTGCCATCAGATACCAAACTCTCCAAACTGGACACGCTCAGACTGGCAGCCAGTTACATCGCACATTTAAGGCAAATCTTAGCAAATGATAAATATGAAAACGGATTCGTCCATCCGGTAAATCTGGTAAGAAAATGCGGATGCTCCGTAAATCAGAAATTAGTGGGAATCTATTTTTATAACGACCTCAGTGCATAAAGCGTAAATAGTATTCAAGATCGACACGGGAGTGTTATAGTGTTCTATACGATCCATTTTCTTATTTACAACCTGGCTAAAATCAATATCAGCACTAAGTTAATAACTAGCCACAACATAAATATACTTTTAGACGTAGATGTTGTACTTTGCAAAGAACTGACTATTTTATGCCATTCGATATAAGTGCTGCTGTAATAAATAACTTCCCATCAATTATTTTGCGCCGGACCTGCTTCCAAGATTCCACGCGCTTCTACATTCCACCACAAAGAGGAAACTCCACTGACCAATCGCCATATATTCTTAGCTGGTGGCCAATCTTAGAAAACAGACAGGTGCGCCTTTACCAGCTACACAACACTCCCAAAACTTAACTAAAAATAACGGACGTATAAATCTGTTGACACAATTCCAGAACTCATCTGGGATGATATTAGTTGCACAAAGTTATGAAACAAATTCGAGCTGTCCCACACAAACCTCACCTTTCCACAAAACTCGAGAAAACAAAGTGGACACCTTCGGGAATGTTTTGCCAATACGCCGCGACCAACGTTTGAGAAATGTTCTCTGTGGGGGTATTTGAAGATAAGAAACGTCAGGCTTCAGTGGCAGATATCATTCAGATAACATGGTTAGTTATGTTATGTTAGTTAGTTATTACGTTGACTAGATCTGGAGACAGATTTCGTTCGCTGTCAACTCCGAAAATGGCAACTATTCAAACGCAAATTATCCAGTAGTTTCTTATATTTTGATAGTTACTATTTAGATAATTTTCCATGGTAATCCTTTAAAAGATTAGACCTTTTGTTATTTTCTTTAAATGGCGAGATAAAGTACTTCAACTTCCAAATAATGTTTAACTTGCCTTTATTTCCCTTTTACATAAATACTTATTCATTTTAAAAAGGGCTATTTTGTGAGCTAATACCATTGTATATAGATTGAAAATACAACATCCAATGTCCCAGAACCGTGTCTTCTACACGGTTAATAGCTGAGTCATTCTCAGGGGTAGTCACTGGGACTGAGTGGGACAGCTGCATCTTGTAAGTACGGATCTTAAAGGATCGACATTGTTTTGGAACTGGTGGAGGAAAACACTTCCTGCATTTCGATTCGATTGGGATGTTTACAGGAAGCTAGTGTTATTGAAGAGATTTCTTCAAGTCCGGTAATATTTGGGGGAAAAGGGATAATACTACTTCAAATATTAAATCCTGCAGGCAGCATTTCTCAAATTTCTGAAGGAGAGTTTCAATGTCTCATTCTGGGTCTGGAACACACTTTTAAAAGTTGCATTCGAAAGGTCAGACTCAAAATACGGAGCATTACTGAAACGTCTTCAGTTGCGACTCAAGATGAAATATTTAAAAGTCCTTAGTTCAAAAGCAAACAATTCGCTTTTAGACTTTTATCTTCCAGAGAACAGTTTGATATCTCCGCAGGTTTCATTATTTACAAGATATCTTTAATAAATGTTTGTGTATTTCCAATCGTGTAACACCATATAACCAAGAAATGGTTGGTAATTTTAATATGATGGTCTTAGAATTTATGAATGGATGTGGACATCGCAGCATCCTTTTCTGGCTGTTAGCCCGATTACCAAAGGTCCGTTTCACCGTTCAAATCTGCCGCTAGATGATAGCCAAGCCACAGCAGTTCCGACAATTATTTTCTGTATTAAGTTTATTGCATGTTGTATGGGATTGATTTTCTGTGTCCCTTTCGGGTGTTACTTGATGCAGAATTGATGGAACTGAGTTCAAAATCTGAAGCAAAAATTTAGAAAGGCATTGCCTAATTGATAGCGTTTGCGGGGCAGTGGGAAGTAAATTGTTCTTCGCTCTCTGTCATTCAGGGCCATGTGTATATTATTTCAACCTTCATATTTCACATTTCAGACCTGGCCTTTCGTGGTTTCGGGAAGATCAGATGTAGACAGCAAAGACCTCGCTGCAACGGCCAGACTGTGTGGGACTACAGTCTAGCAGTACCAGCCAACGCCCACTTCAACTCCCTTCATGAGTGGGTTTCAGTCCCAATAGGAAGTGTCAGCAGCCCATCACGTCTCCCTTTTTTTGAAAAAAATCGTGTTTTAACTGCATGCTTTGCAGGACAAAGCTCTGACTCACGGCATTAAGAGTGGGTGAGGGAGTGGGAAAAGATGCACTGTCGCTGCCGTAGCAGGATCTTCCAGAGGGCTGCTGAAGATATACAATGGACACACAATATGGACCAAGTATGCACGTTCCGTTACACAGCATAGGGTCAGGCCCCAACATGTTGCCCTTCACGCACTGAAAGCACATTCAGTATTAAAACAAATAATAATTTAGGGAACTAGCAATGTTATCTAGCGATATAAAAATTGTAAAATAATGACCACAATAAGCAGAAGGGAGAAACCGCTTTCCAACAGTATTGCAGAGTTATTTTTACAATCTTGTGTCTTGCAGAGTGGATACTTTGTTACAAATTGGTATTTTGCGTGTCCCTCACGCGTCTTCAGCCTTATTTTATGTGGTTATGCTTTATTCTTTAAAATGTACATTTTGGGTTTTTTTATGAAAAACGGTTTTCGCTGTAGCTTTATTTGAAAAATAATTTTTATAAGCGGAAACAATAGCACTTTACATGTTTAACATCAAAATGTTAGTTACTGGAGGATTTTATATTGAAAAGAGCAATGCATTTAAGGTTGTTCTCTTCAATTCCTACATTCCTGTGGAAATGTTAACTCAGATATCCAAACGTATAGTCCCGTTCCATCTTAACGAAGGTGGCCCCAGTTGGTGGAACTACCTTTTAGTTTTGAAACTTGACTGATTATTTTATTTCTAGTTTTGTATAAATATTTAGTTCAGTTCTGGTGAATTTTTATGATGAAATAAATGTGTATTATCTACAAAATGAACTGCAGCAACTTGCTTAGCACCTCCCAAATCTGCGACTTGGAAATACCATCTTTTTCCATGTTCCCCACCATTTGTTGTCTATTCCAATCTGGCTTCACATCATCAATGCTTCATTGTCAATGGACCAAAATCCTGGAACTCTCTATCAAACAACACCAGGGAATGCATTCACCATAAGGAGTGTACAAGGACTTCACCCAGCACCACCTTAATGCTCACTAGGGTTAAATGCTGCCTTTGCCATTGCTAGTGATTCCCAAACCCTGAGAATGAATTGTTTTCTTTCAGATACCACAACATTATGCATAGTATGTGGTCTATCACCCTATACCTTTATATTTCATTTTACCACATAAAATGGGCAAATAAATAACTGTGAAGTTGTCTCAAATATATACCAGCTTTGTGCTGTATCAGATGGAATAAAGGCCTGCCAAACAATAGGGTTATTAAAAACCATTGTGGCCAGCTGGATTCATATTTGAATGAATGAAAGGAGCAAAGTAGCTTATCATTTTTAAAATGAATCATTAAAGTATATCTGACGTTCAGGACCAAATTGTACCTCACTTAAAACCCATTCACGTACACAGAGTTAAAACTGGTTCCTAAAACTCCAGAAACCTGAATTTCACAACCTATTCTAAGAGCCTTGGATTCCTCAGCTTCATTCATTCGAATGGCAGTGAGCAATAAGAACGTGGCTTTCGACTCAAGTTTTAATGGAAAGTAGAACTAGCAACATCTAAAATATTTACATGGCCACCAACTTTAATACACTGCAGTTAATATAACATTCCAAATTTCAAGTAGTTTTTTGTATCTCAACACTTCATGCATAATAGCCACTCACCTGACAAAGGGGCAAAGCCCCGAAAGCTTTGCTTTGCTACCAGAACAACCTGTTAGACTTTAACCTGGTGTTGTGAGACTTCTTACTGTGCAATAGCGTACCATTAGCAAGCAGGTATCGAATAAGCCGGTGAAGGAGTCAACAATTGAACAAACAATTTGCAGCCTATTTTTTATTCGGCTTTCATTTTAATTAAAGTTAAAGAAAACATTAATCCACAATAGAATCCTAAATTAATTTGCTCTGAGTGGTTCTGTACAATAAATAATGTTACAGGTTTCAGATAATAAAATGTATTTGCAAACATTGTGTTTCTTGGTCTTATTTGATAAGTGTTTGAATTAATTAATCACATAAGTTAACCACTGGATGGTACACCATAAAATTTGTTTTCTTCTAAACTTACTTAAAATACTTCATCATGACCCATCATTGAGATGATTCATATAATTTAATATGGAAACAATACAGTTAAATTATATGACAGCATAATTTTTTTTAGAAAGGTACATTGTTTACTTTGTGACTACAAAATAAATAACCGAATGAGGTATGAGTGAATCTACAATGATCAAAATTAGTAGTTTTCAATGTAAAATGACATGATATTCAATTTATGCATTGCAGGTAATAGTTTTTGCAATAGGAACAGATATCAGGGTTGTGCGAGTTCCTCAGGGGAAAGTGCAAACTGATCCCTAGAAGTAACTTTTCCTTTCTGTAAGGTGACAGCTGCAATGTAAATTAATTAGCAATCCAGAAACTAAAGATAAACTTCACCTTAATTAACTAATACAACAAAGCTGTCTAACATATGGCAGAGCATGTTCAGCTTTGGGGTTGCAAAATATGGGAGTTTGTGGATGATGAAATTATGCAAAGCATACATGGCTGCAGGAGGTGCCTCTATCTGAAATCTCACCAAGTCAGAGGACACATTTCTGAACAGTTTTACCTAGAAAACTGTCACACCCTGGAGAAAAGCACAGGTTCAGGAAAGGGTGGATGTGACTGAAATGAAACAGGATAGAGGGGATTTAGGGGAGGTTGAGAAGAAAGTCTTGAAGACACTGGTCCTATCCATCAGGTGCAATGTACTCGCTATTTGTGAGGACAAGGAGGAAGACTGCAGGAGACAGTCTCATTGCAGATCAAAGTTTGTGGCTCAGAAGGTAACTGGAAAGGGATGGAGCATTGAGAAAAGAACAGAATAGAAATTAAATGGTAGAAATAGGAGACTCCAGGATTAGGAGGATAGTTAGTGTCTTCTGAAGCCAAGGACAAGAATCCTGAACAGTGTGGTTCCTGTTGAGTACCAGGGTAAGGAATATTTCAGAACAATTGGAAAGGGAAGTGGTAAATCTAGTTGTTGTGGTTCACGTCAGAACAAATGACATAAATAGGAACAGGGAGGGGATCCTACCACAGGAGTATCAGAAGTTAGGCACTGAAATAAAAAGGAGGATCCCATGGCTAATGTAAAAATTGGCATAGACACAGATAGGCCAGAAGAATTAACATGTGGCTAAAGTGGTGGCACCGATTCTCCGATAGGAAAGAGCTGTACCAATGGGATGGGCTCCACCTGAACTGGGATGACACCCTTGTCCTAGCAGACAGGATGAATAAAGAGATGGAAAAGACTTTAAACTAGCAAGTTTGGGTGATGAATGTATAAGAGAAGAAATCAGTCTAAATATAAACAAAGCAGGGTAGGAGAGCATAGAAAAGAATATAACAAGGGAAAAATATTGATGGCAAGGGAATAAACTGAGTTACAGAACGGGGCTTATAAAGAACGCAAGACAGGAAATAGGAGCAGGAGTAGACTAGACAGCCTGTTGAGCCTGATCCAACATTCAACATGATCATGGCTGATCTTGGTTTCAATTCCACTTCCCTACCTGATCCCCAAATCCCTTGATTAATGGGAGTGACCAAAAATCTATAATGCCACCCTTAAAAAATGGCTAGACATAAATTGAGAGGAAATCCTATTAAAAATGAGTAAGTCTATCAGTACAGTGATAAACATATGTCCACTATAAACTAGAGGAGTTGGAGGTAATCATGAGTTACATAGAAACATTCATAGAAAATAAAAGCAGGAATAAACCATTCTGCCCTTCAAGCCTTCGCCTTCATTTATTACAATCATGACTGATCATCAAATACAATAATGTGAACCCATCTTCCTCATTGTGGGCAGCATGGTGGCACAATGATTGGCACTGCTGCCTCACAACACCAGGGACCAGGGTTCGATTCCCAGCCCATCTAGTCTATACCAAGTCTCTGACAGAGTTAATTTTCAGGGATGCAGCTTATCACACCTGCTAATTTGTCTGCCTTCAATCCCATTAATTTCCCTAAAACCATTTCACTACATGGTCAACCATTTGGTTGAGAGGAATCAAACATAGGAAGCATTACTGAGAAATTACCAGAAAAAAATCAGGATTGGCAATTAAAATTTCAAGGAGGTGAAGCAGTTGTATTTCTTAGGGACAATAATAAGGCAGCTGATAAAAAGGATGTGGCTGTGTTAGAGGGATTAGGAGAACCTTGGACTAAAAAGACTAATAGATCAAGAATTTAGAGTGAATATAGTATGGAGAAAATACAAAGTGCCTGGAATAAAAAAAAAGTTCAATTTACACAGAAACACACATTGCCACTGTTAGCAAATTTAAACAGGTATTTTGTTGAAAACGTATTATATTCTGTATTAAAGCATACACCTTGGCTAATGACACTCTCAGGCATGATGGAATAGAGCTGAATGTAAAGAACCACTTTCCTACAGCTACTGAAATAAACAAAAAAAAACCTCTCTTATTAATGTGGGCTTTATAAAAGTACAAGCTTCCCAGACAGTAGCATTAATAGAATAATTCAATTTTCCTGATAAGGGAGTTTCTAAATCGATAATGGGCAAGAACTTTTGGACTCTACAGATCTATGTATTCTCATAATGCCAGTGAGTAGAATGTTATTGACCAAGGTAGATGATTCATACTAAAATGATTGGTTCGTGTCTGGCTAGGATGAGCAAAAGAGGTGGGCAAATGATTTTTGAAAAATGTGTAATTGCAACACTGATAACAATGCAATGTAGAATAATTTGGCTTCCCCAAATTGTTCTCCTAGGTGCGTGGATGAGACCAGGGCAAGAAGCTACATCTTCAAACTGAATTACTGTCTCTGTGAGTTCTTTGTATTTGCTGAGCTGTAATTAATAAAGACAAATCTCTCATGATAAAGCCAGCATGGTACATAGGCCTCTGAAAAGATCCTACAGGCTGTTAGCAAGACAAAAATTGAATTCATTTGGATGGAAGTAAAAAATCATAAACAATCATACTAATAGTGGAAGGGAGGTTAAAAAGGAAAATATACAAATTAGAGGAATGAATAAAACACAAAGAATAATAATCATTGGGAATTTCAACTATCCCGATTAACTGGACAAAAGAATTAGCCAGCTAAAGGGAGTAAGGGAATGGAGTTCCTACCATATGTGTAACTTGATATTGGAGCTAATAATGGGCAATTAACCAGGCTGTAGCAATAATAATATAACCTGCTTTAAGATGGTGATAGACAGGGACATCCATATGAAAAAAGCCAATAGATTGGACAAAAGCTGATTTTAAGGGGATAAGAATGGAATTTGGAAAAATAAAATGAACAACAGTATTGGCAAAGAAAAATGTGGAATAACAATGGAAAACATTTAAAACGGTATTCAACAAAATGCAGGAAAAATACATTCACCAAAAGAAAAGAACAGACTAGACTAAGCACCAGAAAAGCTTCCTGTACGAATAAAGACATAAGAATAATTGATGGTCAGGAAAGGGATGAGGTCAGAGTGAGACCCCTTGACATCAAGGCGCTTTCGACCGAGTGTGGCATCAAGGAGCTCAAGCCAAACTGGAACCAATGGGTATCGGGGGCAAACCTCTGCTGGTTGGAATCATACCTGGTACATAGGAAGATGGTTGTGGTCGTGGAGGGTCAGTCATCTCAACTCCAGGACATCTCTGCAGGAGTCCTTCAGGGTGGTTTCCAAGCCCAACAATCTTCAGCTGGAGAGGGGGCTGAGTGTAGGGTGATGAAATTTGCTGATGACGCGAAGATGAGTGGAAAAGCGAATTGCATGGAGGGTACGGAAAGTCTGCAGAGAGATCTGGATAGACTAAGCGAATGGGCGAGGACCTGGCAGATGGAGTATAACGTTAGCAAATGTGAGGTTATCCACTTTGGTAGAAATAATAGTAGGAGGGATTATTAATTTAAAAGGTGAAAAGCTGCAGCATGCTACAGTGCAGAGGGACCTGGGGGTCCTTGTGCATGAGTCGCAAAATCCCAGCCTGCAGGTGCAGCAGGTGATCAAGAAGGCGAATGGAATGCTGGCCTTTATAGCGAGGGGGATAGAATATAAAAGCAGGGAGGTCTTGCTGCAACTGTACAGGGCACTGGTGAGGCCGCAACTGGAGTACTGTGTGCAGTTTTGGTCCCCGTATTTGTGAAAGGATATTAGCCTTGGAGGGAGTACAGAGAAAGTTCACCAGGCTGATACTGGAGATGAGGGGGTTAGGTTATGAAGAGAGACTGAATAGACTGGATCTGTACTCGTTAGAGTTTAGAAGGCTGAGCAGGGATCTTATAGAGACTTACAAGATAATGAAGGGGATGGATAGGGTAGAGGTAGAAAGATTCTTCCTGCTTAGAAAGGATAGCAGAACTAGAGGCACAGCCTCAAGATAAGGGGGGGGGTGGTGCAGTTTAGAATGGAGGTGAGGAGAAACTTTTTCATTCAAAGGGTGGTGAATCTCTGGAATTCTCTGCCCATTGAAGTGGTGGAGCTTACCTCATTGAATATATTTAAACCAATGGTAGAAAGATTTCTGATAGACAAGGGAATTAAGGGTTATGGGGAGAAAGCGGGAGAGTGGAACTGATTCACTTCAGGTCAGCCATGATCTTATTGAATGGTGGGGCAGGCTCGAAGCGCTAGATGGCCTACTCCTGCGCCTATTTCTTATGTTCATCAATGACTTCCCCTCCATCATAAGGTCAAAAGTGGGGATGTTCACCGATAATTGCACAATGTTCAGAACAAATTCTTGACTCCTCAGATACTGAAGAAGTCCATGTTCAAATGGATCAAGATCTGGAAAATTTGAGCTGACAAGTGGCAAGTAACATTCGTGCCACATAAATGCCAGGCAATGACCATCACCAATAAGAGACACTCTAACCACTGCCTCTTGACATTTAATGGTGTAACCATCATTGAATCCCCCACTGTCAACATCCTTGGGGTTATCATTGAGCAGTAACTCAACTGGACTCACCACATAAAGACAGTGGCTACAAGAACAGGTCAGAGGCTAGGAATACTGTGGCGAGTAACTCACCTCCTGACTCCCCAACGCCTATCCACCATCCACAAGGCAGGAGTGTGATAGAATACTGCCCACATGCCTGGATGGGTGCAGCTCCAACAACTTTCAAGAAGTTTGACACCATCCAGGACAAAGCAGCCCGCTTGATTGGCACCACATTTACAAACAAACATTCAATCCCTCCACCACCAACTCTCAGTAGTAGCAGTGTGTACTATCAACAAGATGCACGGCAGCAATTTACCAAAGATCTTTGTACAACATCTTTCAAACCCATGACCACTTCCATCTAGAAGTACAAGGGCAGCAGATAAATGGGAACACCCACCACCAGCAAATTCCCCTCCAAGCCACTTGCCATCCTGACTTGGAAATACATCACCGTTCCTTCATAGTCGCTGGGTCAAAATCCTGGAATTCCCTCCAGGAATTCTGGAATTGTGGGTCAACCCACAGAACATGGACTGCAATGATTCAAGAAGGCAGCATACCATCACTTTCTCAAGGGCAACTAGGGATGGACAATAAATGCTGGCCAGACAGAGATGCCCATGTCCCATGAATGAATAAAATAAAACATAGACAACAGAGGAATACATGATAAGGGAGGACACAAGAAGATTAGGAGAGGTGTCAAAAAACAATTGGGAAGGCAAAGTGGGACGAATGCAATGATCCCCATACAGACAAAAATTTTTTAAAAAGATATTTAAACTTCCAGTTGATAGATGAAAGAATGGAATGATGTGATTCCCCATTTAAAAACTTTTACTGCAATAAATGACTAAAAGCATTAGTCATTAAACATCACTTTTTCTTCACTGACAACTCACATTTTAAAGCACAGAAATTGATTTGCCTTTTTATTCTTATCAGTCACTGTTCTGCACAGGATTATGGTCCTTTTAGCAAAAAGTGCAGTTTGCCCCAGCTTGAATGGATTCCCACATCCCTGTTTCACCAAGCAGTAATTTTGAGAGTTTTCAAATAGTTCCTTAAATTCACCTCGAGCATTAAAGGCTGTTCCAATGATTCTTCTTCCTCAGAAACACCAGGACCAATCTCCCAGAGATCTTAGGTAGCAGCTGGATGTGCCTCTTCATCCAGAGACCATCTCTGTCTCACATCCAATTCCAATAGCTCACAAAGCCAAACAGCCTCTACACTGTGCTGACCACACAAAACCTGCTGTCTGTCTGTGATCATCATGGATTGAAAGTTTATAAAGTGTATTTATTAGTCACAAGTAAGGCTTACATTATCACTGCATTGAAGTTACTGTGAAATTCCCTTATCTGTAGGGGCATCTGTAACCTGATTGCAAATACAGCCTCCTCTGCCCTCCTGTCTATGGCGATGTGAAACATATTAACCTTACATCCAGGTAGAAATGCTGACTAGTTATTCTCAACTACAACTCTCTTTCACTTTGAAATAAATGAACAGTTTACAGCAGAACTGTTCATAACCTAATGCCTCTAATATCATTTGAAGACTGAGACCTGAATCAGATCCGGGTTGGGACTTCCCAGAAGGAATGGAGAGCTAAACAGTTAGTATTAAAGTGAATTATGAGTGTTTAGATTATAGCTCATTTTTGAATCATTTTGGTAATTTAGATAATTTCAGGAGGTTAAAATCTTTGCAGAGGCTTTCTGCAGATAGGCCTCTTCATTGTTCAATCTGTGCAAACATAATGTTTGACATGGGTATGGTGCGTTCCTCAGATTAAGGAGAGAGGGGAAGAAGGGAGAGGACGTCAGTTGGTGACAGGCCTCAGGACCAAGAGGCATAGCCAGAAGGGGGCCAAAGATCAACCAGCCTTGCAATGGAGATGGGTCTTGAGAAGGTGGCAATATTAGAACATGAGAACTAGGAACAGGAGGAGGCCATTTGGCTCCTCAAGCCTGCTCTGCCATTTAATAAGATCATGGCTGATCTTTTTGTGGACCCAGCTTCATTTACCCATCTGCTCACCATAACCTTTAATTCTTTTACAGTTCAATTATATATAGTATACAGGCTACCTGGACAAGACAGAAGTATAATGCTGAAGAAGGTTCCACCTCTTCAAAAAAAAAGTCACCTCTGTATGATTGGCCCGAGATAGCCTCAAACTGTCGATGATCACCCTGTGCCAGTGGCTCTGAAGGTGACAGTTGCCCTGAACTTTTATGCCTTAGGTTCTTTCCGGACATCTGTGGAATGTCACAATCACAGTGCACAGCTGCCTCAAACTAGTGACAGGCACACTGTTCCGAAGGTGAACATGTTCATTCAGTAGAAGATGAATATGGCCAGCCAGGCAGAGTGAGCCAGAGATATTGCAGCAACAGCGAATTTCCAAGAACATAGGCATTTTCTCCCTACACACGTGCCCACCACGATTTTGCAGTTTTATGCATGATATCGTGGAAGCTGCCATGATGCATACACCTTTAATCGCTTCCAGGTCTCTTCAAAGCCCCAGTGCAATGGGATGGCTGGCTGCTAGGTGACGCAGACATTCCGCTCAAAAGATGGCTGATGACACTCCCTGAGGAGAGCTACAAACAAAGGAAATCATTGAGAGGGCAATAAGACTGCGCAAAATGGGATTTTGTTGCCAGAACTGCAGAGGGAGATCACTGCGATATCCTCCAGAATGTGTCTCCCTTATTGTGGTAGTCTGCTGTACTCTACACAACCAATGGGAGAGCTGATGAAGAGTGAAGCAAAGTTGTTCCAAAATCTGTGGAGGATGAATCCAGCACTAAATCTGAGGAGGAGCCTGATCAGATCAGTGATACGAATAAGTGGGCTGCAATTTCCCCAAATTGGGACTTAGTGTTCCCTCAGACCCCCACTCAGCCTTTCAGTTGTCTGCCAAAAGGTGAAACCATTTATTCCCTTTGAAGAAACCACAGCTGTCAATCAGATTTAGAGTCTTTGTAAATATTGCAGTTCAGAATAATCAAGGTATTTGGAATGCATTAAGTGTAAAGGGAAAGGCCAATAAACACAGCCGGCTGTAGCATGAGTAGAAATCCATCAAGCTGTGGAAGAAAGGCTATCTCAAAGCATCACACCATGAAACTAAAAGAGATCAAAAGGTTTTCAATGCAACGGAGAGTACTTAAAAAATGTCAACTTACTAGGAAGGCTCAGACACTTCAAATCAAACTGTGTGTCTTTCGGGTCAAACTAAGTAAACAAACAAACTACATTCAGACTACATTTGGGGGCGGCTCCCCAAAAGGAGGGGGAACGGCCCGAACAGAAATAGAAAGTACAAAGGAAACTTAAGACACTTAAATCAAAATGTGATTGTCGGGGTCTATAAGGCACCTCAGCCCCTGCGGTGCCCAATGGGCATGGAAGGCCTCGACTGTGCCCGCGGACACTGCGTGCTCCCTCTCCAGGGACACCTGGCCGCAAACATAGCCGCGTTTCTCATTGGAGCTGAATGAACAGCCGTGGAAATTGCTCCTGCCCCACCCCCCAGTGAAATTAACATCTCCAGGTGGGAGACTTTAACGTTGATTACCAAGATTGACATGTTAGCACCAACACAGACCAAGCTGTCCAATCCTAAAGGACATAGCTGCTAAACTGGGACTGTGGCAGGTAGTGAGGGAAATAACAAGAGGGAAAAAAATAGCTGACCTCATCCTCACCAACCTGCCTGCCACATCTGTCCATGGCAGTATCTGACCACTGCACAGTCCCTGTGAATTCTCATCTTTAAATAGGATACTGTCCATTGTATAGTGTGGCACTATCTCCGTGCTAACTGTGGTGACTTCAAACAGATCTAACAATTCAAGAATAATCTAAGCTCTACAGCCCTGCCACATCCAGGTCTTGAGTGGTAGTGGACAAGAACAAAAAAAAACAAAGAAAATTACAACTTTCCAAGTCTGCACTGACCATGCTGCCCAATTGAACTAAAACCCTCTAAAAGAACAAAAAAAAACCCTAAAAGAACAAGTAAATATTTCACTGGAGGAGGAGGCTCCACAAGTATCTCCATCTTCAATGATGGGGGAGCCTAGCACAGCAGTGAAAAAGACAGCCTGAAGCATTCGCACAAATCTTTAGCCCGCCCAGCGCAACCTCCTCTGGATTTCCCCAGCATGATGTGGAGATGCTGACGTTGGTCTGGGGTAAACACAGTAAGAAGTCTCACAACACTACGTTAAAGTCCAATAAGTTTATCTGATAGTAAACCCATAAGCTTTCGGAAACGCTGTTCCTGTGATACTGTGTTTTCCCAGCATCACAGAAGTCAGTCTTCAGACAATTTGATTTACTTCACGTGATAACAAGAAACAAACGAAGGCACTGAATGCTGCCAAGGCTCTGGGCCCTGATAAAATTTCAGCAATAGTACTGAAAGCTTGTGTTCCAGAACCTGCTGCACCCCTGGCCAAGCTCTTCCAGTACAACTATCATACTGGCATCGACACAGCAATGTGCAAAATTACTCAGATATGTTCTATACACAAAAAGCAGGACAATTCCAATCTGGCCAATTTGCACCCCATCAGTCTATTTTCAATCATCATCATCAGGGTCATCAACAGTGCAGTTCAGTGGCACTTGCTTAGCAATAACTTGCTCACGGACACTCAGTTTGGGTTCGTCCAGGGCTATTCAGCTCCTGACCTCATTACCTAGCATAAAGGAAGATGGTTGTAGTTGTTGGTTGCCAGGCATCTTAATTCTAGGACATCACTACAGGAGTTCCTCAGGGGAGTGTCATAGGCTCGATCATCTTCAGCTGCTTCATCAATAGCTTCATTCCTGTTACGTATTTAAAAGGGTTGCAGGTTGCTTTAAGGGCTGATCACATGATTTGATGGGTATATTATTCAGGTGTTGGAGGCAGCTTTTTTACTTTCAGTCCTATATTCTGTGCAGTGCAAAGAACAGCTCTTCAATAAACCTGTTGTTGTTATTTTGAATCCGCACATGCAAACCACAGCTTTTCTCTGCGTAAAACCCACAACCTCTAACATAGTTTGGACATTACACTTCCATCATAAGGTCAGAAGTGGGGATGTTCACTGATGGCTGTACAATGTTCAGCATTATTTGCAACTCCTCAGATACCAAAGCAATCCATGTCCAAAAATAGTAAGACCTGGACAATATTCGGGCTTGAAATGAGAAGTGGCTGGTAACACTCAAGCCACAAAAGTACCACTTCCAACAAGAGAAGATCTAACTATTGCCCCTTGACATTCAGTGGCATTACCATCACTGAAATCCCCACTATCAAGATCCTGGGGGTTACCATTGACCAGAAACCTAACTGCACTAAGAATTCTGCAGTGAGTAACTCACCTCCTGACTCCCCAAAGCTTGTCCACAATCTACAAGGCACAAGTCAGGAGCATGATGGAACACTCTCCATTTGCCTGGATGAGTGCAGCTCCAACAACACCCAAGAAGCTCAACACCATCTAGGATGAAGCAGCCCATTTGAATAGCATCCTTTCCACAAACATTCAGTCCCTCCACCAAGATGAACTCACCAAGACTGCTCAAGAAGCACCTTCCAAGCCCGTGACCACTACCATTTAGAAGGACAAGGACAGGACACACATAGAAATACCACAACCTAGAAGTTTCCCTCCAAGCCACTCACCATCCTGACTTGGAAATATATCATCATTCCTTCACTGTCACTGGATCAAAATCATAGAACTCCCTCCTTACAGCATTGTGGCATGCCTACACCATTTGTACTACAGCAGGTCAAGAAGGAAGTTCACCAACCCTTCTTCTGGGCAATTGGGGATGGAAATGAATGCTGACCTAGCAGCAAAGCTCATACCCCTTGAATGAATCACAAAAGAAAAGTTAGGCTTGCCCAATGACCCTAAAATTCAGGCATCAGTGACGACTCATTATGAAGTCAGAGACTGCTGGTATTGTACTGATATATTTTCCTTAGAGCTCTAACAATCAAACCATCCAGGATTACTATGCTACAGAATAGATCACATGACCCACTTCATTTACCCTGAATTTAAAGCTACAGCCCCAAAATATAATTGCCTCATAAATGTAACATTATGAAATTCAATTATCAAGGCAAGTAAGGAGGATTGCTGAAATATTTTACAGGCAAGTTAATAAAAAAGGCTGTGATTGAGAACCATTAAGTGAATTCCATTTCAATTCATCAAGTTCTCTCTTCCCTGATTGCACTGACCTTTTATTCTCCTTTAATTTCTCACCCTATGTAAAGTCCCCCATAAGGCCAGCTCTGATCAGTTCCTTGTATTACTCTGTGCCCACATCCCACTTCCTCTTCCAATGTCTACCTGCATCGTTACCAGCCTCAATTGTTCTTCAATTTACTTAGAACTGCACTCCCAAAATTTCAATGCTATTGCCTTTGTGTTCACCACAACATTTCTGCAACTGCTGGTCTTTTCAACTATACCTTCACCTCAACTTTTGATGTCCTTATTCCACTAAAACCATGATACTCTTTAACCCTAACCAATGCCTCTGTGTGGATATCATATCTGCTCCCTTAATTCCAAACAACACAGAATTAAATGCATATGATGGCCAATTACTTTAGTCATTCACCACCACATCCAGCTGGACCACATAAAGCCCTTACTCCTGATTGCTAAAACTGCTCACTATTCCTGGAATGAAAAGGTAATCATTGATTCCTTTTCTCAACTGTAAATCATTTTCTTAAGCATTTCTTCCCTGCAGCCTCCATTCTCTTTGCCAAGAAGTAGTTATGAGGAACTTCATTGCCACCACAATTGAGACCATTCAATCAGCTGCCTCAGCCACTTCCTTCCCTTTCAGGAGGCTGCCAGCCTAACTCCCTTTAGACTCTCCCTTACCCTTGCCCTGAACTTGTACCTTTTGCTAGTTTTTCTCCTGTCTCTCATTATGCCCTTTCCTAGCTTATCCCCACTATTCTACCTCCTGGACGCTATTCCTACTAAACATCTTCCCTTCCTGTCTCCCATGTTAACTGACATTGTTAACTCTTCAGATTCTGTCCCTCTCTCCTTCAGATTTGCCATCATCAACCATCTCCATAAGACCAACCCTGAGCTCTCTGTCCTTGCAGGCTACAATCCCACTCTAATACCCCATTCCTCTCCAAAGTCCTTGAATGTGTTGCCACCCCTTAAATTCCTCATTTCCCAAAACTCCATATGTCAGCCTCTCCAATCAGATTTCCACCCCTGCCACTGTATCCAAATGGCTCTTATCAAAGCTATCAGTAACATTCCCAGTGACTGTGACATCAGGGCACTGCTGTAAAGATACTTACCAAATGGATGTAGCTTGTCCCACATCTCTTCAATCTACGTGAGTTTCTTATCTTCACACACACTCTGCTCTCTTTGGGGAATGGCGGGGAAACACTGGAAGGATAAACATGCTGATTATCAATTTCTTTGAATGACCTCATGAACATTCCTTGCATGGCCAACAAGTCCTGGAATGGGCCTTGAATCCAGAGCTTCTTGTTCAGAGGCAGAGATGCTCCTTACTGAACCTCAAGGTCTCTTCAACGTGACTGTAACACAGACAAACCATCAATCCTCATCCTTCTTGACCTCTCTGCAACCTTTGATACAATTCATTATATTACCCTCCAGCACATCTCCACGATCATCCAGTTAGATGGGACTGTAATCAACTGGTTCAATTCTTATCTATCAACTCATGGCCAGAGTGTGGCCATAAATGGCTTCTTTTTCTGCTACATGCTGTTGTCTCAGATATCAGCCAAAGATTTATCTTTGCCTTCCTTCTACTTCTCACTTACATGCTGTCTTTTGGTGACAGCATCCAAAATCAGAAGTTTCCAGGTATGTTGATAACCTTCACCTCATGCAGTTCCCCTCCTTTTGGGAGCTGCCCCTTTTAATTTTGTCCCTTAGTTAATTTGATTTAGTTTATTTGGTTGGTCAAAAAGATTGCCAAAGTACATGGCCTGAAGAGTTGAGTAGGGAGTCTGATGGGGGATGCAGCTCGACTGCACTAGCTCATCATTAACTCCTGCACAGTTTCTAAATTGTCACACTGATTATCCAACATCCTCCACTGCATGAACAGAAACTTCCTCCAATTAAGTTTTGGGAAGACTGAAGCTATTGGGCCCGATTCTCCAGTTTTGGGGTTAAGTTCCCACTCCGTTAGGAAAATGGGAGCGTTTCCCTGCTTGGGTTGTCTACGTTTGTCAGGTAGGATTCACCCACATGAGAGATGACAATGAGCTAAATTTGAGCAACCCACCAGCCAGCCCAGCTGTTCTGAGACTGGGTCATCATTTTAAAGAGGCGCCCCAATCTCTATGTTCGGAGGCAGGCTCCCCTCCCCCCTAAAAACTAAATGGTGCCCCCCACTGACCAGGAAGGCACCACCAACCCCTCACCAAACAGTAGCATCCTCCCCCCCACCCATAATAACGGGTATCTCCAACACCCCAAATCACATAGCCATGAGGATGCCTTGACCTGACCCTTTTCTCAGACCCCTCCTACTCAGACCCCCTTTCCCCTCAGACCCCCAGTCAGGCCCCCCACCCCCATTCAGACTCCCTACTTAACCTTCAGGCCACGCACTTTGGCAATGCCAGCAGTGCATTGCCCAATGACACCCTGGTACTGACACCCTGTCCTGGTCACCTTGGGTCCTTAGGGGCTCAAGGAGATAGGCCATGTGGTCATTTGCCCCTTTGCTCCTGCCAGGCTGCAGAGGAAGGGTCCCTCAATGGTCAGGGAAGGGGGGGTGGGGTTGGGTGGGCTCGGGTTGGGGGCAAGAAGTTGACCTCAACACTCTCCACTGAGATAGGGTGCCATAGTTAGACTGTTCCTTCTAGCGCTGGCAGGCCTGAAGGTCACTCCTGGCATGGTGATTTCAGGCAGCCCTGTGATCAATATTGCATTCCTGCCTGTCAGCTGAGCAAATTCTGAAATGACCAGGTAACCTTAATCTCCATACCCCCCTGCTCACTTGGCAGGCTTTTAAATCATTACAGTACTTAATTCTGCAGCAGAGATTTTCCTTTCTCCGTGTCAGAAACTACGGGTGTGAGCAGACACCTTTGAAGTCCTCTGACAGAGAGGAGATATGCGGGGGTGGGGGAGGGGGAGTTCAATTCTACACAGCCGTGCTCTCAGCCCCACCATAGGCACACAGCTTTGATTGGAGGTTTCTGACGCTCCCTAGCAAACTGAAATCTGAATCCTCCTCCATTGCACTTGAAGCCTTTGGTTGGTAGCAAATTGAAAAAAGATTCAACTGCCAGTTGAATAGATTTCTCTAAAAGAGGAACTGAAACCACAGGCTATCAATCAGGATTAGGCTTGTCAACATTACAGCTAGGATCAATGGGGCATTTGAGGTGCATGCTACCATGATGGGAAACAACAATAAACACAGGTGGCTGGAGGATGAAAGAAATCCATTGAGCTGGCAATTGAATCTTTCATGAGGCCCTGCATGTGGAATTTGTCACAGAAATACAAATCCACATACAAATACATATTGCTAATGAGTGACCTTGGGGAAACATTTTCTAAAATGTCTGTGACAATATGTAGACACTTCTTCATTTATATTAAAGGATTCACTCTGAATGACTGGTTCATTCTTTTATCGTATGTTACCTACAATTTCTCCATCCAGCTCAGCTCCTTAACTGACTCCAACCATTCTATATTGCCATTGGCCCTCGATACAGTCTTAAATGTTAAAATATTAGTACAGAGATAGATTTCTAGGTACTAAAGGTACTGAGAGACATGGGGATAATGCAAACAAATGGGGTTGAGGTAGAAGATCAGCCATCATATAGTTGAATGGCTCAAGAGGCTGAATGTCCTACTCTGCTCTTATTTTCTGCATTCCCGTGTTCTATTGTAAGAAACTCTATCCAGTTTTGGAACAGAGAACAAAGATACTTTCTCATTTTTCATTTCTTTTTATATCACATCTTGTATGTAATCAAATATCACAAGGTCCTTCACAGGAGGATCACAAAGCGAAATTTGACACTGTGCTACATAAGATGACGGAGATCAGATGACCAAAATTTTGGTCAGAGAGGCAAGTGTTAACAGTTGTCTAAAGGAAGAATGTGAAGCAGAGAAATAAATAATTGTAGGAAGGGAATTCCAGAGCTTAGAGCTGAGGGAGCTGAAGGCAGAGTCAGTAATAGTGGAGTGATTAACACTGGGTTTGTTCAAGAGGTCAAAATTTGATGAGTGGCAACTTCTTGAAGGGTTGTAGGGCTCGAGGGGGCTGAAAGGGAGAGAGTCCCTGGTGGAACTTGATAAAGAAGTGATGAATAGTTTGAAATCTGGACATTGACTCCCAGTTAGGCAATGTAGGTCAGCTAGCACAGGAGTGATGGGTGAAGGAACCTGGTGTGAGTTGGAACATGGGCAGCAGAATTTGGATGACCTCAAGTTAACAGAGGGTTGAATGTGGAAGGCTGGCTAAGAAGTTGAGCTAATGCAGGGAAAGGGTTGACTCTGTCTACACTTCTCGTTGCCTCAGCAAAGCAGCCAGAATAATTAAGGACATCACACACCCCAGACATACTCTGTTCCACCTTCTTCCACTGGGAAAAAGATATAAAAATCTGAGGTCATGTAGCAACGAATTTAAGAACAGCTTCTTCCCTGCTGCCATCAGACTTTTGAAAGTACCTACCGTATTAAATTGTTCTTTCACTGCACCTTAGCTATGACTGTAACACTATATCTGCATTCTCCCTTTCCTTCTCGCCTCTGTATTCCATGAACAGTATGCTTTGTTTGTATAGAGAATAAGAAACAATACTTTTCACCGTATCTCAATACATTTGACAATAATAAATCAAAATCAAATCAAAGAACTGGAATCAGGTGGTCTTAGTGACACTAACTTAAAGGCAAAATACTGCGGATGCTGGAAACCTGAATTAGAAATCAAGTGCTGGAAATATCAGCAGATCTGACAGCATCTGTGGAGAGAGAAACAGATTTATTGTTTCGAATTTGCATGACTCTTCACTGATACTGCTGGACCTGCTGAGTTTTTCCAGCATTTTCTGGTCTCAGTGACACCCCAGATTTATGCATTGTTATGATCATGTGATGAGAGGTGGAATGATTTCCTCATTTAAACACAACAGGTTTCTCTAAAAAGGATATTCTTTCTGCTTCAGCAAATATTTAACTGTTCTTACATTCTGTGACTTTAAAAGAGTTTTTAAAAAGGAGAGAGAATTGTACTTATTGCACTGAATCTGGTCTAGACAGATTTTTATTCAGTAAGGAAATCAAGGGTTCTGGAGATAAGGCAAGAAAGTGGAGTTGAAGAATATCACATTAGAGCAGTCAAGATTTAATTGATTGGCGGAGAAGACTCAATGGGCTAAATGGCTTACTTCTGCTCCTATGGCTTATGTTGTTCATCTCTACCGACACACAGAGCCATCAGTGTATACCATTTATAAGATGCACTGCAGCCACTTGTTAAGGCTCCTTTGACAACATCTTCCAAACCTGTAACCTTTACCATCTAAAAGGGCAAAGGGAGCAGATGTACAATAACATCACCACCATCTGCAATTTCCACTGCAGACCACATCATCATTCCTTCACTGTGGCTGGATCAAAGTCCTGGACCCCCTCCGTAACAGCACTGTGACTATACTTACACCACATGGAACAAAGAACAAAGAACTGTACAGCACAGGAACAGGCCCTTCGGCCCTCCAAGCCTGTGCCAATCATGATGTCTGCCTCACCTAAAACTGTATGCACTTGCCTTCAGTGGTTGGGGCAGTGAGTATAAAAATTTACAGGTCATGCTGCAGTTGTACAGAACTTTAGTTAGGTATGGAGTCCATATCCTTCCATTCCCATCCTATTCATGTATTCATCTAGTTGCCCTTAAATGTCGCTCTTGTACCTTCTCTCATCACCTCCCCGGACAGCACATTCCAGACATTCACCATCCTCTGTATAGAAAACTTGCCTCGGACATCTCTTCTAAACTTTTCCCCATGCACCTTAACTTATGTCCACTAGTACTTGACTTTTCTATCCTGGGAAAGAGCATCTGACTAGCCACTCTATCCATGCCACTCATAATCTTGTAAACCTTTATCACATCACCCCCACCCACTCGCGGTTCCACACCCCCCCCCCCCCCCCACCCCCCACACCACCAACCCCCCAACCTCCATTGTTCCAATGAGAACAAACAGAAGCTAATACCCTTCAGACCAGGCAACATCCTGGTAAACCTCTTCTATACCCTCTCCAAATCATCTACATCCTTCTGGTATTGTACACAATATTCTAAATGAAGCCTACCTAACTAAGGTTCTGTACAGCTGCAACATGACCTGCAAATTTTTATACTCAGTGCCTCAACCGCTGAAGGCAAGCGTGCTGTATGCCTTCTTGACTACCTTATCCACCTGCATTGTCACTTTCAGTAATCGGTGGACATGTACGCATGGGCCTCTTTGCCTGTCAATATTCCTAAGGGTTCTACAATTGACTGTATAATTCCTACATACATTGGACCTTCCAAAATGCACTGCATCATACTTGTCCGGATTAAACTCTGTCTGCCATTTCTCTGTCCAGGTCCCCAACCAGTCTATATCTTGCTGTATCCTTTGATAATCCTCTTCACTATCTGCAACTCCACCAATTTTAGTGTCGTCAGAGAACTTACTAATCAGACCAGCTACATTTTCCTCCAAATCATTTATATGTACTACGAACAAGAAAGGTCTCCGAGCTGATGTTTGTGGAACACTGTAGCAGCAGCAGCAGCTCAAGAAGACAGCTCACCATCATCTTTTTAAGAGCATTGAGGGATGAGCAACAAATGGTAGCTTAGCCAGTGACACCCACATCCCATGAAATAATAAAAAAAAACTGGGTCCAGTTTCTTTACTATTGAGTAGATAATGGCAGTTTACAGGGAATGGGGAAATCTATTCAGAATTTAATGTGGGCATTAATGTTGAGACAGATATTTTGTGTTAATGGCCCCACGTATTTATATTAATGCGCTGTAATGTACATCAGTCAACAAAACCTGTCTGTCAACATTGGTGCCAACTGTTGTCATTAAAGTGGACCTTAATGTAATGATGGATCAGATTGGTCAATGATCAAACAATATTTGACCACTGATGTTATTATAATGGATATATTTACTAACAATACCGATACCGTTTAGCATTTTACTAACTGTTCAAATTTTGATAAAAGACTAGTGCTACCTTTTTAAAACAATTCTTTACAGCATGAGCAATCCAAAATTTCCACAGATTTACTTTGAATCATGGTCATTTGGAAATATTTGGAATGCAGAATGTAATGCTGCAAATGTGATTTATTTTCCAGTAGCAATGGGAGATTTAAATCAGGGCGTATATCTTCACAACATTTGGAACCAGTTATCCGTCAGTTGACATGGCATAACTCCATATGGATGACTCCAGTTACAGTTATAGATCCTCACTCATGAGAAATAGATAAAGACAAAGCTGAAGGAAAAATGATTGCCTATTAAAGCGGGGGTTTGATCAATGACTTCAGGTGCCTGTCAAAACCAAATGGCAGCTATGATTTTGTGCTTCCAGTTTAGAGTCTCATTTAACTGGATAATGGATCGTATTTTGGTTTTGGAGGTCGTTGTTACCGGTTTGCAAACCTGATATTCCCAACCATGGCTGGGATTTTCTGTAAAAAATTTGAAATGCCAAATTCGTGTAAAAACTGGAGCAAATCCCACTGGTTTTTTTTAAGCCGGGTTTTCAAAATGATTCTCCCACCTGAGCACTGCAGAGGGAGATTCACATTGAAAATCAGGAGTTGGGGCCCATTCCCACTGGAGATGCCGGCAGCAAAGCACAAAGCGGACCAGCGAGCTTGCGCCAATCTGTCGATTGCTGTCCAGCCCCACAACCCCTCGAGACTGCCCCTCCGACCCCACCCACTGTCTGATTTCTGGCCTCCCAGATGTCTCAGGGCCAGCCCTGATGTCCCCCCACCCTCTACCAACCCCAATTTCTTGTCCCATCACCCTTCCCCTGCAGTCCTGATCTCCCCAACCTTCCCCCTTCTCCACCGTCTCACACCTCCCCCCCCGACCCCCACCAGGCAGCCCCACTCCATGCCCCAGTGGCCAGCCCTGAGTAGCCCCTTTCCTCCCTCTGCCACTGACCCTGACTGCGGAGTGGCAGTGGGACCCCCTCCCACTGATCGCTCCCATAGGCCCCCAATACGCCACACCTCCCCCTCTGGCCCTGTCCCCTTGCACTATTCAATGCCCATGGGCAGTGCTGAGGTGCCCCTTGGGCATTGCCACTTTGTCCCTTGGGGCAGTGCCCCCTCCCCTTACCTTCCTGACCTCCTGGGGAGGCAAGTCACAGGTCATGACGGGGGAACCATCGGGGTGGGGGGGGGTGGAGCGGCCTGATGCCAGCGACCTGCGTCAGGGAAGGGGTGGGGGAAACCATGCTGCTGTTAAGATGGGGGGTTGTTGGTCCGTGGGGGAAGGCAGGGGATCTCCCAATGCGCTGAGATTGGGGAGCCATTATGAAACAACATCCGAGTACTCTGAAACCGGGCTCCCCACACTGTGGGGTGTCCTGATCCCCACTGCCCCTGATGTTGAGGTCATGACCCAACATCCTGCCATCTGTGGTAGCTGGAAAATCCAGGGGTGAAACAAACCCTATTGAACAAAGATTGTGTCTATTTGATGTTCTTTGAGTGCCATCTTGTGGCAATAAGTTATAAAATGTTGCCAAACCTGACATGATAGATGCTAGCAGCAGATGGCACTCCTTAACTCCAGATAAAATTTGCCTGATCACTTTGCAATAGATTTTTAAAATTATTCCTTTGTACAGATACAATTGAGTTGTATTACCTTGTGTTGCGCTATCTAACACAGCAATGAACTGTTCTTCCTCAGTTAGCTCCTCCTCCATACCTTGGAATGATGCATATAAATCACCCCAATACTTCTAAACTGCACACATACTTACAAATAATAAGATAAAGCATTTGTATAAACTCATTTGAAGAACACTGCCTTTCATCCATAGTTATTTCAAACTTTTCACTTTCATCACTTATGGGTTTAGTTGTACATTGCATAAACATTCACAAAATGTCGGGTAAACATAATCTTTGTTCAACAACTAACTGGTTCCAAATGTTGAAATTAAAACATGATTAAAGTCTGCTGCTTAAAGTCTCTTTCCTGTATAGGTTGTTATTTTATCTTCTAATTCTTCTCAAATGAAGAAAATGCCGATGACATTTAACAACAAACATGATTCCAAAGCTTCAACAAATTAAATAGTTTTTGATGGATATGCTGCAATCCAGAATTACAAACTCAATTGTAGCCCATCCCATGTAGCATGAAGGAACAGGTAGTTAATACATTGTGTTTTTGCCGTATTCCCTAATGCTGTCATTTTAACCAGGAACTTTTCAGGCAAGGGAGAGATGCCTGTCACAGGCAGGCAGGGTCCTATTTGATATGCTAAAGTTACATCCCAATGATGGATTTTTATGTGAAATCACTGGAGGTCCCAAAGTGCCAAAATGACCGGCAAAGTAAGGTGGTTAATTCTGGTTGAATAAATTGCTGTGAGCTCATCACATAGTTTCCTGCCTGCAGCTGCCCGCTGTCTCCATCCAGCCATCACTCATCCAAAATATCAACTTTTACAACACTCCACCTTCCCAATCCAATTAGAAATCTGTAATAAGTCCTCAGAAGCAGAAGTCCCTTCACCAAAATCCCTTTATTTACAAGTCTGACAACAGCATACTGAGTGCTTTCAGTTAGCAGGCTACACAAGGAGTTCCAGACGAACTGACACTCCTAGTTATGTACAAAGCAAGAGGCTCCCTGATTAGCCCATCAATTCGGCCCTTAATCGGGGAGTTCATATTCTAACAGGCCAACCTCAATTGCCTAATTAAAGTTATTACAAAATCCAAAAGACAATTTGTTACCCAACTGTGTTTAGCACTGCTTTCTCACGGCACCAGGGACCCAGGTTCAATTCCAACCTGGGGTGACAGTCTGTGTGTGGAGTTTTCACTTTCTCTCTGTGTCTGCGTGGGTTTCCTTCAGGTGCTCGGGTTTCTTCCAACAGTCCAAAGATGTGCGGGTTAGTTGGATTGGCCACGATAAATGCACACATTTATAGGGATAGGACAGAGATGTGGGCCTGGGTCAGAGGCTCTTTTGGAGAGTCGATGCACACTTGATGGACCAAATGGCCTCTGTCTGCATTGTAGGAACTCTATTCTTTGGAATGATTCACAATGTCAGCTGGGCTGCCTATTTTCCCATCTCCAATCTCTTAATAATGAATAATGAGAGAAGTAATAATCAAAGAAAATGATTTATATTAGCATCCCATTGCGTTCTCTCCAGGGTTGCCTCTAGCAACTTTTGTAGGATTTATTTTTAATTCATGGAGATGTCACACTAAACCTGGATGAAACCCTGGAGATTGTAAGCTGACAAAAGGAGGCCAGACGTAAGTATTTTATGGGCCAGACAAAGAATCTTTGGGCCTCTTTACAAGTTTGATTTAATGTTTTGAAGAGGTGACTAGGTGTGTAGCTGAGGGTAGTGCAGTCAATGTAGTTTATATGGTTTTCGGCAAAGCCTTTGACAAGGTCCCACATGGGAGACTTGTAGAGAATGTAAATTCACATGGGATACAGGGTTAATTTGATAAAGTGGATTCAAAATTAGCTCAGTGTAGGAGACTGAGGGTGATGAAGAAAGGCTGCTTTAGTGACTAGAAGCCAGTGTCCAGTGATGTACCACAGGAATTTGTGTTGGAGCCCCTATTATTCATCATTTATATAAATGAATTGATGACTTTATGGTGGGTAGAATCCGTAAGTTTGCAGATAACACAAAGGTTGGGCGCATGGTTAACAGTGAGGTGGAGTGTCTTGGGCTGCAAGAAGATATAGATGGAATGATTAAATGGGAAGATAAGTGGCAGATGGAATTGAACCCTGAAAAGTGTGAGGTGGTACACTTTGGAAGGAGTAATTTGACAAGAAAATACTCAATGAATGGCAGGACACTAGGAAGTTCTGTGGAACAAAGGGACCTTGACCTGTTTGTTCTCAGATCTTTGAAGGCAGAAGGGTGTGTTAGTAGGGTGGTGAAAAAGGTTATATGGGACACTTGCATTTATCAATTGAGGCATAGATTACAAAAGCAGGGAACTCACTCAAAGTGCATTGAACTTTGGTGAGGCCATAGCTGGAGTACTGTGTGCAATTCTGGTTACCACATTATCAGAATGATGTGATTGCATTGGAAGGGGGAAGAGGAGATTCACCAGGATGTTGCCTGGGATGGAACATTTAAGTTATAAGAGAGATTGGGTAGGCTTGGGTTGTTTTCATTGGAGCAGAGAAGACTGAGAGGCGACCTGATCGACTTGTGTAAGATTATGAGGGACATGGATAGAGTGGATAAGGAGTAGCTGTTTCCCTTAGCTGAAGGATCAGTCAAGAGGGGACATAGGTTCATCGGATATAGCTGAGGGGCAGGAGGTTTAGGGGAGATGTGAGGAAAAGCTTTTTTACCAGAGAGTGGTGATGGTCTGGAATGCGCTGCCTGGGAAGGCGGTAGATGTAGGTTGTCTCACATTCTTTAAAAAGTACCCAGATGAACACTTGGCACATCACAACATTCAAGGCATTGGACAAAGTGCTGGTAGATGAGATTAGATGGGAGTTCAGGTGTTTCTCACATGTTGGTGCAGACTCAATGGGCCAAAGGGCCTCTTCTGCACTGTATGATTATATGATTTTATGATTCTTACCCCTGCCCTTCCGTCTCCCTCTGACTATGACAACATCTTTGGACATCATACGCCTAGCACTCACCAGACTTGGAGGACATTCCTGTAGATCCAGGTGGCATTGACAACTGAATTTCCACTCCTACCCACCAGGTCTCACATTATCCCTCTGGCTTCAAATGAGAGAGATCTAGACTTAAATGAGGCCTGGAAGTGACCTGGACTTCAGTCCCTACTCTCCATCAGCATTGCCCAACTACCACACACCTGGCAGAGAGTGTTCCCAATCTGCACAGCTGTACACTCAGCCCCAGTGTATGCGCACAACTTTGATTTGAAGTTGCTGAGGCTTCCCAGTACTTGAAATCACTGAAACCCCCTCCATTACAATTGCAACCTTTAATCTGTAACAAGTTCAACATGCAGTGCCTCGTAAAAGATTCAGCTGTCAGATCAAGGGAGTTCTATCCTAGCTGGCAGCCTGTGGTTTTACTTCCCTTTTTACAAACGATTTCAAAAAGGGAGTGAAATAGTGTTAGCAATGCTAGGCTGGCACTACCAGATGGGTGACGCCCAGCCATGTCTGCAACTACTGGGGGCTTCTCTGAGCCCCTTTAGTATGGCCATTATGCCTGGTCTCCACTTTTGGAGACAAGTCGTGATTCTTGCCAGGCTCCCACTGTGCCCAAGGATCGATAATCCCAGGAGCAGTGAGAGATCCGGCCTCGAATGGACTCATTATATCACCTGCGATTCTTCGGCTCCTCTCCACTCTAACATTGCACTGGGCACGGCGCGACTGGAAATCTGCTGCCGAGCATGCTTTGAAGATTAACCCTTTGCAGTGCCTGCCTCTATGGGTTGATGTTTGGCCCATTTATTTGCAGTGTTAATGTCCATGAAGCTTTTTGGGTTTTATATTTGATAAAAGTCCTGTTGGAGGGGATTTTGATCCTTCAATACCAGCACAAAATCCAGGTCATTTGAAATTTGAAACATTAACATGCAAAAGGAACAGGACTGGAGACAGAGGTAAGAAATAAATGTTTATACTTCTTAAGGGAGAAATTTCAGACAGCTTCAAGTGCCACTACACGGAATTCCACCATTCCCCACTGCAGATAGTACCCATTCTTCATTGATATGAACATACGAAAACAAAGCAGGGTAGACCATTCAATTATATCACTGAAGAACTCTGTGTTGGACATGCAGGTTTGCTGCCTGCCCCCAGAGAATCAATGTAGTCTGCATACTGTTGCTCGAAGCTAAAAGGACAAATTTCACTCCACATAAATTCCTTTAATGTTGAATGCAAAGTCAGTTTACATTGGCATTTTCAAAGCAATACACACGCTAGTTCATTTACTTTCACGGCATGTAATATATATATAATATATACGGTGGCACAGTGATTAACACTGCTGGCTCACAGTGCCAGGGACCCAAATTCAGTTCCAGCCTCGGCTCTCTGTCTGTATGGAGTTTGTATTTCTCCCCATGTCTGCATGGGCTTCCTCTGGGTGCTCCAGTTTCCTCCCACAGACCAAAGATGTGCAGGTTAGGTTGATTGGCCATGCTAAATTGTCCCTTAGTGTCGTGGGATTAGCAGAGTAAATATGTAGGCTAATGGGAATGGGCCTGGGTGGGATTGTGGTCAGTGCAGACTCAATGGGCCGAATGGCCTCATTCTGCACTGTAGGGATTCTATTAAAAAAAGTATCCAAATTAAAAATGTATTAATATTAAGCAGTAAAATAACATTCCAAATTCACACTACTGCTGGGAAGATTTAGCTTCAGTGCGCACTGGAATTTTGACCATTAGTTTCTAACCATGTTTTAAAACATCAGAAAACTGTACATTGCTCAAACAAGATCTTCTCCAGCATAACCTGTATTTTTCTTTCACACGAGTGGTTGGCTTCCTGGTAAAGATCCCACTGGGAGCTGGTCCTGCACACATGAACATCCCAATCCAGGAAAGTAGATTGATGGTCACAGCAGAGTTAGATCAGTGGGCAGGAGTCCTGCCCTGAATGTCCTCTGGCAGAAGGAGTTCAGAACTGAACCGTGTTTTTATATTCACTTAGGACAGCTTTGCACTGGGCACATCTTTTGGTTATTTACGACTGCAGTTAATGGAAACTTCAGGCATGGCAGAAATATTGATGCCTCCAAGGCATTCCTTTCTAAAAATATATTTGCAGTTTTACATTTTGCTTTAAGGACAAAAGAACGTAAGAAATAGGAGCAGGAGTAGGCCATCTAGCCCCTCAAGCCTGCCCCGCCATTGAATAAGATCACCGCTGATCTGAAGTAGCTCAGTTCCACTTTCCCACTTTCTCCCCATAACCCTTAATCCCCTTGCCTACCAAAAACCTATCTACCCGCATCTTAAATATATTTAGCGAGGTAGCCTCCACCACTTCAACGAGCAGAGAATTCCACAGATTCACCACCCTTTGAGTGAAGAAGTTCCTCCTCAACTCTGTTCTAAACTGCTCCCCCTTATCTTGAGGCTGTGCCCTCTAGTCCTGCTGTCCTTTCTGAGCAGGAAGAACCTCTCCACCTCTACCCTATCCATCCCCTTCATCATCTTATACGTCTCAATAAGATCCCCCCTCATCCTACTAAACGCCAACGAGTAGAATCCCAGTCTATTCAGCCTCTCCTCATAGCTCAAACCCCCTCAACTCCGGTATCAGCCTAGTGAACCTCCTCTGCACTCCCTCCAAGGCCAAAATATCCTTGCGCAAGTGCGGCGACCAAAACTGCACACAATACTCCAGCTGCGGCCTCACCAGTGCCCTGTACAGTTGCAGAATGACCTCCCTGCTTTTATATTCTATCCCCCTCGCTATGAAGGCCAGCATCCCATTTGCCTTCCTGACCACCTGCTGCACCTGTAGGCTGGGTTTTTGCGACTCATGCACAAGGACCCCCAGGTCCCTCTGCACTGTAGCATGCTGCAGCTTTTCGCCCTGTAAGTAGTAGTCCTTCCTACTATTATTCCTGCCAAAGTGGATATCCTCACACTTGCCAACATTGTATTCCAACTGCCAGGTCCTCGCCCACTCGCTCAGCCTATCTAGATCCCTCTGCAGACTTTCCACACCCTCCGCACAATTTGCTGTTCCACTTATCTTTGTGTCATCAGCAAATTTCGACACCTTACACTCAGCTCCCTCCTCCAGATCATCTATATAAATGGTAAATAGCTGAGGCCGCAGCACCGATCCCTGGGGCACTCCACTAGTCACCAACCGCCAATCTGAATAGCACCCATTGACACCCACTCTCTGCCTCCTACTTGACAGCCAATCCCCTATCCACACTAACATCTTACCCCCAACTCCATGCCCCCTAACCTTCTGTAACAACCTTTTGTGCAGCACCTTATTAAACGCCTTCTGAAAATCAAGAAACACCACATCCACCAGCTCTCCTCTATCCACCGCACTAGACACATCCTCATAGAATTCCAATAAATTCATCAGACACAACTTCCCCTTAACGAATCCGTGCTGCGTCTGCTCTATCAAACAATTCTTCTCAAGATGCCTCGCTATTTCCTCTTTGATGACGGATTCAAGCATTTTTCCTACAACAGACGTTAAACTAACCGGCCTATAATTCCCTGCCTTTTGCCTGCTACCCTTTTTAAACAGCGGCGTGACATTAGCCATTTTCCAATCTTCCGGCACTTCCCCGGAATCCAGCGAGGTTTGGAAAATAATCACTAAGGCATCTACTATCACCTCCGCCATTTCCTTCAGAACCCTTGGATGCATTCCATCTCGTCCTGGGGACTTGTCCACCATCAGTCCCTCTAGTCTGTCGAGCACTACCTCTCTAGTGACAATGATCTCATTCAGGCCCTCAACTCCTACCATCTTTCCATCGTTAACACTCGGCAAACTATCCGTGTCCTCCTCCGTGAAGACCGAAGCAAAAAACTTATTCAAGGCCTCAGCCATTTCCTCATCTCCCACCACTAAACCTCCCCTCTCATCCTCTAAGGGTCCAACATTCACCCTAGCCAGCCTCCTCCTTTTTATATATTTATAAAAACTCTTACTATCCTTTTTTATATTTAGCGCTAGCCTAGATTCATAGTCTATCCTTCCTTTCTTTAGCAACTTCTTCGTCATTCCTTGTTGATACTTAAACCTCTCCCAATCCTCTTCTCGCCCACTACTTTTAGGCACTCTAAACGCACCAGCTTTTAATTTAATACTCTCCTTTATCTCCTTCGTTATCCACGGCTGATTATCTCTTCTCCAACGATCCTTCTTTTAGTTCTGTTTTTATTATTAAGTTTTATTACCACTTATTTCAAGCAAATAATGTGCACTTTTATTTTGGGGAGAATGTATTTCTCCTATAGATGTACAATATTTATTCTCAACATGAAGTAATTGAATAGTTGCTGGATTCACCAGAAAACAAATTCAAAATATTTCCAATACTTCAGCAGAACAGGAAGAGCTGATAAAAGTGGGATGTGGGAAAGTAAGTGAGTTTTCACATGAGCTCAGGTAGTTAGATTATTACTGAACCATCACACAGCTAGTATTTCGAAGTTGTGAAGTGCAACAATGTGAAAGAAGGTATGTCAGGAAGATCCTGGAGCTAAACTAGCCACTGCTGCCAACAAGCTATTAATCACACCTGCTCTACATAACAGCCAAAGACTGGGGGCCAAATGATTCCACGTGCTCCATTTTGGCAATGGAGTGAGATAAATATCCATGTCAACGTCTGCAAGGTAAGAAGCCTCACAACACCAGGTTAAAGTCCAACAGGTTTATTTGGTAGCAAAAGCCACTAGCTTTCAGGGCTTTTCCCCTTTGTCAGGTGTCTGCAAGGACAGATGGTATCAGGCTTACACAGTATACCTTTTCCCTGAGTTCCACTTAGATTAGCCAATTAGCCTATAAATCATTTGTTTCATCAGCATTCAGCTGGAGAGTTCTTTTAGGTTTAGAGATACAATAGTAGTTTCAAGCAAAATGCACACAGGGTTGGGTTTCCCAATTGACAGTCACAATCTAAGTGGAAGATCCCTAGAAATGTCAGAGAAATGGCATAAATGTCATTTGCATTCTTTCATTGATGTTTCTGTAGATCATTTACCAAAAGAACCCCATGAAAACTCAATCCCAGTAAATACCCAATGATACAAAAAATGAAAGTAATTTTATGAAGCAATAACTTAGATGCAGCTCTCTTTAAATGGTCAGAACAAAATTCAGTTCACAATTTAGTATTTTCCAGATTACAGAAAATTTACATCATCTATCTAACTGACTCCTGACCCAAGGCATCTCAGATTTCACCCATTAATGAATGAGCTATTTGTATTTACAGCTTTGAAAAAATCAGCAATATAAAGGAATTCCAGGTATAAAAGGGTAAAAACATCCCTAGTCAGGTTCAACTCTACAACATAAGATTCCCTGGTTCAGAGTGATTTTGTTACTAGTTTCAATCAGTATTCAATAGTATTTCATATTTGTATACTACATCTGTGGGGAACTGGAAGGAATGTGATAAAAAAAACTTGTCAGAACCAATTTAAATTCTCCTAAAGAAAATTTAGAAAATCAGAGACCTGATGATTTTTAAAGGTGAATCATTTAATCAATTTTGAATAACTGGGCAGACTTAGTATTTCAGAGACATAAAACCTCAAATTGTTAGGCTTGTTGTGGAATTTAGGTTTCTTTAACGGAAAGTAATGCACATCCCTCCGTTAACCCGGCAGTCCTTTTTGTTATCTGATAACAAAGTTGAGTAGTGGAAGGTTTCAATGGGCAATCTTTAACCTTTACTCTGTTTAATAAACAGGGACTCTGTGTACTTAAAGCAGCAAATCTCCTGACGCTTTCTTTAAAGGTTAAAAATACAAGAGAGTAATAATCTAAATGTCAGCAACCTTTGCTCTGATTTATCACCATGCGAATATGGTTTTCTGGCTGTAAAAATTCATGTTCTGGTATTTATGATGCCTCAGAATGTTCAGCATGGTTTAATGTAGTGTTACCACAGGAACCTCGCCCATTACGGAGGTGAAAAGATCTGTATAAGGGTGACTGTGGTGGAGGGGCTGACACAGGAGTGGAGGCAGGGAAAGTTGGAATATAAACAATGTTAGCAAAGCTCAGAATTAGAGGTTTAAAGCTTAGTTCAGAAATGAGATGGAAACACAAAGGCTAATTTAAACCCCTCGAGCATAGTGTAGGAATAGATGGGGGATGTGCGCATTGTGTTTTCGAAGCATTCCCACCCCCACCATTTATAACTCGTCTATCTTCAGCAAGAGGAAGGCCATCTTCAGGTCACATCTCAATAATGTCATCAGAACATACATTCCCTTTTAATCAGAGATCTATTACTTGGTCCTTCAGTAAAAAAAATTTGTGTGCTGGTAAGATTTCAATAAAAAATATAAGATTGCTTGTGGACCAAGTGGAATTGGGGTACACCTCCTAGTGCCACTAAGATATGGCTCTCCCCGATCACTAACTTGCTGACAACCACCTCTGTTTACTTGCTCCTCCCAATCCCCATCACAAATCCCTCCTTAATTGCAAAGGTCCACTCCCACGGTGGCCTCATCCCTCTGCCACCTTTTAGATTCCTAAACACTAACAGCAACACAATTCCTGTTGGCTTTGTAGATCTATGAAAATTCTGCCCAGACTTTAAAATGTGGATCTCGCACCATGGATCATTCATTTCTCAATTCAGCCCCTGAATTTTCTGTCCAAGTTAGAATTAGTTCTTAATGTTTGACAGAGGGTCATCTGGACTAGAAACGTCAGCTCTTTTCTCTCCTTACAGAAGCTGCCAGCCATGCTTTTCTCTTTTGGTTTCAGTTCTTAATGTTATGAGCAGTCTGGTTCAGGCTAAAAGCATGGCCATAGAGGGTGATGATGTCAGTGGCATGAAAGGGGATTTGAAGGCAGGAGCTGAAAATAAACTCTACGCTCCCTGATGTTGAGTTGGAGGAGGGTATGGCACATCCAAAGCTCGAAATTAAGCAGTCAGTCATGCACTCTGGGCAGCTGTAGAGGGGAGACTGCTCAGAGAGCGGGAATCAACAGAAAATACTGCATCAGCTGGTGAAGTGGTAATGGACTGCAGCTGGAGAAAACTCTAGTGCATCTTGAATCATGTCATTCGCGTCCATGGCGCCGGAGCTCTTTATATGGCCATAAATCGAATTATCTTACTGCAATGCAAAATTAAATCTGCACCCTGGAGGTGGGAGGTTTTGCTTCATAGCAGATTAGCAGTAGGCAAGTACACAGCATTTACACGACCGTGGGTAATTCAGAACAGCTGCTAATTTGCAGAAAACGGAATGAGGAGCCGCTGTACAAACAGGCTGTGCAATGGCAGGAGAATCAAGGTCAATTTGTGTTGGTGGATGGGTGGGGGTGGGGGTGGGGGAAGTGGTGACTGATGTTACAGCATTTGTGACCTTTCATCCAAAATTTTGCTTCCCTCGTTCTCTCTCAGTTTTGTTTATGTGATTATTCGGATTCATTTTATACTTGGTCTCACTAGACAAACAAAATCTTCCTAACATTCTGTTGTGCAAATCCTCCAAATTTAATGCATGCATAGAATTTCAAAGAAATATTTGAACTGTAGAATATCTCTCCCATTGTAGTGTAATATTTATGTAAACAGTGAGCTACATGCATGACACAAGGAGGTTGCAAGTGTGCTTTACTCAGTTGAGTCCATAAACGTTGTAATTGTGAAATTATTCCATGCATCTGCCCGAAACTTGCTGATCTTCCAGCTGAAAGAATTGTCCTTGACTGAGTGTTGCAGACTGGCACGTTCCAAGGAACAGGACTACATGCTGAGGGATGCACTGAAGGTTGGGGCAGCTGCCGCAAAGGCACAATGGGGAAAGGCCACACTGCAAAGCCTTTCATCAGAGGCAGACTGAGGGCCTGGTAACTGTAGAATACCCTTAGCCTATGTAACTGTGTGCCAAACTGGAAAATAACAGCACACCGTAGAATCTGAGGCATGTATATAGTATTAAGTTTTAAAATGTAATGACTGTAATTTTGTTACATTCATAAGTAACAGTATGGGACTGTAAAAATGTTTTTTTTCTGCACTGTTTGTAATTTTTAGACATATTGGTTTGCAGTGGTTTATTTGAGATTTTTTTATGAATAAAGTATATTTTTGAAATAAAAAAAATCCATGCACTAGCTATATATCCAGTCATGAGTTAAATTATTCATGTGATGGATGTGCTGAGAAATAAAATGTTTCTCCTAAAGTATGAGCTTTTACTGTGTGCTCATCATTCTGTGCAATGGTGCCCAACACAGTCAAACAATGTAATTTACAGCTACTGTATAAATCTTGTAAATTTCTACTTTCTTCTTGCGTCTGACCAACAGAGGGCATCATGTGTATATTTTTAGTGGGGTGTATGACACTGGATCTCAACTGAACTATGACTGTCTTTGTTGTAGTTGGCTGAAAAATCTTGTAATGATGCCCTTCTCACAGATGCCACAGGTTCCCTGCACTGGAACAGATGCTCATTGATAGGAAACCTCTTCTCTAAAACCAAGTATTTCGTGGACAGCAGTCAGTGAGATGGACATTGAGCACGAATCTTTCACAATTGACCACTAAATCCAAGCCATTATCTTGTTTAGTATAAACTGAGGCAAAATAGATATTCAATAAATCTTCCATTTCATTGTGATGATCTTTGAGTTCATCTGGCCCATGCTGTAGTGGATCTATCCTTACTTTAGTTTTCCATTTATTACATTTGAGAGTCAAGAATACTCTGGGCATGAAATTGGGATAATTTCATGTTTTTTATATAATGAGATGATATTGGAACAGAGTAGGCCATTCAGCCCATTGAGGTTGCTCCACTATTAAATAGCATCATGGATTGGTCTGACTGTCTGTATCTCATAACCCTCAACTCCCTTTCAATCAAAAATCTGTCCAATCAGCCTTGAATATACTCAATGACCCAGCTTTCATTGTTCTCTGTGAAAGAGAATTCCAAACACTAATGATGCTCTGGAAGAAGAAATTCTTCCTCATGTCTGTTGTGAATGTGAAACCCCTCATTTTTGAATCGTATCCCAAATTCCTCATTCTCCCACGAGGGAAACATCATCTCAGCATCCACCCTGTCAAGAACTTTCACAATCTTATATGTTGCAGTGAGTTCAGCTCTCATTCTTCTGAACGCCAATGAGCACAGCCCCAACTTGCTCAACCTTTCCTCATAAGTTTGGCTTCATTTTGGCTTCTGTGATTGTCCTTAAGGCTTCAAAATGACAAATGTAACGTGTCCACATTTTTGAGGTAATTCACACCAGATGCCATGGTATTCAGTGTGTTATGCAAGCACAGTGAATAGGCACCGGAAGAATGTAGAGCACGATGCTAATCCACTAGCAAAGCTGATTTGATGCCTGAAGTTCCATTTTGGAGCAACTGCTTTGTGCAGAAACATTGACATCAGTGAGGAAGTCCTTCAGTATCTGCTAGCCCTTTGTAACTTCAACTCTACATCAGGGAACTCTACTCCCTCAGTATCCAGCTGCCATGTAACCATATACAAATCAGGCAGGTCAATGCCCAATGTCCTGGCTGCCATCATGATGTCTTTATTCTGTGGCAGTATGCTGTGCCAACTGCATTTGAGCTTCCATGCCAAACCGTTGGGTGTGCAGTGGGAGATGAGGCTATCCTTTGGCAACATGGCTCAAGATTCATGTAAACAGCACACGTATAGTGGAAGCCATGTTGCTACATGAAATAGGATAGACCAACCCTGTGGTGCTCTTAAACACAATTTCCATTGCCTGGTTGGCAAGGGTATGAGTATTTCTTCTGCATATCATTCACCAACTAGCAGCAATCTGATTACTTCATAAATACTTCATAAAGACACAAAAACAATCTCTCCGTTTTCCTACAGCTTACCTAGACACACAACTATCTATTATCCATCATCTCCCATTACCCAGCTGTATCTCCTTCAGCATGCCAGGACTGTACTCGTATAATTTCCACCACCTGTACACTGCACATGTTCATGACCTTTATAGAGTTCTCCTTCACAAATATTAGTCATCCAAGTTAACACATTTCCACCTTATTTAATCTTGCTTTTTATTTTCTAGGAGACAGCAATGTGTAATTGAAAGATATACTGTAGTTGGAGGGTACTCCAGTTTGACTGTACAATTAAATTCTGTTTGAAGAGTGGGCCTCACATGATCAGGACAAGAAAAGAGCAGGGATGGTGATGTTTGAAACCCATGAACTTCCCTTCCTCTTTCAGTCTAATTCAGCCGGCAAGCATTAATGCATACATTGACATACACAGGACCATTACAGTTAGCAAGGTCTGCTGCACATTGCATTAAGCTCCTTCTCCTAATATTTATCTCCTTCTGTCTCAACAGAAATGACAGATAAAACATTCACTTAACATCTCACGTGAAGCGCCACCATTGCCCTTGTTCCACCCCAGAGACACCCTGGGATTTTATATAGTCAGATGGAAACAACACAATGAATGATGAGCGGAGCATATGAGAAATTCATATGGATTAGGAAGCACATTAACATGGAGTGAGATTGCCTCCTCCACCACTGAAAAGGGCAAACAGCTAGGTCTCTGGTTCTGTTTTAACAGAAGAATGCTTTCAGAGGTCAACAGCACACCGCACTGTTTCAACCTAGCAAGAATTCTTCTTATTAACGTTGAAGGACTACTGCCAAAATTAAGAGGGCTGTTCCACAGTTGAACAACATCCTGACATAGTCACACTCTCAGAATCTTATTTTAGAGCTAATGTCCGAGACGCCATCATCACCATCCCTGTGTATGTCCTGTTCTATAAGGAGGACAAACCCAACAGGGATGGCAGCACAGTGGAATCCAGCCGGGAAAGAGTTGCTCAATATTGACATCAGACCCTTTGAGGTTTCGTAGCATCAGGTCAAACGTGGGCAAGGAAACCTCATCGTACAACTTAGCATCCTCCCTCAACTGATTAATCAGCTAAAAACCACTTCCAAGAAGCACCAAGGGTGGCAAGGGAACAGAATGTACTCTGGATGGGGGATTTCAAAGTCAATAGTGCCACTACTCAGCAAGCTGGCCATGTTCTGAGGAACATATCTGCAAGACTGGGCCTGCGGCAGGTGGTAAGGAAACCAGAAAGAAGGAAAAGCATACTAGACCTAGTCCTCATCAAACTACTTGGCACAGATACATCTGACCATGACACCATTGGGAGTGACCACCACACAATCCTTGTAAAGATTTGGCCACAATTTTTCAGCCATCTTATGCCTGGTGGAGCTCCTGCTGATCTGGGAAAATTGCATGTGACTTAAAGATGGTTTTATGCTAAGCGGTTCCTTTCTGTTGGCACAAACTGGGGTGTGGGGATGGGGGAGTGATTATTCCAAAAATGTGTCGAATTCCTGTAAAAACTGGAGTAAATCATGCTGCTTTTTCAGTGGGGGTTTCAAAATGAATTTCCTACGCTCTGGGCACTGCAGAATGCACCAGTTTGAATCTCAGTGGGTGGACCTGCAGAGGCCGGCAGCATAGCATTGAGCAGGCCATGGCACATGTGCCAATCTGTCAATGATGAGATCGGTGCATGTAAGTGGCCCTGCACTGCCAGCCTCACAATCACTGGCCAGCCCCGTGACCCCACATCGCTGCACCTTCACTCCCCCCACCATGGTCCAGGCAAGCCTCGCCTTCTGCCCCAAATCCTCCCCCCTCCACCAGCAGCCCCGACCCATTCCCGTCAGTCTCATTCCCCCCACCTCACGGCCCCAATGGGCCCCCCCCAGCAGTCCCGATCTCCTGATCCCCCCTCCACCAGCGACCCCGACCCACTCCCCGTCAGTCTCATTCCCCCCACCTCATGGCCCCAATGGGCCCCCCCCAGCAGTCCCAATCTCCTGATCCCCCCTCCACCAGCAGCCCTGATCCTCCCCGTTCAGTCCCGACCCTTCTTTGCCCCCATGACCCCACTGTCCCTGATGTCCAGCCTGACTGCTGGGCCCCCTCGCTCTGTCACTGGTCCCTCTGCAGAGTGGCAGCGGGACACTCCAACCCCACCAATCACCTCCATTAGGTCCCACCCTTCTGGCCGTGCCCAATGCTCAGTGGACAATGCCAAGGTGCCTCTTTGGTAGTGCCAGGGAGACTAGGCTGGCCCTGCCAAGCTAGCAATGTCCATCGGGCACCTCCCCTTTATCCCTGACCCTCTGGGGGGCCTTGATGGCTTTTCTTCACTCTAGCGGGGTCGGGCCACTAGCTGCCCCGCAAGTGGGGAGCAATCCTGGGTCTACTTATGGGATTCAAATTGTATCTAAATGAGAATTTACATAATTTATATAGCTCCATGCCAGAAATCAGTACGTAGCTGACAACGCCAGAAATCTGGCACTCGGAGGCTTGCGAGGGTGGGAAGCCTACTAAATGGCCTCTGCTTGAGTCCCCCCAGGCCACTGTGCTGCCTATTGTCACCCCCCGCACCCCCCACATCTGCTGGAAAACATGCCAGCAGCAACACCAAGCATGAGGTGTACACCTGGTGAAGCTATGTAATAGCAAAAACATCATGCGATATACAGACCTAAGTGACCCCACAACCAATAGATCAGATTCAATCTCTGCAATATTGCCACATCCCATTTTGAATGATGGTGAACAATGAAACAACTAACAAATACCCCCATCCTCAATGATGCTCCATTCCAGCACTTCAGTGCAAGAGACAGTGTTGAAAATTTTCAAACACCTTCTGCCAGAAGTGCTGAATATCCAGTATCACAGTTGCCAGTCTTCAGTCAATTCAATTCATTTCACATGATACTGAGAATCAGCTGAAGGCACTGGATACTGTGAAGTCTATTGGCCCTGACAATGTTACGCTCCAGAACTAACGATGCCCATAGCAAAGCTGTTCCAACACAACCACCACACTGGCACAAAACAGATAATGGCCGAAAGTCTACCACCTCACTCCCACAGAATCGGAGTGGGCTCCCAAAAAGCCCGACAACGGAAATCTCCATCGACCTTGAGTGAAAATTTCCAGTCTCACTGGAGCAAGACCCTAAAATCTCACCCAGTGTGTAAAATTTCCTCAGTATGTCCTAACCACAGAAAGCAGAACGCATCCATTTCAGTAAATTACTGTCCCATCAATCTCCTCTCTATCATCAGCAACGTGAGGGGAGGTGTTGAAGGTTGTCCTATCAGGTGGTAAAAGAAAATGGCTGGGTTATGAAAGGCCAATCATCCAAATCCATCACAGCAGGTGTTACTCAGGGTGGCCTCCCTCTGCCCAGAAATCTTTAGCTGTTTCACCAATGATCTTCCCTCCATCATAAGGTCACTAGTGCAGATGTTCACTGATCATTACACAATGTTCAGCACCATTTATAGCACCTTCGATACTGAAACAGTCCATTTCCAAATGTAGCAAGACTTGGATTACATTCAGGCTTGGGTTGACAATTAACATTTGTGTCACAAAAGTGCTAGGCAATGGCCATCTCTAACAGGAAAGAATCTAACTATCCCCCTTTGACATTCAATGGCATTATATCACTGGATTCCCCCCGCTATCAACATCCTGGCCTTGCCATTGACCAGAAGCAAAACTGAGCCAGCCAGACAATTATGGTTGTTACAAGACCGGGTAAGAACCTGTGAACCTAGCAGTAAGTAACTCACCTCACCTCCCAAAAAGCCTATCCACCCTCTGCAAGACACAAATCAGGAGTGTGTTGGGATACTCTCCACTTGTCTGAATGAAGTTTCCTCCAGAAGTACTCAAGAAGCTCAACACCATCCAGGACAAAGCACCCACCACCTTAAATGTTCACTCCTTCCACAGTAGGGTGTATCATCTACAATATGCACTGCAACAACTCAAAGCTCCTTCAATCTTCCAAACCCAGAAGGCAAGGGCAGCAGATGCATGGAAGTGCCACAAACTGTAAGTTCCCCTCCAAACCACATACCATCCTGACTTAGAATTAAATCTCTGTTCCCCACTGTCTCTGGGTCAAACTCACTCCGTAACAGCACTGCGGGTATACCCACACTGACTTAGAATTAAATCTCTGATCCTCACTGTCTCTGGGTCAAACTCCCTCCCTAACAGCACTGCGGGTATACCCACCCCTAATGGACTGCCACAATTGAAGAAACCGACTCAAGTAACACCGTCTCAAGGTCATTTCGGGATGGGCAACAAATGCTGGCCTCATCAGCGATGCCCACATGCCAGAAAAAGAATTGTGCTTTCCACATGGCTTTTAGTCATATGGTTGCATTACATTGACACTAACTCTTGCTGGTGCAGGCCCTGCATTAAAGTTGACCCTTCTTTTTAATACAAATTCACTTCTAAAAATCAACAGTTAATGTACACTAGTCTGTTATCACCTTAAGCTTTTAGAAGGCTATGTTCTTCCAGAACATGTTTCAACTGATCTTTAGCATCTGAACTATTTATGAGGTTTCTTTTCGTACAAAACAATGTCATGTTCTTTCAAAGACAATGTTTAATAATTTCCCACTTGTCAAAAGGGAAGATTGCAATGTTTAGGTTTTAGAATTCCAAAGACTTCCTGATATGCTATCAACATGACAAGAGTTTCATTCATGACGAAGATCCAGTTACTAGCCTGAAGCCGCTCCAGCAGCTCTGATAGCATTGCTGTTCGATTGCTTTCTTTGATGTTTTTTAATTGTCATGTTGCAAGCTGAGAATTTGTATGTCAACCTTCGACCAGGAATTGTGCCCAAGGCACTTTTTGTCATTACATTTGCAAACTGACAGTCTGTAAACTTTCTGATGTCTTGCCCTGATGTGATTCCTCCATGTTTTGATGGATTTCTCTAATGATTTTGTCTCAGTAATGGAGCCACCATTGCACATGTAAAAGTGGGACAATAGTCCTGAGTGGCAGCATCCAAACACATCCAGAAGCTGTTCTGGCTTGTACTCCTAAAGTAAAATAGAATGAGGTTTCTCACTGTCAAATCCGACGCTCTTACACCTGCATCTGATATTTTATCACTTTAATATAAATCACATATTTTTAGGTTGTATCCTGAATGGTTCATAAAGTAAGCATTAATTTCACTGAATGCCCTGCCTCAAACCCAGTGCCAGCTTTTAAATTCAAAGAAGAATATGCTTATCTTGAAGAATGTTGACTTTGCACTGGAGAAAGTACAGGAAAATAAAATGAAAAACATTCTCAGGATAATGAGAACTGTGCAAGAACATTGCACTGTGGTTAAACTGAAGAATATTTAAAGAGATGTGTCTAAGAATTTCCAATCCATAGTTTTTGTTATTCTTATTGCCACACATTTTCTAATTAAACCAATTGTGCACCTTAATAAAGTAGTCTGGTTACTGGTGATATTGTCTGTTTCCAGCCACCTTCTGCTGGTGAATGGCTTCATGACCTCTGCTGGCATTTCTTTGCTTTCTGCCTTCCTGGCATCTAATATTGTTAAAGTGATAGGGGAGAGGTGGGGGCAGTGGGGGGGGGGGGGGGGGGGGGGTGGTGGGGGGCTGCAGTAGAAGGGGGTTTTAAATATTGAAGTGGTGTCTTGCTGATTATGAAGTGTGTGGCTGGCCATACAAAGCTGGAGCTAGTTCTGCAGTAATTACTTGCACTGTCTACCTAAAGCAGTCAACTTGGTGGCAGCTGAAGTACCACTGAGAACACTTTTTAAAAACTACATCAGCCAAACCTTGATCAATCCAGTGGACAGGAGTGAATTGTTGGGAACAATGCATTCTTCTGATTGGATTGGGGAAAATAGACCAATGAGCACTTGTTCATTATAGGAACATCACGGAGCTGAGACTTGTTATTTTCCATTTTACGGCTTTTGCATTGCTATCGGCTGACATTTTATACTAAGATGCTTTGATAGTGATCTGCTGAAACTACTTTATTTAGTGCCTTGAAACTGTAATTTGCTTCACTGCCTGAAGTCATTTATGATGTGGGTATACCGGCGTTGGACTGGCGTAAACACAGTAAAAAGTCTGACAACACCAGGTTTTAGTCCAACTGATTTATTTGACTCACAAGCTTTCGAGGTTTCCCTCTTCGTCAGGTGAATGGAGAGACCATTGTTCGCAGCAAACTACCCAGTCTTCAGGAGAACAGTGACCACAATTCCACACAACCCTGCCACAGCAACCTCTGCAAGACATGCAGGATCATTGACATGGATACCATCATCACACGTGAGAATACCATCCACCAGGTACACGGTAAATACTCTTGCAACTCGGCCAACATTGTCTACCTGATACGTTGCAAGAAAGGATGTCCCGAAGCATGGTACATTGAGGAGACCATGCAGACGCTACGACAACGGATGAATGAACATCGCTCGACAATCACCCTGCCTGTTGGCGAACACTTCAGTGGTCACGGGCATTCAGCCTCTGACCTTCGGGTAAGCATTCTCCAAGGCGGCCTTCACGACACACGACAGCGCAGAGTCGCTGAGCAGAGACTGATAGCCAAGTTCCGCACACATGAGGACGGTCTCAACAGGGATCTTGGGTTCATGTCGCACTATCTGTAACCCCCGTGACTTGCCTGGGTTTGCAAAACCTCACTTACTGTACTGTCTGGAGACAATACACATCTTTGTAACCTGTGATCAGTGTTTTTTCACCACCCTCCTGTAACTAATTTGTCTCAGATTTTTCTTGAATAGGAATCCTCTTCCATTGATGATCACCTGAGGGATGCTTCATATTGATGTTAGCTGGGGAGGCCTCTCAATGCTGTGTCACTGAGAAAAGGAAGCCATTGGTTCCCCAGAAGCAATTCCTTCCCATCCTTCAACCCTCCTGTCCCAGGGCCCTGTATGAGGTTTTCAGATCCTTTACCCACTACACAGACAGGGGCCCAGGTGCCAGCGTGCATGCAGAGCTCAGGTAGGAGTCAGACTAGTTTGCACCAGGGCACCATCATAATAGCGCTTGACCAGTCGTCATCACACTCCTGTCTGCCAAAGAAACTTGCTAACACAGCGTACCCACCACTCTGGCCCACCACTCTGGTGTGACAATGTTGCAGGAGATAGAGGACTTTGGGGAGGTGATGGAATCCACAGACACAAGCCCCTAGTGACTGAACCGCCTGGTGATCAGGACCTTCCTAGCCACCTTCACGCGCCTCATTTGAGCTGCCAGCCTTCCAGTGCCTGGGTGGTGTTCCAAGGCATGCTCTTCCTCATCCTGCTCCTCCTCCTGCTGGTCATTCTCCTCCCCAGCGATGCCCGGCTGGTCAGCCTCCACATCCTCCTTCTGGTACACTTCTCTGTACAGCCAGGTTGTGCAAGGCACAGTACACAACCACAATGTGGGAAGAGATTACAGGGCTGTATTGGAGGAACCTGTCTTGCCTGGGTTTGCAAAACCTCACTTACTGTACTGTCTGGAGACAATACACATCTCTTTAACCTGTGATCAGTGCTCCTTCCACTCACATTGTCGGCCACTTTAAGACTTGAATAGCAGGTTAGGTGTAGAGATTCGCATTCTAATCAGTAATCTGTAAACTGTCTGTGCTTTATATGCTCTGTCTGAGGCCAGAACTCTCCATTCACCTGATGAAGAGGGGAACCTCGAAAGCTGGTGAGTTTACTATCAAATAAATCAGTTGGACTGAAACCTGGTGTTGTCAGACTTCTTACTTGGAGGATCCCGCCAGATCAGTCCAGGCACCGGAATTGCATTTTCAGAAGCCCAATGCACCTCTCCACTATCGTGTGGGTGGCAACATGGGCCTCATTATAGTGGGTCTCCGCCTCAGACACTGGCCTTCGCACAGTCATTATCAGTCTTCATGTCCAAAGCGAGTAACACATATCATCCACTGCCAAGGGTCCTCCTCAAATGCCTCCGGGATGTCTGAGCTCCTGACAATGAAGCTGTTGTACACATTACCTGGATGCCTTGCGCAGACATGCATAATGTCATGTTATGGTCACACACTAGTTGAACATTCAGGGAGTGGAACCCCTTTCTTTTGATGTATCTCCTAGGATTCTGTCGGGGGTTTGAGTGTGATGTGTGTGCAGTCAATGGCCCCCTGCACATTAGGCATCCCTGCAATGGCTGTGAACGCTGCAGCCCAGGCTTCCTGATGAGCCTGGTCCAGGTTAAATTTGATGTACTGCCCAGTCTGGACATACAGGGCTTCTGTGCCCTGCTGGATGTAGATGTGCACAGCTGACTGGGAGATGCCGCAGACATCTCCACTAGGGGTCTGGAAGGAGCCAGTTACATAAAAGTTCAGAGCATTGTCAATTTGACAGCCACTGAAAGTAAGTGCCCCAACCCCGCCACTGCCCCCCCCATCCCCACCTCCCCCTTCAGTGCCAGGTGCTGCAACAGGTGGCACAGGTGTTGCACTGTCTCCTTTCAGAGGTGGAGATGTCAGTGGCACATGGCGTCTGACATCTGTTCAAATGACACTCGTGCACGAACTGTCAGGGTCTCTGTTCCCTCCTTCTCTTGCAGCCATCTCCTGCCCCAGTGGTTGCTTCCCTCCACTCCTGCAAATGGTAAGGGCCTCCTATACCCACAATTCTTCCTCCAGCTCTTCCTCCTCAGCTCCAGCAGCAACCAAAACAATAGCAAGATGGATTGGTTGCATCGCAAAAGCCATTTTGTCACTCTGAAGGGGGATGCAGTTGGAGATGGAGAGGGACACATGTAGAGGTTAAGAAACGCTGCTTACCCCTAGTCCATCAACAGCCTATCCTCAATTTCCCCAGTCACAAACTCCCCACAATCACAGCCCCCCCCAATTCCCCCAGCCACATGCTCCCCACAATCACAGCCCCCCCCCAATTCCCCCAGCCACATGCTCCCCACAATCACAGCCCCCCCCAATTCCCCCAGCCACATGCTCCCCACAATCACAGCCCCCCCCAATTCCCCCAGCCACATGCTCCCCACAATCACAGCCCCCCCCCAATTCCCCCAGTCACACACTCCCCACAATCACAGCCCCCCCAATTCCCCCAGCCACATACTCCCCACAATCACAGCCCCCCCCAATTCCCCCAGCCACATGCCCCCCACAATCACAGCCCCCCCAATTCCCCCAGCCACATACTCCCCACAATCACAGCCCCCCCCAATTCCCCCAGCCACACACTCCCCACAATCACAGCCCCCCCCAATTCCCCCAGCCACACACTCCCCACAATCACAGCCCCCCCAATTCCCCCAGCCACATGCTCCCCACAATCACAGCCCCCCCAATTCCCCCAGTCACACACTCCCCACAATCACAGCCCCCCCCAATTCCCCCAGTCACACACTCCCCACAATCACAGCCCCCCCCAATTCCCCCAGCCACATACTCCCCACAATCACAGCCCCCCCCAATTCCCCCAGCCACATTCTCCCCACAATCACAGCCCCCCCCCCAATTCCCCCAGCCACATGCTCCCCACAATCACAGCCCCCCCAATTCCCCCAGCCACACACTCCCCACAATCACAGCCCCCCCAATTCCCCCAGCCACATACTCCCCACAATCACAGCCCCCCCAATTCCCCCAGCCACATGCTCCCCACAATCACAGCCCCCCCCAATTCCCCCAGCCACATGCTCCCCACAATCACAGCCCCCCCCAATTCCCCCAGCCACATGCTCCCCACAATCACAGCCCCCCCCAATTCCCCCAGCCACATGCTCCCCACAATCACAGCCCCCCCAATTCCCCCAGCCACATGCTCCCCACAATCACAGCCCCCCCCAATTCCCCCAGCCACATGCTCCCCACAATCACAGCCCCCCCAATTCCCCCAGCCACATGCTCCCCACAATCACAGCCCCCCCAATTCCCCCAGCCACATGCTCCCCACAATCACAGCCCCCCCAATTCCCCCAGCCACATGCTCCCCACAATCACAGCCCCCCCAATTCCCCCAGCCACATGCTCCCCACAATCACAGCCCCCCCAATTCCCCCAGCCACATGCTCCCCACAATCACAGCCCCCCCAATTCCCCCAGCCACATGCTCCCCACAATCACAGCCCCCCCCAATTCCCCCAGCCACATTCTCCCCACAATCACAGCCCCCCCAATTCCCCCAGCCACACGCTCCCCACAATCACAGCCCCCCCAAATCCCCCAGCCACACGCTCCCCACAATCACAGCCCCCCCCAATTCCCCCAGCCACACGCTCCCCACAATCACAGCCCCCCCAAATCCCCCAGCCACATGCCCCCCACAATCACAGCCCCCCAATTTCCCCAGCCACATATTCCCCACAATCACAGCCCCCCCAATTCCCCCAGCCACATGCTCCCCACAATCACAGCCCCCCAATTCCCCCAGCCACAAACTCCCCACAATTAGAACATAAGAACATAAGAACTAGGAGCAGGAGTAGGCCATCTGGCTCCTCAAGCCTGCTCCACCATTCAATAAGATCATGGCTGATGTTTTTGTGGACTCAGTTCCACTTACCCACCCACTCACCATAGCCCTTAATTCTTTTACTGTTCAAAAATTTATCTATCCTTGCCTTAAAAACATTCAATGAGGTAGCCTCAACTGCTTCACTGGGCAGGGAATTCCACAGATTCACAACCCTTTGGGTGGTGAAGTTCCTCCTCAACTCAGTCCTAAATCTGCTTCCCATTATTTTGTGGCTATGCCCTCTAGTTCTTGTTCTACCCCCCCAGTGGAAACAACTTCCCTGCTTCTATCTTTTCTATTCCCTTCATAACTTTATATGTTTCTGTAAGATCTTCCCTCATTCTTCTGAATTCCAATGAGTGTAACCCCAGTCTACTCAATCTCTCCTCATAAGCCAACCCTGTCAACTACGGAATCAACCTAGTGAACCTTCTGTGCACCCCCTCCAATACCAGTATATCTTTTCTCAGGGAGGGAAACCAAAACTATACTCCAGGTGTGGCCTCACCAGCACCCTATACAGCTGCAACATAACCTCGCTATTTTTAAACTCCATCCCTGAAGCAATGGAGGACAAAATTCCATTTGCCTTCTTAATTATGTGCTACACCTGCAAACCAATTTCTTGTGATTCCTGCACAAGGACACCCAGGTCCCTCTGCATAGCAGCATGCTGCAATTTTTTACCATTTAAATAATAGTCCATTTTGCTGTTATTCCTACCAAAATGGATGACCTCACGTTTACCAACATTGTACTCCATCTGCCAGACTCTCACCCACTCACTTAGACTATCTATATCCCTTTGCAGACTTTCCGCGTCCTCTGCACACTTTGCTCTTTCACCCATCTTAGTGTCAATTGTGAATTTTGACACACTATACTTGGCCCCCAACTCCAAATCATCTATGTAAATCATAAACAGTTGCGGTCCAACACTGAGCCTGAGGCACGCCACTAGTCATTGATCGTCAACCAGAAAAAAACCTACTTACCCCACTCTTTGCCTTCTGTTAGTTTACCAATCCTCTATCCATGCTAATACACTACCCATGTCACCGCGCAACTTAACCTTATGTAGCAGTCTTTGGTGTGGCACCTTCTCAAATGCCTTCTGGAAATCCACGTCCACAGGTCCCTATTGTCCACTGCACATGTAATGTTCTCAAAGAATTCCAGCTATCCTTTATGAACCCCTGCTGCATCTTACCAATGGGACAATTTATATCCAGATGTCTTGCTATTTCTTCCTTGATGATAGATTCAAACATTTTCTCTACTACAGAAGTTAAGCTAACCAGCCTGTAGTTACCTGCCTTTTGTCTACATCCTTTTTTAAACAGTGGCGTCACATCAGCTGTTTTTCAATCTGTGGAAACCACCCCAGATTCTGTGAATTTTGGTAAATTGGCACTAGTGCATTTGCTATTTTTCCCGCCATCTCTTTTAGTATCCTGGGATGCATTCCATCTGGACCTGGAGACTTGTCTATCTTTAGCCCCATTAACTTGCCCAACACCACCTCTTTTGTGATAATGGTAGTTTCTAGGTTCTAACCTGCCATAGCCTTCCTGTCACAGCCCCCCCGCCCCAATTCCCCCAGCCATATGGTCCCCACAATCACAGCTCCTTGCAAAGTTGAGAGGCTGCTGCTGTGCAATTTGCAAGGGCTTTCTGCACATCCTTCAGCTAGAAGTGGGCTGAGTGCACTAGGACCCAGCAGCACTGCAAGACCCGAGGTCAGTGCTGAGACTCAGGTTCGTGCTGCAAGTCGGACATTGGAGACCCTGCAGAGCAACAGCAGCACCCCCTCCCACACTTGCAGAGCCATACCAACCCGAGGCAGAAAATGGCTGCAACAAGAGGACACCCATGAGCAGCAGAAAGCCATTGGATGCGATACACTGATCTCCTCACTAATCCTCACTGATGAAGTGCCTGAATCAAACTTCTATGGAGCATGTCTGTTTCGTGCCGATTCTGGATGGGTAAACACAGTGGTAAAGGGGGAAGTGCTGGTAAAGTTGGGCATGCAGTCCATTAGTTCAATTTAAATGCGCTCAAATGCGTTTAAATGGCTGTCATGCCCATTTCGGCTGCGGTCCTGATCACTGCCATTTTTGTGCCTTGCTAAAGGGGGAGCCAGTGGGGACGGGTGCAGATCACACTACACACCTCACGCCCGACTTTACCAAGTTTTCGCGCCTGAAAACGGGCACAATTTGATGGTAAAATCGGGTCCAATGGATCAAATTCTTTCATAGTTCCAATGGCGGGTTCAATGGGAGGGAAGGTGGTGGGGGAGGGTGGGGTGAAGAATTTAGCAGGAGTGCAAGAATTGATTTTGCGCTGGCATGAATTTGCCATGCTATCAATTCCTGGTGCCCATCATTGGAAAACCCACTGGGGGCTGGCATGAAACTGATTTGCAACCTGTTAACAAATGCAGATGAAGGCCCAACTCAAATCTTGCCATCCATGCAGATTGTCCACGATGCCAGTGGGACAACGGGCTGATACAGACCACGTCTGCACCAACATGGTATGCAGATATCAGATCTCACGTGAACAATGCCTGGTGCTGTCTCTGGAATTTGGAATGGAGACCAGCTGTAACAGGACCCAGGAACACCACAGCAGTATGTAGAGAGGTCATCTGTAGGTGGATCTTCCTGATTCAATGTCCTTAGAATCCATAGAATCCATACAGCGCAGAGGGAGGTCATTCAGCCCATTGGGAGTACTGAGTCTCTGAAAGAACATCTTACCCAGCCACCATCCCTCCCTATTCCCTTAACCCAGCATATTTAACATGGCTAATCTACCAACCTACACATCTTTGGACTGTGGAAGGAAACCAGAGCACTTGGAAGACATGGGAAGAACGTGCAAACTCCACACAGATAGTCACCCAAAGCCAGAATCAAATTCTGGTCCCTGGCGCTGTGAGGCAGCAGGGCTAATTACTGTGCAATGTCATCAAAAATGTCCACCTTCCAGCCTCAGAATATTCCCAGTGATCCACCTTCTCTGCCTCAAAAGTGCTCTCTGAGATTCGCCTCCATTTTCAGGATGTATTTCTTCTTTCTTCAACAGTAGATCAAGAATAAAAACAGAAATTACTGGAAAATCTCAGCAGGCCTGACAGCATCTACGGAGAGCGAATAGAACCAACATTTCGAGTCTGGATAATCTTTTGTCAGATTCCAGTAGTATTTTGCTTTTGTCTTAGTATGTCAGGAATATTGGGTGCCTTTTCAGGATGGCATTGAAGACAATGGAGGACTGCACTATCAGGGCTGACCTGCCATGGAATATGGAGCAAAACATGCGGATGCATATTGAAGGAGGTTGGCAGAAGATATGGCGAGGTTTCCCGCCAGCATCCATAGTGGGAAGCACTCCACGTTCCTGCTCCCACCACAGGGATTAGTCCCAGACAGGAGAATTTAACCCAACATCTGAACAACTCAGTTTTCTGTAATTGTTGTTCTGCCATGAGATAAGTAAAGGTTTTAAATGTGCTGTTGGCACCACAGCAAAAGTAGTCTTTTAAAAAAATGAAGTTATTTCAAAATGCTAGTTTGGCCATTCAGATGTTATCAGGATTTACAGGGGCCAATTATTTTCTTCAATAATTATCATTTTCTCCACTGATAACAATGTGGCAATGTATTTGAATCCTATTCTGATACAACTCAAGAGTGTCAAAGGAAGATCCTCACCTACAGATGCCTCAATCTGAATGTCCAAAACAGAACTTCTTAAAAAGGAAGGATAGAACTCCAAAAGAATGTTCCTGAAATTGGGGAATCCAGAACTAGGGGTCATAGTTTGAGGAGAAGTAGGTGAGGAGAAATTTCTTCACTGAGAGGGTGGTGAATGTGTGAAATTCACTCACACAAAATGTAGCTGAAGCCAAAATATTGTGTGATTTGAAGAAGAAATTCGATATATTCGATGGGGCTAAAGCAATCAAGGGATATGGGAGGAAGGCGGAATCAGGATATTGAATCTGATGATCAGCCATGATCCTGCTGGAGTGGGCCCAAAGGACTGAATGGCCTTCTCATGCTTCTAGTTTCTATATTTCTATGAAGAAAAAGTTGAAATGCCAAATTTCCAGAGTCTCTAGCTGGGATGTTAAGGCCAACATGGCTGAGGCTTGTAAACTGATCTTCAGACCTTCCTGTCAGATACGCAGCATGAAGACATTTGAAGAATCATCTATCAATAAAGTAATTAAATAACCAGTAAAAATATATTTTTAAACTTTGTTAAAGCTCTTACTCCTGCGTGTTTTGAACAGCTTCATGTCACTATCTTCAATTGTTAATAATCTAGTGCAGTTTAAATGATTTCCTGCTGAGCATATAGTCAGGTACTCTAATGGACAACTAAATAGAAGTTATGGAAATAGAGTTATGGCCAGAACTCTCCATTCACCTGATGAAGGGACAAGCCCCGAAAGCTTGTGAGTTTACTATCAAATAAATCGGTTGGACTTAAACCTGGTGTTGTCAGACTTTTTACTGTGTTTATCCCAGTCCAACACCGGCATATCCACATCATGTACTTACACAAGCACCAGTATGTACTCTGCATGCGTCTACAACATGATTCCCAAACCATCCATGTTCAGCAGCTAAGCAGAGCTAAAGACATTTAAGGTCAAAATATGAATTAATTTGCATGCCAATTTCCATTCACATCTAAGAACATTGATTTACTAATCCAAGTGATTGTTGCATCTTTCAAAAAGGCTGTGAATATCTGAATTCATGTCTGGCACAAAGTGAGAGACAGGCTCAACAACACATTGACTATCTGCAAGAAAGAATATAATAGAAGAACATTCCTTCCTTAAGAAGCCAAAATATAAGCATAGTCAAAGGTGCTGTTCATCAGGTATATTGCCTCAAATGTTGCCAAGCAAACTGTTACCCATTTATTACCACGTTGTACATTCACACAACTTTAAACCTTTCACATTGTAGAGCTTGTGCAGGCCGCAATAATTCTGATTAAATGATACCTCTCAAAACAACTTGCAATTTTTAATGGTTTTCGTGGCCTGAGCTATACAACCTTACAAAAGTCCTGACAGGTAATTAATTATTTTTAAGCTGCAGTCACCTCTGTACTGTTGGAAAACATGGCAACAATTTGCACAGTGCAATATTCCGTAAGCGACAGTGAGATAAACAATGAATCAAACTTTATTTGTTGTGTTGGCTGGGGGATACATGTTGAGTAAAGCACAAGGGGAACTCTCTGACCCCATTCAAGTAGTGTCATGGAATCATTTACATCCACCCGAGAGAACGGATGGGGACTCAGTTCAATATTCCATTTGAGAGATGGCATCTTTGACAGTACAATAGCCTCTCAGCACAGCAGAGCATAGAAAGAATGTGCATTTTTATAGCCCCTTTCACAATCTCAGGAATCCCCAAGCGTTGTTCAATCAATTTTTGTGAAGTAGTTACTGCTGCAGCCAATTAGTGCACAGCAAGCTCCTTCATTAGCATTGTGATAATAGCCAAATAAACATCAGGATAACTTAAATGTTCTTCTTCAAAATAGTGCCTTGGAATCGTTTATATCTATCTGAAACAACCATCAGGGCCTCAGGCTTAACATCTTAGTTGAAAGGACTTGTCTTATGGAGAGAGATTGAGTAATTTAGGCTATACTCACTGGAGTTTAAAAAAACAAGAGTAGATCTAATTGAGGTATATGAGATGCTAAAGGGAATTGACAGGGTAGACATAGAGCGGATGTTTCCCTTGTTAGACACTCTAGAATGAGAAGCCATAGTTTTAGGCTAAGGGGTGGCAGATTTAAAACAGAAATGAGGGGGAATTGTCTATTCCAGACTGAAGTGGCTGTATTTAAGGAGGCTACAGATAGGTTTTTAATTAGTATCTGGATGAAGTGTTATGGAAACCAGGCAGGAAGTTGGAGATGAGGCCAAGATGGGATTAGCCATGATCATGTTGAATGGCAGAGCAGGCTCAAGGGACTGAATCACCTATTGCTGCTCCTAGTTCTTATATTCAGATGGAACCTCCAACTTCATTAGAGTATCAGCCTAAATCTTTGTCCTTGGTTCTGGACAGAGGAAAACAGTGCCACCAACTGACCATAACTGAAATCATGTACTTAAAGCCTGGAATGGGATTCAAACTCAGAGGCAACAATAAGCCAATGTAACATAATCCTTATTTTTAATTTATGTATTCAAGCATTTTTTTTGTTCTAGCCCTGGATTCCAACTTTACTAAGAAATGGACCTGTGTTAATGTGCTAATATGTTAATTCCGGTTCATGAATACGACCTGGAATAGGAAATTTATACAAGTTACTCCTTCTACAGATGAAGGACACCTTTGATATATTGTACCCGGTGAACATCCAGTGGCTACCTGCAGAAAATAGATGGGGCAGGATTTTCCAGCCAGTTCCACTGGTGGGATTTTCCGGTGCCACCGACAGCGAACCCCTGCCATGAGTACCCAGGCAGTGGAGATATGAACGATAGGAAACTCCACTGACAGTGGCGGGACCAGAGGATCCCTTTGCTGGCAAATGATGGACTGCTGCCGCAAAGCATAGCATGGAGGGGTTGAAAATTCCACCCATATTATTACAAAATGATTACAGCACTGAAGGAGGCCATTTGGCCTCATGTCCATCTCAGTTCCCTGTAAGACCAACTCAGCTAGAGCCACCCTGTTACCTTTTCCCCATCACCCTGTATTTCTTTTCATTCAGATAATTACCAAATTCCCTTTTGAAAGCCACAATTGAATCAGCCTCTACCACCTTTGTATATACGCTTATTAGTTACATGATTTTCAAATTAGATGGCTCTGTAGTCCCTGAGGGGAGTTTGCAGAATAGTTTAGTGAACAAGCAGGTCATCATATAGATTGTTGGAGCAATGAATTGATCCTGGCCACTAACATTAATCCAAAAGCAAACTATCTGATCTGAGAAGCTGGAGGTATGAACACAGAGTACAAACAGTGCCAAGAGATACAGCAGGTGCTGTTTAGCATTTTATAATGAACAAGAATCATTTGTTTTTCTGGAAATCTGAACTCAGCCAGCTATAGCCTAAACCTATCAAACCAGTCAAATTGATCTCGAAATTCTGGGTGAAGCATTAGTTATAAGACTTAAGGCTAGATTAAGAAATGTATACGCTCCAGTTACGCAAAGTTTCTTAATGGGAAGACTACACAATGTGGTTGAGGGCTTAATCTGCTAAACAATGTTGGAAGTATTTACCTAACATGAATTTGGAACCTATTGCTGGCATGAGAAACATTTCCTTCCCAATATCATTGAGGTGACATTCAGCCATCTTATTTGGCAATTCATGATCAGATGATCGTAGAATTTTGCATTGCAGATGTATACACAAACTAACCTAGCACACTAGCAATCTGCATCAACTCTTAAAGTTTATTTATTAGTCACAAGTAGGCTTACATTAACACTGCAATTAAGTTATTGTGAAAATCCCCTAGTTGCCACACTCTGGCACCTGTTGGGTACACTGAGGGAGAATTTAGCATGGCCAACCTAACTTGCACATCTTCAGACAGTGGGAGGAAACCGGAGCACCCAAAGGAAATCCACACAGATACAGGGAGAATTTGCAAACTCCACACAGACAGTGACCCAAGTCAGGAAATCGAATGTGGGTCCCTGGTTCTGCGAAGCAGCAATGCTGGCCAATGTGCCACTGTGACGTCCTTCATGAAAGGTTACAGATATTGCTATCATCAATTTCTCTTGATGTTTGCCAGTAATTACGTTTTGGTATTGTAGGTTTAAAGCAATACTGTGGAACAATATCTTCGTGAACAGTTTATATTTTCTTTCATCAGACCTTAAGGATGCACTATGGTGCTTAGTTTTACTGCCAATGGGGTGGCACATTGTTAAAGTAAGCCTAATTATGACACTAATAAATAAACTTTTTAATCCCTTCAGAGTTATTCGAACCTGCTTGATAATCTATATTCACAAATTCTTGGGGCTTTGGATGTTCCCAGAGTAATATGCTATGTTAATGCAGAATCTAGCACACCATTGTGTCTGCATGAAAACTTCATTCCATCCTTCTGGTCATTTCCTACAGTTTTATTTCCCTTCTTTATTTGTGTCACACACTGGATTCAAAGGCCCAGATGTTCCCCTCCTGGTGATGAGCAAGCTGATGTTGGGATTGCAATTTTCTATTGACCAGGCTCGGGGATTTTGAATGGCCGATTTTTTTTTTCCTGAGCATTTTTAAGATATGCCAGTGTTATTATATGGCTCATGAGTTCAGTACCTATGAATACTGGATAAATGGGCATTGAGGATAAATGGGGCCCTAGACGGAGGCATGGGAGATATGAGGAGTATGAGGGTGGCATGGGAGATGCAGGGAGATAGGGGAGATATGAAGTAGTAGGGGAGTAAATGGTGGTAAGAAATGGATGTGGGGTAAGGACTAGAGATGCAACAACCACGAATAGAACTGGCTTCATATCCCAGCAAATAGAAGTGGCTCTTCCAACACATTGTTTTTCACACTGGGAGTCCAAATCTGCATCTAGGTCACAGGATATTGAAAAATGAGTGTCCAAAAATAATCCCCAAAGATCGCCTGCCCTTTTTTTCCATTTTCTCACTGGGGAACTTCTTGCTACAATACCATGTGTGATCACATGAGGCAAGAATGAACAGGTCAGCACTCTCTGTATGTACATTTGGTACCAAGTTTCCTGTATGTACGGGCACTTGCGGGGGGAGGGAGAGGGCTTAAAAGGGAGTTAGTACAGGGGGAATTGTGCAAGATGCATCAGGGATTGCCAGCGTAGTGATCAACTAGGGGGTGTGAATTGGGGGTGGTGATTGGCTAGACAGCAATCGGGGGAGGTCGCAGTTAGGTGGGAGGAACTGCAATTGAGGGGGCCACGATCATTTCCCAATCAAGAAAGTGATCAGGGCTGTGAGGGAGGCAATTTCTGGAGGAGGGTGCTGAAAATCTCCTAGTGCACTATGTAATCTTGACATAGTACACTGGAAGACTAGGACGCATGCGCTATAGCACTCTCTAGCAGTCAGCAACCGGATTCCTGGCATGAATTGACTCCATCCATTCCCCCTTCTGGCATCACCTTTTTTTCTAAGTGTCATAAGATTTGAATTTTTTCTCTTGCCATAGAAAGGGTCTGAAAGTGTTTTGCTTTCACACTCGTTCAGCACTTAGAATATTGTTGGTAAGAGCACCCCTTAATGTTATCAAGGGACAGTTAGATATAGTTCCTGGGAGAAAGGGAATCAAAGGGTATGGGGGAGAAGGTGGGATCAGACTGTTAAGTTGGATGATCAATCATGATGAATGATGGAGCAGGCTCAAAGAGCCAAGTGGCCTCCTTCTGTTTCCATGTTTCATGAAAGGACCAGACAGTAGAAAAGAGACCCAGCAGAAGGAAAAAAGCAACAATCACTTTCAGTCCAACACTATTCGTCTGTGCCAAAAATGGAGAGAATTGTCATTCATCTGTCAGCTTCCACAGCCACAGCAATATTCGCTCCAGAAGTGTCAGACACCCTGGGAATAGTCCATCATCTTCACACAGATGCTATCAATATCATAATAAGCAACTTTCTGTAGCTCGGAAACCAGGGCCTAAGAAGTTGGTCAAAGTTAGCATACAATGTTCACAAAACCTTTAGTTCTTGTCACTTAGGAAGACTTTTATCCAACCAAAATAATTGCAGTTACACTTGAAGGAAAGCTGGAATTCAGCTAGTGAAAAATCGATGGAAGGAAGTGCATTGTCACTTTGAAATGAGATACCTCGAATGCCATTTTAAAAAGATACCCATCATTAGCTTGAAACAAACGTTCTAATAATATATTTCTATAACCTTTACCTGAGTTCAAAAGATACAAAATGAAAGTGGAGATTAAGAGGGTTATCCAAAAGATTAAAGGAAAAAGGATGCAAGTCAGAAAATAATGGCTGTAAAACCCCACCCCAGCCATGCTGGAAATTAGGGGAGGCAATTCTCCCGCTGTGACCCACAAATTTTCTGGAGGGTTGGGTTGGGAGATGTGCATGTCGACCATTTCATGGGTTTCGTGCATGCGTCCCCAACCATGCGCAGCTCCCAGAGCTGGAGAACAGTCGCAGTCGGGACCATACTGGAAACTGATGGGAAGAGGTAAGTGATTTAAATCTTTTTTTAATGTATTTTAAATCTATTTCACATGTGATGTTCAGACCCAAAACGAAACTTGCCGGGCCCGATAGCAACTCCCATTCCATCAGGGGTATTTCACTCTGGCAGGGTTTAGTGTAGCTCCCCACGTTCAGGGAACTAGTGGGACGCCCCACCAGGGTGAAGGTGGAGCCAATCAGGACCCCCCAGGGGACTGGGTGGCAGTGGGGCAGTGCCCCCTGAGCATAGGCATCCTGGCAGTTTCAACCTATGCTCTGACACTGCCCAAGGGGCAAAGTGCCCATGCTGAGGGGGCACCTTGGCACTGCCCATCAGGCATCGGACAGTGCCAAGGGGCAGGTCCTATTGTGGGCAAGGCCTAGGGGGAAATTGGTAGGGCTGGGGGTGTCCCATTGCCACTCTGCATGGGATTGGTCTGGGCTGGAGGGATGCTAGCGATCAGGGCGGGCTGGGGGGGATGGTTGTCTGCCTGGGAGGCCTGTCTCTCAGGGAGGGGTCTGCCTCCTGCTGGGGGTTCTGCCTCCAGGGGTCGGGGGAGGGGGGGGTGGTCTGCCGGGGTGAGGTGGGGGTCAGGGGATCACCACTGCTGGGGGGAGTGGGCTGGACATCGGGGCCACTCCAGGATGGGGTGGGGTGTGTTCGGGGCTGGACTGGGAATTGTTGTGGTGGCCAAGATCAGGCTGCAGGAGGGAGTGCTGGAGGGACAGCACTGCGATGGTCCCAGTCTGGCCAGCAATCGAGCTGGCTAGCAAACGGGGAGTCTGACAGATCGGGACAACTGCACATGAGCAGAAGTCCAGGCCTGTCAAACTCCGGCATGAATAGGCCCAGCCCCCCCCGGGTTTTTAATGATATTCACATTTGGGATCTCTGCAGTGCACAGAGTGGGGGGATTCGGATCTGAAGCTGCACTGAAAAAGCAGTCATAATCTAGACCAGTTTCCTCACCAATTCAGCACTTTTGGGAGAATTGCCCCCTAGATTTTAAAGCTGGCATGCAGAATAATAACGGCAACTCATCTCATGAACTAAGAGCTAATTTAATGCAGTATGTGTGTTACAGAAATGCTTTAAGAAGCAATTCTGCAATAATACTTCAAGCCCTATTGATGTGGAAGCCACATTTATATTGTATCAGAATAGAAAATAACCATTACATCCAATTTGTTTGAAGCTGTGATCCATCATTTTGTTCCTTCCCCAGTGGCTGAAAAACACATGTAAATGTATTTGCCAGAAAACATTTTGTTGGTACACATGCAAATGAATAACTCTGCCCACTGTTATCCACAAGATAAAACTATTTAAATTTCAGATGAATGCTTAAACTGTTGTAAGGATCAAAATTGCCCTTAAAAACTTTAACAAGAATCATCTCTTTAGTTTTCCACTAATGATGCAGCTACAATAGATACAACAGAATGCTATCCATGAATACTTTTGTTGTACTTCTGCCTTGAAATTACAAAATTCTCTCTTTGTTTTTTAATAGATTAAGGATTTCACTAAGAGAACAGAGCTAAATTTCAAATAAACCTATTTGCAAATGTATACAATGTATGGAATACAATTTCAGATCCTTCAGCTTTGTGGCTGCTGCTCCACCACCAGGTGGTGCAAGTTTATCAAGGGGAGTGGGAAAGCAGCAGCGTTTGAGCCTCTGTCCAGGCCATTGTCTTTGAAATGTAGGTACCAACTCAAAGGGCTACAGGTTGGATCCTGTTCTGCATTTTTAACAGGCTTCAAACTAGATTTGCAGAGCAATATTTTGAGCCCAGTCAGCACCAGAATACTCAATTACGGATAACAATATGGATGACAGCCCAGGCACATTTGATTTCCAACTGAAAGAACTGTTAATTCACTACCTTTGTTATGAAGGCCTCAATCCAGTTTTTTTGCACTAAATTGGTGAGTACCACGAGTGATGAGTGGAGAGTGGGCTCTCAGAATTCTTAGTTGTCATATTGATGTAAGCAGCAACAACTGCAGATGTTTAAAAACCATTCCTGGGGAACTGGCACTGCTAAAATGTCAGGTGAGCGTGGCTAGGCTGTCTGCTGTGCACTGCCAATGTATCCAGTAGGCACTGCCAGGGTGCCAGGTGGGCACTGACAGTGTGCCAGGTAGGCAGTGCCTATCTCCTCTACTAACCAAAAAAAATGTTGGCAGGAAGACCATAAGCAAGGGAGAGATAAGTTGAGATTCTTTGATTCTTTTACCTGTATAAGGACAGTATGGCAGTTAGGGCAGTGGTATTCTCCACTTGCCAGATGTGGGAAATTGGAGCAATCTAGTCTCCTTGACAACTTTGTCTGCAGGAAATGTGTCCTGTTGCAGCTTCTCAGAGACCGCATTGTTCAGTTGGAGCAGCAGATGGACACACTGTGGAACATACGGGAGGCAGAGAGTGTGATAGACACTAGTTACAGGGAGGTTGTTGCATCACAGGTTCAGACAGGTAGATAGGTGACCGCCAGGAGAGGCAGGCAGGTAGTGCAGGAGTCTCTGCCTATTCCTCTTTCAAACTGGTATAACATTTTGGATACTGTTGAGGGGGATGGCCTGTCAGGGGGAGATACCAGCAGCAGCCAGGCCTGTGGCACGACAGCTGCTTCTGCTGTGGGACAGGGTCGGGAAAAGAGCAAGCGAGCGGTAGTAATAGGGGACTCACTAGTTAGATGTTTCTTTGGCTGCAATCGAGACTCCAGAATGGTTTGTTGCCTCCCTGGTGCCAGGGTCTCTGAGCGATTGCAGGACATTCTTAAAAGGGAGCCGTTGTACATATTGGTACCAACAACATAGGTAGGAAAAGGGATGAGGTCCTGAAGTGTGAATATAGAGAGGTAGGCAGAAGACTAAAGTCCAGGACCTCAAAGGTGGTCATTTCAGGACTACTACTGGCACCATGTGCTACTGAGAGTAGGAATAGGAAGATTAGGCAGATGGATGTGTGGCTTAAGAGCTGATGCAGGGGGCAGGGATTTAGATTTTTGAATCATTGGGATTTTTTCTAGGGAAAGGCTGACCTGTTCAAGAGGGACAAGTTACACCTGAACTGGAGGGGGACTAACATCCTGATGGGGAGATTTGTTAGAGCCACTCGGGAGGGTTTAAACTAGTTTGGCAGGAGGGATGGGATCCAAAGCAGTAAGGAGACAGAAGAGAGGTTTGAGGACAGCACAGAAGTTAAAGAGAGCACATTAAGTAGTAAAGGCTGTGTGAGTAATTGGGCAAAGGGACATCTGGTAAGTGGCAGGCTTACAAAAAAGTGTTAACCAGGGCTCAGCATAAGCACATTCCCCTTAGAGTGAAGGGCAAGGCTGGTAGAAGTCAGGAACCTGGATGACTCAGGATATTGAGGCCCTGGTCAAAAGGAAGAAGGAGAGACATGACATGCATAGGCAGCTGGGATCAAGTGTCCCCCTTGAAGAGTATAGGGGGTGTAGGAGTAGAGTTAAGAGAGAAATCAGGAGGGCAAAAAGGGGGACACAAGATTGTTTTGGCAAATAAGGCAAAGGAGAATCCAAAGAGCTTCTACAAATAGGGCAAAAGAGTAACAAGGGAGAGAGTAGGGCCTCTTAAGGATCCACAAGGTCATCTATGTGCAGATCCACAAGAGATGGGTGAGATCCTAAATGAATATTTCTCATAGTATTTACTATTGAAAAAAAAATGGCTGTTAGGGAACTTGGGGAAATAAATAGTGATGTTTCGAGGAGTATACAAATTACAGAGAAGGAACTGCTGGAAGCCTTAAAGCGCATCACAGTAGATAAATCCCAGGACGTGATGAAGTGTATCCCAGGATGTTGTGGGAGGCTAGGGAGGAAATTGCTGAGATATTTGAATCATCGATAGTCATGGGTGAGATGCCTGAAGGTTGGAGAGTGGCAAATGTTGTGCCTTTGTGTTTAAAAAGGGCTGCAGAGAAAAGCCTGGGAACTACAGACCTGTGAGCCTCACATTTGTGGTGGGTAAATTGTTTGAAGGTATCTTGAGAGACAGAATCTACAGACATTTAGAGACGCAAGGACTGATTAGGGACAGTCAGCATGGCTTTGTGAGTGGAAAATCGTGTCTCACAAATTTGATTGAGTTTTTTGAAGGGGTAACCAAGAAAGTAGATGAGGGCAGTGCAGTTGATGTTGTCTACATAGACTTTAGAAAGGCCTTTGACAAGGTACCGCATGATAGGTTGTTGCTTAAGGTTAAATCTCACGGGATCCAGGGTGAGGTAGCTAAATGGATACAAAATTGGCTTCTTGACAAAAGCCAGAGGATGGTGGTTGAGGGTTGTTTTTCAAACTGCAGACCTGTGACCAACAGTGTGCCTCAGGGATCAGTGCTGAGTCCACTGTTATTTGTTATTTATATTAATGATTTGGATGAGAATACGAAAGGCACGGTTAGTAAGTTTGAAGATGATACCAAGATTGGTGGCATAGTGGACAGTGAAGAAAGTTATCTCCAATTGCAGCGGGATCTTGATCAATTGGGCCAGTGGGCTGACAAATGGCAGATGGAGTTTAATTTAGACAAATGCGAGGTGATGCATTTTGGTAGATTGAACCAGGGCAGGACTTATTCAATTCATGGTAGGTTGTTGGGGAGAGTTACAGAACAAAGAGATCTAGGGGTACAGGTTCATAGCTCCTTGAAAGTGGAGTCACAGGTGGACAGGGTGGTGAAGAAGGCATTCGGCATGCTTCGTTTCATCGGTCATAACGTTGAATACAGGAGTTGGGACGTCTTGTTGAAGTTGTACAAGACATTGGTAAGGCCACAGTTGGAATACTGTGTACAGTTCTGGTCACTCTATTATAGAAAGGATATTATTAAACTAGAAAGAGTGCAGAAAAGATTTACTAGGATGCTACCGGGACTTGATGGATTGAGTTATAAGGAGAGGCTTGATAGACTGGGACTTTTTTCTCTGGAGGATAGGAGGCTTCGGGGTGATCTTAAAATAAGGAGGAGTACAGATCAGCTAGATAATCAATATCTTTTCCCAAAGGTAGGGGAGTTGTTTGGCAAGGATGTGGTCCTGTGTCATAGTTCCAATTAGGTTAATACCTCATTTTTAGCCATGCCTGATGCTGCTCTGGACATGTTCTCCTACACTTTTCATGGAACAACTGTTGGTCCCCTGGCTTGATGGTAACAATACAGTGAGTGACATGCCAGATCATGAAGTTAGAGATTGTGATGAAATACAATTCTGCTGATGCTGCTAGTCAACAGGGTTTCATAGATGCCTAACTTTGAGCTGCTCGTGTCACACAACACAATAAGTGTATCCTTTGCACGAAACCAGGACTTGTCTCCACAAGGACTGTGCAGTAGTCACTCATACCAATAAGAACATGGAGAGATGTATCTGTGACAGGTAGCTTGGTAAGAGTGAGATCAAGTATGTTTGTCCCATTGTGTTGATCTTCTCAATAACTGCTGCAGCCCATCTGGGAACCATGGCCTTCAGGACTTGACCAGTTCGATTAGAAGTTGTATCAAAGAATCATACTTTTTGATGGACTTTGAAGTCCCAATCCAGATTGGAGGTGTTCATGATGGACAATGCATGTGGCACTAGTTCATCACATTGATTCAAAAGGATCACTGAAATTGCTGATGGCACAGTTAGGAGCAGAAAATCATACATTTCCCCAACAATGGGAGGAAACAATGTGGCTCCCACCAAGAAGGCATAGTTGGAGGTATGAGCGGAGATGAGCAGCAGATGCTTGTGGACAAACCTGGAATACAATGCAGGAAGTGGTTTAATGACCTTTTAATGGAAAATTGAAAATATTTGTAGACAACTGACCTGTGATTTATGCCCCTGTTGACTTTCGCCATCTCATTCTCTATCTCATCAATCCATGCCTCCAGTCAACTTTCATCATCACCTAGATGTCACTTTCTACATACTTCATCACCTTCCCACTCATCAATTTACTGTTTCCATTCACTCTAACCCTTAGGCAACTTGATGCATCCATTGTCTATTTACCCTCACCATATGCAGAGATGGACAGGCAGGCAACTCACAGACGGTAACAGAATTCCAAATAACTCGGACATACACATTCTGGCTTTCCTTCAGCAGTGACTGAACTAGGAGAAGATTGAGTACGATAATTGTCAGGATTATGAATTTTACCTTGATTAAATCATAGTCTCTTTCTGCTATGTCTTCCATGTTACATAAGAAGTCTCACATCACCAGGTTAAAGTCCAACAGGTTTATTTGGTAGCACAAGTCACTTGCTTTCAGAGTGCTGTCCCTTCATCAGGTGAGTGGGACTTCAGTTCACAAACAGGGCATATAAAGACACAAACTTAATTTACAAAGTAATGGTTGGAATGTGGGTCTTTACAGGTAATCAAGTCTTAAAAGTACAGACAATGTGAGTGGAGAGAAGATTAAGCACAGGTTAAAGAGACAACATTTCATGTTATGGACAGGGAGAGATGGCGAGATAAATTTTCCCCTTTTTCCTCATTCTCAGTTGTTTGCAAAATGAAGTATGTTTTAAAGAGAGGATTTTAAACCTATTGAATGTTGTGACTGTAAAGAAGATACATGAAATGGGGTTTCTGTTAAGTATTAAATCAAAAGAAAAGATAATTCACACAACACTTAAAAATGTAAACACACACACACACCAACATGACTTCTAGAGATGAAGCATGCATTTAGGTTATAAACAGAATAACAAGAAAAAAATTATGCATTTTAAATTAGTTCTTTAAGGTGGGAAGCATTGCAAGCTGGATAGGTTCCTTCTCATGCTTCTCTGTTAATAATGTGGGTTGAAAGTGTTGAAAAGCTGGTGCTTATAAAATTCTGTTAAAAAGGTAATTTTTTTCTGTACTTAGAGTTAAAAAAAAGTTTTAAACAATTTGCAGGTGTATATGCAGTACACAGACTACAACATTGTATAGAGGGGCCAGGCGGTAGTATTACCAAGACAACAGGCTGTTTTTGAATTTTAACCAATTTAAATTAGGTCCTTGGATAACAGCAACCTATCAGATTTGAATTTGATGCTTGATTGGGGGAACCAATCCTATTGTGGGGATGTTGGCATGTCATCAGAGGTATAAGAGACAAGTGCAGTGGGACAAATGGGAGAAGAGTACCTGCCAGAGCTCACAGCTTGAGGGAGAGAGACAGCTCTCAGCTCCAAAGAGACACAGTAACTGCTCTCTGCCACAGCTAATAGCTTTTAGCTCAAACCCTAATCTGAATAGCAAATATAACAAAAAAAGGAGAGAGATTCCAGACAGAAGAAAGAAGATAAAGATTCCAGAAGATGACAATACTGGTTGAAATTTTGAGAGTGACTAAAAATTATATTTTTTGTTAACAAATGGAAATTTTTTTTTAATCTAAACATCATTCCATTAGAATAGTGCTTTATTTGGTCTGTTAGTAGTTTGGTTAACTTGTTCACTAGTAGTTAGATAAATAAAGCATTATTTGTTGATTTTACAGAGAGAGTCTTAGGTAGCTATTCATGATTTAAGCACAAAAAGTTGCGGAAGAGCAGATCGTGCTACTTCTCACACATTTTTAACAGGTTATGAGGTGAGGTAATCCTCTTTGAGTGTTTAGATATTAATTCTCAGAGAGGGGGGAGTCAACCTTCACTTCACAACAAAGGCCTCTGAGTTTTACACAAAGCTCTGGGTGAGCTTTTGTAGAAGTGAGATAGATTCTTGCAGGTGAAAATAAATTAGGCCTTCTCTCATTGTCTGAATTGACTATTATGAGGAAAGTTCTGTACTTCTTGTTGAGTGATGGCTCCCTGTATTGCTGTTTGTCCCAGACTGACCTGATTAGGGCTGGTCATTGAGATATTAAAATTTATTATCAAGTCAGCTTCCATCATGCAACATGATCAAAACTTACATCATCCACAAAGATTGTATGATGTTAGAAGCCACTGCCACACAATGGAGGATGAATGGTAGCTTTTTGCATCTGCTTGAGAAAAAACAGTTTCTTCATGCCTCTCATTGCTAGGTTTCAAAATTGCAGACACTGAGTCTGGGAGGCTATTGTATTTGAATTTCTGTAAGTACCCAGACAATAGAAGCTGTGAATATGACAGGTGGCCGCCACCCATGGATATTTGGATCTTAATGAATTATCTTTGTCTGAACAAAATATCACCTGACTCACCTGGATTCCATCTTCAGTTAGGGTAAATTGTCCACTTGCCATGCCCTTTCCAAAAAGTAAAACTTTCCATTGTCTCCAGAAACTCATAGGCATAAGACACAAGACTCACATCCTGAGCCATCACATATAAAGCAAGTCTTGTAGAATATCCATGAGAGTGATTCCTCTGAGGCATTTATTTCTTCTGTGTGTGCACTGTCACAGGACCTAAAACCATGCACCAGACAAAGAGTTGGGGGTGATTTTCTCAGCCCACTGTGCTGCTTTAATAGTGCAGTGGGCCAGGAGGCCCTTAGCGGGCTTCTTGCTGGGCGCCACGGCCTCCAAATGTCTCCTGGCACTGGATTTCCGGTGCCATCAGCTCTGCGCCAGGAATCGACATGGAGCTGCAAAAATTATGTTAATGCTAATTTTCATGTTATTTGCATTTCATTAATGGGCCCAGGACTGAAGTCTCCAGGCCCACTGACCTCTCTGCCCCTCTGCCAGGAGTGTTTTACTGCAGCAGGGTTTTCAATAGCTCCCCACTTGCGGGAAGTGCCCTGGCACTGCCCAAGGGGAAAAGTGGCAATGCCCAGAGGACACGTTGGCACTGCCCACTGGGCATCGGGCAGTGCTAAGGGTGCGAGACCGTTTGGGGTGGAGCCTAATGGGAGTGGGGCTTCTGGGGGGAGATCGGTGGGAATGTGCATGCGGGGTCCTGCTATCACTCTGCAGTCCGGCTGGGTGACAGAATGAGGGAGGCCAACGATCAAGGCTGGTCATTGGGCTGAAAGGTGCTGTGTTGGGGGGTGGGGGGGGTGGGGTTGGGACTGCCAGAGAGGGGGGAGGGACCGGGAGATTAGGGCTGTTGGAGGTGGGGGAAGGGGCAGAGATCGAGGTGGGCTGTTGAGGGGCTGGAGGCAGGGGTGCAAGGCTGGCCTGGACCAAGGGACCTGCAACCGGTTGTGAGGGTTTTGAACGTAAGAACATAAGAAATAGGAGCAGGAGTAGGCCATCTAGCCCTTCGAGCCTGCCCCACCATTCAATAAGATCATGGCTGATCTGTCGTGGCTCAGTTCCACTTTCCTGCCCTCTCCCCATAACCCTTAATCCCCTCGCTTATCAAAAACCCATCAACCCGCGTCTTAAAAATATATTTGCAGTTTTACATTTTGCTTTAAGAACAAAAGAACATAAGAAATAGGAGCAGAAGTAGGCCATCTAGCCCTTCGAGCCTGCCCCGCCATTCAATAAGATCATGGCTGATCTGTCGTGGCTCAGTTCCACTTTCCCGCCCTCTCCCCATAACCCTTAATCCCCTCTCTTATCAAAAACCCATCAACCCGCGTCTTAAAAATATTTAGCGAGGCAGCCTCCACCACTTCAACGGACAGAGAATTCCAGAGATTCACCACCCTTTGAGTGAAGAAGTTCCTCCTCAACTCCATTCTAAACAGCCCCCCCTTTATCCTGACGCTGTGCCCTCTAGTCCTACTGTCCTTTCTGAGCGGGAACAGCCTCTCCATCTCTATCCTATCCATCCCATTCATCATCTTATATGTCTCAATGAGATCTCCCCTCATTCTTCTAAACTCTAACGAGTACAAGCCTAGTTTATTCAGCCTCTCCTCATAGTTCAACCCCCTCAACTCCGGTATCAGCCTAGTAAACCTCTTCTGCACTCCCTCCAAGGCCAAAATATCCTTGCGTAAGTGCGGCGACCAAAACTGCACACAGTACTCCAGCTGCGGCCTCACCAATGCCCTATACAGCCACAGCAAGACCTCCCTACTTTTATATTCAATCCCCCTCGCTATGAAGGCCAGCATCCCATTAGCCTTCCTGACCACCTGCTGCACCTGCAGGCTGGGTTTTTGCGACTCATGCACAAGGACCCCGAGGTCCCTCTGCACCGTCGCCTGCTGCAGTTTTTCGCCATGTAATAGTCCTTCCTACCATTATTCCTACCAAAGTGGACAACTTCACACTTGCCAACATTAAATTACATTTGCCATTTCCTGGCCCATTCGCCCAGCCTATCTAGATCCTTCTGCAGACTTTCCACACCCTCCACACAATTTGCCATTCCACCAATGTTGGTGTCATCAACAAATTTCGACACCATACACTCGGTTCCCTCCTCCAGATCATCTATATAAATGGTAAATAGCTGAGCCCCCAGCACCGACCCCGGGGCACTCCACTAGTCACCAACCACCAATCCGAATAGCACCCATTGACCCCCACTCTCTGCCTCCTATTTGACAGCCAATCCCCTATCCATGCTAACACCCTACCCCCAACTCCATGCCCCCTGACCTTCTGTAATAACCTCTTGTGCGGCACCTTGTCAAACGCCTTCTGAAAATCAAGAAACACCACATCCACCGGCTCTCGTCTATCCACCGCCCTAGACACATCCTCATAGAACTCCAATAAATTTGTCAGACACGACTTCCCCTTAACGAAACCGTGCTGCATCTGCTCTACCAAACAATTCTCCTCAAGATGCCTCGCTATTTTCTCCTTGATGACGGATTCTAACATTTTACCTACAACAGACGTTAAACTAACCGGCCTATAATTCCCCGCATTTTGCCTGCCACCCTTCTTAAACAACGGTGTAACATTAGCCATTTTCCAATCTTCCGGCACTTCCCCGGAATCCAGCGATGTTTGGAAAATAATCATCAAGGCATCCACTATCACCTCCGCCATTTCTTTCAGAACCCTTGGATGCATTCCATCCGGCCCTGGGGACTTGTCCACAATCAGTCCCTCCAGCCTGTCGAGCACCGCCTCTCTAGTAACAATAATGTCATTCATTTTGGAGGGGCAGCGATACAGGGGCCGCGGAGTTGGCTAGTGATCGGGCTGCCAGCAGTGTGCAGCTACTGCGCATGTGCCAATCTCAGTTCTGACAGATCATCACATGCGTAGTGGTCCGCTCAGCGCTGTGCTGCCAGTCTCTCCAGCGGAAGTAGGCCCTGCCAACCGATTTTTAGACTGATTCACACTAGTGCACTCTGCAGTACACAGGGTGTGGGAGATCCATTCTGAAACTCCTACTGAAAAAACTAGCGTGATATTCTCCAGTTTTTATGTGAATTCAACACTTCAAATTTTTTGGGGAGAATCACCCCCTTGCTCAACTATAGATCACTCAGAGAGTTAATTGGTGTTGCGCCTGAGTCAAGCCTCACAAAGTGAGCATGAGCAGGCAGTGGTGGCAGTGGCAGCTGTGGAGAGTCCGCATCAATGGATACAAGGAAGCAGCTGTGCAATCTCACTCTTTAAAAGCTTTTAACTCTGCCTGTTTCATTGATCAATGATTCCCTGCTGTTCTCTTACCTTGTTGACCCGGGCAAGTTTCACTCAGCTCAGGAAACCCGTGCACAGGCTACTAAAGTCAAATTAATTGTCACTTAACATATTTAAATTGGCAGCTTTCCTGCATGTCCCTGACCACAGTCCAGGTAAAAGCCAGAAGTGAGTGGATGGGATGGGATTTAACATTCACATCCCAAACCCTTTATCAGTTAGAATTCAGTCCAATGGAGTGAGTGCGGAAAAGGAAACCTGCTTTATCTTCTGAAAATTTGTTCTGACATGAAAGATAGTGTATACTGAATGGATTGTTCTTTTACATCAAAAGAACTTCATAAACGACAAGAAAAATGCAGCATTAATTGGACTTCCTCTGGAATCATAATGACTGTTAACAGAGCATGATTGAATATCAGGCCCCCCCCTCGGCAGAGCACACCCCCAACCTACCTGGATTGCTGCTGTCCCTCCACCATCCTTCTGACCTGCACTCGTTGATGTGGAGATGTCGTCCAACAGGACTTTAACCTGGTGTTGTGAGACTTCTTACTGCACTCGTTGGACAGCCTGCAGCACCTTCCTGGCCTTCCGCTGGCATCTGCTGGAAGGGGAGGTGGGCTCAGATGGATCTCTGGTTGGGAGGGTGGAGATAGTGGAGATTCTCCCAAGTCCATCCTCCACCACCCTCCCCCCAAGTTGGGCGCGCAGTTCATTAAGTCGATTTAAATGCATGCTAATGAATTTAAATCGTCAGGCTGCCTGATTGGGGCGCAGATCGGACCCGCGCCCAAATCGGGTGTCAGTAAAGGCACGATCTGCCCAGTTTCAAGTGCAGATTGCGTTGCAGGCCCGACACTTGAATTTACTGTGATTTCAGGCACGAATGTTTGGTAAAATCGGGCGCAATATTTGTAAGTTATGCTATTGGAAACTTATTTCAAACGCGGCAGTCAAATTGTGCTTGAATATTTTTTGGGGAGCTCTATTATTCTATCACAAAGCTTCACGTCTTCCTTCAGGACTGTCATGGCTGCTGTTTATAGTCTACATGGAGAACAGGGCTTAGCTCTCAGTGTGCCTCATTGGTGTAGCACGTTGTCTAAACAGCATTTAAGTTGATGTGAAAAGTGGATATTTCTTCAATGGTTACAATCTGATTTTTATTTTCTTTAGATTGTGATTATTAGCCCTTTGACTGCAAAGTTTAAGTCAACAATAAAGTCTCATTTATCTCTAGCAGAGCTGGTATTTCAATTTTGTTCAGTTGTTGTGCTATGCTTCATCACACTCTGCAATCATAATGATCTCTATGGTGAACGATAAAATGATTAAATATATTTTGCACACATCCACCTGGATATTTGTCTGAAAATGCTAAGAATTATTTCTCAGAAGTGAATTAAGAGCAATGTCTCATTTACATCATGTTATTTGTTAGCTCTTTTAAATGTATGTGTATGTGATGACAGCTTTGAGCTGGGTTCGTGCTTCATCTCAAGTTTGTGGAATTAATGCTAAATCAATCAGTGGGTGGCACCCAAGAGCTAGGAAAGGTCTTTTGAACAGCAGACATACAGTATTATAATACACATATTTTAACAATTTCCTCTTCCTTCAGCAACATTTTGCAAATATTTTAGTTGAATTTCCCAGAAGTCTGGAATTCAAATTAAGTCTGTCTGTTTCACTTTTATGACTGCAAGGTGAAGTCTCTTGCCAGTAAATTTTAGTGACACCCTGGGTACAGAGAACTGCAAGATTTATATTCACAAAGTTGTGGAGGTGAAGCATATCCCATGGAGAGGGAAAGGCACTTTTTTGTGGTTTTTGTTAATTGAAATAAATCAAATACCAGTTACAAATCAGCCAGACATCTACTTGATATTTTGATAAAGTATGAATTGAGATCTTAAGCAGTTTCTGTTGGAACTATATATCATGGTTCAGGGAAACAACCGATTTCCATCCCATAAAGCTGGTAAATTCCATTGAGTGCGCATCGACTCTGACAGATTATCTTACTCAGGCCCTCTTCCCCACCCTATCCCCGTAACCTTAAACATCTATCACGGTTAATCCATCTAACCTACACATCTTTGGATACTAAGGGACAATTTAGCATGGCCAGTCAATTTAACCTACCCATCTTTGGACTAAGCTTATTTATTTCCCAGAAATTCTAAAATATTTCAAACGTTTTTACAAACTAACCACATTATATAACATCACTGGGTGGAATTTTCCCATGCTCCTGCTGGTGGGATTAATGGCAAGCAGGAGAGGGTGAAGGGGGGGTGAAATTGGGCAGGAGGTCCAAAAATCACTTTCATGCAAGCATGGAATTATAGCAGGATCTACAATGCTGCCCGCTATGGCAGATCGGGAATCCCGCTGGAAGCTGGCATGAAAGGATTTGCATTGGACTATTGATAGAGATATAGGCCCAACTGGAATCCCCCCCGCCTCTGATTCTCCATTATGCCAGCAGGAAAACAGGCTGTCCAGAATACAAATATATGGTATAGCGTGGCATGCAAACGTTGGGATCAACCATTAGAGCCTTGCTGCTCAGATTGCTGACACCTGAAGAGCAGAAATGATGGGGGCCAACTCGGGCATCCTTCCAGGAGCTTCACAATGAACTTCAAAATTCATTCAGGAATTTTGCCACGGACTCAAGGATACTTCCAGGAACATCATCATGAACTCAAGAATATTTCAAGGGATTGCACTGTGAACCCAAGAGTTTTTCTGGAGATTTCACCATGAATGCGAAGATTCATCCAGGGATTTCACCATGTACTCAAGAATTCTTCCAGGAACATTACCATAAACCCCTCTTCCTCCTCCTTGGGCCTTAGTCTCTTCCTGAGGGCACCTGTAAGTGAAAGAAGAGTGCAAGTGACAGTATCAATTGTCTTCAACATGGAGGCACATTCAACCCACTGATTTGCATTGAATGGATGGATCTTGCATGCTGGATGTCCCAAGTCCAAGCTTCCCATTGCCAGTGGATCAGTCCCACTCCACTCCTGCAAGCTCAAATGCCCTCTCCTCAAACTCTGTGAAAGACCTGAGAAATGGGTCTGTCTACCACTCCCATCATCTCACGCTTTCTTCAGATGTGTCAGATCTTTTCCTGCTCGAAGAAGCTAGCATGTTTGAGAGGAGTTTCATGGATTGGAGCAATGGAAATTGGTTCATTCATCATACCTCCCCTTGTAAGATTGCCCACTTTAGTGGCAGGCCATCGCTGATGTGAATTGAGCAGACGGGTTGTGGCCAGCTCCCTCTAGAGTGCTGAGCACAGCCACATGTAAGGAGAATGCTTAGACAGTCACATGCCTCGCAAAAGTTGCTGGAACCTTCTGCACCAAAGCCAGTTCCCTTCATTGATCTTCTTCCCACCCCTCCCTTAGTCCCAGAATTCTGCCAAACTGCCCTGCATCAGCCAAACACAGGAGTAGGAGGGCAAGTGAAGAGGAAAATCAAAGAAAGAATGAGATTGACATAATTAACATAAAATCAATTCAGAAAATCTTTTACCATTGTATAGACGTAGTAAATAGCAGGAAGGGGTCTATTAAAGTCAGCAATAAATGCTTAGAGGTGCAAGACAAGGCTAGAATATTCCATGAGTATTTTATTAAGGAAGAGAATGCTGACAAACTATTGGTAGAAGTGGAGATGGTCATGGCAATGGATGGGATGAAAATTAATAGGAAGGATTTACTGGGAAGGCTGGCTATGCTTAGAGTGGATAAGTCACTTAGTCTAGATAACTTGCATCACAGGCACTAAAGGAAGTGGGAGTGGAAATAGTGGAGGGGCTTGCCAATCATCACTAGAAACGAGGGAGGTGTCAGATATTTGGAGAGCGGCCAATGTGACACCATTATTCAAGAATGGGTGTAAGGACATTCTTGGTAACTACAGACTGGTTGGGTTAATGTCAGTAGTTAGTAAGGTTGTAACCGCCATCTATTCAACTCCACGGTCCAAGAAGAATGAGTTAAATGTTCAAGGCCAACCAGATACAACACTAAAATACAAAGATAGAGACATTTCTGGAATATTGTATGTTAGTAAGAATGCTCTTTGTTGAACCAAATGTCTACCCCTGGAAAAATAGCATGAGTGCTTGCATAGTGGCTTTGAGTCGCGTTTGTTCATTTTACTTTTTAAGAGTAAGCTTCTCCAATGCACTATTGAGGCCTTTGAACTAAAATCGTAATAATCTCTACTGTTACTGCTGTTACTGAAAATAACAATTAAGTTATTTTCTGGGTGACAGATTTGCACAATGTAATGCCAGCAGAGTTGAGCCATTAACCGCAAATTACAAGTTGGCATTTCCATGGTAACAGACTTCAGGGAGACACAATAATGCTGAAGTATGTCCATTGACCGCTAAGACACTTCTGCTTCCTGCCACCCATTTTCCCTTATTCCTTCTGAGCAGGAAATGTTCTAACAATGGATATAATATCTATGTATTCCCCAAAAGAGAAGCATTTGTGGCACAGTGGTTAGCACTGCTGTCTCACAGCACCAAGGACCCGGCTTGGGTCACTGTCTGTGTGGAGTTTGCACGTTCTCCCTGCAGTTGTGTGGGTTTCCTCTGGGTATTCCGGTTTCCTCCCACAGTCCAAAAAACATGCTGGTCAGGTGAATTAACCATACTAAATTCTCCCTCAATGTACCTGAACAGGTGTCAGAGCATGGCAACTAGGGGATTTTCACAGTAGCTTCATTGCAATATGAATGTAAGCCTACTTGTGACTAATAAATAAACTTTACCTTTACTTTTACTCAAAAATACACATTGTATGTTGTACATGCAGCAAGTTAGGAGGGTGATACCCTTTTATATCAAGTCAGTTCTCCAATGGGGCAAGGCTCATAACTTTGATTAAAGTAATGAAAAACTCTCTTTTCTACTCCATTTTCTGCAGTGAATAATATTGAAAATTGCAGCTAACATGAGGCCAGACAATAATATTTTTCTTTAGATGGAAATCTAAGTCAACTTGTCATGCATTAAAAATGCTCTAGAAATGATTTAAGATGAGAATTGAGGCCAAGTGAAACATGATCTGAAAGAATTTTCTAATATGGTCTTTGGTTATGCAATTATTTGCAAATTATTGTTAACTACAAACATAGGCAGAATATAAATATTATGTTTATTCAATATAATATTTTTGGCTCTGATTATACCTTTCAGTCACTTTTATGCATTGGGAAATTAGCAGAATACTGTGGAAAGGAGGCTAGAAACGCTTTCCATGTATCACAATCCTGTGAATTAGTATTATGTTGTAGAGTGAGAAGACAAGTTTAATATATTTCAGTGATCTGGGGTTTCACGTCATTTTCAGTTCAGTTCTTGGGGGTGATTCTCCCAAAAAAATTCTAAGTGCTGAATTTGCATGAAAACTGGAGTAAATCCCACTTTTTTTTTCAGCAGGAGTTTCAAAATGAATCTCCCACACTCTCCACTGCAGAGTGCCCTAATGAGATCACGTTGAAAATCAGTGGGTAGGGCCTATTCCCGCTGGAGAGGCCGGCAGCATAGCACTGAGAAGGCCACTGCGCATGCGCAATCTGTCAGCACTGAGATCAGCACACGTGCAGTGCCCCCTGTCTGCTGGCCTCCTGATTGCTGGCCAGATCAGTCACTGGCCAATCCTGTGATCCCTGAATTGCTGGGCTTGCAAGCCTCCCCATGGCCATGTCAGGGCCTAGCCACAATGCCCTCCCCCTCTCCCCCCACCGACAGTGCTGATCCTCGCCAATTGCTGACCGCTGGCCTTTCTCCTTTCCCCACTGATCCTGGGTGGAGTTCTCCTCAAAAAATTCTAAGTGTCGAATTTTCATAAAAACTGAAGTAATTCATGCTGATTTTTCCAGTGGAAGTTCAGAGAAGAATCTCCCTCACTCTGTGAACTGCATGATATCATTAAGATCAGGGGCGGGGTCTATCCCTGCTGGAGAGGTGGGCAGCAGAGCGCTGAGCAGGCCACTGCGTATGCACCGATCTGTCAGTGCCGAGATCTGTGCATGGATAGTTAGTCTCGCACTGTTGGTCTCTTGATCACTGGCCAGCCTGGTGATCCCCACATTGCTGGCCCTCTGTACCCAACAGCCCGATTGTTGACCCCACTTCTCCCTGACCATTCCCGGGCTAGCCTTTCTTTTCCTGGCCATCCTGATCTACAGCCCCCCCTCTCGATTCCCTACCTCCTGCAGTCCTGCCCTGACCCCAGACCCGAGCCCCCCGCCAGGCAGGCTGACCCTCTCACCCTCCAGCTCGCCCCAATCGCTGGCCTTCTTCCTTCTCCTGTCTCAGAGTGGCAGCAGGACCCTCCATCCCCACTGGCCCACAGGTCCCACTTCCTATAGGCTCTGTTCCCTTTATACTACCCTGTGCCCAGTGGGCAGTGCCAAGGTCCTCCCTAGGCATGGGCACTTTGCTCCTTGGACAGTGCCAAGAGGCCCAGGCTGGCACTGCCAAGATGCCAGTGCCCAGGGGATACCCACCCACCACCCGGCCCTGTGAGAAGCCCCAGTTGCCCCCCTTTCACTCCAATGAGGTCAGGCCACTACTTCCCTGTTAGTGATGTGCTGATGTACTCCCCATTGGAGTGAACCACTCTGGCAGACTTCATTCCCGGGCCTGCTAATGGAATTTAAATTACATTTAAATGACTATTTAAGTGGCCTTGGCACCCCCCCCCCCCAACGATTTCCAGCACGAAGCTGACACTGTCAGAAATCCGGCACTGGGGAATGCTGTCAGAGCGGGAACACCGCAAATCGTCTAATGCAAGTATTGCCCAACTCACTGCAGTAAAGAAATTAGTGCAGCGGGATGGGAGAATCACGGGTCTGCCTGCACAGTGGGAGCCCCCACCCCACCCCCATCAGGTCCTGCCCCCAGGCCATGCCCCCATATCCCTGCTTCCTTGGCACTGCCCCATGTCTGATGGGCAGTGCCCAGCTGCCCCTGGGCATTGGCACTTTGCCCCTTAGGCAATTCCAGGGGGCACCATCTGGTACTGCCAGGGTACCCATGCCCAGGGGGCAGCCCCCACTCTGCCTGACTCTCTGGGGGGGCCACGATTGCACCCCTCCAGTCCAGCAGGGTCATGCCATTGGTTCCCCAAAAGTGAGGAGTTATTGTAAACCCCATTGCAGTGAACCACCACTCCTATCAGGTGGGAGAGGCTGGCGGGCCCAGAGACTTCAGTCCTGGGCCCACTAATCATATTTAAATGTTGTTAAAATCTGTCCTGCAAACCTAATGCAGCTCCGTGCCTATTTCTGGTGCAGAGCTGACAGCACCAGAAATCTGTTGCTGGGAGAGGCACTCGGGACTGGATACCCAATGCGGATCGTACACTAATCCGGCCCCGTTGAAATCTCCCAGCCTGCTGGGAGGGCTCATAAATTAGCACAGTGAAATGGAAGAATCGACCTCCCCCACCCCATATATACATTTTCAAGTGACATGTCAATGAGCTTTTTCAGCCTTTTAGCTATATTTGTTATTATTTTTCAATTGATCATCATGTAGGTAAGGCATACGCTTAGGTTAATTTATTTTCCTTACTAGAAATAGCTATCCACTAATTCTGGTAAATACGTTTCCAATTGAATGATTTTATGATACAAAGGTAATTTCGTGAAATAACTAGGATGCATTTACTTGCTTCTGTGGTACTGTTCTTAGGATTTATCTTCAAACTATTATTTTCTACCCTATAATGATGATTTTATTATTCATAAAATGTACTTATAAAGGCTACATGAAATCGAAATTATTTTAAATATTTTTAATTCTGCTCAACTGAGCCCCCTACAAACTTAGTCTAAAGACAAAGTCAAATTGGTGAGTGTCACGTTAAAAATAACTGCGAATAGGGGCAAATTTTGATGCTACACTTCAAATGAAGAAAATCTGATTATTAATTAAACATGTCTTATCGTTACCTTTTATTGCCATTGATTGGAATACATAACAGGCATGAAGTATTGTCCAAACATTTAATTATTGGTATCAGTAATCAAACGATGTAGTTTCAAACGAAGCTTCACATCTGAGATATTGGACTGCTGATTCGATAAATGTTTGAAAACAATGTGACAGACACTATAGTTAAATCTTCAATGGAATTTATCCTTATTGACAGTAAAAGGGGGAAATTGCAACTTTGCTTTTTGCTTTTACATTATTCAGTTTTTTAAATCTCAGAGGATTGGAAACCAAACAAAATAATTATTTCACACTAACTGTAATGCTAACTACATTTCAAAAGGGTTTGCATATGCTACTTGGAAATTTATCATTGTTAATGACATCTTTCATTTTTGTGAATTGTTCCCTCACTTGTAATCTGAATATGTTTTTGTAGATTGTTGTTTGAATATTATTATTTTTCTTGGCTGATTTCTTGGAACTCAAGGTATACTATCTGCGATTTATCAATTGAATTAATGAATATGTTGGCTGTATATTATCAGAAGCAAGTGAAAATTGAGAATTTGTAACATGGTGTGCAGTCAACAAAATATCTAGCATCAACTTACCACACCCCAGCTCTGAACTATAAGGTAGCATGCAGTCTGTTCCTCTCAGCATCTTGTCTTTTTTCCTTTTCTCATTGTGGCCCAGCAGTTTTTTGTCAAGGCTTAAGCTGTTGACCTGTGAGACTGTGGTTTATTTTTTCTGTGCTGTTCCCTAGAGTGAGACAGTGTTCTGATAGTGCGGCATTGCTTTTCTCCAGGGAGCCGAATAAGGAAGATCAAATATTCAAGAAGGAAAGAAAGAAAATAGTCATTTTGGGTATGGGGCAGCAGGTCAAGCAGAGCTAAGTGTTTGGTAGATCAAAAGCTTAAAATGGAAACCAATATTTTTGTTAACTAAAAACGTGGAAAAAAAGCCTTAATACTAAGACACAAAATTATTTCCAAATATTTATTAGTGGTTACGTCTGCCTCAAAATATATGGGGACTAATCCAAAATGCAGCAGTACCTAAATGTATTTAATTGAAAAGAATAAAAGACTCTGTCAAAGAAAATAATTTCCCATTTCCAGTGACAAAGGTTTACTAAAAAAGCTGCTTTTAAATCAAATCTAGGTCAATTAACTCATTTGTTCTAAAGCTGAAAAAAACGTTGCTTCCTTTAATTATAATCCAGGAACACTGTTCATGTGGTAGCCAAATAAAGCAGTGTGTTTCAAGTAGGTAAAACAATTTACTGAACTGCTAACAATATTTGCAATGATACAGGATGTTTTCAGAAGAAAAAGCCAGCACCACTTTTGATGATTTTTGGAAAACAGAGTTAACTTAGTTTAGCAAAACATTTTTCAGTAACAAAAATATTAAACTGTTAAATGGAGAACAAGCATATCACACGAGTTCACTAAACTAACTAGACTGAATACATTCGACAGATTTAAATAAAGAGCAGCCTGTGGATTATACGTAACTTTAAATTTTCATTAAATTCAAGTTATTTTTGTACATTTTACTTCAAAGAATTGACATTATTTCAAATTGTAATTTAGTGCACACCTATGTCAAGAATTATTTGCTGTCATAAGATGACAGACCAGAAACCATGATAAGCTCTTAGTGACAGCTCCAAATAAACTTTTGATTTAGTCTAAAATAACAATAAGCAACTCTTATGACTATTATTACTTCTACCACAGGTGGATTCAATTTCACAAACAGTATAGTTTCAAGTAATTTATTTTTGTGCATTTACACCACTTAAATAATGCATCAGAAAAACCATGGGTGGGATTTTTCTCCCACTCCGCAGCATGTTTTGAAGTAGTGGAAGGAGATGTGCTGCTTGCTGGTGGTGGGACCTTAGTATCACACCGTTCTCAATGGGGTTTCTTGTTGAACGCACCCCTTGTTGCCGGGAAGGGTACAGCAATGGCGTACCATCAGCGGGACCATAAGATCATGCTGGCATGAACAATAGCAAGATTTTGGCATATCTTGCTGTAGCATGACAAGGTTAAACCAAAAAAGTACCAATTTCTGAAACCTGACAATCAAAGTAAAACTATCTTCTGTTTCAAAATATTTCCCACAATGAAGAATTTATTAACTGAAGTACATTTGTATAAGAATATTTATCCCAAGGACTGAAAAATTTCCCAGCCACCACTCCTCTTCCTCATCCCCAACACACTTCCCCAAGCAGGCTAAAGGGTCAGAGGTTGAGCCCACTGAAGAACCGTTGGCCATTAATGGACAGAAGATGGGACTTGTACTTATGGATCAGTAAGTCCTACCTCAAAGAGCTGCAGCCAATTAGAAGCTGACAGCACTCCAGTATCGATGGCACCATCAGGAGTTGCAGTCACTTCTGGTACCACACTTGGGGTTTGAGGACATGAACTGTGCTAAATCCTGTCCAGCAGATGAGTCAGAGGGCTCCCTGGATGCCATGCTGGTAGAAGCCACTGAGGAAGGGGTTGGGATGGGCAAGGTTTCAGATGTCATGGGAAAAGAGAAATCTAAGGGGATAAGCCAGGAGCCATGTGAAGGAGGGATAACACCATATCCATCCAAGATAACATGCCATGCTGTGTTCTTACTTTGGGCCTCTCCTGCTGCTATTTAAAACTTGGCAGAGGTGGTAAAAGACCCTTAAATGGGCTTAAATTATCCAGTCAAGAGTCTCAATTTGACTCTGGCGGGTGAGCTGCCAAAAGCTTGTAAAAATGTGGTGGGGCAGGAGCCAACAGGCAGCTGGCAGGCAAACCGCCCACTGGAACTCAGCATGAACTGGCTGTGGGCTTGTTGGGGTCAGTGAGGGTGGGTTACTCTCAGGATGGCAGATGCCAAGCACTCATCATCTTTAAAATCAAACCGCCATGGTTTTGTAGAAGGAAAATCTTACTTAACTAATTTATTTTTTGAGGAGGTACCAAACCTGATGTGAAAGAGGGGAAAGACAGTGATTCACCCAAATCAGGTAATTGCCCTTGCCAGCATGAAAGCCAGAGTGTTACCTGTTGGCACTGACAGCATTTATCAGATGGGATTTACCCACTTGAAAAAAGGGCATGAGCCCATCCCAAGAAACGCTTTGGCCAGACCATTCAGGGATTGGGATGCTGCCGCAGTTGGAGACAGGCCATCCCAAACCCCAAAAATGGAACTGATGAATCCCTGGTTACCTCTTCAGCAAAGAGGGGCATCCTCCCCCACCCCACCACTCAAATAACAGGTCACCATTTCCGCTTTTGCAGATCACTTATTCCCTCTGAAGAAAGCAGAGCTGTCAAACAGGCTTGGAGTCTTTTTAAACATTGTGGTTTGGAACAATAGGATACTTGAGATGCATTCAAATATGAAGGGAAAGTTAAGTAAACACAATTGACTGGAGGCTGAGTATAAATCCATTAAGCTGTCAATGGAAGCCTATTTTAAAGCACTGCATAATTGAATTGACAAAGATCAAAGATTTTCAATGTATTGGAGAGGGTTTCAAATGTTTTAGCTTGATAGCAGGCTGAAATTTAAAATTGAAATTTACATCTTGTAAAACAACACTTAGCACATTAGATGTACAAGTATCATTTCAAATATGATACAAGTTCAAAAGTATCTCAGTCAGTCTACTTTTTTTGTACAGTGTATTTACAAGCACTCATTGCAGTAGATGACTTACTCCAGAGATTTTAATTAAAACCTGATTAAATACATTGGGGCTGAGTGCACAGCTGTGGGGAAATTGACATCTCCTGTCTGCCAAAGGACTTCAAAGAGGTCTTCTTACACCTGCAGCTTCTGTTAGGGAGAACTAGAAATCCCTACTGCAGAATGGAGAGCTGCAATGACTTAAAAGCCTGCCAGGTGACCTGGGAGCATGGAGGTTAAAGTGACCTGGCCACTTCAGATTTTTCACAGCTGAGAGGCAGGAGTAAAGGTATTGATCTTAGAGCAAGCTGCCTGAAATCACCATAAGTTCTTACTGTGTTTACCCCAGTCTAACGCCGGTATCTCCACATCATGGAAATCACCATGCCAGGAGACACCCATTCCTAGGGGAGAGTGGAGAGGTCAAACCCTTAGAACATAGAACATTACAGCGCAGTACAGACCCTTCAACCCTCGATGTTGCACCAACCAGTGAAACCAACCTAATGACCCTCTAACCTAAACTATTCTAATATTATCCATATGCCTATCCAATGACCGTTTGAATGCCCTTAAAGTTGGTGAGTCCACTACTGCTGCAGGCAGGGCATTCCACGCCTTTACTACCCTCTGAGTAAAGAACCTACCTCTGACATCTGTCCTATATTTATCACCCCTCAATTTAAAGCTATGTCCCCTCGTGTTAGCCATCACCATCTGAGGAAAAAGGCTCTCTCTGTCCACCCTATCTAATCCTCTGATCATCTTATATGCCTCAGTTAAGTCACCTATACCTCAATTAAGTCACCTTGCCCCGATTCAAGCCCACCCAACCCCCAGGGCCTTTGGGAGACCCTTCCTCTGCAACCAGCCAGTGACAGAGGTCTCATGGGCACTGGACTTGCCTCCTCAATCCACCTCAAAGCCCAAGGTGCCAAGCCAGGGAATCAGTGCTAAAGTGCCAGGGGGCAGTGCACAATTGGCACTGCCAAAGCACATGGCCTGAAGTTGGGCCTCAGTGGGGATCCGGGGTGGGGGAATGGGTGTTAAGGGGGCTGTATGATTCTGAGGGGAAGGGAGATTGAGGAGGGTCTAAAGAGGAAGGGGTGCTGAAGGTTGTGTGAGTCGAATGGGGGCTAAATGGGAGTTGGAGGAGGAGAGGGACTGAAGAGGGGGGATGGGGCGGGTCATCCTCATGCCAGCCTGGTTTGGGGTGGAGTGACCCATTATTTAAGTGGTGGGCGATGAAGCAGTAGGGGCTGGTTAGAATATTAGCAATAGGTGGAGGCTGGGAAGAGACTGGCAAAGTTGTCATGAACAAAAAATCAAAGGAGATTAAAACGGTGGTGATCAGGGCTAAGAAGGGTGCTAATAGGTGCATATTCACAGATTAGAATGCGTAAATGGCAGAACAAAGGTAAACCAGCAACAAATGGCTCTGGTGGGCTGACAAGAGGGAACACAGTGGTAAGGAAAAAAGAGATAGGAAACGGAATAAAATAGGAAATTTAAAAAAAATTAATGGAAGAAATGAAAATACTTGCATAGAAATAAAAATGGGGTGAAGGTGGAGGGGAGAGTTTATGCTCTGAAGTTGTTGAATGCAATGTTCAGTTTGGAAAGTGCCTGATCGGAAAATGAGGTGCTGTTCCTCCATTGGGTTTCACTGGAACATTGCAACAGGCCAAGGACAGACAGGTGGGCAGGAGAGCAGGATGGTGTGTTGAAATGGCAAGCAACAGGAAGGTGTGGGCCCTGCTTGTGGACAAACTGAAGGTGTTCAGGAAAAAGGTCACCCAACCTGGGTTTGGTCTCTCCAATGTAGAGTAGACTGCACTGGGAGCAGCGAATGCAATAAATCAGATTAAAGGAGATGTGTGTGAAGTTCTGCTTCACCTAAAAAGAGTGCTTAGGCCCTTGGATGGTGAGCAGGGAAGAGATAAAAGAAGTAGGTGTTGCACTTTCTGTGAATGTATGGGAAGGTGCCCTGGGAAGGGAACGAGGTGTTCGGTGTGATGGAGCAGTAGTACCAGCATCTGCAGTAATTTGCTTTTATCTTATTTTTATCTTGTTTTACAGGGTGTTTAACTTCACAATCTGCCCACTGTGTTTGCTTCCTCAACACACCTGCATTCACAGTCCGAGTGCACCACACAAGCTATGCTGGAAAGAGCGGGAAGTACCCAACTGACATTTTTCCAATTTTAGCTTTCTGTAGCACCAGACAACTAACAGAATCATAGAATCCTTACAGTGCAGAAGGAGGCCATTCGGCCCATCGAGTCTACACTGACCACAATCCCACCCTGGCCCTATTCCTGTAACCCTACACATTTACCCCAATAATCCCCCTGACACTCGGTCAATTTAGCATAGCCAATCGACCTAACCCACACATCTTTGGACTGTGGAAGGAAACTGGAGCACCTGGAGGAAACCCACGCAATATGGAACCTGATGTCATGGTAATTACTCACTCTATAAGGACAATCGTCTCAGTACATATAACTGAGCACAAGTACTTACAGTGCTTACTGCAACATTGAATTGAGCATTTCAGAGTGACAGAACACAGCAATTCAGAGGCACAAAAAATTGACAGGACCAATTATTAGATGGGTTTACATAGGATATATAGCACAGAAACAGGCCATTCCAAGCTGGTGTTTATATTCCACTCAAGCCTCCTCTTTTCTTATCTGAGTCTGCCATCTTAACCAATGATCCCTTTTCCCTCACTCCACATTCTCACCACCTTTCAGGTTCAGAAGCTTCTTTTGAATTTCCTGTTGAGTTTCAGCCGCAGAGCGTGAGACATGGCCGCCAACCATTTCATTGTAACTGAAGGCTGAAAACACCATGGAAGAATTAAAAAGTGAAAAATATAACCACATTGCAAGTAAACTTATGAAATAAAGCAGCCAATTTTTCAGATGATAAACTGTTCAAGTGCTTTATTGATTTGTAGCCAATGAAAAGTTTGTGAATATTGTTTGCAGCAATTTGAAAATATTCTTATAACAATTTTAAGGCGTTCACTGTTTGCAATGCATTAATAATGTGTTTAAAACCTGTTTATATTTGCCACTCATTGACATTGGTATGAGTGTTACAACATTTGGCTCCAGCATGGTCAAATTGTCTGATTCTAACAGTGAGTGCTAGGAATTTACTAATTATATATTTTCCACCAGCAAATGTCTTTGCATAAGTACCAATAACATGCATCTTCTTACTGCTCAAAAAGGAAGTTGTTGAAATATTTATATAACTTCAGACAAAATAATCCCACTATTTTTGGCGACAGAATTTTTAATTAAAAGAAAATCTCAATTGTGTTAAATCTAACTTCCTTTTGTCTTCTGAGAGGAGGAGTAACTACTTTTATCAAATATAACTATTACTTCTCTCAAATAGGTGTTGATAAGAATGATTAAATAATTTGCAGTTTTGCAGTTGTCCACATGAGGGTAACAGTGCAGCAAAGACAGGCCACAATGATTTAACAGTGTTTGAAAAGACACAATGTCAAAGTCACATATCTGCCAAATAAAACTTATTTATCTCTTTTCGGTAATCAAATTTTATCAGTAAACTGGCAAACATAATATTATTATTTATTTCATGTGCTCAACAAAAGATTAATCTTGAATCAAGTTAGAATGTTTGTTATGTTGCTAAATATAGTTTATATTTATGGTTTATGAGTGTTCTTGGTTGGACATCAAAATGATTAATACGGCTAATTCTCAATAGATTCAGCACCAGTTCAGCTGGAGAGAGAACTTGACATTGTTGTTTGTGTAACTAGATAACATCAAAGCAACCTGCTGCTTGTGTTAAGCAAATACTGAATTCTGGGTCAGTGAAAATTAATCCTTGAGGAGCAAGAAATAGTTCTGCTTAATGATGGTTTAGTTTGTTCTTCATTATTTATACAGCGATGATTAGTTAATAATTCTGAGATTTGCAAACGAATTGTTCCGACCTTGCACACTATATGATTTAATTGGACAATTGCTTTGGAATTTAATCTATCCCTCTTTTCAACAGATCCATAAAATGTGCCTTTGCATCTGAGTTACATTACATATTTCTAGAAGCAAGGATCTTGGTACTTTCTGACAAAGTGTTTCGCTGTGCATAATTTTCTTGTGAGTTGAATCATTGGATGGAATTCACCCAAGTCCCCGCCAGCGGTTTCAATAGTGATGGGAACAATTAGGGGTAGGGGGGAGTGTGAGGAGATGTGAACGGGGAGGGAGATGGAGAATTAGCAGGACACCAGGTTGTCTTGAACCAAGGTATGTTGGATGCCTTTGAATAGGTTTTTCACTACAGTTGGGACCTTAATCAATGCTGGTTTATTATCACAGCATTAAATATCTTTATGAGACATCAATTAGGACATTTCAATTTAAATTCCATTGATCCATAAAGTTAATGGGAGCAATCTTACCGACTCATCATAGCGGTCAATCAGTGTGGTGAGCCAGTAATATGAGAGAGGTGAATCTCATGATAATCCAGTACTGAATTGCTAGCATAATCAGCCTCATGCCTGGGAAGGGCGCAAGGCTGATTATAATATTCATAAACTGATTTAAATGTTATTAGAAAGCTGGAATGTAGTAGCCTGGGCTCACTTGCCTTAACAGCCATGCTGGTGGAGGTTCTCACTGGCAAGGATCACATATCATCCCCCAAGAACAGGCACCTGATGTGATGGCCTTGACAGTGGAACCAGAGGCAACTGAGGCCCTTCTGGGAGATCAGGGGCAGGGGTGGACAGTGCCTTCATTGACAGTCTGAGACCATGCATTGCCCACTGGGCACCTTGGCACTGCCAGGTTGCCAAGCTGTCAGTGCCCATCATGCACACTGATGGAGTGAACAGCAGTGGCAATAGAGCAGGACGATGAAAAGGGGCGGTGATTGACTGGTGGAGGGGAATTGGAGGTGGAGTTTAGAAGGATGAGGGGGGATCTTGTAGAGACGTATAAGATAATGAAGGGGATAGATAGGGTAGAGGTAGAGAGATTCTTCCCGTTCAGAAAGGACAGCAGGACTAGAGGGCACAGCCTCAAGATAAGGGGGGGGGGGGGTGTGGTTTAGAACGGAGTTGAGGAGGAACTTCTTCACTCAAAGGGTGGTGAATCTCTGGAATTCTCTGCCCGTTGAAATGGTGGAGGCTGCCTCGCTAAATATATTTAAGTCACGGGTAGATAGGTTTTTGACAGACAAGGGAATTAAGGGTTATGGGGAGAGGGCGGGAATGTGAAACTGATCCACTTCAGATCAGCCATGATCTTATTGGCAGGCTCGAAGGGCTAGATGGCCTACTCCTGCTCCTATTTCTTATGTTCTTATGGAGAATTAGCATTGGTCAATTCACAGGGTTCCCGTGAGCGCTCGCTCCACCCTCGTGTCTCCCAGCGCTGGATTTTCGGCACAGTCGGCTCTGTGCCAGAAATCGGCAGGGAGGCAGGGTCAGCATTTAAATAGTATTTAGCATACTTATTTAAATGCTGTTAAATGGGCCAGGGACTGGAGTCTCCAGGCCAGCTAACATTTCTGACTCTGCCAAACTGTTTTACTCCAGCAGAGTTTACACTAGGGGCAATTGGGGCTTCACGGGGGGTCAGACCATTTGCAGACGAGCATCCTGGCATGTATCAGCCTTTGTCCCTTAGCACTGTCCAAGGCAAAGTGCCCATGCCCAAGGGGCACCTTGGCTCTGCCCACTGGGCATAGAGCAATGTCAAGAGGGCAGGGCATATGGGGCGATCGGTGGAGGTGGAGAGTCCTGCTGCCATTGGGATTGATGGGGGCAACAGGAATGTCAGCAATCAGGATGGGCTAGGGGTGGGGGTCTGCCGGGGGTGGTCTGCATGCGGTGGAGGGGGGGGATTGGCACTGCGGGTGGTGGAGCTAGAGATCAGAGCAGTCCAGGATGGGTGGAGTCGAGGCTGGCCCTGCAATTGTTGGGGAGGGCGCTATCAGGCCGTAGGAGGGTTGGGGAGGCATCACTGTGGGGTGCGGGCAGAACAACGACTGAACTGGCCAGCAAACGGGTGGCTGACAGTTTGGGGCCACTGTCCATGCACAGGGGCCCACTGGTTTCAGCCTCCCAGGTGGGAATAGGCCACACCCCCTGAAATCGTATGATCTTCATGCTGGTGGCCTCTGCATTGCACAGAATGTGGGAGATTCTAGTCTGAAATCCAACTGAAGAAAACAGAATGAATTACTTCAGTTCTCCCATGAATTATAATTTTTGGGAGAGAATTCTGCCCATTAACTCTGTTTCTGTTTCCACAGATGCTGTCAGACTTGCTGAGTTTATCCAGCATTCTCTATTTTTATTTCAGATTCTCAGCATCGGCAGTATTTTACTTTCATTGCTCCTAAATTTGTCACCTACTGAATATATTGCTGTCTGCTTCCTTCCAGTGATGATCAGGCCCCTTACCCCTCAATACATTAATGGCGAACTGCGCTGTGTGAGTTGGACACATTAAGGATTTCATTGTAATTGTGGATCTTGATAATCCATCTCTCCAAACAAAAATTGCTAAGCCATCTGCCCCTTTTCTAAAATAAAAAGTGCCGTACCTTTAAATAAACGGAGAAAAGCAATTTTTAACATGAAATGCTAAAAAGAAAGTTAGCACGTTTGTCGGTTATTCCGCTGCTCCATATTTGCAAAGTTGTGCTAATATAACTAAAAAGGCTCTCAGTTTTAAAAACATTTAATACTGCAGAAAACTTTGAACTTGGATGTATTGTGGTTCTGCCGCAGTTTAAGAAATTCAATCATGTTGATTGAGGAAACCAGAGAGTCGCTGTTCCTTCCTCCAGCTCATAATTGCCCTCTGGACCATTTAATCATCTGAAAATGAAACAAAGCTCTGCTGTGGAGTACCGGAAGAAAGGTCATGTGCTTATCAAATGCTTCCCTCTCATGAAGCATAGCCAGGGAACCATCTCCACTTTTCAGTTTGCCTGCTATCAAACCTGAGTTGAAAGCAAATGAACTCTTCCTGTTGTCACCATGGTGGCTTTCCTGAATGACTTCATTTTATCACTGCACCTTACACGCAGCCAAATTCTGAATAATGGATTTTTTTTGCAAAGAATGAAACTTCTTTGTAAGTGAACGGAGGACAAGTACGCTCACTGTCCAAAAGCCTCTCTGAATTTTTGTGACATGAAGAGGAGATAAATCCAGAAACTTCCTTCAAAAAAAGTTTGAAGAATTCAAATTAAACCTTAATTCTGAAATGTGTAAAAGCCTTGTAAGAAAGCTGAGTCATTGAAAATCATTTGAAAAGATTCTTGTTTCTTTCCTCTTTCCTTGATTGATGCCAATTTCTGTGAAATGGCTCTGTGAACAGTATTGAACTTAAACTAAGGAATTTGTTGCAGAAAGAGTTTCAGTTTAATCAAAGCACTGGACTTGGACTAAAATGTGATGAGATTTGTGAAAAGTGAATATATCTCAGTTCAAAAGTTCCCATTACCTGTTCCTTCAGGTAGAACAGCAGTCACCACTTTTGCCCTTTCCCATGCTTATATGCACAATCCTTTGCTACAGAAAACAGTAGGGTCAACTGTTTTCCATTCAGAGATAGCTAGCAGCTGAAATCTTAAGAATGGGTTCACTATTGAAAGTGGACCAAGTGATAAGACATGTTCTATGACAGGTAGCGGAAATTTGATAATGAAATGAAAAACGTCTAATAGATTAATCTTGTGTGATTTGCCAAAGCATGGAAGATTACTCACACTAGCAATAAGTAGCTCTTTGTTTTGTGCATAGTCCTCACTTATCATTGTATTCCTTATCTCTGTAAGAAACATAATGGTTTGGTTGTTTACATGTGAGAAGGATATTCATTCCTGTATCCGGAAGCTGTGAACTCCCTTACATTTTGAAAAGTTTCCAGGAATTAGGTTATTTTCTGAGGGGCTTGGGCAGTTAGATACGCAAAAAGTCCAAACCTCAATTTTGTTTTGATTGACAAAATTGAATGTGGTTTCATTAACTGGGCAATTGTTTTCCTTCCTGTTTAAATCCCTTTGCAAGAAAATCAGAAGGTTTATGTTATTGCACATGCTGGGCAGAATTTTCTGCCCTTCCCCATGCCTAGTCTGGTAGTGGGGGGTGCACTTAATCAGGCATGAAGATGGCAGGGTCAGGGCCCCCCATTTTCCCACGTCCATCTCAATTATGCCTGTAGAAGGAAGGGCCCACTGCTAACTGAAGCCCTCAAGTGGGCTTCCAAGGGATCCCTTATTCAAAGTCAATTGCTTGATCGAGGGGTCAATATTGGGAAGAGTGGGGTGATACTGAGAGCCATCCACCTGCTCTTGCTATCAAACCTCCTCCTCCTGTTTCCCCCACCCGTCCCTGCAATCACCACCCGTGATTCCCCTCCCTCCTCACTCACCTGTGGCCTGGATCCAGAGATGAACCTAGGTCTTGAATAGGTGTCATACCAGCAGCAGTTATCATCTGTGGTAATGTCCTTCAATAGAGCTTCCAGGCCTCTCATTGGCCTGCAGATCTCAGCAGGTGGAGCTTTCACCACCTTGATCCCAGGGAAAGACCTGCCGCAGGCTTATCAAGTGCCTGCGTTGGACAAGGTGTGGTGCGCGCTCCTGAAAGGAGGTGATGAGGGGGTTGCCAGCTTTCCAGTTGGTGGCCGAGACCCCTGCTACCTCCACTAGAATCCAGCCATAGTGTGGATGGCTGTGAGGCGTTTTAACCTCATTTTTAAAAAATCTTTTCTAAACATAATCAATCAAAATTAATTCTGCAGTGGTGAGTAATTTAAAACTATTGTTGGAGTGAAAATACACATCCGGTAAAAGACAAGCTTGTTTCTTTGGAATTTTGAATTTGGGTCAAATTTCAGTTTAGGTCAGTTAGACACACTGACGAACAGCTTATAGTAGAGGCCATGCAATTGACAACTGATTGAAAGATTGTTAAAATAACTCTAAAAGTTTGTACCAGAATTTAAACATTGATGCTCTTTTTCTGTTGTATTTATTAGTACAAACTGCTTTAATGCCATCATGTTATTTTTGATAGGAACCATGAACAATAAGAAATGCTGGTTGCACTTAATTAAAAATTCTTACCACAAAAACAACAATTGTATCTCAAAATTTGCCAACAAGTTTCAAGGTAAAGAAAAAATACATAAACTATATCACTTGAGGCAAAATATTTTCCTACTTGCTGAATATGCAGTAAAACTCACACCTGAAGAAGAACAGTGAACTTGAAGTAGACAAACAGGAGCCAAGAGGCCAATTTAGACAAAATTACAGTCAAATAGGCTACAGGAACCAACATTTTGGATTGAGTCTTTCAGTACAATGGTGTCCCTGGAGCTTAAACCTTCCTCCACTTTACAGCTGGAGTCAACAGACGCATGATTATCTTGAGATCTTTAACTTTCATGTTTATATATTAAATATGAAATAATTCAATAATAACATACATAGCCAATCACGTTTGACAATAAGACATTAATTAAATTTCAAAACTGTTAGCAAAGTGTTGAAATAGTAGACCACCCATAGATAAATACCTTCTACCTAAATATTAAATGTATTGGCTTCTAAGAGTTAACCTGTTAATTTTGGAACTGAAGTGTAACAATTGTTGGGTCTAGCTATGAATCTGTTGCTAATTAACCAAAGTTAGAACCTTTGGCCAGATGTAAAGTGTGGGGCTAAAAATTCTCAGTCCTGCTGTACCAGCATAAATGCAATGATGCAGTGATGGTGACTGACATTCGCAATCCCCTGGAGTATCCTGGAACAAGCAAGGACCAGTTAATTCAAATAGCATAGATAGGCACCTTTACCAGAATAGGCAGATCTCGAGTGATCAGGAGTGTGTGGAGGGTGGGGATGGGGGTGAGGGTAGTATGGAGAAGGAGGGTTCAAGGAAGAACAGTTGATCTGCTTTGTGTTCTTTAATCACTTGAAAAACAACATAATGCTGCCAAATTGATCTATTTTATAAGGGACCTGATAGTACTTATCCTTCAGACATTTTTATGGGGAGTCCAGCCTTCTCAAAAACACCTTTGAGTGGAATTTTCTCATTTTTTCGGAGTGCCATCTTGGATGGGAGAAGTAGCGTGTAGCACACTGGCTGTGCAGCCAGCTTTTCCCGCCAAATTTTGAAACATTCTGAAAAAGAATATTCCTGCTGGCAATGTGGGCTCTGAATGAACCCACTCCACCAGCAACCTTTGCTCCTGACAGATTGAGGCACCATTTTTAATTTTTAAAGATCCCACAGACACAGGATTCCTATATGAGAGTTGATACAACAGCAAGGCCCGTGAAATACATGTATAAATGTTAAAAAAAAATAAATCCTGCTGGCTAAAATCCATTTTGGGACTTCCATTGGATTCCCTGTTCCCTTTGGCTTTCCCATTCACTGAAAATTGCAGGGGAATACCCCCAAACCTATCAATTAAAGTTTTGGTCAGTTCTCCCAGACTTTCTTCCAACTCTGTGTTTCTATGCTTTCCGCACAACAAAGTATTCTGAGACACACCGAGCAAAACTTTACAGTCCCTCACTGGCAGGTTTACATGTGGGGGTTGGGAGGCAGGCACTATATAATTCTTTGCATTCCCTCCCCACCAATTTCCCACCTTCCCCCTACTTGTCCACAAATACAGGCAGCAGAGGTGGTGGGGGAAGGGGAGGTCTAGGATGGCCCTAAATGAGGCTCTTAAGTAGTAAATTTTGGCCAGCCACAATTTGTGGTTGTCATGGAGAATGGTGGTTGTGGGGGAGGGGAGGTGTGGTTGGTGGGGAACATGGTGCGGGGTTGTCTGGCTGATCACCCTGCTTGAAGTCTAGTAGAAATGGAACGAGGCCTCATAAATTCCCAGATTAGTTGTTCTCCCCACAAGGCCCATAACCCTACGCACACCACACCAGGTGCTTACACTTCCCTGCCTATACTTGCCATCATGAATCCCTTCTCCCCAATAGCCTCAGGCCTCCCCTCATGTTTCCACCTCAGAACCACCACACTTATTCCACCTTGACTCCAGGACTTAGAATTTAGAGACCGCTTGGGGTCCCAGCAGTGACCATTGTTGTGCTGTTAATTCTCAGATACTTTCGACCAGTTTGCTTACTCCAATGTTTTACCCCGGTGCCCTTATTTGCAAGATGGACAAAGGACAAACACAAGTAAAGGTTCAACAAGTTTATTAACAATAACACTACTAACTCTTAAATTGCCTCCATAAAACAAGAGAATACCCCAGATTCAAATATACTACTCGCAAAAATGAGTTAGTTAAAACTGCAGGCTCGATTGTCTGAGTCCCTCTGGTCTATCGTTACGAAGGTGAGTCTCGATGGCAGCTTCTTCCTTCTTTCCTTCTCTAGTCAATCTTCCGAATGGTCAAGGGTCGCCTCCTTCATCAAGTCTTCGCTACTGATGTCTGAAAATGTGTTCCTTTATCCCCTGCCTGCTTGCCTTTCCAGAAACTTCTCTAGCTTCCAGCCAATGAGGTCCCAGGAGGGGGTTCCAATACCCAGTGGGTTTCTTGACTTCTGTCTGACCCGCTTACATGTAACCTGTTATCAAATTAAGCCAACTGCAGGAACTTGTGGTGACAAAAAGTCTGGCCCAACCTGGACTTCTAATAATAGGTCGGTGCATTTCAATGGGGTGCAATGATCTCCTGCTAAGTATCAGTAGGGTGCAACGACCTTTGATGGGAGATTGATGAATCAGGCCCAGACATGGTTTGTGTATTGTACAATTGACCTGCTTGAGGTTTGACTGTGTTTGATTTTTAATATGCCCAATTCTTTAATTTAGGATATCCAATTTTAACAGCTTTAAATCTAGGCCCTGTTTATGTTACACCATCACTCCCAGTAATACTGCTACAGAGCTGCTGGCCAATCAAGTTAGCTGGCAGCTCTTCAGGAGGGCAAGCGAGGGGCAGGAGTCTCGCCTCCAACTCACAGGATGTTAAACAGCTGGCATTGTCTTGATTTTTGTCAAACCTATTTGTTATGAATTTTTGTACCAAACCCAGTTATATCCAATACAAAGTGAAAGAGTGAATGTTTCCAGGTACACCAGGTACTAAGTTGGCAAATATAGGATTTAAGTTAAAACGCTGGCTTAGCCCATATTTAAGAGAAGATGACATCTTGATAAAGGAGTTGAAGAGTGAGAAGGAACAGCTGCCAGGAGAATGATAAAAAATCTGACTGACATTTAAGTTGCCTGCAAATACTCATTAAAGACACTGCGAGCCATTTTGGTGACTTCATTTAATGACTGTCTAATAGTGACCAACTGATCAAGGACAAATGCTCAATGCTTGGGATTTTGATTCCCTGCTCAACAAGAATTGGAAGAGGGAATGAAGCCAGGCAGAGCAACTGTGCCCATTGAGGTTTGCATTAAACTCCAGGGGCAGAAAGCAGTTAGGAATCTCCTACCACCCACCAGACACCCCGCCCTCCCCTCCCAGTAGTCTGTGCACAGGGTCGCACAGACTATTATGCCGTAATCCTCAGCCTTCCACAGTAAGGCCTGCCTTCATCACCATTATTATTCTTTTCCAGGTGTGCCAGGATCACAATTCCTACCGCCAAGGCTCTGCGTCAGCCCAAACTTGAAACCAACATGAAGGATGCTCTCATGCAATGCAGACTGAGAAGCCAAAAGCACACTACTATCAATAGCCCATGGGCCTGGACCTCTAACACCTGGTCAAATAGTTAGGATCCAGGCTGCATGTGACCATGACCAGTTGGCAGTGGTACAGTGCCATGCCCACAACTGAACAATTACGTACATAATTGCCCCAGATGGTGCTCATTCTGTATGTAATGGCCATCACCTCTGACAGCTATCAAAACCAGCACCAAATTATGATACAGTGCTTCAATCACCCAGTTCATGGTAAAAGTCCCCTACACCAATAGGCATGCAGACTACTCCAGAGACCAATGCAGCGAGCCTTGCACTCCAACATGCCAGCGGAATGCTCTGGGTCATCCACATGAAGTACACCATCCGGAAAAAGACAACCTGTATAAACACACATTCAGAGTGCCTGAGCACACTATACACTCGGTTCCAGGGCTATATTGTCACTTAGCCTAGAAATGGCTTTTGAATCTCATCATTTTATAATGAAAAGCAGAGTGAGAAGAAAACGCATTAGGCTAGGCACTAGCTGCAACATCTAAATCAGATGTTGTTTTGGAAAGATTTAATGCTGCGTTTAGAAAAATAGAAGAGTTTGGAACTGAGTCAATTTAATGATATTGCATGTAGTCATTATTGTAGTTACGTGTATGTTTTTTAGTTGCCTTTTTTGTTGTATGTTTTCCTGTTTATTAAATTGTGCTCTCTGGATCTTGAGAATGCGCTGCCATTTCTGCTAGGCGATTCTGCGTTGTCGTGTGTCTTGAATCCCACCATCAAACTCACCATGGACTACTCTCCAGAATCAATTGCATTCTTGGACACATGCATCTCCATCAAGGATGATCATCTCAGCACTTCACTGTACCACAAGCCCACGGATAACTGCTCAATGCTCCACTTCTTCAGCTTCCACCCTTAACACGTTAAGGAAGTTATCCCCTACAGATAAGCCCCCTGTATATATAGGATCTGCTCAGATGAGGAGGAACGCAACAGACCCCTATAGACGTTGAAAGATGCCCTCGTAAAAACATGATATGGTGCTTGACTCGTCGATCAACAGTTCTGATGACAACAGCGAAAAATCACGCCGACCTCCTCAGAAGACAAATACAGGACATAACAGACAGAGTCCCCTTCATCGTCCAGTACATCCCCTGGAGTGGAGAATCTACAACATCTTTCAGAGCCTTCAATATGTCATCAATAAAGGCAAATATCTCGCCAAGGATATCCCTACAACCCCACTACTTGCCTTCAAATAACCACACAACCTCAAACAGACCCTTATTCACAGCAAACTACCCAGCCTTCAGGAAAACAGTGACCAGGGCACCACACAACCTGCCACAGCAACCTCTGCAGGACGTGCCAGATCATCAACACAGATGCCATCATCTCACGTGAGAACACCATCCACCAGGTACATGGTACAAACTTGCGACTCAGCCAACGTTGTTTACCTGATATGTTGCAGGGAAGGATGTCCCAAGGCATGGTACATCGGTGAGACCATGCAGACGCTATGACAAAGGACGAATGGACACTGCTCGACCAGGCAGGAGTGTTCAGTTCCTGTCGGGGAACACTTAAGCAGTCAAGAGCATTTAGCCTCTGATCTTCAGGTAAGTGTTTTCTGAGGCGGCCTTCAAGACACATGACAATGCAGAATGCCAAGCAGAAACTGATAGCCAAGTTCTGCACACATAAGGACGGCCTCAACCAGGATCTTCGATGCAAGTCACGCTACCTGTAACCCCCAAGACTTGCCTAGGCTTGCAAAATCTTGCTAACTATCCTGGTTTGAGACAATTCACACCTCTTTAAACTGTGCTTAACCCTCTCTCCACTCGCATTGTTTGCACCTGTAAAGGCTTACCTGTTAAGACTCGCATTCCAACCATTACCTTGTAATTGAGTCTGTGTCTATGTCTATATATGCCCTGTTTGTGAACGCAATTCTCCACTCACCTTATGAAGAGGCAGCGCTCCGAAAGTTCGTGCCACCAAATAAATCTGTTGGATTTTAACTTGGTGTTGTGAGACTTCTTACTGTGCCTACCCAAGTCCAATGCCAGCATTTTGGTTACCTGTTACAGGTAGTGTTGGAACTCTTGGGGGAATTTGGCAGCTGAGGCCTGGGCTCACAAGACTCCAGTCCTAATTCTTGCTGCTTTGCAAATCAAGAACAAACATTGCCTAGACACCATAATTAAATGATGCCTCCTATTTCAAATTTAAACAAGGTATAAGGCTTTAATTCCTCTGACATTGGTATAAATTGTATAATTTAATCCCCAACTATGCATTGTTTTCAACAAGGAATAATGCCTCTAAAATTAGCAATGTCATTATTTCTGGTGCTAATAGTTTGCAGTACTGAATATTTTGTTGAAAGATATATGTTTACTCATTAGGACTGATTCAGTAGCTGCGCTCTCCTGGGAATGCTGGCTGCGAAATCATAGGACAAAAGTACTTCATTTTCTGTTCAGACACTGCGGACCCAAATGTCCTGATTAGCGCTCACAGTAAGCACTGTTCAGTGGCATGAGTACCTGATGATGGAATTAACCCACTCAAACACTGGGGAAAAAATGTTGTGTTACAAAGTGGGACATTCTTTCTGTTATTTTTCATGAAAAACATTGTTCCCATACACTTAAAATGGTTGAACATCCTTTTGGGAGTACGGTTCTCAATTTGAAATGGGACATTTCAGATACCACTTTAGAAGAACATATTTATGCCCATTGTCAATCTAAAGTGAAAAAGCGTGTTGAGCTTCTTCATATAATCAGTAACTAATGTCAATATCAATTAGGAGTACTGGTTCAGGCTCGCAAATTCAAAGCAATTAAAATGAAATGGAAATTAAACAAAGGAGCAGATTTAGGATAATTCCAAAAGGATTAAAATCATTACCAAGTGCATCAAAGTAAAAGTATTGCTGGGTCTACAATGGGTGGTAGATCCAGACATCAAATAATCCGTGAATACAGTGCAACAATATTTCACTGAGAATAGAAGAAAGTTTGGAAAATTACAAAAGAACTTCAATAATGAAAGAGTAGATAGGAACTTCAGTACTCTCAATCTAACGTGCAGAATGTTGTGCTTTGACGGGTGTTAATTGGCTGGAGATGAGATTTCCAGTAGTCTTGAGACAGTCCTGCCTCAGAGACCTGCTGGTCAACCTGATAGCTGGCAGCCCTGTAGTCCCAGCAACATCACTGGGACCATTGGTTGTTGCAGGGACTACAAGTAGTCTCCAGATGGCCAAGTCCTAGACCTAGGTGTAAGTGTAAGGGTTCTGCAGTAGTTGGGGAGACCCAAGGGATGAGCACCATGTTGAGGAGGGTGTACATGAGCAGGGGGCATACCCTGAGAGGGTGCCTGATTTGGAAAGGGGACCAGTGATTGGAGGTGACCTCCCCCCCATCACCTCCCACTTTTCCATCTAAAGTCAACATAATAATCTGCTGGGCTTCCCCCACACCCACTGCTATCACCAATCCTGAACTCCTCATGCCAGCTGGGCAGAAAGCAGCCATTAAAAGGCCAATAATTATCCACATATGGGCTTCAATTGGGCTGAAGTGGACAGGTCAGCCTAGGCCTCACACATACTCTCATAAAATTGCAGACAGATCAGAGGCAGATAAGAGGGTGATGAGAAGGCCACCTGACAAATTTTATGGACCCCTCCTGCCCACAAGTTCTCTGGTGGGATATGGTAAAATTCTATCCAGTAAATTTGCAGACTGAGTGTTCCTGTGGCTATCTTCTTGCCATCTTTACTAGCTCTCATGCTTTTTTTTTTGTGGTCTGATAGGAATTTCTTGTAGCAGCCAAATTTGTGTACAATTAGCATCTGTCTGTGCTTGAAAAAGTTGGAGACTATGTAAAACTATGGTAAACTTCGAAGAGACATCTTAGTTTAATGGTGGTGCTCTTGACTTTGAACCCAAAGATCACAGCCCAGGTTTTCACCATGGCAGGGAGGATCTCCATGGTGACAAAATAGTGGAAAAGGCTGAAAACCGTATGTGCCACCCCAACATGACACTTCCCATTTTCACAGCTGCGAGAATGGGGGTAGAGTGCACTCATGTGCATTTTACAAAAGCAGTTGGCCATTTAAATCAGCAGCTGAATCCACTCCAGTTGGATTTTGGTAGCCTAAGAGTGTGAAACCCAAAGTGTACAAAGTAGACCTGGTAAGAGCAGATCTTCACTTGGCATATTTCTTTTAGATAAATTGTTCCTTAGATAAATTGCTCCTTTAGGAGCACACAATGGGAGAAAGAGAGAATCGCAACAGCAGACATATTGTCATCAGGAATACCAATGAGCAGACAACTGGCATCTTAAAGTTGCACTACGGATGCTTCAGTTGCTCAGGTGGAGCTCTGGAACATGTCCCAGCAAGGGGCATTGAGAACATTAGTGAAGTTCTCCATGCTGTACACCATTGTACAGTGAGGGGGCATACAAATTGAAGATGACAGCACAGTGGGCAAAGCGCCAAATCCTGAGGAGAAGGAAGATGAGAAGGAAGCCCCTCTCCATGTGGAAAATTCCAACATGGATAAGAATGTGGAGGCTGCAAATGGCAGAGCAGCTGGGAAGCATGGCATGTGGTCAGGACTGAATGTGTGCAGATCATTGCCAGACAGGCCCTCATGAATAATAAATGATCTTAAAGTCTTCTCATATCACAATTACCTCAGCCAATCCCTGATGACATAATTCTATTTAAAGAACTTTGAACATTAATTCTATAATTACACAAGGGATTGCCCATTCCTCCACAAAGGAGAGAATAAATACCAATGAGTTGGGTTCAGTCACAGTCATATGGCTGAAAATCTCATCACCATAACCATGGGTTTCATCATGTTGCAAATAAATATGATAAGTCATTCTGACTCGCTCGCATGAATGCCAATGAGTGTAAGCGAGAGGTCAATGATACCAAATTGTCCATAATCAAACCATATCCACAATACTTCGAGTGAGACTACATTAGAATTCAAACCCTGTATGTTGTAGCATACATACAGATGAGGCAGCTCAAAAATGAAGAGCCATGACATTACTATTACTAGAGAGGTGGTGCTCGACAGACTGGAGGGGCTGATTGTGGACAAGTCCCCAGGACCGGATGGAATGCATCCGAGGGTCCTGAAAGAAATGGCGGAGGTGATAGTGGATGCCTTGGTGGTTATTTTCCAGACGTCGCTGGATTCCGGGGAAGTGCCGGAAGATTGGAAAACGGCTAATGTTACGCCGTTGTTTAAGAAGGGTGGCAGGCAAAAGGCGGGGAATTATAGGCCGGTTAGTTTAACGTCTGTTGTAGGTAAAATGTTAGAATCCGTCATCAAGGAGGAAATTGCAAGGCATCTTGAGGGGAACTGCTTGATAGAGCAGACGCAGCACGGTTTCATTAAAGGGAAGTCGTGTCTGACAAATTTACTGGAGTTCTATGAGGATGTGTCTAGGGCGGTGGATAGAGGAGAGCCGGTGGATGTGGTCTTTCTAGATTTTCAGAAGGCGTTTGACAAGGTACCTCACAAGAGGTTATTACAGAAGGTCAGGGGGCATGGAGTTGGGGTTAGGGTGTTAGCGTGGATAGGTTGTCAAATAGGAGGCAGAGAGTGGGGGTCAATGGGTGCTATTCGGATTGGCGGATGGTGACTAGTGGAGTGCCCCAGGGGTCGGTGCTGGGGCCTCAGCTATTTACCATTTATATAGATGATCTAGAGGAGGGAACCGAGTGTAGGGTGTCGAAATTTGCTGATGACACCAAAATTGGTGGAAAGGCAAATTGTGCGGAGGGTGGGGAGAATCTACAGAAGGATCTAGATAGGCTGGGCGAATGGGCCAGGAAATGGCAAATGGAATTTAATGTTGGTAAGTGCGAGGTGGTCCACTTTGGTAGGAATAATGGTAGGAAGGATTATTACTTACGTGGAGAAAAACTGCAGCAGGCGACGGTGCAGAGGGACCTCGGGGTCCTTGTGCATGAGTCGCAAAAACCCAGCTTGCAGGTGCAGCAGGTGGTCAGGAAGGCTAATGGGATGCTGGCCTTCATAGCGAGGGGGATTGAATATAAAAGTAGGGAGGTCTTGCTGCGGCTGTATAGGGCATTGGTGAGGCCGCAGCTGGAGTACTGTGTGCAGTTTTGGGCGCCGTACTTACGCAAGGATATTTTAGCCTTGGAGGGAGTGCAGAGGAGGTTTACTAGGCTGATGCCGGAGTTGAGGGGGTTGAGCTATGAGGAGAGGCTGAATAGATTAGGCTTGTACTCGTTAGAGTTTAGAAGAATGAGGGGAGATCTCATTGAGACGTATAAGATGATGAATGGGATGGATAGGATAGAGGTGGAGAGACTCTTCCCGCTCAGAAAGGATAGTAGGACTAGGGGGCATAGCCTCAAGATAAAGGGGGGGCGGTTTAGAACAGAGTTGAGGAGGAACTTCTTCACTCAAAGGGTGGTGAATCTCTGGAATTCTCTGCCCGTTGAAGTGGTGGAGGCTGCCTCGCTAAATATTTTTAAGACGCGGGTTGATGGGTTTTTGATGAGAGAGGGGATTAAGGGTTATGGGGAGAGGGCGGGAATGTGGAACTGAGCCACGACAGATCAGCCATGATCTTATTGAATGGCGGGGCAGGCTCGAAGGGCTAGTTGGCTTACTCCTGCTCCTATTTCTTATAACTGTTTTTGAAAGAAATTGTACACAGTTTGTACATTTGTATAATTATACACAATAATCCAACAATCCAGTTTCTGATGTGGGTTCCACATGCAACATTTTTGGTTTCCATATACCTCTGCTTACTGCACAAAGCACATCCTGTGCACCCAACATTCACACTTGAGAGGCACATGATACCCAGCATCATTCATGGAGTTTGATCATTGAGCCTTTCTCAAATCAAGCTTGGAAAGACAATGAAACTTACACAAGAAACATCTCATTGCTTGAGCTTTTGATCTTGAGAATCTTATATGATGGAGCAGAGAAGGAAAAAGCCCTCCAGAACATCACAATTCAGCCGACAACCTTGATCCTGTTGGCAGATGGTCAAGATTGACCTAAGCATGCCACCTTCACTATTACTGGTAAGAACCGCCTTCATAATGTTACCAACCCTACTGAGCTCCCCAGTGTTCAAGCACAGACCAAGTGATGTACAAGTGTAAATAAATATATTCAAGAAGTGCTTAAATGTTCAATACACAATGTGAAAAGTGTAACCATAGTGAACCCTTAGTGCTCTAGGTGAGATGGAGTCCTTTACTCTCGTCCACTCCTATGAGGTGACCCCCATGGTTTCCTTCCTCTTACTCACGCTGTTAAGCGCTGCTGTGAGGGACCTGGTTAGGTGTCAACAATATGGAGGACAAGTGGAAAGGTTAATGAGCATGGCAGTTCATCATTCATCCACCACTGAGTCTCGGCAGCTAGCAACAAGACTGTGTAATATCTGTACCAGGTAATGATGGCAAGACAATGCTGTCACCATGGCTGTCCTGTGAATCCACTCCATGCTTTCAGAGCTTCAATGGTGTACATTTTGGTTAGACAGCAACAATGACGTTGCTCTCATAGGGTCAACTAGCATTTGGGTAACACTTACAGTTTGGACATTCACCTGACAAGGCAATGACATCTCTTCAGAGGCATAGAGGCTTCAGCATTGATGACATACATCTCAAATGGGTCTTTCTGAAAGCCTGCTTTTTAATCTGTGTCCACATTGCCCAACCCCTGCTGGGCCAACTTCTGATTCCTCATTACTTCTGGGATTGCCCATCCTGGATTGAAAATCAGAGGTTCAGACAGACATTTTTAGAAGTTGGACGCACAGAACTGAGAATTTTTCTGTCTTTGTGGACCTTATCTGGGAATGAAAATCTGGGCCCAAGTGTTTATGCAGCCACTATCATCTACTATACACTGAATGGATATGAAGGTAACCATCAATCTCAAGATATGCAGCACTATATCATTTAAGGCTACTATAGGCAATCTGCAATATCATGCACAAAACAGGTCACTGAGTCTCGTTACAGGAGGGAAAATTCAGCCTCTTCTGCATCACAGCAAGACAACAGGAAACCTGGTTTGATGGGACTGCTAGCCCTAAGATCAAGGGTGCAATCTTTTGCACATAATTGCACAAAACATCCCATCAAATACCTCAGCATGAGGAGCTGCCACACACTGAAGACAAATACGGAGGATCCATGTTAATGTATAATGAACTGAAAGTTATGACAATGGATTCATATTGCAAAATCCAACCTTCCCTTTCTCGTCATGGGAGAAAATCACATCAATGTATAGCTTTCATATGACAGTGGCCAACTCCACTCCCGTGACTAATGACAGGAGTTAAATGTGTCTCAACAGCAGTATTTCTACAATGTAGCACATGCCTCAACAAGAATGGTTAGAGGATAATCATAATCTTAAAGGTATATTTTTGCTGCCCAAGTTGGAGCTCTGCAATATTTTCCAGAATTGTATCGCAAATTGAATTCTAGTGGCAAATTGAATTTAATAGTGGCATTTCTAATTCCCTTTCCCACCAAATAGACCAACATTTAATTTGTAATCCATTAACAGCAATGATAAAGCACTAAATACAGCTGTAACCATGTGCTTTTCATGTTACACAGTTGCAAGATTGATAAGTAGATAAAATGAGGTGAAAATCACAATAAGTTTGCCTCAAAACTACCACTTTGGACACAATAAGAGCATAAAATAAAATAAATTTTGAAATAGTCTCTCAGAGAGATTGTAATGTCTCTTTCAGAATCCTATATCATGTTTGTATACAGAGGAGTTTCTGGTGATGTGTTGATTGAACAGATAATCATAGAACCTGCTTACCATTTATTGTCATTATTTAGAACAAAAAACAACTGTTTTGAACAAGTTAGTACCTGACATGTGTTTCTAGGGCAGCCACTGAGGTAAAGTTTATAAAATTTGACTCTTGCAATAAAGATCAGCCAGGATTTTATTTAATGGCAGAGCAGACTTGAGTGGCCAGTGGATTACTCCTGCTCCTAATTCAAATGTTCATATAGCTGATGCTTTTAAAAAGTAACTACTTTGCAAAACTATTTTGGAAGGGTCTTTTTCCAGCTGGAGGTCTGTGACCAGTGGTGTTCCGCAGGACTCTGTACTGGGACCTCTGCTATTTGTGATATATATATAAATGATTTGGAAGAAGGAGTAACTGGTGTGATCAGCAAGTTTGTGGATGACACGAAGATGGCTGGACTTGCTGATAGTGATGAACAGTGTCGGACTGTACAGCAGGATATAGGTAGGCTGGAAAATTGTGCGGAGAAATGGCAGATGGAATTTAATCCAGATAAATGTGAGGTGATGCATTTTAGAAGAAATAATGTGGGAGGAGTTATACAATAAATGATAGGACCATCAAGAGTATAGAAACACAGAGGGACCTAGGTGCGCAAGCCCACAAATCCTTGAAGGTGGCAGCACAGATGGAGAAGGTGGTGAAGAAGGCATATGGTATGCTTGCCTTTATAGGAAGGGGTATAGAGTATAAAAGCTGGAGTCTGATATTGCAGCTCTATAGAATGTTGGTTAGGCCATATTTGGAGTACTGCATCCAGTTCTGGTCGCCGCACAACCGGAAGGACATGGAGACTTTAGAGAGAGTGCAGAGGAGGTTTACCAGGATGTTGTCTGGTATGCAGGGTCTTAGCTATGAGGAGAGATTGGGTAAACTGGGGTTGTTCTCCCTGGAAAGACAGAGAATGAGGGGAGACCTAATAGAGGTGTACAAAATTATGAAGGGTATAGACAGGATGAACAGTAGGAAGCTTTTTCCTAGGTCAGAGGCGACGATCATGAGGGGTCACGGGCTCAAGGTGAGAGGGGCGAGGTATAACTCCGATGTCAGAGGGACGTTTTTTACACAGACGGTGATGAGGGCCTGGAATACACTGCCAAGTAGGGTGGTGCAGGCAGACACACCAGGGTTGTTTAAGGCTTACCTGGATAGTCACATGAGCAGACTAGAAATGGAGGGATACAAACCAATGTTCTAGCTGAAGATCAAGAGCCTCATGATGTTTCTGGGAATTAATAGATTTCTATCAGTCATCCAACAAATTTCAAGGCTCACCTTGTCACTTATGTTGGAGCTATTGGGGATCTTCAACGACAGGTGATAGCTTACCTACACCGCAAGACAAGCTTGTCACTTGTCAGACCGTAGGGCTCACAGCCCAGGAGGCCATATGAATTTATATGGAGGACTCCATCATTGTCTGTATAGCCTGTTGTATGTCTATTTATGTTTATTGATGTCTCCTTTTACATCCACAGGCGATTCGGTCCACATTGTTGGCCAACAAGGGGCATACACACAGTGGATCGTGCGAGGGTTGCTCTTGGATGTTGCTTCGAGAGTTGCCTAGTGCTTCACGTCCATTAGTGTATGCTTAAACTGGATCATCTGATGGGCAACATGTCAGCTCAGTGACTATCACGGTCTGCTGTACAGTTACAGGGACCCGGGTCGGATCTCCGGCACGGATAATGTCTGTGGGGGTTTGCACATTCTCCCTGTGCTTGCATGGGTTTTCTCCGGGTACCCCGGTTTCCTCCCACATCCCAAAAACGTGCTTTTTAGGCTGATTGGCGTCAGTAAATTGTCCCTTAATTGGATCTCCCTTAATCTGGCATACATACAATTCCCTAAATTTCCACCCCCTTTATTATGCAGTTCCACTAGAGGTAGGCAAAAACGACGAGCAACGTAAGACTCAAATAAGGCACTCATTGAGTGTGTTAAAATGGGCGGCACGGGCTTGTAGGGCCGAAGGGCCTGTTTCCTGTGCTGTGCTGTTCTTTGTTCTTTTAAGCTACCAAGATTGATCTGTTTTCTAATTAATTCTTAGTAATGTTGTTTTTATTCTCAATGGAAGTAGCCCTTGGAAGTTGGCTTGTCTCTCATGACTTTGAACTCTTCAGTCTTTTCAGAGTTGCATGACTTTTAAAGCTGCAGCTGCATACAAGAATATTTGCCATTGCACGTACAATACCAGTTTCATTGAATCAATGAAACATTGAACTCAGATCATTACAAGTGCAAGCTAAATACACCAAATTCTTTTGTGAAGAAAGTGTGCAAATTATATGTACATAGTGTGTTTTTTTTTTATGTTTCAGAAGAATGTTTTAAAGTTCAGCTTTTTTCTACAGGTAGCTAGTATGTCTGACAGGAATACAGCTCAAATGCTGGGACAGCAGGCTAACTACTCATTTCAATCTTGCAAGTGGTTATGTTAAGTAAATGGACTTTTGTTGACTTAAATTCCCTTGGGATTTCAGTTAGAATGATTGACAGGGTCATGTGATATTGTGGTTTTTAGTGTAGTGCTAGATTGGATGCCGAGAAAGAAACAGTTTTTGCAGAAAGGAGTGGGAATTTGGTGTTGTGGTTAAAATTTGGAGAATTTTGCAGGCCTGTGAAAGCTCTACATCTCTCCGAAAACTCCAAGGCTGTCTACACTTATTATAGCAACTATATTTGTGATTGCTAACTATATTTAAAGTGACTTTTAAGTTTGTAAGAAGAATATTGCTTTTTGGAACCGAAACAGTGATGAGTTAGAAATTAGAATTGTTTCCTTTCATGTTTAAATATTGTTCAATTGTTAAGTTGCTTCATTTTGTTCAAGTTATACTTAAACTGTGTTATGAATAAAGCTTGTTTTGATAAAAGATCCTGAGTTGTCATTAGAAATACTCCTGGAGTGGCAAATGCATAATTTGTAGTCAGCTGTCCGTCAGTGATTGTTTATACTTCACACATTTTAAAGAACTGCCGGTTCTCTAAAGTAACCAGTGTGACAGTGCTCCAAGTGGAAAATTAGAGGTTTATTCAAAGAGCCAGTGCAGACATGATGGGCCAGTGGCCATCTTCTGCACCAAAACAGTTTTGTGATCCTGACTCAAAATCCAGGATCCTGGCACTCCTCACTTCTCATAAGGGACAAGGCAGAGCAATAGCAGAAAATACAAAAAGACTAAACCATTTTATTCAATGAAATCTTTCCATTTTTCCATTGACTTTCGGAGCGACAGCACCAGTGGTGAAGCATCTGGGACAAATATTCAGCTCCACTGGCAGAATTTTACATTACATGCACAAAGTGCTGGCAGAGACGAGAAAGCCAGCATGCAGCTTTCCAGTTGCACAACCAAGTTTTCTCTCCAGATTCTCCAGCATTCTGTGCACAGAAAGTCTGGGGGCATGGTTTTCCCTGTCATGCTGGCAGGGCAGGGTCTAGCAGAGTCATCATTGCTGCTCCACAGAGTTCGGAGAGCCCTTTTTAAAGGATGCTCCAATCTGTGCTGAAAACTGTACTCTCCCCCACAAACACTGGGGAAATCCCATAAGCACCGGGCAATCCCCCCTCCAACACAAGAACTGGGGATCCCCCAACCCCCAAACATAAGAGGAGCCACCCCACTGGAGCTCCCCAGAACTTGGTGCCCACCTTGGTAATGCTGTTCTGGCAGTTCCATTTCAATTAAAGTCTACTATATAACTATGGTTTTAAGGACGCTTCATATTTTGACAAGTGATATGAGGTGAAGGACCTGGATTTTGAAGTGGAATCCAGAACTTCCAGTTCTATATCAATCACAAATTTGAGGCACATTCCAATTGAGGAGGGTTATCTATTTCTTTTTATGTTTGCACCACTGACATGTGGGCAACAATTGGGCTATGTTTGGGAGCATTCTCAGACTAGCTCTCGCAATTTGCCAATTAGATGTCTATAGGCCCAGCTGTAGGAACATCTGCTAAAAGGATGCATAAGCGGGGCATGGTAGCACAGTGGTTAGCACTGTTGCTTCACAGCTCTAGGGTCCTGGGTTCGATTCCTGGCTCAGGTCACTGCCTGTGTGGAGTTTGCACATTCTCTTCATGTCTGCATGGGCTTCCTCCGGGTACTCCAGTTTCCTCCCACAGTCCAAAGATGTGTGGATTAGGTTGATTGGCTGTGCTAAGAAATTGCCCCTTAGTGTCCAGGGATGTGTAGGTTAGAGGGATTAGTGGGTATGATATGGGGGTAGGGCCTGGTTGGGATTGTGTTCAGTGCAGGCTTGATGGGCTGAAGGGCCTTTTTCTGCACTGTAGTGTTCTATGATTCTATGAAGTGCTTTCAGTATAACACACTGGAACTCGCCAGTGCAATCTTAACCACAAGAGTGCTCATTCCATGCAGGCAAGCATAACTTATTGTGGTTGCTTCACATCACTGTAAAACAGGTGCTGATGTTAAATAAGTCAAGGAAGCAAGAAGGGAAGGAATTTAACCAGAAAAAAACAAGTAATTTTTCAGAGCATCTTAGTTTTGGGCCTGTGTTTTCTTTAATTTTCTATTTTTTACATTCACAGCTGTCGTCAATGTTAAAACAATGATCAGATGATCAGATAAATTCTGTTACAGATGTGCTTTCACAACTTGATTTTTCTCTGAATCCTTCAACTACTTACATGCAAACACAATAAAATAAATCTGCCCTTACAAGTGTACTTCTTTGTTAGAGCTAGAAGTAGAACAAAACATACTTTAAAAGAAACAACTAACAAATACATTTGTACCAAGTGGCAATTATGAACATGGAATTCATCAGATGTGAGTAGCTTATAATTATTGAAAGTTAAATGCTTTGAATCTTTTCCTTAAAAGTTGTTTAATCTTCTCTACAGCAACAACTCCTCCTTACTTTCATATGGTATTTTCACTTGGCATACTTTGTTCTTCTGATGTTTTTCAATATTTTGGATCGTTAACCTTCAGCTGTCCAAACTGCTTTCTTGTGTCAATGACTACCGTAATATAGCCCAATTAGATTCACAAGGCATTTATAGATTTCCAGGTCTCTAGCCTGATTGCAATGAATGGTGGTTATTTCCTGTACCTTAGCTTCACATATGGATTGAGTAAGGCGGTGGCAGAGGGGCTACAGTTTTCACTTCAGTCCATCTTCAACCAACTACCAAAAAGCAAATCCTGTTTCTTATTTGTCTTCTTGACTTTGTCAAAATGCTACAAGGGTTTTAAGCTCATACAGTTAGAATAAAAGGCCAAGCAATTTCGAAGTAACAACTGTGATGTGGAAATGCTGGCATTGAATTGTTCAGAGTTGCACAGGGACATTAACATCAAGTATGTATATTCCATCACACTCAGTACTCAATTTTGTTCCAGAAATTAGAAGATTATTTCAAATGTATTTATAGATTGATTTGGAGTATACTATACAGGAACTGTGAACCACCTTGGTTCTGCAAAAGTATTTAAGTTAATAAATGTGAACCAAGCCCCAGGCTCCCCCAAGCTGAACAATAGATCACCACTCAATTTGTTATTTGATCTTTACATCTGTTCCAAAAATAATTGCTCTTTCCCAAAACTATTTCATGTGAGCAATAAATTGTTACCTATTATTTTCTGAATCTGCCTTTAATTATCTTATGAAGATTATGCCAGTTTTAATATACTGTATCACAAAGTGAATCTCCACTTTCATTTCCTGGGCAGTGTTCTGACAGAGAGGAACGGCTGATTCTCATTTGATTCTTTTCAACAGGATGAGAATGAGGTGGGTTCTACAATGGGTCGGTAATCTTTAATGAGGTACGAACTCCAAGTCAGTGAAGAATAAAATTATCTCAAAGTGAATTATACAGGCCTGAGAATGGCAACATACCCAATCATTACATATGACTTTAGGATACCTCATTTTCATTTAGAATCTAATATTTAATCTAATTTATTCTGGATAGAAATATGTGGTCTTTTTTCATTAAGAATACTGGAATATTAGAAATCAGGAAGTACAATAGGTGCAATTTTCTGGCCTTGATACACTGGCACAGATCACGTCGATCCCGCAAAATAGCATGTGGGCCTAAAAATCGATTCTGTGCCTGGCTCTAGATGGCTTGCAATCGTCCCAGCCTTTTCCACTGGTGCAAGGCTGATTAGCATGAAATTGACTGGATTTCAATCTCATTAGTGAGTACCGCATGCGATCATTCCTCCTCCCAGAATATTCCCATCTCTCAGATGGTATGTCACACAGGCGTGAATCACAATTGGTCTCCACCAGATGCAAAGGCCACTACAGGATGCCCTGAGGCCATTGAGACCCCCAGCTGGCTGGGGACATGGTGGGGCAGTGCCTATTGGGCTGTGCCCACCTGGCAATGCTAAGGAGTTGGGGCCTGAGTGAAAGCTACGATGGGGGGGGCGATCGAAAAGGACCTCTGAAGATGAGACTATGCAGGGGCAGACATTTGGAGGGCCATGCATGTGGGACCACGCAGAGGCAGAGCATGAAGAGGTGCATGATGGGGGGAATGTCAGGGATCAGGCAGCATGAACTATTGGAAGGGCTCTGATGCTTCAATATCAGTGACCTGTGTTGGGGACGTGTGGGGGAACATGGCACCAATTAAGGAAGGAGGTGGTCTCCCAGTGCACTGTGCGATTGGTGTGCCCTTGCTCTCTCTGCAGTTGGTTCACCGGTGTGTTTAGGCCCCCTCTCTTCCAGTAGCAGCATACAGCTCACCACTGTCCCAAAGAGTAACAGAGTGATGATTGTGGTCTGGAGCTTATCTGATGGACCAGTGTGGATTGTTGCAGTATTTCTGCCATTATGGCACTTTGGGGGATGTTCTGCCCTCTATAGTTCCATTAGTCAGAACATCAAGCATTTCACCTGTTCACCCCATCTTGGAATTACAATATTCAGAAGAGAGGGATCAGCTTAATCAGTGTATTTTTTACAGAAGAGAATGGCTATTTGGCCAATATGTGTTGGCCAATCAATGTTGAATCTTGAATAACTATTCATTCAGCCTATTCTCAGATAATCCCTTTCCTCTTTCAAATATTCTTCAACTTTCCTCCCAAATATTAACAGTTCTGTTTCCCCCAACGTTTCATTTCCGTGTATCATTATATCTGACAGAACACTAAAAGGAGCCCTAAACCAAAGGGTGACTGCAAAGGAATTTCTTGTGCAACTTATCACATTTGATGGCCTTTGACCTGGCAGCAGTAATAGTAATAAAAACATATAATTACTTCAAAATGCTTGGAAAAGCCATAATTATTTTTAAAGATTTTTGAAAAGAGTGTTTTAGGGTTTGGGCCAGATTTTCCTTCCAAGGCAAGCAGCTCAAGTTAGGGAATTTCCCAACTCGACTGACCTATTTCCATATAAATGGAACCTGCATGCCTGATTCCCACTCTGGGGAAGCGGGAATGGATTGAGTGGGGCCTACCAATGCTGAAAGCCATTTGGGGATGCGGCCATGGAGTTGGCTGGTTAGAAAGCCCACTTTGGTTCACTGGGTCTTCTTCCCAGTTGTATTAAACACTGTTAGTCCTCTAGCCCTCGCCCTCAATTGTAAAGGGATCAAGTGTAATTTTTGGATAGTAAGAAATACTGGTCCATGTGAGTTAGCAACCTTTAACCTGGATTCCGTACCAACAGGAATGAAGTTAATATACAGAGACTATGGCACACAGACAAGAACAAGAACAGAGACACAAAGAGGAACTAGAAGAGTTGGCTGCTGGCTGTGGAAAATTGGCTAAATTCCTGAAGGAAAGGGGCTAGAATTCTGTTTGGAAGGATCATGTGGCTAAAATTGGGGTATTACAGGTAGGGTGGGCTACCTAACAGTGCTGTGATATCGTTATTATTATATATACTATTCCATGTGCAAGGTTATAGTTCATATCAACCATAATCCATTTGTTAATTTTTAATTGTTAATGGTTACGTTGTATGATTCTGATTTGTGTTAAGTCACAAAAAGTGAAATTTGATTTGGTAAATTTCTTCATTGGGGTGTTGTTTGTAAACTTGGTTAGTTTGGTTCACAGATTCCCACAGGAATCACGATACCATACAATACTAAAACATGAGGAATGACAAGAAGTAATTTTAACACTTTCACCATCAAAACATGGCTTTACAAGTTCCTCAAAATGTATGTTAGAAATGGCTGGCTGATTGGTCAAAGCTATCCCCCAAGTACCTGAGGCAACAATCCAACTTTGTGTGGTTAGCTTATTTGAGTAATTAATATAAGCTCCAAGTACAACTCTGACAAAGTCTGGAGTTGTGACATTGAACTGGGGTAGGCACAGTAAGTAGTCTCACAATACCAGGTTAAAGTCTAACAGGTTTATTTGGTAGCACAAGCTTTCAGAGTGTTGCCCATTCATCAGATGAATGAAGGTGAGTGAAGCAGCTAGTCTACTGGAGTATATGGTCCACAGCTTAAATCTGAAAAGCTGTTTTATTCTTGTGTGGGATGTGACAATCCCTAACTGTCCTTAAGAAGGTGGTGGTGAGTTGTCTTCTTGATCTGCTGCTGTCTATTTGGTGCAGGTACACCCACAGTGCTCGTAGGAAGGAATTTCCAGAATTTTAATCCAGCGACAGTGAAGGAATGGCAATACAGTTCCAAGTCAGGGTGTATGGCTTGGAGGGGAACTTTCTGGTGATGGTGTTCCCATGCATCTGTTGTACTTGCCTTTCTAGGTGATAAAGGTCATCTATTTGGAAGGTGCTATTGAAGAAGCCTGAGGGAGTTGCTGCAATGCATCTTGAGTATGCTATATACTGCGTATATAACGTACTCAGGTGAATGTTGAAGGTACTGGATAGGGTATTGATCAAGTGGGCTGCTTTGTCCTGGGTGGGTTTCTTGAATGTTGTCATGGGGAATATTTCATTACACTCCAAGAGGATACCTGAGCATTTCAAAAGGTGATGGTCAAATACAATAGAGTCTATTTATTATGGCCACCATTTTCTATGCTGTTTTCGCTTGAGCAACATGATACCTTGTAAATAGTTAGTGCCTTCTCTAAATGATGCCTCTTTTCTTCTGATGAACTCATGAACTCAAGGCTTCAGTCACTTGTTTGTTATATCTGTGAACAACTAACTCAGCATCTGTTACCAATGCTAACTTGAAATGATCCAATGATGCCACAAGATGAATCATTCCTTTGATTTGATTTGATTTGATGTGATTTATTATTGTCACGTGTATTAGTATACAGTGAAAAGTATTGTTTCTTGCGTGCTATACAGACAAAGCATACCGTTCATAGAGAAGGAAACGAGAGAGTGCAGAATGTAATGTTAATGTCATAACCACAGTGTAGAGAAAGATCAACTTAATGCAAAGTAATTCCATTCAAAAGTTTGATGGCAACAGGGAAGAAGCATTCTTGAGTCAGTTGGCATGTGACCTCAGACTTTTGTATCTTTTTCCTGATGGAAGAAGATGGAAAAGAGAATGTCTGGGGTATGTGGGGTCCTTAATTATGTTGGCTGCTTTGCTGAGACAGCGGGAAGTGTAGACAGAGTCAATGGATGGGAGGCTGGTTCCTGTGACATAAATAGTCAGTTCTCAAAAACTGTCAAGTTTCTGTGGCAGAATGCTTTGTGAAGTGAAGGGACCAAATACACATCTTCCTTGGCCTGCTCAAAAGGACTGGTTGGCTAGCAAATGCAAAGTTAACAGACATGTTTTTGGTGCATAACATTCTGGTAAACTGAGAATTGCTGTTCTTCCAAAACTAGGTGCTCTATTAGAGCCACAAAGGAATTTACATCTTCACAATTCATTTGCTGTAATCAAAATACTGAAACTTCCAATGGAGTGGCAATTGAGTTGGATTGCAACTCCCTCAAAATTCCTTACCTTAAAAACCAAGCAATCCTATCTTATTTGATCTTTAGACTTAAGCAATATCTGGGCAATGCAATATGTTCCTGGGCCTAGTGTCAAAGACAGATTGAGTCGCAAATAAGGAAGTGTCATCTCTCTTTTTTATGGCAATCTTTTATAGTAAATTAAGTAAGTTTATGGGTTCAGGTAGGTTTAAAGATCTTGGGCAAGATTTGTGTACATGGTAAGTGGGTCATGGGAAGGGAGGGGTGGAGATGGGTAGAGGGGAGAGGTCAGGTTGGGTCAGGGACTTGGCGGAACTGGCATTGGACAGGCTTTATTGCGGGGGAGTCATGTTGGATTTGACCTTGGGGTCAAAGGTTGGATTGGGCCTTGGGGGTGTTGCTTGGGCTTTGGGAATTGTTGTGTTGAACCTGGGGGTGGGGGGACCCTTGGAGGTTCAGTGTGGGTCTGTGAAATAGTTATCCAGAAGTTAAAAGAGGTTTTAATTTGTGTAATTGTTTCTGGATAACTCTTTATGTAGCACAATTGGAACCATCTGAAGTTTATGACTTAAATCTCAGTTTTGGATGGTTCACAGTGAAGGGCTGTTGCCCGTTTGAAATTTGCACCCTAGGCATTGCTGTTCCAGAGCTGGGAGGGTTCCGCTGTGCATCTCTGATGTACCCCTAGCAATATGATGCCCTGGAACTTGAAAATTACAGTGTAAATGAAAGCAAAGTTGCAAGAAACATATTTGGAAATAAAAGTATTGTAACACAATGAAAAATAAATCAGGTAATAGGAACAAAAAATGCCGACAGCAATAAGAATGCTTATTAAAAGTTTAATTAGCAAAAAAAAAAGTTTTCTAACAATTAAAATGTGAGATTCAGGTCAGGCCATGTGCAAACTAAAGAGCTGTTTTCAAGTTGGTGGACTGTGTTGCAGGTGTAGAGGTGGCTAGAAAGCCACAAGAATCCAACAAGATGCCTGTTTAAATTGCTGTTTGATCCTCAGGAAGATGTGCTGGTGCACAGCCTAATAAGTGGTTCACTTTTCTTGTCCATGAAACGTATCCTGCTGTGGCTCAGGTGCAACCCAGCAGGAGAGATTCATAAATCAAGCTTTCAATGTCTTTGAAAAGGACAGAACTGTAAATTTAACATTGCTGCTACACCTGTTTTAGGGGCTGAAAAGAGATGCAACAATAAGCAATTTACAGGTCAAAGGCCATGCCTGGTCTGCATGAGAGTTGGGGCCACTGTGAAGTTTTATTGGCAGACCTGGTTGCTGCCTGAAGGGAGTGCAAGTCCAATTTCAAAATTGAAATTAAACTCCTGTGCCTTTCAAATTTGGATTCTGAAATTTGTTTTCCTGAATGTTATGGACAGGAGAGGGAATTAATTTAAACAACACTGATTTCTCCTCACACTACCCATCTATAAACAGAAAGGTATTTTTTTGATTTTTGATTTCCCCTTTTATAAGTGATGGTGTATTTTCCCCAACCCTTAAATTTGGAGTGTTCCACACCTTAATGAATAACTTGCATTGCAAACTTGAGGTAAGGTAAAATAAGAGGGTTTATTTCATACACATAAAAACATGAGAAAGAAGTTTTGCAATGTCCACCCCTTTCGCACTCATAAAATGCAAAGAGGGATAAGGGGAAGAATGAGGTCCAGGGTAAGACCACAATAAATATACAGGTTATGGTTTTACATGAATTCAGAATTCAGATTTGAAAGTCTAATGGATGCTTCTTCAGAGTTAGTTGACTGTAGGAGGGTGATTATCTGTTTCCAGAAGTAAGACTTCCATGAGGGGAGAAGGTACATCAAATTGAATTAGGCTTGAAGGCACCAGTTCTAATCTTCTGGTAGTTCATAGTGTAGATGTGAGCCAAGTAATTATACCTGCACAGAACTCTTTCTACTGCTACATGTTTGATGGTAAGATAGTAGACTGCGATAGGCTGTTTGCCTGGAGTTACTGTACTCTTCGGAGGTCAAACAGTGACTAATGATGAGATCCAACACCTTATTAACTAAAGGAATTCAGTCAGCACAAATCTTAGTCATGTGGCAATGTGGTTTTGGATTGACTAACAAGGTCCCTATTTGAAAGCCATTGCATTTTGGAGCAAGTAACTGCCAGGCCATTAACCCAACATGGATAATAGGAGTCACAAACCTCCATCCTTGGAGATGCAGTGGGTAGGATTTTATAGCCTTGCTCAGGCAAGACTGGAAATTCCCGCCTGAGATCAACAGAGATTTCTGTTGTCGGACCCTTACCCGTGCCAATTCTGTGGCGGGTAAGGTGATAGGTTTCTGGCCAGTGTCTCTAGTGAACAGAATTCCTCTCCAAAAAGATGAAAAATCTTTGTGCAACTTCAGGAAGGGGCATGAGCACATTTTCTAGAAAGATAATGAGACTCTGATGGTTTATTTGAAGATTAGTAATTCCTCTGATATGATGGTTAATCAGAGTAGCCTTGCCCATTAAAAAAAAATGATAAATTTTACAGAGCAGCCCAGTTAGCATATATACGTATTTACTTTCCTTTCCATCTCAATTGGGACACTCATCAAAGTTTTATTTACTGGCCTTGAGCAGCCTATCCAGTATTCCTTAAAGGGATCTTAAAACAGTCAGAAAATATCTTCACCCCAATCCAATTTAAAATAAAGCATAAACAGAAATTCTGGGAATGCTCAATGGCTTCTATGCAGGGAGAAACAGGAATTAACATTTCGGTGTGATGATCTTTCATCAGAGCTGGGAAAAGTTAGAATGTAACAAGTCTTAGGTACATGAAAGGGTAGAAGATAGGACAAAGAACAAAGAAAGTTTGTGGCAGGATGGAAGGTAGAACGGATTAAGTGATGCAAGTGTGATGGTACAAAGACAAAGACAATGGTGATGGTCCAGGGACATGCAAAATAAATCCAAAGATTTACCTAGAGAGGGTGAGGTCAAAAAGGCAAAATCATCATTGGCTGAATGGTTCATGCAGAGAGCTGGCACAGATTTGACAGGCCAAGTTAACTCCTTTTGTGTTGTAATCATTCTATGATTCAAACATACATTAACATATACAAACATTCAAACATATATTAAAATACATCCTTAATTTCCATTATATGATTCACCTAATGGCTGAGGTCACAGCTACAAACACTGTAAATGATAATATATTTACAGAAGAGATCTCATAAGAGTTAAATATGTGATGATTGGCTTGTAGTATATCAACAGATACACAACACAGCGCCTGCTCCCCCCTTTGGGGTGCCTTCTTCGCTCCTCCATTAAGGGTTCCTGTATTGGTGACATTTTTAGTGCTCAAACTTCAGGCTATGTATCTAATGAACTGCAGTGAGGATGTTACAATGCTGCACTCATGTGCATGCTCAGTTAGTGATCTGTAAAACCATGATCATGCTGCATATGCACAACAGCAGAAGCGGAAGTTCTCATTTCCTAAATATATGCAGCACCTATTTATTATACTAAAGGCTTTATGCCTATATGATAGCATGATGAATAATCTGTTTGTATTTCTGATTAATCTCTCAAGGAAAGCTAATCAGCATATCTACCTGGACACATGGTCCATGTGATTCGTGTTCCATGGTGATATGCTTTGAGATAAGAAAGGTAAAGAGGAAGCCATTGTAATGTCAGTTTACAGGTTTTCTTGAAATATCACTGAATATCACAGACAGGTTAATCTTCCAGAGTCCAGGAGACAGAGAAAGATAGCGAGCAAGAGCTAGAGGTTGAAAGTGTCCATGGTTCACCATTTCAAAATGGATGTGGAAGTTCACACAGATTGTCTCAGTGGGCTCAGAGTGTCATATCTCAGGTGATAACAAGCATTTGCAGCCTTCTGGACCAAGACTGGCTGCCAACTGAACCTGGCAACTATGTTTTACTAATGGCTGTCAAAGTCATCACTGCTCTTAATCTTTTGGTCTCTGGATCATTCTAAGCAATATTCAGAGACATTTTCAGATCTTATTGTCAATGGCACATATACTCATTAGACAGATGACTGCTTCTTTTCTGAGTGGGCAATTATGTCAGTTTTAGGATGAGAGTGAGCCCAGTTTATGTTTCTGGTTAGCTTCCCGTAGATGCAGAGTATCAGTGACTGCATTTATGAGAGAATTAAGGCACCCATATATTAACCAGGATTGTTCATCAATTACAAGCATTTCACTCCAGCAATCTGCAGCTGGCATGAAAACATGTAAAGATCCTTATGCAGATATAAGATTTCTGGGCAGTTTCCCAGAATGCTTTCATCTGCAGCAGTCCACTCTCCTAGATGCCTGAATTATTAGTTGGCTGTTCCAAGACAAGGAACGCCTACTTAAACATGGCTGGTGATGTCTCTCATAAACCCAAGGAATGAGGCTAAGAATGATACAGAATGTCATATGGTAACCAGATATGCCAACGAATGAATGATCACACACTTCAGATGTCTGGACAAATCTGGAGGTATTCTTCACTATTTCTAGCCAGGGTCTCCAGAATGGTCATGTGTTGCACTTTGCACAATATTGCACAGCAGTGAGGTTTGACCTCGCAGAAGGGACAAGACAGATAGCATAATTGCAAGGAGGAAAGAAAAGACATTGCTGCCCAGAATGCCCTCATGATTGCAAAATTTAGTTACTAACTGTGAACCCATCCAACAGCCAAAAGTAAAATCCACATTTGCCTCCCTCAAAACCCATTAATTCATTAACACCATGCAGCCCTGCAAACAGCCAAGCCTCGTTTTCGCAGCCTCCATTGTTCTATGAAAAAAATCATGGCCCAGATTCTCCCCCCAAAAAATTAAGTGCCCAAGAATTACCCACCTGTTTTTTGGCCATATGTAGTTTATTGAATCTACAGCACTCTGTGCCTTAGAGAGATTCATGCCAGAAAGTGGGGGCCAGGGCTTCATCCCACTGGAGAGGCAGCAGCATAGTGCTGAGTTGGCCACTATGCATTCGCTGATCGACAGATGGAGAGATCGACCCGTACCCGCTGCCCCCCCAACACGCCCCTCCCCATCGCCAGCCTCCCGATCGCTGGCCTGTCAACGATTTCCCAACTCCACCCCCCACACCCCTTCGCCAACCTACCCAATCAACCTTCCTCCCCACCCCACCCCCGGGCCAGTCCTAATCACCAACCCCGATATCCCCAGTTCCCCCCCTCCAAGGCTAGCCAATCTGGTTTTGCCATGTTGGCACTGCCATCCTAGGCCTGCTAATCGGCTGGAAATAATGATTTCTATACGGTAATCAGCCCCGCGCCGAAAGGCGTGGGATGGATTATGTGGATACAAAGGGCGCAAGACAATCTCGATCGGCAGGGCGCCGGTTGCGAGTCCCATTACAGGTTCCCGGTTATGTCTTACCACTTATCATCACACAACGCACACATCAATTGCCGGCCAGCCAGCAAACTAAAAAATAATCTTTAAATGGTTCACATATAAAACAGAATCTTAAAATTATCATGTTATCAAGTTCAGATAAGTAACTCTTTATACCTCAAAATTTTGCATACCTTATTGTTACAATCTCAGCTGATGTTAATACTGGACAAGCAAGATCCCAGATTGAATCTTGGCTTGTTAGACCATCAAATTCATTTAGAAACCAAGGAGAAAGGTTACTTAACAATTCCTTGGAATGTATTGATGAACATTAAATACAGAGATTAAAATATTTATTAAAGCAAGAAAAGTGAACGTACGCCTGACAAAAAGGTTGTGATGATCTCAATACAACCACAAGAAGTTGATTGAAGTTCTCACTATTCCTTTTGCCCAGCCATATCTTTACAAATAATAGAAACCAGTGAAGAGTTACCACTAGTTTAACACAAAGGTTTTTTGCTTGGGACCGATGTGATTGCAGTGGTTTATAACACTTCCTTCTCATCTTCAGAACATCAAAAAAAACCAACATGCTCTCTGAGATTTGGTTTGCTCAACAACTAATATCTGCAATCATCATTACACAAATAAGTAGTGTAGAAAATACCATTGCAAGCTCAGGTGGAGATTAAGAGTACCGCTGAATCATGCCTAGAAAAGATCTAAGCTCCGACACATCTTTTGGTTTCCGAATATTGATTATAGCCTCTATCTTCTCTTTCACTGGCTGCAGACCTTTTTCATTGATTTTCAGACCAAGATGCACCACTTCAGAAAAGAACAATTGTTCTTTTTCAACTTCACATTGTGATCATTGAGTCTTTTTAGGATTTCATCCAATACTTGAAGAAATTAGCCAGGATTTTCTGGTCTCACCTGTGACAATTCCTGCCACAAGTGGGACTAGAATATCTCAGCCTCTCTTCTTCTATTGCACCATGATCAAAATCATCTTCTCTGCACAAGCAGTGTGGCATTCCTTGCAAAATCAAATCCATTATAACCAGGAAGATGTTTGAAAAAGACTTCACATCATAATGGAATTTTTTGTAGGTGTATGACATTATGTGTGTTTTTTATGCAATACTTTTGGCTCTTTTGAACAGTGCATTAAATCTAACATATGATTTTCTTTGATCGTGCTAAATCTGCATGCAAATCTTGAGAAGTATGTCGTGGATATTATTCATCATCAACTGCCTGGATGATCATGACTTTATAGTTCCTGTGTAGTCTACGATTTTGTCTACATGGGCACAACAACAATTGGAGTGATTGGTTTTCACTCCAATTCACATTCACTCTAACTTCTTTAGTTCATCTTCAAACTTTGGTTTAAGAGCATAAGGAACTGGTCTAGCCTTACAATATACTGCTCTTGTATCAGCTCTGATTTGGATGTGCACTTTCACACCCATTATACCTTAATAACTGTTTTTGAATAGCTGTAGCAACTTTAAATAGCTGATCGAGCTTCTGGGTCATTTCAATTTTTAAAACATCTTTTTGTTCTATCTTCAATTTGCGAGGCCAGTCTTTCCTCAATAAAATTGACATGTTGACATAGCTTACTACAATGATGGATAACTTGAGGAACTTGACCAACTATTGGACACTGCTCTCCATTCTTCCACATTTCTAACATTGCATCTGAGTATTTTTTTATTGAACTGTTGGAGATACGTCACTGAATTTGCTCTCATACATCTTGAGTCATCTTTGAACAATCTGCAGGCATATCAATGTGTATGTTGGTGTACTGTTGATTTACCAACAATTTCTGACAAAAGTTTCTGTAATTGAGGGATTGTTCATGACATAAACACTGTTGCATGCATAAACATTCTGAATTCTCTTCAAGATTGTGATGTCGATGTTCTCTATTCCTACAGGTATGAGCTTATTTTGCAATTTTGGCTGTCTCTTGGCAAGCAGCTGGGATATAGCTTATCTTTGGCAATTAAAGCATTTGGCATTTTTTGTGGACATGCTTGATTTTGAAAGAGGAAAGGAAATAATATCAGAAGCTTTAGAGGGTTTGGTGGTCTGCATAGAGTGAAGGCAGTGGTCACTGAAGATCAGGATGGGCTGAAGCCGGAAACAGGGAAGGGAGAATTGTGTTGGAGGATGAACCAGAGGCTAGGATTGAAGAAAGCAGAAGCTGGAATGAGGAAGGGGACAGTGGTTAGGACCAATAATGACAAAGGCAATGATGGGAGAAAGGTGGTGGCAGCAACTTGGGAATATTGGCACCAATTAGATGAAAGGTTTAGTAGTAGCCAACAGTGGTTTTAGTGTGGGGTCTGGAGGAGCTTGGAATGATTTTTCAGTTACTCCTTTCCCTTACAGGAGTCAGCAGCAGCACCTCCAGAGAGGAATCAGAAAAACAAAAGACAACATTTTCCTATTTACTTCTATACCTCAGCCTTTTGTCAGTGTAGAGGGCTAAGACTTTACATATATATTTTATTTTTATATTTTATTTTCATATTTTATAATATGTATCTATCCTCATTGCTAATTTCTAAATTCTAAAAACCTGGACAACGGATTTTTTAAATGTCGAAAGCAATGTCTGTCTATGACCTGGAAGGAAAGTGGCTACTTGGCAGTATCAAAGAAAGTGGCAGCTCCTAAGAGACTCTAATAACCCTGCAGAAACCAAGTTCAAAAGGAACAATACAAAGACCATCTGCGCTTCAAAACTCAAGCTCGTCAACCAGAGCCTACTAATCTGCTTGGAAAAAGAGCTTGGCAACTTTCCTCAATTCTTAACGGTTTGAACATTTACAATCTCAGAAACCCAGACAAAGAAACCACATTCTTTGTCAAAGGTAGTGTGAAGCAATGGGAATCATAAGAACATAAGAACATAAGAAATAGGAGCAGGAGTAGGCCATCTGGCCCTTCGAGCCTGCCCCGCCATTCAATAAGATCATGGCTGATCTGTCGTGGCTCAGTTCCACTTTCCCGCCCTCTCCCCATAACCCTTAATCCCCTCTCTTGTCAAAAACCCATCAACCCACTTCTTAAAAATATTTAGCGAGGCAGCCTCCACCACTTCAATGGGTAGAGAATTCCAGAGATTCACCACCCTTTGAGTGAAGAAGTTCCTCCTCAACTCCGTTCTAAAAAGCCCCCCCTTTATCTTGAGGCTGTGCCCCCTAGTCCTACTGTCTTTTTTCAGTGGGAAGAGTCTCTCCACCTCTATCCTATCCATCCCATTCATCATCTTATATGTCTCAATGAGATCTCCCCTCATTCTTCTAAACTCCAACGAGTACAAGCCTAGTTTATTCAGCCTCTCCTCATAGTTCAACCCCCTCAACTCCGGTATCAGCCTAGTAAACCTCCTCTGCACTCCCTCCAAGGCCAAAATATCTTTGCGCAGGTGCGGCGCCCAAAACTGCACACAGTACTCCAGCTGCGGCCTCACCAATGCCCTATACAGCTGCAGCAAGACCTCCCTACTTTTATATTCAATCCCCTTCGCTATGAAGGCCAGCATCCCATTCGCCTTCCTGACCACCTGCTGCACCTGCAAGCTGGGTTTTTGCAACTCATGCACAAGGACCCCGAGGTCCCTCTGCACCGTCGCCTGCTGCAGTTTTTCGCCCCGTAAGTAATAGTCCTTCCTACCACTCTTCCTACCAAAGTGGACCACCCCACACTTGCCAACATTAAATTCCATTTGCCATTTCCTGGCCCATTCACCCAGCCTATCTAGATCCTTCTGCAGACTCTCCACACCCTCCGCACAATTTGCCGTTCCCCCAATCTTGGTGTCATCTGCAAATTTCGACACCCTACACTCGGTTCTGGGAGAACTAGTCTTGCTGTACTGTAAACCTCAGTCTGTCATTGTTCCATTTATCAAGAGGCATCTAAGAAGAGGCTTGAATGTTTTCCCCTAATCTACACTGTTTCTATTCAACCTTCTGTGCCAGCCCCTAGAAGATGGATACCCTACATATCTATCTCCCTGTGGAAGTCATTTCTCCTGGAAAAGTGAATCATACAACATTAGTTCAGCCAACTTACTTCTGTGAAGTAATTTCCCATTGAACTTTGATTCTGGACTCTGGACTCATGTGAACCAATAATTCTTTTCTCTGTGGCCTTTGTCCTGTATATCTTTCTTTCTATATCTGTCTTTTATGATATGAGTGAAAAGATGGCAACATTGCTACCCTCCTCCTGCATTTGAGCATACGTAAATAAATTAATCCTCAAGAGTTTATCCTATCACAAGTTCCTGTGGCATTATTAATAGAAATTGGATCACACTGAAACCAAGGGGTTGGGAAATAGGCCTCCACTTATATAGAGGGAAAAAATCCTTTCTGTTTATAGACAAGTGGTGAGAGAAGTCAGGGCTGTTTAAATTAACCTCGCACCTGTCTGTAACGGTAGGAACATGGAGATAGAAGATCTCATCGAATGATGAAGCAGGCTCAATAGGGCAACCATCTATTCCTGCTTCTAATTTGTATGTTCTTATGTGACCAAAAAATCTACTTTTGCTGTGTTGGTTCAGGGATAAACATTGGCCAAGACCCCAGCTTGAAATCCACCTTCCACAATTGTGGAATATTTTACATCCACTTGAGATGGCAGTCATGGTTTCAATTTAGCATCTTATCTAAAAGATGCACATCTGACAGTGTAGCACTGCAGCTCAGTGTCAGCCTAGATTTTATGCTCACACCTCTGGAGTGGGATGAATCTACACACCCTTAACCCACAGAAGGATGCTGACATCAAGCTGTGGTTGATATCAGTGGTTTACTTCTGAACACTAGGCAGAGGATCAAATACCACAATTGGTTTCAGTACAAAGATTGAAATGGATGGAAAAAAAAATCAGGCAACTCAAGAAGAAATAATTTGATGATGTATTAGATTTGGCATTTAAATTTTATTGATCATCCTGGCAAGTTGTGTGTTGTTACAGCTAAGGGCTAATAAAACAGGTTTTCCAATAAAAACAATATAATTTCAGAACGTAGAGGAAAAAGCACAGCTTCTTTCCTGCTTTTGATGTTTAAGTACTAAGTGTTTGTGTAAGGGATTCCATAGGTGACTGATAATACATCGACTATAGGTGATTAAAGTATAACTTCAGTGGTTAGTGTAATAAACATAGGGAGATGGATTTATTAGCTGTAATGCCGAAAGATAATGGTCAATAAAGCACAATCTTCAAAAGATTCAAGGATACTTAAACTTTTTGTTTAAGAGACATATCTTTGAAGTAAACAACTTCAACTGTTTACGTAAACAGAGAGCTTTCAAATGATTCAGGGACAGATACATCATTTATCTTAACTGTAACATGCACTTTTGACATTGGCAAAAATAAGCTCTAGGGTGGAGGCATTCAACAATTCTTTGGATGGCACATCTATGGAAATGCCAGTGTTGGACTGCGGTAAACACAGTAAGAAATCTCACAACACCAGATTAAAGTCCAGCAGGTTTATTTGGTAGCAAAAGCCACTAGCTTTCAGAGCACTGCTCCTTCACCAGGTAAATGGGAGTTCTGTTCACAAACAGGGCATATAAAGATACAAACTCAATCTACAAATAATGGTTGGAATGTGAGTCTTTACAGGTGATCAAGTCTTAAAGGTACAGACAGTGTGAGTGGAGAAAGCGTTAAGCACAGGTTAAGGAGATCTGTATTGTCTCCAGATAAGACAGTTAGTGAGATTTTGCAAGCCCAGGCAAGTTGTGGAGGTTACAGATAGTGTGACATGAACCCAAGATCCTGGTTAAGGCCATCTTCATGTGTGTGGAACTTGGCTATCAATCTCTGCTCAGCAACTTTGCATTGCCGTGTGTCGTGAAGGCTGCCTTGGAGAACGTTTACCCGAAGATCAGAAGCCGAATGCCCATGGCCACTGAAGTGTTCCCCAACAGGAAGAGAACACTCTTGCCTGGTGAGTTCATTCATCCATTGTCGTAGCTTCTGCATGGTCTCGCCAATGTACCATGCCTCGGGACATCCTTTCCTGCAGCGTATCAAGTAGACAATGTTGACTGAGTTGCAAGAGTATATACTGTGTACCTGATGGATAGTATTCTCACGTGAGATGATGGCATCTGTGTTGATGATCTGGCACATCTTGCAGAGGTTGCTGTGGCAGGGTTGGATGGTGTTGTGGTCACATTTCTCCTGAAGGCTGGGTAGTTTGCTGCAGAAAATGATCTACAAAGAACAAAGAACAACACAGCACAGGAAATAGGCCCTTCACCCAATGAGCCCGTGCCGCCATTTTAACATTGTGAGTGCCCTCTTCTACCTATGACCTTTGTCTACACCTATTGGACTACACAGTAAAGGAACCATAACCAGATTGAGGGACAACTAATTTAGGGACAATTTGTTAACACCAATCAGCCTAAGAGCATGTTTTTGGGGTGTGGGAGGAAACAGGAGCACCCGGAGAAAACCCACGCAAGCACAGGGAGAATGTGTAGACTCCCAGAGACACTGGCCCAAATCCATGTATTTGCACAGCAAACAGAGATAGTCATTGAGCTGTCATGTTGCCCATCAGCTGGTCCAGTTTAAGCGTACAGTAACGACGTGAAGCATAGGCAACTCTCAAAGCAACATCCAAGAGCAGCCCTCGCACGACCCACCGCGTGTATGCCCCTTGTTGGACAACAAGGCGGACCAAATCATCTGTGATCTGTTTGAGGTTGTGCAGTTGTTTGAAGGCAAGAAGTGGGGGGGTGTGGGGATGCCCTTGGTGAGATGTTCATCTTCATCAATGACATGTTGAAGGCTCTGGAGAAGACGTCGTAGCTTTTCCACTCCAGGGAAGTAGTGGATGACAAGGGGTACTCTGTCCGCCATGTCCCGTGTTTGTCTTCTGAGGAGGGTGGTGCAGTTTTTCATTGTGGCAAGTCGGAACTATCGATTGATGAGTCGAGCACCTTATTCTGTTCTTATGGGGGCATCTTTCAGCATCTGGAGTGTCTGTTGCAATTCTCCTCATCTAAGTAGATCCATTTACAGAGAGCTTATCCATAGGGGATGGCTTCTTTAATGTGTTTAGGGTAGAAGCTGGAGAAGTGAACATTGTGAGGTTATTTGTGGGCTTGTGGTACAGTGAGGTGTTGAGCTGACTGTCACCTCAGATGAGGAGGATTGCGACAGACACCTTCAGATGCTGAAAGATGCCCTCATAAGAACAGGATATGGCACTCGACTCATCAATCGACAGTTCCAACACACCACAGTGAAAAACCGTGCCAACCTCCTCAGAAGTCAAACATGGGACATGGCAGACAGAGTACCCTTCGTCGTCCAGTACTTCCCTGGAGTGGAGAAGCTATGACATCTTCTCCTGAGCCTTCGACATGTCACTGACGAAGACGAACATCTCGCCAAGGCCTTCCCCACACCCCCACTTCTTGCCTTCAACCGCACAACCTCAAACACACCACTGTCCGCAGCAAACTATTCAGCCTTCAGGAGAACAGTGACCACGACACCACACAACCCTGCCACAGCAACCTCTGCAAGATGTGCCGGACCATCAACATGGATGCCATCATCTCACGTGAGAACACCATCCACCAGGTACAGGGTACATACTCTTGCAACTCGGCCAATATTGTCTACCTGATATGCTGCAGGAAAGGATGTCCCAAGGCATGGTACATTGGGGAGACTGTGCAGACGCTATGACAATGGATGAATGAACACCACTCAACAGTCACCAGGCTCTTCCTGTTGGGGAACACTTCAGCAATCATGGGCATTCGGCCTCAGATCTTCAGGTAAGCGTTCTCCAAGGCAGCCTTCGTGGCACACGACAATGTAAAGTCACTGAGCAGAGATTGATAGCCAAGTTCCATACACATGAGGATGGCCTCAGCTGGATCTTGGATTCATGTCACATTATCTGTAAGCCCCACAATTTGCCTGGGCTTGCAAAATCTAACTAACTGTCTTATCTGCAGTCAATACACATCTCTTTAACCTTTGTTTAATGCTTTCCCCACTCACATTGTCTGTACCTTTAAGACTTGATCACCTGTAAAGACTTGCATTCCAACCATTATTTTGTAAATTGGGTTTGTGTCTTTATATGCCCTGTTTGTGAACAGAACTCCCACTTACCTGACGAAGGAGCAGCACTTTGGAAACTAGTGGCTTTTGCTACCAAATAAGCCTGTTAGACTTTAACCTGGTGTTGTGAGACTTCTTACTACATCTATGTTTAGTCAGACCAGACATCAATATATATTCCACGATCTTTCACTTACTTTAAGTGTGCCATGGTGAACCTTAGAAGGTAGGAAGTTGAGCAGTTGAATAACTGAATATTAACAATGTTTCCTCAATTATAATAGAAAATGCTGCAATAGCCAACAATATAAAGACAGTTTTACAAATTTGAGATCCTATTGAAGAAAGCTTTGGAGGACAGTACAATGTGTCTTTGTTTCAACACAGTGAAGATGCAGAGAGGACTTTCCGACCTTGTTGCATTATCCACAAATTAAAATTGACTATTCAATTGAAACATCGTAACTAGAAAAGTACAATTATTTCAAGTCAGTTTGTGACTTTTCCAATATATAGCAGTATCCAACTGAGTAAGGACACTCAATTTTTACACATTTCTAAGAATTACTTAATGCATATATATATATATATTCACCCCATGATCCATCTATGTAAATAATGATGTTGGAAAATCTTCTGGAAAATAAATACTTCCATTGATTAACATGATAGCAAACACTCTGTAAATCCATATGACAACTCAATATTTTATTGAAGCCATCCGAATAGCACTCTTGCAGCATTGCTCAGCAACTCTTTCATTTCTGATTTCACATTTTTTTCATTATTAATAAGAAACTTTTGATCAATGTTTTGTTTTTATCACATTTTGTGCATTTTTATATTAAAAATAAATACTGACATGAAAATGTTATCCAGGAAGAACTTTTTGCTGAGGCTAAAGACTTAGCATCTTAACTCAAGCTTGGTATATGCCATAAGTACCTGTGAAATGGACACAGCCCTTGAAGTATCAATTCAATTTGACAGATAACCCACAGTTGTGTTGTTTAATTGTCAAGAGTGCAGAAGAGAGGATACCATAACGTGAAGAGATTTGAGTTCTTTTTGCTGCTAGAAATAGAATCTTCTGAACCTTTGAGTTGCAAATTATATTTCTCTATCCATTTAATTGCCGGGAGTGCTGTATTCAAACAGACATGCTTCCACAGTTATTTGGTTGCAAACATCTATCCATGTTTCCACACCTTCCTTTCTGGATAGAGGCCCCAGAGGGCACACAAACCATGGTTAGAATTGCAAAATTTAATCTCATCAAAACACGCTATTGACCCATTCACAAACTCCAGTATTTTGTGCTGAGAAACCTTTCTGCATTTAAGTAATCATCGATTAAAATTAACATAATTACTGTACGTAGATTTAAACCCACCCAAATATGGGAAATACGCGCTTAAATTGTTCAAGCTGGAAAAATTTCCTTCATAGAGTGGCTGAGAATTCGGTGATCCAGAATACAAGTCTAATTTCGTTGCATGATTGTACTGTATATTTATAAATGTATAGCTAGACAAGTCTAAAGATACGCCATCAACAGAAAAAAATACACAAATGGCGAGGTACTAACTCGATAAACTAGATAATCCCATAAGCGAATTTTTCCTCACTCTAAAGACTAGGCTAACCAAATAATTTGACCCAATATCGGATCAGCGCTACCGCCAGGTAATTTTGTTACTCTATCTATTTTTAATAAGACAAATTCCTGGCCATAATTACAACGCTGTTTCCTACAAGTTGCTTTCCTTGGTCATCAGTAAGAGCAACCTAATTTCATTTACAGGAAGCAAATAGTAAACGATTCTTGACGCGTCAAAGTTGGCGCCTGTAAATCTTTACCATTCCATACAAACTAATTGCCTCTCCCCAAATTATCCACGTTTATCCGAAAAGCACAGTAATATAGCTAAAATATTTAAAAGTGTCGAAAATTATCTCAGGCACTGTGTTGAAAGGTGCGTTTTGCACCAATACAATAAAGAACTAAGTGTCATATTTATTCAATGATTAATAACGAAGATGTATTTTTGGTTACTAACAGAGCTTCATAAAAGTTGCTAATGCATCTCACTTGTCTGTAAAGGGAATGCGAAATATCAATTTTGCTTCTGTATAATATCACATTAAAAAAAACTTAACCGTCTTGATACTGTTATTGTAAACGTGAACCTGCTTTCAGGAGAAACCAAGGCAATATTGCTGTAGATGTTTAACTGCGATATTATTTCTGCATAATGTATCATCCCATCTTCAACTGAAGCAACGCCCAGTGCCATTCTGCTCAGCTCTGGTTCTATTTTATATCCTTAGAGATGTTCAACTTATTCTTGTAGTAGTCAGAGCGCTGAACATTTGATCGTTCTTGGTTATTTTCGAATATATATGAGTTATTAAGTTTAGTAAGATTATCCAATATAATGCAGGCATTTTAATAGCCTTTGGATTTACATGATTTATTTACAGGGGAAAAATACATCCATCTATATTCTAAAAATACACACTCCAATACGTTTACCTGATAATAACTGAATTCGGCAAGTGTTGCTAACCACGAAACTGTTCTCATTAAGGTTAAAATATTAAAATATGAACTGGGATATGACTTCCTTATTGGACAATTTATCCTCATCTGCGTGGAAAAAATGCGAATCTAAGTCTTAAAGGACAAATTTGGATTGTCTGTTAATGACGATAATACCTAAAGATGCTTTCCCCCATGCAACATAATTTCTCATATCTTATTAATGTCAATATTCTTCAACTTGACGCGCCTCAAATGCTAAATCACTCTGATAATAACGATGGAGAACCGACATTGCCACGTTCCAACTAAATGCTAGTTTGTTCTGTTGTACCAAAGACCTGTTTTTGTTGTGCTGACTCCAAGAACGAATATCTGAATAATTTAGAATTAAATCATAATTCTAATAGAATTAAGATTACCGACCAGTGAAAACTTGAGGGAATATTATTAATTGTGATAGAAATGATAATCTGAATTAATATTGTCTGCCGAGCGTCTCAATGAAAGCTGTGGATAAACATTACAAATAACCTATCCTTAAGGGGTTAGTTATTTGTGATGAACCATGCTTTCAAACTAGTTTTCTACCTATAGGCCACATGTAGCAACGCCGTAATTGTGCTGTTTCCTACTATTGAACAGCTAGCTGTATTTTGCAAATTGCAAAACTATCCAGAGTATTTTTGCATTCCAGAAGATATGTCGTAAGAATGTGCCACCTTCGGGGGAAACAGGAGAAACAAGTCAAAACCGACACGTCGTTGTAAAAATCTGGGTTATAGTTTCACTTGACGCATTTAACTACTGCTTGGAGAGCCTCCGCCATACGCACGCACCTGAAAATACATATTTTCCTGTTAACAAGCTATTTTAAAAGTTAGGAGCAGACACATGAAACGAGAAATGGTATTTCAATTTACGCTATAAAAATAGTTTAAGCTGATTTGAAAAAAATCAATATTTTCTTGGTATCACGGCTGCGTGATTGTTTCACTGGTGCAGTGTGCTGATCTGAAGTATAACAACGCTGTCCATCATATCGAGTTGGTTATTTTTGCACAACAAACAGTATGCGGGTGGCTTGAAACGCAACGAATACAATGGCACATTTCAGTGCGATTATATGTACATTTGTAAACGATCGACGTCAATATTTATCAATGGTTGGACATCGGCAGTCGATAATTTGTAAATTGTAATCCAGGCCGTTTACCATTTCCACTTCGCACTGTTTTCAATTACATTGGCTGGCATTTTGAAACAAAGGCAAGTTTGTGTGAATTAACTGCGCACAGAACCCGGGTTTATTCTCTAAATGAAAAACAGCTCACCCTGTAACTTCACTTTTTATGCTTTCAGGACGGGACTCAAAGAGCCAGCTTACTGCAGCAGAATATTGTCAACTTTATACAGATTCCAATCAAATAAAGTTATATATCCTGAGACTGAACTGCGTTTGTATATACAATTAGATACGCCACTTTTCTGTATTTATTTTATGTATAAAGACTAAACATGCCAGTTACCAACAAAATTGTTTTCCCAAGTTGAAATCATTTCTTGGCGTATTGAACTGCCAATAAACAGGGCAGGATTCTGAAATTCAGAAACACAATGATACTGGTCTCTTCGAAAAGGAATAAAAAAATCGCAGACTAATAGTCATATGTTAAATCGAGAACTTTCCTCCCCAATATTTATTGTGCTTACGAGTACAAGAATGCGTGTGGTATTCATTATAGTTTGTGATAACGAATACATGAATGAATCGCCTATTGCATCATACTGTCGAAATAATAGTTAAACCATTAAATATGTTAGATTCATAAATGGGCGATATAATGTTCCAATGTTACAAGGACTGGATTGTTCAGGCGCCCTGCGCTGCACAGTATCGACATTTGATTTTTAATGAAACTATATCTCATATTTTAATACATTCTTAACATGAGATTGTTCAAAAAACACAACGTTAAATGCTTATTTGTGTTCATCTTCTTTGAGTCAACGGCTGCCGAGAAAGTCGCCGGCGATGTTTTCAGCCAAGTACAGCAAGCCTACGTTAAAAAGCATATTTTTCTTGTTGATTTTCGATCAGGTTACTGTGCCTTTGGAACGATTCAGAGCATTGAGGCAGTAACCCCAAATGATGTGACTTCAATGTAGAAGGCAAGATCAAACATAGTCTAAAGTACTTCTATGGGTCGACAAAACATTTATTTTGATGACCAATTGGGCGAACGAAAAAAATACTTACGCCGTGCATTCCGATAAAAAAAAGCAAGCCAGTCTTGCCGCGATCAGGGTCAAAGGCAAACAAAATCTTCCAATGCATGCACACAGCTGTACAGAAGGCCCGTGTGCGCAAATTGATTGATATGTCTGTATGGATAGTGGTGTGATTGTGATAATAACCGGGTTTTGTGTGTGTACCTCAGATCCCTACCGTCAGGGACACACTGCTGTGGGTGAATGGCTCTGCCTCGCTGAAACAGTCTCACTGGGACTGGCTCTGCGCATGTCACTCAGGGCTGCTCGGCTCAGAGTGCGCGCGCAGCCCTGAGACGGCTCCCTGCGGCCAATCGGCACACCCGCTCGCGATCTGATTGGCGGCGCGCGGTTTTAAACGGTCTGATTTCCCCTCCCCCTCAGTAAGGGGCGGGTGGTGGTCGGCCTGGGAGGTGGGCGCGCTGCTGGGACGTTGGGGTGTTGTGAGTCTTGGCTAACTGATGGCATTGAGTCATCGCGTGAGGGACATCTGGCCGCTGCCGTTGGGCTCGCGTTCTCTTTACCCCTGTCCAAACTCTGAGTAAAAAGTCTGACAACGCCAGGTTTTAGTCCAACCGATTTATTTGATAGTAAACTCACAAGCTTTCGAGGGGACTCCCTCTTCGTCAGGTGAATGGAGAGTTCTGGCCTTGGACAGAGCATATAAAGCGCAGACAGTTTAGAGATTACTGATTAGAATGCGAATTCTCTAATCAAACTCTGAGAGCCCTTGTCCAAAATCTGAGAGCCCTTGTCCAGACTCTGAGAGCCCTGCCCTAAATCTAATCCCGTTCCTTAATTTAATTCATTCGCCCTGCTCGGTGGACACCCTATCCCTGTCGGGATGGAGTAAGTATAATAACATTCTGGCTGTGCATCTGAGTATTTCAGCGGGAGCCATATAAACACGCTGCAGTAATCCCACCCCGGTGACTGAGCCTGGTGCTCCTCCAGCAAAGTTTAGTATTTTTCCCTCATGTTAAACTACCCCTGGACAGACTGAGGCATGCATTGCGGGAAGCCTGATTACTTTGGGCTGCATTCCTGTTCCGTGTTGATGGAGATTTGAAAGGGAAGCGGGATCAGAGTCAGCTACAACTAACCTGCAAAATGCTGTTCACTCAGCCAGTTATCAGTCAAGCTGTTTGATAAAGGAGCAGCTTACTGTAAACTAGTGTCAGGATTGAACTCAGCCTGGGTAAGCAGGCTGTCTTTGTACACCAAGCGGATTTCTGTAACAACTTTCTCACCCACTGCTGCTTGCATTGTGTGATCAGAAGCTCTAACTATTACCAGGTTTACTTTGTCTAGAATAGTATGCATTGCAAAATGAGGGTGAGAAGAAACAATTTTCCATTTTACAATTTGTTGTTTGAAGAAGCTGGACGAAGAGAACCAAAATGTGAACAGTTTTGTAATGATGTTAAGTCATCAGCTGCGCCTCGCTTTGAGGATGATGTCTACTTAGGGAGCGGGTTTCTGCTATGCGTGACTGAAGAGGCCGATTCTTGACTCGCACATCTTTTGCACCCAAAGTAGGGAGATGCACAAGGTTTGCTTTTCTTATCTGCTAGCACTCTGCCTCATCATTAAGACATTGTGATTCAAAGCATGGTCTAGTTTGGTGGCCAAATTGTTGCCATTTTGAACAATTGGCAGCAAGCTCCTCTGCCTCATTAATATTGATGTTGCCAAACTTCAAGGAGAGCTTCCTACTGTCTTTGAACTGTTTTCTTTGTCTTTGCCTGGAACATTGGCAACTTGAGCATTGGGAAAACAAGACCTGGCTGAGAGATGCTTATCAGAATCCACTAAAGTTGAATTTACAGGAGTTTTATGTGAATAATTGTGGGACTGACTTCAAGGAGGACACCAGTGTTTGTTCGATGGTCCTCCCATTGTTGCAGAAGAAGGACTAGAGGCATTGCTGATGGAATTTCTTTGGCACTTGCACGTAGCTGATACAGTGATCAGGGGTGGGATTTTCTGCATAACCTGGTAATGGAGGCAGCTGGCAGTGGGTTCTTCTGGTTTTGCCTTTGTCAGTGGGGTTTCCCATTGAAAGCACCCCTCATTGTCATGAAATTCTCACCTGCGTTGTGGGGGGGATGGAAACGGCAGTTAGTGCACTGTCGGCAGGACTAGAAGATCATACTGGTGTGCATGGCCAGAATTTTCTAACCCAGGTCTCACTGCAGTGTGGTGACATTGTGCTTTGTACACTAGCACTTTAGTTACATAGGGAGGTCTTTGTCGCCAAACACTGTGATGGTTTGTAGAAAGCTTGCTTGATGCAGCAGTTCCTTTTTGGATCTCCTTGCCAATGATGATATTTTGAGACAGGTGGTCGTCTAGATACGGGAAGTGCTCAATGTGTTCTAGAGTCCCTCCTTCAATGTACATAGGAGGTGGAATATTTGGATGACCAGATGTTTGTTGATATGAATTTTGCTTTGGAAATGTTTAAGGGCAGGCCAGGTTTCTTGTGTGCAGAACTGAGGTCATCGAGAATGAGCTTGCAAATCTGGTGCCGAGTAAGCAATGGCACTGCAGTCATTGGCAAATTGGATTATTTATGCCTAAGGCAGTTCACATGTGATAATGGAGGTGATAAAAGTTAAAGGGTTTTCCTTCTAGGCAGTATTTAATATTGACACTAGAGGGAAGTTGATCTGTGGGTGAATAGCCATTGTCTGGTAGATTGCAAATGCCAAGAGGGCAACTTTGTTTGATACTGGTCTGGATTTTGAAGATGTCTGTTTCATCTCCCACCCAGGACATTTACAGTCATTTCATCATGAAGAAATTGCAAGATTGTGATGAAGTTTCTTGGCCATCCAAAATTTTGGAGCACAATCCACAGAGCCTCGTGTCCTGGTGAGTCAAATGCTTTGGTCAGATTGACAAATGAAATGGAGAGTTCCAGGTGTTGTTGTCAGTGTTTTTTCTGGATTTGTGCGGCAACAAAATCTGTTGGAGTTTCCTGGGGAAAGTTAAAGCTACACTCTGTCCCTGAAAGAATTCCTGCAGGAATGTCAGGATCTCACCCCCCCCCCGCCCGCCCCCGCTGTAGATGAGAGGCAAATTCCTTGGGGTTGGGAATGGGGACAGTGGTTGGTGTGGAGAGGGTTTCGTTCTTTTCCCTCCTAAATTCATAAGAAGAGTGCATGGAGTCTTGATGTGAGCAAAAAGGCACCAGTTTTGAAGATCTCAGTTGGGTTATTATTTTTGTTTTTCATCCATTTGATTGCTTGTTGCAGCTCTCCCATCGACTGTAGTTCACTTTTGGATTTTACCATGGTATTAGAGATAGCATGAAGAGCATCAGCTGCATTGTGGATTTATGGTTGGGAGTTATTGAAAATATTATTTTCAGCATTGCAAATGACATTGCTATCCTTAAGAAATGAAACACCATCCTATGAGTAATTTTGTTCACTTGACCATGGTGTATAAATAGATGGCTTGGTGGTTTTGCATGTCATGATGGTCATCATTTGTTTGGATCTATTTGACTTCATCTTTTTGCCACATACCCTTTTATCTTCCAGAATTGTTTTTTGGCATTGTCTTGAGCTGCTGGAATGCTGCCACATGACATGTGACTGTGTTGTTCTGTCAGACAATGCAGGTACCTGTTTTTGTTCTAAGGAGTTTACATATTCCAGCAGAATTCTCCGTATTGAACCAGTCTATGTGACAAGTATGCTCAACCTCAGTGTTTTGGCACAGGAGTATAATACAGCTGCCATGATAGAATTGGACAAGTGAAGATTTTCCAGATCGACTGAGTGGCACCTGGAATTCCTCTCTTTGTTTGGGCTTCGTTAGGGCTGAAACATTGACTTTTCTATTTCTTGGGACTTTTGGGCCTACAATATTTTAGTGTTAAAGTGGATGTTCATCATGGGCATCAGTCATCTGTCCAGCAGGCATGGATTGAGGACTGTAGACATCACTTAGATCTTTGATCCAAATAATTGATGTGTCAATGCTTTGACATAGGGTACCTCTATGTGGTTTTGTATTTGTTCTGCTGGTGTGAGAGAACATTTGTTGTAATGAGACCTTGCTGAACACATTTTGTCAGCAGGAGGAGACTATTTACATGGTTTCATGGTTTTCGCAGTAGTTCCACTTCAGACATCAGAGTCACAGCAACCCAGACATTAAAATCCCCAAGGAAAATGCTCTTATCATCTTTTAGGACAGTAGTGAGGATCTCATCAAGGTCAGAATAGAATTTAACATCTTCATTGGAGCCAAAAGTATGGGCAAAGTTGCTGATGATGGTGGCGTACTGATTATGACTGAACTGTAAGTGAAAATTTCTGAGTCTTTGATTTGCACAGCTGGGGAGTTCTTCAAAATCCCATTCTGGGTATCAAAACCAACGGACATAAGGGCCTCTAGCAACCTTTCTTTTACAGAAGAAGCTGCTTGTTAATTCAGCTGTCCATCTCCAAGGAGGTGGGTCTCACTGTAGTGCCTCTTGGAAGTCTTGATAATTCATGTGAAATAATTGCAGTTCTTTTCAGATAGTCTTTCCTAAGAAAGCCCATGAATTAGTGGTGGCACAGCGGTTAGGGTCCCAGGTTCAAATCTGGCCTTGGTAAATGTGTGGAGTTTGCATATTCCCCCCCCACCCACCCACCATGTCTGCGTGAGTTTCTTCTGTATGCTCTGGTTTCCTCCCACAGTCCAAAGTTGTGCAGGTTAGGTGGATTGGTCATGCTAAATTGCCCCTTAGTGTCCCAAGATATCTAGGTTAGATGGATCAGCCATGGTGAATGTGTGGCGCTACAGGGATAGGGTGCGGGGGGAGGGCTGGGTAAGATACTCTGTAAGAGAGTCAGTGCAAATTCAGTGGGCTGAATGGCTTTTTCCACTCTATGGGGATTCTGTGATTCTGAATGTTCTAAAATTCCAAGTTGCAAAATATTAAGTTTTCACTCTTTGACCACAAAGGTGCTAATCTCAGTCAGGCAAAAATGCATTTTAAAGATCTATGCACCTGAACCCCAAGTCTCTTTGGACATCCACTATTTTTAACTTCACGCTATCTGGAAAGTACCATAATCTATCCTTTTTTGGTCCAAGATAGATGACCTCACACTTGCTTACATTAAAATCTATCTCCTACAGTTTTGCCCATTCATCTAGTCTATCAATGTCCCGTTGTAATTTTATGCTATTATCTACACAGTCTACAATGATGCCTAACTTTGTGTCATCAGCAAATTTGGATATATGACTTTATTTATGAACGACTTGGATAATGACGTAGAATGTAAATAATTGGAGCCCTAAACCTAGTGGGACACCACCAAGTCACAGCCTGCCAATTTGAGTATTTACCCATTGTCCCTACTTTGACGCCTGCCACTCAACTAATTTCCAACCATGTCAGTAATTTAACCTCAATTCTGTGGTCTTTTTCCTTAGTTAACAGTCTCTTGGGTGGGACTATATCACATCTGTTCTGGAAGTTCATATAAACAACATCCACACACATCCGCCTGTCCACTATCTTTGTCACCTTTTCAAAAAAATTCAGTGATGTTTGTGAGGCATGACCAACCATTCATGAATCCATGCTGGCTCTCTCTGATTAACTGAAAATTCTTGAGGTGTTAGTTATCCTATTTTTGATTTATAGACGCCAATAATTTCTCCACCAGCCATTATGCTAACTAGTGTGTAATTCCTTGGTTTCCCTGTTTCACCCTGCTTAAAATGCAGAGTGACATGAGCAATTTTCCAATCCAGAGGGACGATTCTTGAATATTGGGAACTTTTGAAAGATTATAGTTAGGGCATTTACAGTGTGCTCCCCTACTTCTCTTGTAACATTCTCAGATGTAAACAAGCAGGTCCTGGGCATTTGTTACTCTTCAGTTCCAGTAATTTTCTCATTATTGATGTTTTACTTCTGTTAATTTTATTTGGACCTAATCCCCTATTAATTTCCTGGGGACTTCGGCAAGCTATCCTCTTCTTCTACTGTAAATACTGAGGAAAATTAATTATCTAAAATGTCTGCCATTTCCCATAGTCTGAAGTTATCCTTACTTTTGGTTTTACTGGGCCGACATTGCTCCGGACCACCTGCTTTCACTTTATGTAACTATAAAATTTCTTGCTGATTTTGATATCCTTTGCAAATTTCTTTTTGTAATCCCTTTGAGTAGCTCTTAGAACGTAGATAGAACATAGAACAGTACAGCACAGTACAGGCCCTTCAGCCCTCAATGTTGTGCCGAGCAATGTCTGAACCCAAGAGCAAGCTATCCCACTCCCTATCATTCTGGTGTGTTCCGTGTGCCTATCCAATAACCGCTTGAAAGTTCCTAAAGTGTCCAACTCCACTCTCACAGCATGCAGTGCATTCCACACCCCAACCACTCTGAGTAAAGAATCTACCTCAGAAATCCCTCCTATATCTCCCACCATATATCTCCTAGAAACAGCTACATCCACCCGAGGAAGTAGTCTGTGCACATCCACTCTATCTATCCCCCTCATCATCTTATAAACCTCTATTAAATTGCCTCTCATCCTCCTCCGCTGTAAAGAGAAAAGCCCCAGCTCCCTCAACCTTTCCTCATAACACCTACCCTCCAAACCAGGCAGCATCCTCTGCGCACTCTCCAATGCTTCCACATCCTCCTTATAGTGAGGTGATCAGAACTGCACACAATATTCCAAATGTGGTTTGACCAAGGTCCTGTATAGTTGTAGCATAACCCCACGGCTCTTAAACTCAAACCCTCTGTTGATAAACACTAACACTATAAGCCTTCTTCACGGCTCTATCCACTTGAGTGGCAACCTTCAGAGATCTGTGGATATTGTTGTAAAAATCAGCCTGTTTTAACCCTTATACAGTGGACAAATAACTTTGAGCAGACGTCTTATTAGTACAAACAATATTTATTTAAACCCACACAATCAATAATCACCCACCCGACCAACAATAAGTTATCTTGCAGAAATGCTAGAATTCAAGTACAATACAAGACCTTGACTTAACTTTGTGTGACTGACAAATACCCAAACAGATACTGGCCTTTATCTGTGTGCTGGTCTTGGTAGTTGTCTGCGTAGTCTGGTCCTTTAGCCTGGTGTGGTACCCTGGCTCTGATCTTCTTTCTTTCCTCCCTTCTCAGGTGTGGTGGCTCTCCGTTGTTGTAGCTTGTTCGTGGGGGTCCGAGAGAGAGAGAGATTCCTGGTTGTGCAGCATCCTTTATACCCCATTTGGCTTCACGCCCTTTTTTTGGCCATTGCCAATCAATCGATCAGGACTTGATCACCCTGATCGATAAGAGTCCAATCAGGTGCTACCACACCGATCTCTGGGTGTGTCCCCGGCGGCCATGCCTGTATGTGTTGTAGGCACATAGGTCACATACCTTCCTCCTAAATAAGGATTCACGGTGCCTTTACGTCTGGCACACAACCCAGTGTGATCAGAAAGTCTCTTTCATCCTGGAGATGGCCCATATCCTGTGTATTCACTCATCAGGGTTGCAGCCTGTTTGTCTCTGTCTTTAAACTGCAGCCTGTCAGTTTAGTTTCTTGCCCAGTTATCCCAGAGTGCTTTACAAAACGCCATTTTAGATGGCCTGTTTGGCTACATTCCCCCCTTTGATCCTGAACGCAAAGCATGATGGATCACAAATTCAGGACCAATATCTGTCAGGAATTCCCCAGTCACTCAACAGTCAAGCAAGGCCCAGGTATTGACATGTAATAATGCATCCCTACAACATATTCCGGAGGCTACAGACAACAACAGTCTACAATACAAATATAAACAACCACATATTCTAAACCCCATTATTACAATAAACTAGTTACCCACAAATACAGACAATCAGATATTCCAAACACCAAACAAATAAATTAATTATAAACCAACATTTAAACAAACATTAGAATAAAGTATTTGCATATCTGAGACACATTTTGGTAGTAGAATTTCTAATGGCTCATTAATATAAATGGTAAAATGGCAGCCTTCCTATAAACATTGTTCTACTGAATTAGAGGAGGCCATGATTCAAGGGCAAACCCTACATTCTGCCTCCGGGTCATCCTCTTTTTCCATCGGCTGAATTGGACTGTGAGGATGATCAGATATACTAGGGTGAACAAAATTAGTACTACAGCCAGGTGTGACATTAAGCGAACAAATGGATGGATTTGGATGTTTGAGCCCCAGTTCCAAAGGTCATCCCACCAAGTGGTGACTTTGATTTCCTTAATCCTCTTTTTTATCTCTTGGGTCTGCTGTACTACTTTGGTGAAGGTTCTGTGGGCTGTAGCCAATTTTGCCCGAATCAGGTTCAATTCCTCCGGCAGGAGGTTTAAGCTTGTATCATATTTCTCATGGTACTCCCCTAGAGTCTGTCGGAGCTCGTCAGTGGCATGCACATCTATCCTCTCCCTCTTATGAATGTCTATTAGTTGAATGAGGCCCACTCTGGCTGGTATGTATTTTCCTGCTTCTGGTGGGATGAACCACATATATCCAGGGTATCGTAGGCTGCTCTCCTGGTCTTTGGTTGAGGTGGTGTCTGTGGTTCGGTCTGAGACGAGGAGTCCCAGATAGCAGAGAAGTATGTTGTTCATTCTAGGGGAGATCAAGGTAGCACCTGTTAATTCTTCTTAATATCTGATTCTCTTTCCAATTTCATTACAAGAATGTCGTATGACTCCCCCCCAACTTTTTCCAAAAGAAAAACAAAGAAATAAGTAATAAAGGCCCAATAGTGTCATACGAAGGGTTGGTTGGCAATCAGTGTTTAATGGGGTTGAGTGGGGTGAGGAATTTGCAGAACGTGAAAATAAAATTTCAATTGGGTGATGCATGGAGTGGACGGATAAAGCTATTTACAATCTGGACTGTGATGTCCTGGTTCTTCCTGAGTGAAGGGACCTTACTTGGGCAGGCTTTGGCTGCCAGGTACCATCCCTGGTAGTGAGCGCCGGGTCAAACGGTTCTGGGAGTCCTGGTACCAGGGGTGCCATGGGGGTAAGGTTTGCGGGTTCCCCATCCTTTTCGTCGGGGTGCCCGGGCCATGGTTTTATTCCTGAAGCTCTGTAAATTGGAGCGGGGACCGTGGGTGTATCTGTTGGTCCTGGGGATACTGGGTGGGGGTTGTAGCTGCTTGTCGGGCCGGTCCTGCGAGGGACATGGGTTGGGGTCCATCGTCAGAACCTCTGAGATGGTCGTGTGGGGTAGTTGGGTGGTGCCCTACAGTCCCGGGCAAAATGGTTGGGTTGCCCACAGGTGTAACACTGTACTTGTGGGCGTGGGCCTCTGGGCTCAGCTCTATATCGTTCTCGGTGTCGGGGATTGGGCCTATGTTCTGTGTGGCCTCGTGGTCCCCTGTGTTGGTGATCAGCAGGGTTGTATGGGTGTGCAGGGTTTGCTGGTCTTCTGAAATTTGGTGCCCTACAATCTCGGGCAAAGTGTCCCAACTGCCCACAATTAAAACATGTCCCTCTATCTCTCCCTGGGGCTGCTGTGTAAGGTAGGCGTATACCTCTCTGGTATTGGTGATTCCCTCTACCTTTGTTTCTCCATACTGCACCCTGACTAGCCCTCATCGGAAGCATTTTTGCCTCCTTTTCTGACCGTGACGTTGGGGCTCCCAGAACTTCCTGTTTCCAGATTTGAGCTAAGCGTCGGAGAACCCACGCTTCATTGTGTGTGGTTTCTGCAGGGTCAAAATTAGCACAGGCTTTCTTACCTTCCTCTGTAGCATGCGACACTAATGTCCTAGCCCATTTGGATGAATCAGCTTCATTTAATCTAGTCCGATCTAATTCCCCATATACTCCTGTGAAGTGGATCCACAAACGACTGGCAAAGGCAGTCGGATGTTCCCCTTTCCTCTGTCTGCATTTATTTAACCCATCTACAGGATCCCCTTTATTAAATCCTATCGCAGTCAATATCGCTTCCTTAATTTCGTTTAATGTTCCTTCCCCAACATTTTGAGGGGCTGGCAAGGCAGACCGTACAGACTTGCTTAAGCACATGACTATCAGCTTCACCTCCTCTCTCTCATCTAGCCCATGCATTATCTTTTGCTGCCTAACATCCTCAAAGAAACTGTAGGGGTCCGCCGATGGCTCAAAAGTTGTGATTTTATTTGCAATCTCAGCCAATTGTGCCACTGTAAATGGAGTCGTGTATGTAACAGCTGAGTCCTGACCCCCTCCTGTCCGACGTTCAGTCGTCACAGGGTACATCGGTACTGGAGGTAAATCTGGGGGTGCCGTGGGTATGACCTCCCCTGGGAAAGATGGTGGTGGACCCCAACCCTCGGTTTGCATAACATAAAGTCTAGCATTCTCCTTTAACTCTCCCCAGTCTGCACTCTCTATCCCCTTTTCCTCTTCTGTCCCGAAGGCACACATAAATCCATTTTGAACTGATAATAGGGATTCCAGCCTTGAGATTTCTCGTTGGCATTTTGAGTGGTCAGCAGTTGCCTGTCTCTGTTCTTTACTGGCTTGATGTAGAGCTTTTATAGCAGCCTGCAGATCAGTGCACTTAGCTTCCAATCGTGCTACTGCCTGCTCAGCTTCGTCTCTGGCCAAGACAGCACGCTGGGCATCTTGGTAGGCTCTCTCATACTGGGTTTGGAAATTGCCCAGATGTAATAAATTTGCCTGGTTAGTTCGCCTTAATTCATCTATCTCTCTGTCCTTTTCGGCTTTTATCTGTTCTATCCTCTCCTGCTGCTGTTCCCTTAGTCTCTTAATCTCCTCCAATTCCTTACGAACTGTGTTTAACTCCTTTTCTGTACCTAGCAGCTGTCCGAAGCAGCTCACAATAGCAATCTGTTTCTCATATTTGTTTGCCTGTTTTCCCTGAACTTTCCTTAGATCATCCCAATACTTCTGCCCCAGGGATCCCGGTCCCGTCTCAGTATTGGCACAAGATTCTGCCCATAGGGGCCACCCTTTCTTCTTAATATATTCCCTGATTTTTTTTTCCCCATATGGGACACTTCTCTGCCATTCTATATTTAATGACAAGGGGTAGGGAGGCGATCGGACTGCGGGTACGGCTTTGCGCTATGTTCCGGTCCTAATCCCTCTGGGTTCTAATACAAACCTACAGAGTTTACCCTATCCTCCTTGTTAGTAACAATACATGCACAATAAACAATTTCCCAAAAGCAGTTATTTGTCTAATAAGGAGTTCACACTTGTTGGCTCTGAGTTTTAAATAACCATTCAATATAAAGTCTGTGGGGTTCGATATCGGAGCAACAAAGTTACTTCTTATTGATGCCCACCCAGGGACGCCAAATGTTGTAAAAATCAGCCTGTTTTAACCCTTATACGGTGGACAAATAACTTTGAGCAGACGTCTTATTAGTACAAACAATATTTATTTAAACCCACACAATCAATAATTACCCGCCCGACCAACAATAAGTTATCTTACAGAAATGCTAGAATTCAAGTACAATACAAGACCTTGACTTAACTTTATGTGACTGACAAATACCCAAACAGATACTGGCCTTTATCTGTGTGCTGGTCTTGGTAGTTGTCTGCGTAGTCTGGTCCTTTAGCCTGGTGTGGTACCCTGGCTCTGATCTTCTTTCTTTCCTCCCTTCTCAGGTGTGGTGGCTCTCCGTTGTTGGAGCTTGTTCGTGGGGGTCCGAGAGAGAGAGAGATTCCTGGTTGTGCAGCATCCTTTATACCCCATTTGGCTTCACGCCCTTTTTTTGGCCATTGCCAATCAATCGATCAGGACTTGATCACCCTGATCGATAAGAGTCCAATCAGGTGCTACCACACCGATCTCTGGGTGTGTCCCCGGCGGCCATGCCTGTATGTGTTGTAGGCACATAGGTCACATACCTTCCTCCTAAATAAGGATTCACGGTGCCTTTACGTCTGGCACACAACCCAGTGTGATCAGAAAGTCTCTTTCATCCTGGAGATGGCCCATATCCTGTGTGTTCACTCATCAGGGTTGCAGCCTGTTTGTCTCTGTCTTTAAACTGCAGCCTGTCAGTTTAGTTTCTTGCCCAGTTATCCCAGAGTGCTTTACAAAACGCCATTTTAGATGGCCTGTTTGGCTACAATATGAACCCCAAGATCTCTCTATTCCTCCACATTCCTCAGAACCCTACTGTTGACCCTGTAATCCACATTCAAGTTTGTCCTACCAAAATGAATTGCCTCGCACTTATCAGGGTTAAACTTCATCTGCCACTTTTCTGCCCTGCTCTGCATCCTATCAATGTATCTTTGCAGCCTACAAGAGCCCTCCACCCCATCCACTACTCCACCAATCTTGGGGTCTCAGCAAATTTACTAATTCACCTTTCAGCCTCCTCTTCCAAGTCATTGATAAAAATCACAAATAGCAGAGGACCCAGCACTGATCCCTATGGTACACCGCTGGTAAGTGGCCTCCAATCTGAAAATTTTCCCTCCACCACCACCCTCTGCCTTCTATGAAATAGCCAGTTACTAATCCAATCGGCTAAATTTCCTTCTATCCCACACCTCGTCACTTTCTTCATGAGCCTACCATGGGGAACTTATCAAACACCTTACTAAAATTCATGTATATGACATCAACTTCTCTACCTTTGTCTACACACTTAGTTACCTCCTGAAAGAATTCAGTCAAATTTGTGAGGCAGGACTTACCCCTTGTGAAAACATGCTGACTATCCCGGATTAAGCTGCATCTTTCCAAATGGTCATAAATCCTATTCCTCAGGACCCTTTCCATTAACTTACCAACCACTGAAGTAAGACTAACTGGCCTATAATTACCAGAGTCCTTCCTATTTCTTTTCCTGAAGAGAGGAACAACGTTCGCCACTCTCCAGTCCTCTGGTACAATCCCCGTAGACAGTGAGGACCCAAAGATCAAAGCTAAAGTCTCTGCAATCTCATCCCTTACCTCAAAGTATCCTAGGGTGTATCCCATCTGGTCCAGGGGACTTATCGACCCTCAGGTTGTTAAAAATTGCTAATACATCTTCCCTCAGAGCATCTACCTTCTCCATCCTATCAGCCTGTATCTCACACTCATCCTCAAAAACATGGCCCCTCTTCTTAGTGAACACTGAAGAAAAGTATTCATTCAATGCCTCTCCTATCTCTTCTGACTCCATGCACAAGTTCCCAGTACTGTCCTTGACTGGCCCTAACCTCACCCTGGTCATAAGAACATAAGAAATAGGAGCAAGAGTAGGCCATCTAGCTCTTCGAGCCTGCCCCGCCATTCAATAAGATCATGGCTGATCTGTCGTGGCTCAGTTCCACATTCCCACCCTCTCCCCATAACCCTTAATCCCCTCTCTTATCAAAAACCCATCAACCCGCGTCTTAAAAATATTTAGCGAGGCAGCCTCCACCACTTCAACGGGCAGAGAATTCCAGAGATTCACCACCCTTTGAGTGAAGAAGTTCCTCCTCAACTCCGTTCTAAACCGCTCCCCCCCCCCCCCCCTTATCTTGAGGCTGTGCCCCCTAGTCCTACTATCCTTTCTGAGCGGGAAGAGTCTCTCCACCTCTGTCCTATCCATCCCATTCATCATCTTATACGTCTCAATGAGATCTCCCCTCATTCTTCTAAACTCTAACGAGTACAAGCCTAGTTTATTCAGCCTCTCCTCATAGCTCAACCCCCTCAACTCATTCTTTTATTTCCCACATAAGAGTAAAAAGCCTTGGGGTTTTCCTTTATCCAACCTGCCAAGGACTTCTTATGCCCCCTCCTAGCTCTCCTAAGCCCTTTTTTAACTCATTACTAGCTACCTTGTAACCCTCAAGCGACCCAACTGAACCTTGTTTTTTTCATCCTTACATATGCTTCCTTTTTCCTCTTGACAAGACATTCAACCTCCTTTGTAAACCATGGTTCCCTCACTCTGCCATTTCCTCCCTGCCTGCCAGGGACATACCTATCAAGGACACGCAGAATTTGTTCCTTGAACAAGCTCCACTTTTCGTTTGTGCTCATACCTGACAGTTTCTGTTCCCATCTTATGCTCCCTAATTCTTGCCTAATCGCATCATAATTAACCTTGCCCCAATTATAAACCTTGCCCTGCTGTGTGACCCTATCCCTCTCCATTGCAATAATGAAGGACACCAAATTGTGGTCACTATCTCCAAAGTGCTCTCACACAAACAAATCTAACACTTGGCCTGGTTCATTACCCAGTACCAAGTCCAATGTGGCCCCACCTCTTGTCAGCTGACATACATATTGTGTCAGGAAACCTTTCTGCACACACTGTGCAAAAAGTGTCCCATCCAAACTATTTGACTTATAAAGGTTCCGATCAATATTTGGAAGGTTAAAGTCACCCATGATAACTACCCTGTGCCCTCCACACCTATGCATAATCTGCTTTGCCATTTCCTCCTCCACATCTCTATTACAATTTGGGGACCTATAGAAAACTCCTAACTGATGCTTTTCTATTTCTAACTTTTTACGAGTGTCTTAATTGATGCCAAAAAGATTTGTCTTAAATGAGCGTGTAGGACACCTCCCTAAAACAAAGTTGGAATCAACATTTATTGATTGTAATGGATGTGCCTACTAGGCTTTCAGACACCATTCCATTACATAGTATTACAGCTGTTGTTGTTAGTCCATCGTCATCGATGAGGACCTTGACACCATTAGTCATTCTGAGGCTGGTTGCAGTGTGTCTGAAGATGACTGATCAGGCCAATTCAGGCATGGAATGTCCTGGCACATATTGGACAGACATGTAGGCACTGTAGTTGTTGCGCTGGTGGCTCTGGACTTGCACAGTTCACACTTAAGTTGTGCTTCAGCAATACACCTTGCTTCGTAAGCTTGACAGCCTTTGTGGATGAGGCAGCGCCAGGTAGGGCAGTTTTGTGCCAGCGTTTCCTAGGTGGTCGTGTCAATGTCAAGCGACTTCTGGGAGGCTTTGAGTGTGTCTTTGAAATGTTTCTTTTGCCCTCCATGCAAGTGTCTTCCAGCAGAGAGTTCCCCAAAAAGGAGCTGCTTGGGTATGTGCTCGTCTGACATACGGATGACATGACCTGCCCACCGGGTCTGCGCTCTCATCAGCAGTGTGTGGACTGATGGTAGACTTGCTCTGGAGAGAACTTCAGTGTCTGGTACTTTGTCTTGCCATTTGATGCGTAATACTCTGCAAAGACAACTCATGTGGAAATGATTGAGCTGTCTTGCATGCCTTCAATACACAGTCCACGTTTCACAGGCATACAGGAGGGTAGTGAGTACCATGGTGCTATAGACCTTCAGTTTTATTGCTGGGCTGATTCCTCGATCTTCCATTACAATGGAGCGAAGTCTACCAAATCAGAACTTGCCTTTGCTATTCTGCAGTTAACTTCTGCATCAATTGTCACTGCTTGGGAGAGGGTGCTGCCAAGATAAGTGAACTGGTCCACTGCCTGTAGTTTCTGTCCTTTGATTGTGATTATGGGTTCTATGTACGGTGCATGAGCTAATATTACAGCTAACAGGATTGTAGAGGAGTACCTCATTTTTTTCCCTAGGTATGGACCACCCATAGAAACAGTCAGATCAAGGATCAATTTTTACATCAAAAGTTGTTTAAAGTATATTTAAAAGTAGCACAGTATGTCATGAAACAGGAAGTGGGTAAGAAATCAAAAATTCATAGTTTTGCTAGTGGGGATAAAGTCTTAGTATTGCTACCAATAGTGGGTGAACCTTCAAAATCAAGATTTAGCGGGCCTTATCAAATTGAAAGGAACTTCAGTGGGGTGAATTATTTGATAAGTACGCCAAATAGAGGGAAAACTTAGTGTGTGTCATGTGAATATGCTTAAGAGGTATTTAATAGAGAAGGAAAGCAGAAGCAGGATGTGTTGGTGATTATAACTCAGTGAAGAACCAAATCCAGATGACTCTGAATTTGAAATTCCTCAAATTAAATTGGATAATTAGGAAGTTATTAGAAATTAGGATAAATTATTGAGTTACCTTCCAGAGGAAAATCAAAATGACCTGAAAAAGCTAAATATCTCATGACAAGTATGTGGGAAAAGTTGGGAAGTACTAGAATGGTTATTCATGATGTAGATGTTAAGAAAGTCTACCAACGCTTCTACTTTCTCAGAAGATGAAGGAAATTTGGCATGTTAGCTACAACTGTCACCAACCTTTACAGATGCACCATAGGAAGTATTTTTTCTGGTTGTATCACAGCTTGGGTATGTCTCCTGCTCTGACCAAGACCACAAGAAACTACAAAGGGTCATGAATAAAGCCCAGTTCATCACACAAACCAGCCTCCCATCCATTGACTGCCTCAAAAAAACAGCTAGCATAATCAAGAACCCCATGCACTCCGGACGTGCTCTCTTCCACCTTCTTCAGTCGGGAAAAAGGTACAAAAGTCTGAGGTCAAGTACCAACTGACTCAAAAGCAGCTTCTCTTCTGCGATCATACTTTTGAACGATCTATCTCACACTAAGTTGAACTTTCTCTGCACCCTAGCTATGACTGTAACACTACATTTTGCGCACTCGCTTTCCTTCTCTATGAATGGTATGTTTTGTCTGTAGACCGTGCAAAAAAAACAATACTTTTAACTGTATACTAATACATGTGACAATCAAATCAAAACTCTTCGAATGTTGATGGGTTTTTTTTCTTAAGGGCGGTGGTGTGACATTACTGTACCTTTAAGAAATGTTTTCTTCTAAATCATGCTCTCTGCGGTTTGTAAGCCAGCCTTTTGTTTTTATTGTGGCACTGGCTGCCTGCTTAGATGTCCTTTTATTGCTGCTTAAATGGATTAGTGTGGGGTTTTGTTTATTTTTATGCTGGTTGTAATGCCGTGACCGGAATTTTTATGACACTTTGAATTGTTAGGGGGAAGAGTGATTGATAGGTCAGGTGACAAGAGTTCTTTCACCTTTAGTTTGAGCTGCTGGCTGCTGCATTAGTTAGAAGGTGTTTTATTTCAGGCTGGATGCAGTTTTCTACCTCTCGCTCCGTGGTGTTTTGGGAAACTGTTCTGACTTCAAGCTTGTTTGTGAGTGTCAAGAAATTTGCAGAATCCAACAACAGCATGGGAGCATCCTTGTTTTCTACGTTAAACGTGTGCTAGTGGTATGTTTATAAGAATATTTATTTGGTTGGAACATTGCTAATTTTGTTTCCATATGTTCACTGAATTCTTAAATAAATTTTGTTTGATAAAAGCTCCCTAATGGATCATTTGAATTATATCTGCAGTGAAACATTGTATGTTTCCCTAACCAAATTCAAATTGCAAATCTTAAGATCCAGGTGGACTTGGGAACTTCTGACCTAGATTATAGTATTCTAAACAATGACCCAGAGTTCCAGATTCTCCCACAAGAGGAAACAACAACTTCTCCACATCCACCCTGTCAAGACCCCTCAGGATCTTTTGTATTTTAATCAAGTCACCTCTTACTCTCTTAAACTCCAGCAGATACAAGCCTTGCCCGTCCAACCTTTCCTCATAAAACAACCTGCACCCATTTTAGGTGTTAGTCTTCTCTGAATTGCTTCCAATGCATCCTTCCTTAAATAAATAACCAATACTATACACAGTATTCCAAATGTGGCCTCACTAGTGCTCTGTATAACTGAGACATAACTTCCCTATTTTTATATTCAATTCCTCTCGCAATAAATATTATCATTCTATTAGTTTTCCTAATGACTTGCTGCACACTAGCTTTTTGCGATTCATGCACTGAGACACAGATCCCTCAAATCTCAAAGTTGTGCAATTCTCACTATTTAGTTAATAAGCTCTCTTATTCTGCCTGCCAAATAGACAAGTTCACATTTCCCACATTAAATTCCACTTACCAGATCTTTGCCCACTCACCTAAACTCTTTATTTTTTTTGAGAGCAAATTTGGCAACCATCCCATCTACCCATGTATCCAAATCATTTATATAAATTGAGGTCCCAGCACTGATCCCTGTGGTACACCATTTGTTACATCTTGCCACCCTGAAAAATACCCATTAATGGCTACTCTCTGCTTTTTGTTAACCAGCCAATCTTCTATCCATGCCAATATGTTACCCCTACGGCATGAACTTTTATTTTCACCAATAACCTTAGATGTAATAGTTTATCAAATTTTCTTCTGGATATCACAGCAGTGTAGGAGCAGATAGTCCAAGGAAGTTCAATATTTTCTTCAAGTTTCTGGTAAGTCTAATAATTAGTTACCATCCTTAACTTTTGATGGCAGTACCCTGGTCACATTTTCACTTGCCAACATTCCCAACCTCATTCCCCATTTTACCTTGAGTCAAACCCCTGCATTGTTAATCTACCTCCAGAAAACTTGGATTTTTCTTTCCTTTCCCCTCAGCATATCTTTCTGCAAAGTCCAGACTCGGCACTGTTGCTACAGCTAGTTGATTCTTTTGGCATCTTCCTCCCATTTCTGAACAAATATATAGGATAATTGCCTTTATCAGTTGAGGTATAGAATATAAGAGAAGAGAGGTTATAATGGAGCTGTGTAAAATGCTCATTAGGCCATAGCTGGAGTACTGTGTGTAGTTCTGACTTCTACACTAGAATGGATTGCAGAGGAGATTCACTGGGATGTTGTCTGGGCTGGAGCGTTTCAGCTTTGAAGAGACGATGGTTAGGCTGGGGTTGATTTCTTTAGAGCAGAGGAGGCTAAGGGGTCGACCTGATAAAGATGTACAAAATTACGAGGGACATTGTTAGGGTAGATATGAAGGAACTTTCCCCTTAATAAAGGCATCAGTAACTAGGAGGCATAGACTTAAAATAAGAGGCAGGAGATTTCAAGGGGATTTGAGGAAAAACTTTTACCAAATGTGGTGGGAGTTCACTGCCTGAAAGAATGGTAGAATAACTTGCAACATCTACTTATTGTGGCTTTCTCTTTCATTAGCATTGCAGTTGTTATTGTTTCTATGAATTTTCTTTATTTTATTTTTGCATGTTCAAATTACATGTTTCTGTCCATCACTATATTCTCACTGCTGAAATCAAAATCAGCAAAGTGGTTAACACTCATGCTCTCCTAGCAATTCAAAATTGGAACTCCTTGTTGCAATTTCGGATTTATTATCGTATAAATCTTTTAACTACAGTTACCATAAAAAGGCCATTTTTTATGAGTTGACATTTGTCTTTTTTTCATATGGAAATTAGCACAATCCAGATTTACAATTAACTCCTTTAATTACACGTTTTTTAGGCACAATTGGGAGGAAATTAGGATCAAAGTCCTGAAACCAGTTTGCACCTGTTCAGTGTCAATATTCACCACACATTGAAATGTACGTAGAAAATAGAACCAGATCATTCAGTCCTTCACCTGTTCCATCATTCATGCTGATCATCAAATTCAATACCCTGATCCCACCTTCCCACCATATTCCTTGACCCCTTTAGCCCTATATTTAATTCCTTCTTAAATTCACACAATGTTTTAGACTCATCTACTTTCTGTGGTAGTGAATTCCACAGATTCACTACTCTCTGGATAAAGAAATTTTTTCTCGCCTCAGTCTTAAAAGGTTTACCCCTTCATCCTCAAACTATGACCCCCCCCCAGTTCTGGACTCACCCACCAACAGGATTTTTTAAAATCTATCCTGTCTAATACAGTTAGAATTTTATAAGTTTCTTTGCGATCCCCTCTCATTCTTCTAAACTGGTGAATATAATCTTAACATACTTAGTCTCTCCTCCTAAGACAGTGCTGCCATCCCAGGAATCAGGCTGGTAAACATTTGCTGCACTCCGTCTACAGCATGAACATCTTTCCTCAGTTAAGGACACCAAAACTGCATATAATACATCAGGTGTGCCTGCCTCACCAATGCCATACCATTGCAGTAAAACATCCCTATTCCTATACTCAAATCCTCAAATTTGGAAATAATACATTTAGTTCCCTCTTCCAAATCATTAATACACAATTTAAACAGTTGGAGTTCTAGCGCACCACTATGATAGTGGGATCACCACTAGTTACTACTGCCTGCCGCCAGAAAAAGATAAATTTATTCCAACTCTTTGCTTCCTGTCTAGTAGAAAGCCCCCAGCTTTCTAGCCATATCAAGACACGACCCACAATCCCATGCACTTTAACTTTGCATAGTAATCTGCTCTGTGAGAAGTTGTCAAACCTTCTGAAAGTCTAAAGAAACTACATCCACCGATTCTCTGTGTCAACTCTTACTAGTTGCATCCTTAAAGAATTCCATTAGATTTGTCAAGCATGATTTTCATTTCATAAATCCATGCTGTCTTTGTCTCATTATTGCACTGCATTCCAAATGCTGTGCTATGAAATCTTTGATAATGGGTTCTAGCAACTTCCCTATTTTCAACATTAGGTTCTGTGACCTAAAGCTTGCTATTTTCTCTACACCTTCCCTTTTGAATAGCAGGCTTTCATTAGTTACCCTCCAATCTATTGGAACCATACCTGAGTGCAAATAATTTTGGAAAATGACCATCAATGGATCTACTATTTCTCAGGCCACTTCCTTAAGTATTTAGGGATGAAGATTATCAGACCTTGGTGATTTATCCACCTTCAATCCCATTAATTTCCCCAAACGTATTTTTCTACCAATACTGATTTTCTTCAGTTCCTCACTAAAACCTACGGTTCTCAGAATTTCTAGCATAGTATTCATGTGTCCCTTTGTGAAGATAGAAGCAAAGTAACTGTTTGGGACCTATATTTGTTTGTGTCAATTTTTTTCTCTTTACACACCTCTATAAATTTTACTGTTAGTTTCTATGTTCCCCACTTACTTACATGCTCTATTTCCCCCTTCTTAATCAATCCCTTGATCCCTATGGTTTTCACATCTCCCATGTATCAGTTGGACGTTGAATTTGCATTTGACACTTTAATCTACTTTCTACTTCCATTATTTGCATATTATGTATAAGTATGACACAGTTACCTTAAGAAGTTAGAAACTGTTATTGAAGCCATTATTTGAATTGGGGCAGCTAACAAACATGTCTAATGTGACTGCTGATTGCCTCTGAAAACAGTATTATTAAGTTCCACTGTGGGGTTAATGATATTGAACTTGATTACTTAATTTGCTCTGATGTGTAAGTAAATTATCAGCCAGGAGTGGATAGCATGGAGGTACAACGGTTAGCACTGATGCCTCAGCGCCAGGGACCCGGGTTCAATTCCAGCCTTGGATCATTGTGTGGGGTTTGCACATTCTCCCCATGTCTGGATGGGTGTCCTCCAGGAACTAGGACTGGATTTCAGTAAAAGTGATACATTCATTGATGCTGCAAAGCCCAATGTCACCTTACTTTGTGAATTTACATAAATTTACATAAATATTTGGAATCCCATCCTTACGCATGTATGTTTTCCAAGGGGAGTGAGGTAGGAATACGTGAAATTGCAACCCTTAAAGGGCTGTGGCAAAATTAATATAAGTAGCTACATAAAAGCCTCAGTTTTAATTCGGGTTATGAATTAAAGTGAGCAGGTTGAGCATGAACTCTCAATGACATTGCCAGTGTAAGACTCTTGTGATTTTAAATTCTGTGCCTCATTTTAATATCTCTAACAGTCTGTCCATCTGACCACATTGGAAACATAACCTGGCTATTTCGTCTGCATAGACGTGGATTTACTGAGTTCTGTAAGTGGTGTTGTATATTAATGTGCCAGGTTACTTATTAGATGGATGTTGCTTGCTTACAGTCCAAGATGGAAGAGAGGGAAAATCTCCCAAATGCCTCCAATGACTGATTTACTTCCATTTTAATTCCATTACCATTCAGTTTCGAATGGACCCAAAATCTCGGTGTAGTGCGTTGCATTCGATAACACAGCAAGTTAAACCCTTCGCTCTCCCAAGACATCTAGGGTGAGATTTTACAGCCTCACTCATCCCAAAACCATAAAATCCTGCTGAGGTCAATGGACCTTCCCATACTCCACCCCTTGGCTCCTCCAATTCCCATGGTGAGCGGGTAGATAAAATTCCAACCCATGCCTTCCTAGGAATTTACATTGTCTTCTGTCATTCTTTGAATGTTTCCTGTGGATTTGGGTGCATTCTTGCATTTACTCGTCTTCAAGGTTTGAAGATTCTGTCTGGCCTAGCAGGGCTTTGTTAAGTGACCTTTCTTGCCACAGTTATGACATTTGCTTTCTCAACACCAACATTCCTGTGGAGAATGCCACCCATAGACAAATCTATGGCATGCTTGCATGTTGAGAGATTTTCTTTTCTCAGTATATACCTTGCATATTTTGGTGCCAGCTCCAATTTGGGAAGCTTTTTTAGCAGCCAATTCCATGAACACTGCAATCTCAGCAGCAAGTTTTAGTTTTAAAAAGCTTTCTTTTAAAGAGCTTTCATTTAGCAATTTTCTTGAATTACCTCATTTCTCAATCTCAAGTCTGTCTCACAGCATGTTCTCCAGGGTCAGTCCAATTTTTCAATGTTTTTGCTAGTTTCCATAGTATAGCTACAGATTGTACGATATTTTCATCTCTGTTTGGCTCTACTGATTAAATTTGAATCCCTCTGCAATTTATTAAAGTTTTGAGCAAGGTGTTCTTCAAGAGTCTTGGTCAATTCCTTGTAAGCTTTTGTACCAAGCTTGGTAGGATGGATAAGACTTTGTAATAGTGTGAAGGTTTTCCTTTCTATTACACTCAGGGAGGTTGCTACTTTACTTTTATATGGTATCCTGTTTGCAGCAAGGTAATATTGAAAGCTCTCTTCACAGGTACTTTGATTCGTATTCTGATTTGAATGATTCCATAGCACCACCTTTTCCTGCCACCGCAGTTACCTTTTCTTAAATTGGAGTACTTCCTTTAGCTTTTCCTCCCCTTGAATTTCTTTTTTCTTTCAATTTAATTTGCATTTTTTTGTTGCTTCTTTAAAGATTTTTTTTGGTTGGACTATGGCTGAAAGAAAAATATTTTCTCATTTTTTTTGGAAACATCAGTCTGTTTCAAAACCAGGAGATTTCAGCTTTAATTCTGCTTAATCTAGGTTACTATCTTCTTTTTCTTGAGCAATTGCTTTTCCAAATGCAGGTTTTCACTCTCTCTCTCTCTCTCTCTCTCACTGAATTCCAGGACCCGATGCTGCAAACTGCCATGTGTGAAAGTGCATAGCTGAAAAAGACTCTCTACCTTTAGTAAGTAAACCTGTTTTTATACAGTCTACTCTCAAGTATGCTCATTTCTAAGAGATTTTGAGCTCACCAATTGTGTTAAAAGACTAACATTGCCGTCGACGTACTGGCTGAATCTTTTTTTCCCAATTCTGACTCTGGGGGCTCCTGGGGTTGCAGTCCATAAAAGAAATACATTAAGGAACAGTCCAGAATGCTTTTTATCAATTTTAAAATTCATGTATACCCTTATCAAAGGCTAAAAACCCATTTCCAATGGCCAGCTTTACCCCACTTCAGTTGATGGTGGAATTCATCCATGGTCTTCTGAAAATCAATCCTTAACTTGAAGTCCAGATCTGAATTGTTCTCACTACATTTACTGAAAAACCATCTTTATCGCCAGTTTTACCTTGTACTGTTTTGTATTAATGTGGTCAGCTCACTTATACAGCGAGATAAAATGATGAAAAGGTTGTTACGTGGTGGGTTACTTAACCAGGTAGTGGAACTTTATTAGTTAGGATTTGCTTGCTTACAGTGCAAGATGGAAGAGAGGAAAAATCTCCCAAATGCCTTCAATGATATCACTATGTAATCGTGTGACACGCTACGTGGCAATGCATTGGTTTACAATACATAACAAGTGGGTACGCACATCTAGAAGCATGTTGCATTTCCTGAAGACATATTACATTCCAAAACTGTATGCACCATTCTTCCATAACTAACAAGTTGGAGGACTGTCCCCAAGTTTTCTGAGGCCATTCCAGAGGCTCTCATGAAGGAAGTCAAAGCAATGAAAGATGTATTCTTTCCCAGCAGATTTGGACAGAGGGACAGTTGTGACAGCATGTAATAGCTGAATATAGCTTCAGTGGGCCTGATTTGACCAAAAATTCACGCCTGTTTCGCGGTAAATTCAGGCGTTGGGCCTGCAACGCAATCTGCACCCGAAACTGAGCAGATCGTGCCTTTACCAACACCCAATTGGGCTACCCGACAATTTAAATGCATTAGCGTGCATTTACATCAACTTAATGAACTGCACACCCAACTCTATTGCCAAATCCCATTGTATCGTCTTTGGATCCATTTCGATCTGCTCTGTTACCAACCTGCAGAATAAAAATCCGAAGCAGATTCCTATTCTAACCTCTGAAGCCCATCCTCCTTGAACACCCTTCACAGGCCCCCCTGCTAACCATCCCCAGAGACCTGCCTCCGTGCGATCCGACCCTCTACTGGGAGCAGGCCCCCCTGGCAGACTACCAAACCCACCCCCCCGGGAGGCAACAACCCCCCAAAACGATCAAACTCCCAGTAGGCAGGCCTCCCCCCCCCCCCCACCCGCCTTGGTCAGATTTCTCTGGGAGGCAGCCGGCAGCCACCCACCCCCCCCCATGTTTGACAAACCCCCTCCCCCCCGGGAGGCAGGACCCCCTTGGCAGAGCACACCCCCAACTTACCTGCATTGCTGCTCTCCCGCCACCATCCTTCTGACCTGCACTGGTTGATGTGGAGATGCCGACGTTGGACTGGAGTGAATACTGTAAGAAATCTCACAACACCAGGTTAAAGTCCTGTTAAGTCTAAAGTCCTGTTAAGTCTAAAGTCCTGTTAAGTCTAAAGTCCTGTTAAGTCTAAAGTCCTATTATGCTAAAGTCCTGTCGGACTTTAACCTGGTGTTGAGACTTCTTACTGCACTTGTTACACAGCCTGCAGCATCTTCCTGGCCTTTCGCTGGCGTCTGCCGGAGGAGGGGGCTGGGCTCAGATGGATCTCTGGCTGGGAGGGGGGTGGTGGATGGGGGGAGGATGGACTCCACCAAACCACCACCACCACACACCACCACCACCCCCCGACACACACACACACACACACACACACACACACACACACACACACACACACACACACACACACACACACACACACACACACACACACACACACACACACAAAATCAGAGATCCATCTGAACCGTCCCCCTCCTCCAGCAGACGCCAGCAGAAGGCCAGGAAAGTGCTGCAGGCTGTCTAATGAGTGCGGTAAGAAGTCTCACAACACCAGGTTAAAGTCCAATAGGACTTTAACCTGTTGTTGTGAGACGTCTTACTGTGTTCACCCCAGTCCAACACCGGCATCTCCACATCACATCAATGAGTGCCAGTCAGAAGGATGGTGGAGGGAGAGCAGCAATCCAGGTAGGCTGGGGGTGTGCTCTGCTGAGAGGGGGGGGGGGGGGGGGGGGCCTGCCTCCTGCAGGGAGGGAGCCTGATCGTGGGGTTGGGGGGGGGATAGGGGGGTCTGACCGTGGTGGGGGGGTCTGCTGGGGGAGGCTGGGGGGGTCTGATCGCGAAGGTGGTGGGGAGCTGCCTCCCTGGGGGGTCCGATTGGAGTTTTCTGCCGGGGGGTGTGCCTGCCTCTCCCACTTTGGTTGCGATCGCGGCTCATCCTCCCTCCCACCCCCCTCTCCCCGCTGCTGCCCCCCTCTCCCCCCTGTCCCTGGCTGTCTCTCTTTTGTCTTTTGCGCCCAGGCACGCTGTTTCAGATTTTTTTCGAACTGCGCATGAGCGGTCCAGAGCTCTGATCGCTATGGCAGCGCTAAACCCTGCTCACAGTGCAGACCGGACCGGAGTCAGCAAAACGTACGGGCGCGCTGGAACGAGGATTCTGGGCTCGGATCCGCTTTATGTCCGGATGCAGCCCTTAGCCTCCGATTGGTAAAATCTGGCCCACTGTATGAAGATATTCAATGACCTCTCAGGAGTAGCAAGGCTGTGGCATCACCCAAACACAGTGCTATAAATGACCTGATATTTTGCCCTCTCTTGTAGGACAATGTGGCACACAATAGAAAGAAGCAGAGCAGAGCCAATGGGACAAGTGCTCCTGTATCTCCTGAGCCAATAAAGAAGATGTGTGCCAGCAGCCACAGAATGTCTGTCATCCAGCATCACTCCAACCTTTCCTTTCTGCTTTTCTGCCTATTTTCAGACATTGCTTGACCACAGCAACCAAAGTGGGAGAGTGAGAGCAACAATATAACACTAATGTAGAGACCTTACCAATTAATCTTACACTCATAATCAGGAACTAAACTACTGGCACTTGCCTTGAGGTGAGTACAATTAGGATCAGAATATACAAAGTGATTCAGGCATGAGTGGACAGCAGCCAAGCCAGGGGCACAGGATGGCTTACTTGCCAGCCAATGGAGGGTGAGATCAGGAAATCAGGGACACTCTGGATGATGCCACAGCCTTGCTACACCTGTGAGGCACTGAATATCTTCACACACAGGAACTGGATTCAGAAATTGAATCGCAACTGACCCTCTCATCCACTTTTGTCCAATCTGCTGGGAAAGAATAAATCCTTCATGTTGCAGAGGATTCAGATGTGGACCTCGACGGGAGGCATAAATGATAGCATCAATGGGTATGCACACTGAGATGCTGGGTACATTGGCTGGCCTGCCAGATGCCTCCTGTCATCGTCAAAGAGCATAGAAGAGACCAGATCAAAGAAGTTGGGAGAAAGACCGAAGCTGAATCCTATAGAACTTAGCTGGTCTGCATCTTCTGCTATAATAACATGTTCAGGCAGTTTTCATTCATATCCTCACCCATATTTCACAATTAACCAACACTATTAGGACAAAACTGTCCATTTGATCAAGAGCCTAGCAACCATTTTAAGTGTTAATTCCCTCCACTAGTCGTGCACTGCTTGATACAGAGTGTAGTATTTACAAAATACAAGCAGCAAAAAAAACTCACAACACCTCCCAAAATAGCAATTGCTACTACATAGAAAGATAAGCTTGGTAGATGCATGGGAACACAACAACCTACAAGTTCCCCTTCTTGGCTTGGGCATATATTGCTGTTTCTTCATCGATTGATCAAAATTGGGGAACTTCCAATCTAACAGCATTGTGAAAAGTACCTTTACTATATGGAATGCAACAGTTCAAGAATGTGACTCACCACCACCTTCTCAAGTGCAGTTGGGGATGGACAATAAATGTTGTCCTTGTTACATAAGAACATAAGAAATAGGAGCAGGAGTAGGCCATCTAGCCCTTCGAGCCTGCCCCGCCATTCAATAAGATCATGGCTGATCTGTCGTGGCTCAGTTCCACTTTCCCGCCCTCTCCCCATAACCCTTAATCCCCTCTCTTATCAAGAACCCATCAACCCGCTTCTTAAAAATATTTAGCGAGGCAGCCTCTACCACTTCAACGGGCAGAGAATTCCAGAGATTCACCACCCTTTGAGTGAAGAAGTTCCTCCTCAACTCCGTTCTAAACCGCCTCCCCTTTATCTTGAGGCTGTGCCCCCTAGTCCTACTGTCTTTTTTGAGCGGGAAGAGTCTCTCCACCTCTATCCTATCCATCCCATTCATCATCTTATACGTCTCAATGAGATCTCCCCTCATTCTTCTAAACTCTAATGAGTACAAGCCTAGTTTATTCAGCCTCTCCTCATAGCTCAATCCCCTCAACTCCGGTATCAGCCTAGTAAACGTCCTCTGCACTCCCTCCAGGGCCAAAATATCCTTGCGCAGGTGCGGCGCCCAAAACTGCACACAGTACCCCAGCTGCGGCCTCACCAATGCCCTATACAGCTGCAGCAAGACCTCCCTACTTTTATATTCAATCCCCCTCGCTATGAAGGCCAGCATCCCATTCGCCTTCCTGACCACCTGCTGCACCTGCAAGCTGGGTTTTTGCGACTCATGCACAAGGACCCCGAGGTCCCTCTGCACCGTCGCCTGCTGCAGTTTTTCGCCTCGTAAGTAATAGTCCTTCCTACCATTTTTCCTACCAAAGTGGACCACCTCACACTTGCCAACATTAAATTCCATTTGCCATTTCCTGGCCCATTCGCCCAGCCTATCTAGATCCTTCTGCAGACTCTCCACACCCTCCGCACAATTTGCCGTTCCCCCAATCTTGGTGTCATCAGCAAATTTCGACACCCTGCACTCGGTTCCCTCCTCCAGATACCCAAAAGTGTGTAATGCTAAAATATCAGAAACAGATTAGCAATTCATTGTTTTCATTTGCTATTTGCAAGGTCTTGAATGTAAGTTGGCTTCTTCATTCATGTACATCGAGAAATTAATTGATTGTCAAGTACAACCTGAAGGCATAATAAGACACCCTCTAAATACAAGTCTTTTTTTACTGACCACCGAGGCATACCTTCTGTCTTTGGTATACCATTTTAACTGTGAAACACGAATTAATTTTCAGATAGTGTGCACCTTGAGTGTACAATAGATGAAGCAAAGACTGGCCTGATGATGGGAATCACAGTTGGGTTTTATTTAATGGGTGATGCTCAATGAACTGGAAATCTAATGGCTGTTTCTTGCAGCCAACCTGGAAGTCATCACTTAGAGGGAATGATAAAATTCCAGAAGTTGGAAGGGAAGGCCTTTATGGTGAAAAATTTTTGCGGTATTTGACTGTTCCTCAATTCAACGATGTCTGCTCAGGGTTGCAGGATCTTCATGTGACTGAACAGGTCAGTTCTCAAGCTGCATATCTTTGGGTCAGGATGTCCCACAATGTATCCCCCACGAGCAATTCCTAGTGCAGGATTTGCTTACTTTTTCCCTGTCTGCTGCCAGTTTGCCTCATCATTAACATATTGCAACTCAAAGCTTGATGTAACTTGATGGATAAGTTGTTGCCATTCTGAATGATTAGCGGAACAGTCATCCCAGTCATTAATGTCAACACTGCTGCACTTCAAGGGAAGCTTTAGAATGCTTTGAAGGATTTTCTTGGTGCTACCTGGAACATTGGTCATTGAGAATTGATGGATGATTTTTGGACAACAGGATACAGTATTGGGTCCATTGAAGTTGATTTTGCATGAATTTTGGCTGAATGATTGTGAAGTAGACTTCAAAAAGAACAGTAGCATTTATTTGAGTCTGAAAGATGCAATGGAGCCACCTACTGCTCATATGTGTCACTGATAGCACTCTGGAACTAATGGTCATTGTTTAAAAGTAAGGGGGTGCCCATTTAACAAAGAAGTGAGGAGAAAAATTTTGCCTGAGGGTGATGAGTCTTGAACTCTCTTCCTCAAAAGACAGTGAAAATGATCTTTGAACATTTTTAAGGCAGAGTTAAATAGATTTTTGATAGTGAACAGGGTGAAAGGTTGTATGAGGAAAGTGAGAATGTGGAGATGAGGTTACAATCACATTAGCCATGATCTTATTGAATAGCAGAACAGGCTTGAGGGGCCTACTCCTGCTTCTAATTCTTATGTTCATATGATACACAGTTTCAGGTCTCACTACAGTACAGGTGTGTGATAGCAACAACTTCTTTGTAGACGAGGGTTTTTATTACCCGTAAAGGTCTTTGTTCTTAAACCCTGCCATAGTTTGTAGAAGGTTCAGTTGCTGCATGTGATCCCATGCTAAATTTCCTCTTCAGTGGTGGTGTCTTGAGAGAGGTGGCTGCCAAGATATGGGAAATGCTCACCATATTCCAGAGTCTCTCCTTCAACGTATACAGCAGGGGAATATTTGACTGACTATGTATGGTTTGATATGTGTATTCTCTTGGCGACATTAAAGGACAGGCCTTGTATGTAAGCAACAACTCTACAGCCATCTGCAAACTGTGAAACATATATGGTCATCAATTTAGTTTTGACACAGAGGCAACAGAGGTTAAAGATTTTTCCATCTAGGTGATATTTAATACTGATACCAGAGGACCATTTCTCTTTGAGGCGAATAGCCATTGTCAGGTAGATTGTAAATAGTATGGGGATTATCACTCTAACAAAGCAGTCATCCAGACTCTAAATGCGGTGCAGAGGGACCTCCGGGTCCTTGTGCATGAGTCGCAAAAACCCAGCCTGCAGGTGCAGCAGGTGGTCAGGAAGGCTAGTGGGATGCTGGCCTTCATAGCGAGGGGGACTGAATATAAAAGTAGGGAGGTCTTGCTGCAGCTGTATAGGGCATTGGTGAGGCCGCAGCTGGAATACTGTGTGCAGTTTTGGTCACCGCACTTACGCAAGGATATTTTGGCCTTGGCGGGAGTGCAGAGGAGGTTTACTAGGCTGATACTGGGGTTGAGCTATGAGGAGAGGCTGAATAAACTAGGCTTGTACTCATTAGAGTTTAGAAGAATGAGGGGAGATCTCATTGAGACATATAAGATGATGAATGGGATGGATAGGATAGAGGTGGAGAGACTCTTCCCACTCAGAAAGGATAGTAGGACTAGGGGGCACAGCCTCAAGATAAAGGGGGGGCGGTTTAGAACGGAGTTGAGGAGGAACTTCTTCACTCAAAGGGTGGTGAATCTCTGGAATTCTCTGCCCATTGAAGTGGTGGAGGCTGCCTCGCTAAATATTTTTAAGACGCAGGTTGACGGGTTTTTGATAAGCGAGGGGATTAAGGGTTATGGGGAGAGGGTGGGAATGTGGAACTGAGCCACGACAGATCAGCCATGATCTTATTGAATGGCGGGGCAGGCTCGAAGGGCTAGATGGCCTACTCCTGCTCCTATTTCTTATGTTCTTATTCTCTCTCTCCACAGTTGCTGTCAGATTTGCTGAGATTTTCCAGCATTTTCTGTTTTTGCTTGATCATGGTCTAGGTTTTGGAGATGTCTGTTTCATCTCCCACACAAGACAGTTACAGTTATATTACCATGAAGCAATTGCAGGATTGCGATGAAGTTTCTTGGCCATCCAAATTTTTGGAGCACAATCCACAGACCCTCACATTTACTGAATCAAATGCTTTATCAGGTCAATTAATATAACAAAGATTTCCTTGTGTTGTACTCTATATTTATCTGGCAACAAAGAGCATGCTGAAGATTCGTCTAGAAGGCCTGAAACCATACTCTGTTTTTAGGAGCATTTCCTAAGCCACAAGAAGTAGGTTATTCAAGAGAATGTTGGGTTTTTCTCTGCTATGGATAAGAGGGAAGCATCTTGATTGTATGATTTATTTCACTTCTCAAAGTTAGTTACTATTGTTGCAATTCTGAAATTAATGTGGGGAGGAGTTATTTTTCCTTCCAAATCTGTAGGGTGAGTGCATGCAATCTTGATGTGAGTAAAAGTCTGGGAGGTTTGAAGACCTCTTGCAATATATCATCAGGCCACAGGCTTTGTTATTTTTCATCCATGTGATCGAACAACATGCAGACTATGATGATATGCAAAGGGTTTTTGATGTCACCATGGGGGCCAAAGTCAAATGGGCAATGTCCCCTTTGCTCACAGGATGATATTTCTCTTCTTAAGATTGACAATGCCAATCATCATTGCTGGAAAGAGCATTTTGAATAACTGTGAATCCATACTGGTGGCTGATACTCTCCAGGCTATCACCTGGGACCTTAAAGAACAAAGAACAACCCAGCACGGGAAACAGGCCCTTCGGCCCAACGAGCCCACACCGCCGCATCACCCTACACCTATTCTACCCTGCGTGTCTACGAATGGAACCCCTAACTTAGCCAGATTCAGGGGAGAATAGTGTCAATTTAGTAAACCAATCAGCCTAAGAGCACATCTTTGGGGTGTGGGAGGAAACCGGAGCACCCGGAGGAAACCCACGCAACCACAGGGAGAATGCACAAACTCCCACAGACACAGGCCCAAATCCATGTAGCTGCACAGCCAGCAGTGCTAGTCACCGAGCTGTTGCGGCGCCCATCTACCAGTCCAGGATCAAGCACACACACCGACACAAAGTACTAGGCCACTCCCGGAACCTCCAAGAGCAGCCCACGCACGACCCACCGTGTGCATGCCCCTCGTTTGACACCCTTCTACCCTTCTGGTAGAATCCATTGATTTTTTTTAATTCATTCATGGGACATGGACATCACTGGCTTGCCAGCATTTATTATCCATCCCGAATTACCTGAGGGCAATTGAGAGTCAACTACATTGCCATAGGTCTGGAATCACACGGAGGCCAGACCAGTTAAGGACGGCAGATTTCATTCTCTAAAGGACACTAGTGAACCAGATGTGATTTTCTAACAATGGACAATGGTTTCATGGTTATCAGTAGATTCTTAATTCCAAATATTTTCTATTGAATTCAAATTCCACTGCCTAAGAACATAAGAAATAGGAGCACGAGTAGGCCATCTAGCCCTTCGAGCCTGCCCCACCATTCAATAAGATCATGGCTGATCTGGTGGATCAGCTCCACTTTCCCACTTTTTCCCCATAACCCTTAATTCCCCTGTCTATCAAAAACCTATCTACCCATGACTTAAATATATTTAGCAAGGTAGCCTCCACCACTTCAACAGGCAGAATTCCAGAGATTCACCATCCTTTGAGTGAAGAAGTTCCTCCTCAACTCTGATCTAATCTGCTCCCCCCGCCCCCCCCACTTACCTTGAGGCTGTGTCCTCTAGTCCTGCTATCCTTTCTAAGCAGGAAGAATCTCTCTACCTCTACCCTATCCATCCCTTTCATTATCTTATACGTTTCTATAAGATCCCCCCTCATCCTTCTAAACTCCAACAAGTACAGACCTAGTCTATTTAGTCTCTCTTCATAGACCAACCCCCTCATCTTTGGTATCAGCCTAGTGAACCTCCTCTGCACTCCCTCCAAGGCCAATCTATCCTTCCGCAAGTGCGGTGACCAAAACTGCACACAGTATTCCAGCTGCGGCCTCACCAGTACCCTGTACAGTTGCAGTAAGACCTCCCTGCTTTTATATTCTATCCCCCTTGCTATAAAGGCCAACATTCCATTCACCTTCTTGATCACCTGCTGCACCTGCAGACTGGGTTTTTGTGACTCATGCACAAGGACCCCCAGGTCCCTCTGCACCGTAGCATGCTGCAGCTTTTCAACTTTTAAATAATAATCCCTCCTATTATTATTTCTGCCAAAGTGGATAACCTCACACTTGCTAACATTATCCTCCATCTGCCAGGTCCTCGCCCACTCGCTCAGCCTATCCAGACCCCTCCGCAGACTTTCCACACCCTCCACGCAATTTACTTTTCCACTCATCTTCGTGTCATCAGCAAATTTCGTCACCCTACACTCAGCCCCCTCCTCCATATCATCTATATAAATGGTAAATAGTTGAGGCCCCAGCACCGATCCCTGTGGCACTCCACTAGTCACCAACCACCAACCAGAATAGCACCCATTGATACCAACTCTCTGCTTCCTATTAGACAACCAATCCTCTATCCACGCTAACAACTTACCCCCAACTCCGTGCACCCTAACCTTCTGTAACAACCTTTTATGAGGCATCTTATCAAACGCCTTTTGGAAATCTAAAAACACCACATCCACTGGTTCCCCTCTGTCTACCGCACTAATCACATCCTCATAGAAATCCAATAAATTCGTCAAACACGACTTCCCCTTAACGAATCCGTGCTGCGTCTGCTCGATCAAACCATTCTTTTCTAGGTGCCTTGCTATTTCTTCTTTGATGGATTCTAGCATTTTTCCAACTACAGACATTAAACTAATTGGTCTATAATTCCCTGCCTTTTGTCTGCTACCTTTTTTAAGCAGCGTGTAACATTAGCCGTTTTCCAATCTTCTGGCACTTCCCCAGAGTCCAGCAAATTTTGATAAATAATTACTAAGGCATCCACTATCACCTCTGCCATTTCTTTTAGAACCCTGGGATGCATTCTATCCAGTCCTGGGCACTTGTCCACCTTCAGTCCCATTAGTCTATCAAGCACTACCTCTCTAGTGACAGTAATCGCATTTAGGCCCTCAACTCCTACCATCCTTCTATCTTTAAGATCTGCCAAACTATTCGTGTCCTTCTCCATGAAAACCGAGGCAAAAAACTTATTTAAAGCCTCAGCCATTTCCTCATCGCCCACTGTTAAATCCCCCCTCTCATCCTCCAAGGGTCCAACATTCACTCTAGCCAGCCTCCTCTTTATATATTTGTAAAAACTTTTACTTTTTTTTTATATTTACTGCTAGTTTAGCTTCATAGTCTATCTTTCCTTTCTTTATCACCTTCTTAGTCATTCTTTGTTGATTTTTAAATCTTTCCCAATCTTCTAATCTATTTTTAGCCACTCTGAACACATCAGCTTTTAATTTAATACTCTCCTTTATTTCCTTCGATAACCACGGCTGGTTGTCCCTTCTCCTACAGTCCTTCTTTACCATTGGAATATATTTCTGCTGTTTACCTAAAAAGATCTCCTTAAAAATCCTCCACTGTTCCTCAGCCATCCTACCAACCAATCTGTGCCCCCCAATCTACATTCACCAATTCTGCTCTCATCCTATCATACTCCCCTCTATTCAAACAGAGGACACAGATTCAGGACCCTACCTTCTCATCCTCCATCTGCATCAAAAATTCAACCATACAATGATTGCTCGTCCCAAGAGGATCCCTCACAAGAAGATCCCTACCTGCCTCGTTACACAACGCCAGATCCAAGACCACCTGCCATGATGGGATTTGAAACCGGGTCCCCAGAACATTAGTTGAGTTTTTAGATTAATAGTCTAGCAATAATACCACTAGGCCATATCCTCTCCTCAAAAATGGGAAAGCTGCAACAAGCACAATTTTTATGAAACAAAGAGAAACATGAAAGTACCTTCTGGCCTGATAGAAATCAGTGCCACAACTGGTGTATCTTTATTTGCTCCTGGGGAGGTCTTTGGTTCCTTTAAGAAATACTGATTGGCTCTTTGGCATTCAGTCCTCATGAGCAAGGTGGGATTCTGTCTCGGCAAAACATTAAATGCATTAGGATCAATTTTAAGTATTTTTATTTATGCCAACTTGTTCAGGAAAGAGAACTGGCTGCCAAATTTGAGACCCACTTAAAAACTGATCCAATGCCTTCAGCCATTGTTCTTTCAGAGTGTAGCTTGCAGCCACAGCTCTGACCAAGCTAATGGAGAAGGCCCCAAAACCTGCCTGAAGCTCTAGATATCTAAGTGGTTGCCTCCAGACAGCTGACCTGATCACTGCACCTTGGGTGGAGGGTGGGCACAGCCTCTGACAATGGCTTATTTGCCTTAAGAGATCATTAACCTATCATACATGAGTGGGTAGGCCTGTTGACTCCCATCCAGCATTCAGGAAATTGGCCAGAGAGTGGGATAATGATAGCAACTGAAACTCTGGCTAATGGTGCTCATTTTCACTCACGTTTGTTCTTGTCTTCACAGGGGGATAAAAGTTCTGCCCGAGGGCTCTTGAATGTGCTAATAAGGGGCTAATGCCTTTTTAGGATCTGAACTGGAAATTGATTTTCCGAATGTAACAAGAGTCAGGCCACAGTGTTCAGGATTGCTTGGTCTACATGTTTCCTAATCAATGGTTCTCTAAGGGACTGCTGGAGTTCCCACTAAAATGAGAAATTTATAAAATACTATTTAATTAAGTATGAGTGATTGAAATTGCAGGCCATGGCTGGGCACCTCTTGCCCTCCATCCTGTTGTCTCCTCTCTTCACAATTTATTTCAGATGCTCAACCAAGTCTCCCTCAGGATCTGAAAATCAAACTTATGCAGATTCAATGAAATATGCTGTTTCAGGATTTCAGATAGCATACAACCAATCTTTGAGACATCCTTGAAATAGCACTCTGGGTCAAATCTGGTCACTTATAAGCCAACACATAAAATCTTTGATTGAGTTTGTAAGTTTTTCAGCACTTCCGATTTCAGCTCAACCACCAAGAAGCTCCCAGGTTCAGAAACACATTATTTTGTGAAAAAAATGAAAGGAGACCTTTGAAAAATTGTTTCGATTAAGAAAACCAACAACAATAATTGTCAGATAAACCTTCAATGAAATTTTGTGTTCTGAGAGGTCCTAAGTAAGTATCCTTATTACAGGTCCAGTAACAACACTGTCTATTGAGACAGCAGGTCTATATTGATTTGAAAATAAGTGCATTTTGCATACATTATGGGGTAAATATATTTTATCTGCTTAATTCCAGAGATGAAGGGGTTGACAAATGAGGAGAGATTAAACAGTTTGGGCTTGTACTCGCTGGAGTTTAGAGGATGAGAGGGGATCTGATCACAATATATAAAATTTTTCAATGGATTGGTAAAGTAAATATAGACTAAATGTTTCCTCTTATGGAGAAATCTAGAACAAGAAATCACAGGTTGAGAGACAATTGATTTAAAATTGATTGAGGAGGGATTACTCACAGAGGGTGGCAAACTTGTGGAACTTGCTGCTCCATAGCATTGTGGAGACTGATTCATTGAATAGTTTCATGAGGAGAATGACATATTTCTAATTTTAAAAAGGGAAAGAGGAATATGGGGAACAGTGGGAAGGTGGATTTGAGACCAGGGAGAAATCAGCCATGATCCAATTGAATGGCGGAGCAGGCTCAGAGGGCTGAATTTTCCTACTTCTGATCCTAATTCTGATGTTCCTATGTAAACAATGTTTTTATTAAAGTTGTGGAGTGAGGGAAAGTCATTGTACAGCTCCCCGCTCTGTCTTGCAATTCAGAATCCTCACTCAAATTTAACAGAAGAGATTTTTTTTTACAAGTAGTATGATTGATCGATATGGGGACAATCAATCATTTGCCTCTGGGAGGCTAGCTAACAGAGATCTCAGGGTTTAATTATTTTGATGTGGTCATTTGACTTCATCATCAAAAGTCTTTCAAGTGCACAATTGATTCCACAAAATACTTCTCTGCAGCCATTCATTAGCCTTCGGGGTATTCACAAAATATCTACTCATTATTACAGCCCACTTGGGTTGAAGATCTTGTAAGTGCATTATTGTTTACACAGTTGGCTCATTAAAGTTCTCTGTCAAGAGACAGTTTAGGCACCAATCCAGCAAACCATCATCACAATTGAAGAGCTTGTTTTTTTCTAGTGTATTATGAGAAATCCCAGTTGAAACCTTAGCAACACATGACATTTCTTAGCAATACTACAAAAGCTATTTTTTGCTGCTGGTCATCTATGCAAGACTATTTGTGTTAGTGGAATAATATCCTTGTTCAATTTTGGCAACTAATTGTGGTTTCCAAAATTAAACTTTCTATTATATCCCAGTTGTCAGTAGTTTTTCAGCAAATTTCCATTTTCCAGCAGATGATAAGATTTAGCTTTGCAAAGAGCTTTCTGGATGATTCAACATTTGAATGTTCTACGGAAAGATCTTACGGTAGATAGTTCTGTGTTCAGCTGGGGCATTTGAGCCTTCCTTTTAAACAAAGTGCAAAGTAATCTGCAAATTCAGTTTCCTCTCAAAGTCCTTGAATATGCTAATATCTCTTTAAGAGAGGATCTAACTGTCACATCTTGAATTCATTGGCATTACCATTGTTGAATGCCCCGCCATCAATACCCTGGGGGTTACCGTAGGCCACAAACTGAACTGGACTAGTTGAATTCTGTGGCTACCAGGGCAGGTCAAAAATCAGGAATGCTGTGGCTAGTAACTCACTTCCTGACTCCTCAAAGCCTGTCCAACATCAGCAAGGCACAAATCAGAAGTGTAAAGGAATGCACTCCACTTGCTTAGATGAGTGCAGCTCCAACAGCACTTGAAGCTTGATGCCACCCAGGACAAAGTAATCCACTTGATTGCTACCCCTTCCACAAACATTCAACACCTCACCACAAACAAACATTGGCAGCTGCATGACATCTACAAGATGCACTGCAGGAACTCATCAAAGCTCCTGAAGCAGCATCTTCCAAACCCAAAACCACTATCGTCTAGAAGGAGAAAAGCAGATACCTGGGAACACCACCACATGGAGGTTCTCTTTGAGTCATTCACCATGCTAACTATGTATTTACTGTTGCCGGGTCAAAATCATGGAATTCCCTCCCTGACAGCACTGTGGGTGTGACTACACCTCAGGAACTGCAACATTTCAAGAAGGCAGCTCACCACCACTTTCTGAAGGGTAACTAGGAATAAGCAATAAATGCTGTCCTCATCAGTGATACCCACACCCATAAAAATTAATTTTTTAAAAATTCAATTTTTCTCACACCTGCGTTTGACTCTGTCCAATTAGGTTTCTATACTTAACAAAATACCAGATTTTTCCTATTCAAAGTCACAAATGACATCCATTATGAGTGTTACCATAGTGCATTATTGCTCCTTGTCCATCTTGATGTTTCTATAACCGTTGATGTACACCAACCACAGCATCCATCTTCAATTTCTCTCCGTTGTTTAGATTAAGCATCAATGTATTCCTGATCATGTCTCTGTGAAGTATCTTGGAACATTTTTTTAATCATAAAATGTGCTATATAAATGCAACTTATAGTAGCCATTGACAATGTTTTCTCTGTTCCATTTTTACCTATCTGATTGTCAAGAAAGCAACTTCAGCAATGTGTTTTGTTCCTGCCCCACACTGTTACCTCCAAAATTTTCCAAGGATCAATCCTTTGCCCCTTTTCCTCTTATTTTGCTGCCTTTCAGTGACAGGCATAGGGTATTGCAGTGATGCAGGTCTCACCCACCAGTTGGAGAGAGAGATAGCCCCATGTCAACTCCTTTGGGGAAAGTCCTTTGGTCATAGGTACCTTTCAGGCACTCAAGTGGCCAGGATCAGCTGCTGGGATAAAGGACCCCAAAGACAGAAATTCTGATACTTCTGAGAACTGCCAACTTTCAGAGACTAAGGGATCTAGGCCACTGGTGAGTGAAAGCAATATAGGGGCATGCAGGGTGGGGACGTTGGGAGAGGAGGGAGGGTTGCTATTAGCAAAGACAAGGGAGTTCTCAGTAGACTCGGTTATTTTTCCTGATGTCCTTCGATCAGATATTGAGTGCTTTTGAATCAGGGATTCCACCCTGCTTCCCCATCCTGCACCCAAGGACCCCACAAGCAACTGCCATAGAATTTGCCTTTTAGGTTTTCCATATGTGAACTGCCACACCTACCACTGGTTGAACCAATAGCTGCAGGATAAGACCCTTAAGTAGGCATTAATTAGTCATACAGGTGGGAAGGCGTCCACGAGTTTTCCTACCCAAGATGATCAGGATAGAAGTGGGAAAATAGTGCTGTTCCACCTTGCCTGATTAAATGCCAAACTCACATCAGGAAAGGCCAGTAAATTCTTCCACTAGGGTTTGCTTTTTAGATGAATGATGCTGACATTCATCTCTATTTCTCCATGACTTCTCTAGACCTCTTTGCCAACGTTGTATTTGTGTGCCATGCTCTCTAAGCTGAGCTACAATTTTATGCAGCTAATAATTGGGAAGATGATACAGCCATTGGCTGTGACGACAAACTCCATACCATTCAGCTACTACTGAATCAGACAGTTCTAAACCTTGATACTACATTTGTTGTATATGGGTTGAGCATCTATCCCCATATATGGTTCATCATAAAACAACAACTTGCTTTGATTTCTAGAACATTGCTTGCTTCTGTTCTACTTCAGTCCATTTGTGGCAGAAACCCTTATTTATGACTTTTCACTTCTTAATTATTCCAGTGGTGTCCTGGCTAGTCTGCCAATCTCAATGCCTGAGGATAACTTCAGGGAAGAGGGGGAGTGGGCCAAAAACAACAAATATGGTTCCTTAAGCAGAACAATGTCTTGAAGATTTATGATTAAAAAACATAAACTCTATGCACTGTGTTCTGTTACTGCTAAAAAGTGATCAACAGATTTATGAAGCATTTGCAAGTAAGCTAGATTAGTTTTGTATATATTCACATAGCTGTTTGTATTAAAACATATGAAGTAAACTGTTGACAAGGGCAGAACACTTCTCCACACTGGTACCCTCTGTGCAAGTGTAAACATCTTTGTATTTAAGGTGAACTTGAATTTAATGAGAACAGTATTTGTCAAACTAGGCAAAGCCTGTAAAAAGAAATCAAATGATCAAACTTCCATAAGGAGATTTGACAGTACTTGTTGTTGTCTGCTGCACTCTGTACAATGTGACTGTCAAGGGGGAGCCTGTTGGAAGATGAAGACAGTGACGCTGCTCCACAGGCCACAGAGGACGACTCAAGTGATGGCTCTGATGAACAGCTGGAGTAGCCCAAGTGAGGAACATTATGGGAGGCAGGAAATCCAGGAAGGTCTTGATTCCCTGTTCTTTCACCTAGGCATCCAAAGCATGGCCTTAGAGTGAGGACAAGGATGCTTCCACCTTTGTGATTGTTCTTGAAGTCATCCTGTCACCCTTATGCTAAGTTGTAATCTGTGAAATAAAGTTTGCAGGCCTTCCCCTGTGTTACACATGACTCCCATGCCCATTACCTCTGAAAAACATGAAACACATTCAGACCATTACACATAATGAGATTTTATATGATGGTATTGGAAACACAAATTATACAGAACAGATTTTTCAACAAAACTTATATGAACCCATTACCTCTTGTGTTCAAAGTGCCTTAAAATTCCACTTGTGAATGCTGCATCTTGGTGCTCCCTCCTTGCTGGCAGCAGCATGTTGAAGCAGCCGTCTGACTGTAACGTCCTTTTGGCTTTGATGATGACCACTAGCCGGTGGAGCCTCTGCAGACACCATCTGGGCTGGGACACCAAACACAATGGCTGGGCACTGTACAGTCACCTAGTTCTTATCAAATGCGACCATAAATCCCTACACTGCAGAAGGAAGCCATTCAGTCTACCGAGTCTGCACTGATAACAATCCCACCCAGCCCTTGTAACCCCATGTAATCCCCCTGATGCTAAGGGGAAATCCCACCCAGTAACCCCAAGTATTTACCTCACTAATCCACCGAACCTGCATATCTTGGGACACTAACGGGTAATTTAGCATAGCCAATCCACCTAACCTGCACATCTTTGGACTGGGGGAAGAAACTGGAGCACCCGGAGGAAACCCGTGCAGACACAGGAAGAACACGCAAACTCCACATAGACGGCCACCTAAGGCCGGAATTGAACTTGCGTCCCTGGTGCTGTGAGACAGCAGTGTTAGCCGCTATGCCACCATGCCGCCCCATCATTGACAGCAAGGTGGAGGAACTGCTACCTTCATTCGGAGTCCTTTGAAAGGTTGACCTGTAATCATCTGCTAACGTGAGGCTGGTTTGAACTTCCCCGCTCACCATTGATGGACAGGCAGAGTGACTAGATGCCTCATAATTTTTTGCACTCACCTGCTGAGGTCACTGCCTGTGTATGGGTTTGCAGGTCTTGGAGCTGCCTTTCCTTTAGAGTTGATGCTCTGTCTATGGAGGAGGCTGTGCATTTAGAGCTGTGGGTCAACACAGTGCTCACTTTGCATGGATTCCTCCAAGACAGAGACTATGGCAGGCAGACAGTTAGGGATCTCTGCCAGATTTTCCCATGCATCGTGCTGGACACCCAGCATCTGTCACTTGATGGATGAGTCCAAAGGCTCATTATCTGTCTCGGGCATAGCACGGTCCTGATCTCCAGCAATCCTCTGACTGCCAGGGCCCTGGCCACTCTCTGCCTCATCAGTTCTTCATTTGAGTGTGATGTGCCCTCACATTTGGCCAACCAGTGTGAAATTGGACATAGCTGACAATCATGGATAGGATATCACATCTACTTCTGGGCCTGCCGACTATGTGTACAGGTCAACTTAAAAATTCAGATTTCTCGTACTTGAATTCAAATTCCTGCATGGCCTTGCCCCATTTTGGGGTCTTTCTGCATTCCTCCAATCTGGCCTTTTTGCAGCCAGATTTCCATCACCCTACCACTGGCAGTCGTGCTCACTCTACATGGATGTTAAGCCTTTGACCATCATCTCTGTGTCTTCCCCTTTCTACGTCTCTCTATCTTCCCCCTCTAAGATGTTCCCTAAAACCTACTCCTCTGACCTAGATCTTGGTCACTTGCTGGAATATCTCTATATATGGACTCCTGTTAAAAAATGTCTTATAGCACTTCCAGATAGGGCCTTGGTTTGTTTTTCTGTGCTAACACTGGTATGTAAATACAAGTTGTATTGTTGCTGATGTAAGTGAACACAAAGCCTAGCAGTGGAAATTTTGTTTTTTGGAGATTGACAGCATTGGATTGTGGAGGACTTCCTCAGCATAGAATAGATGGTAATTTCTGCTACTTGATAAGCTTGAGCATTTTTTCTTAACGATGCCTAAATATATGAAATATTATGAAGGAAAATAATAGAGAAATTTGTGTGACTATAGTATGTTCTGTTACTATATTGCTTGATAATGATAAAATTGTAGGTCTGTGATTGATAGAACTAGCAGGACCAATTACTGCTCATTGAAACATTGGACAACAGCTGTTTCTTGCGTGCTGTGTTGCTCTGGAACAAATTAAGAAAATTGCATATTTCCATCATTTATTTTTCATTATAATACACCTGTCATGCAGGAATTTGAATTCAAGTACGAGAAATCTGAATTTTTAAGTTGACCTGTACACATAGTCGGCGGGCCCAGAAGTTATTGTGATATCCTGTCCATGATTGTCAGCTATGCCCAATTTCACACTGGTTGGCCAAATGTGAGGGCACATCACACTCAAATGAAGAACTGGTGAGGCAGAGAGTGGCCAGGGCCCTGGCATTCAGAGGATTGCTGGAGATCAGGACCGTGCTATGCCCGAGACAGATAATGAGCCTTTGGACTCATCCATTGCATCCTTGGTTGGACGTATTATAAAACCGCTATCACATCTGGCAGAAAATTCCAAAAAGAATTTCGGCAACAACCAAATCCCAAGAATAAACTTGTAAAAAGTAAGGAATTCAGGGAGGGATCGGAACATTCTTGAAGAATTAACTGTCTGAGTCTAAGAGCTGGTACATCACACAGAGAACATCTAGAGCAGTTTATTGAAATAATCCTTTTATTATGAACACACTCCTTTGCACAGAAAGTATGCAAAGGGTGAAAGGGACAGAATAATGTTATTCCAAATTTGTTTTTGTGTAGCATTTTTGCTTCAATATGCATCTGATTTTACACTCCAACAATAGTGTGGTAGGAGACAAAAGTATTTCAAACTGGCCTAGAAATCCCCATGAATCTGCAATGCCATTGGAGAAAATGAATGGAAATTCCACCCATTGGTTGCGTTGTTACTCTGACTCATTTTCTTCAATTGGAAGGGGGGGAATAAAAATCATGCTGATGCTTTGCTGCCACATAGGTTGGCCTGCAGATCAAGCCCATGACTTTTGTTTAAAAAGTAAACATGCTGTCTGTTTTCAAATATAATGAATTCCTTAATGCAATTGATTATTTATTTACTTGTGGCGCACGGTGACACAGTTGTTAGCACTACTGCCTCACAGCTCCAAGGACCTGGGTTTGATTCCGGCCTCAGGTCACTGTCTGTGTGGAGTTTGCACATTCTCCCCATGTCTGCATGGGTTTCCTCCAGATGCTCCGGTTCCCTCCCACAGTCCAAAGATGTGTGGGTTAGGTTGACTGGACATGCTAAATTAATCTTTAGTGTCCCAGGATGTGATAGGTTAGAAGGGTTAGCAGGGTAACTAAATGGGGATAGGGCCTGGGTGGGATTGTTATCTGTGTGAACTTGATGGGCAGAATGTCCTCCTTCTTCTGCACTATAGGGTTTTTATGATTTTATTCTGTGATCAGCTGCATTAGCAAAACTGGTTATTTGAAATATATGTTGTGGGAACTGGGGACGCGACATGCTCCTGCTACAGTGAGGTCAGAGAATTTGGCGCCAGCCAAATCTCCCTTCACTGCAGTGGGATGGAAAAATCCCATCGGCATGAGCAGTGTTAAGATTCTGGCCTGGGAATTTAAATTGGATACCATTCAAACATGACCTAGGGATTGTGATGTACGATTTTCTATGCTATTAAATGCAGTGCAACCTGGATGCCAATCTTTTGCTGCCTGTTCATGCCATGATTGTGACACGCATCCTGCACCACTTGCTCTGTCATTGGCAGGAAAAACATCAGCAAGAGGCCCAAAATCATGAGCACCTAACACTACTTAAAGCTATAGTTCTTAATGTGGCTGTTGGTAATGCTGAGCTGATTCTGAATATTATGCTGAGGAAGAATTAACAATGACTGACCATAGGAGGAAGTGTGCACCAAGATCTTGGTAGAAGAGTAAAAAGAATGAGGGGTTTTCTTCTCTCCTTAGCAGAGCTAGAAACCCTACAGACACATATTCAAAAAGCAGACAATAGTGAGAAGACATAGTAATATAAATGAATGACAAAAGTTTAGCCTCTATGGCCTGGATGCAGTGCAGTGAGAAATATAATGATCTCACATGAATTGTCAAGTTTAGTAAGTGTATCTTCAAATATCATTTTTATCTGCTTCATTATTATCTCTTCTGCTCCTCAATTCACTACACCCCAACAATTTATATCAGTTAGTACTTATCTGTGACACTCTTATCCTTACCTCACCCTCAAACACTTAGCACTATTCAAAGTGTCATATCAACTTCTCAAATAACTGGCAGTTATTCAACCATGATAGTCACATCACTCAAAAGTATTACATAATACTCACTTAGACATATCCTTTTTTTTTTCAGGAGGAGTTGAAATTAATGGGAGGGAGAAAGGGATGTCTGTAATTCCCATGAAGGAGAAAGGACTATCCATGGTAATCAGTAAAGCTAAGTGATTGAAGATCGAGAATATCACAAAACCAGTCCTCCTCTCTTTCCACTTCTGCTTCATCCATCCATATCTGTGACATAAAAGCTGTTGATATATCAGCATGCATTTATTTTCTCCTCTCCCTTCACCCCAACCCTTTTCCATTCCAGATACTCAAGGACCAGAGGTTGCTCAGGTAATGGAGGAAGAACAAGAAGAAGGTGATTAGAGGCTAGTATGGAGGCTGGACCCGCACATGGTGAGACACCAGGCACCAATGGCAGATGCCAGCTCAGTACAGATTGAGTTCACAAACTAGTTCTGCAGCAGTGAACACAGATGAGGACTTTGGTGGGCCATATTACAGAAGAAGGCTAACTGGTATATCTATCAGGAAGCCTTTTGAAAAAACTGCTTTCAATGTCAGGGAGCATGGAGGAGCACAGCACCAACTTGGCACAAGGCTTTGTATTGATCTTTTCCAACATGGAATGGGAGGTAATCAACAGGAGGTTTCGTTATCCATGTTTGACCTGAGGCCATGAAATTTCATGGAATATTGGATTACTATGAGGATGTGACTAGTGCAGTAGACAGAGGGGAACCGGTGGATGTGGTGTATTTAGATTTTCAAAAGGTGTTTGGTAAGGTGCCTCATAAAAGGTTGCTACAGAAGGTTAGGGTGCACGGAGTTGGGGATAAGGTGTTAGCGCGGATAGAGGATTGGTTGTCTAATAGGAAGCAGAGAGTTGGTATCAATGGGTGCTATTCTGATTGGCGGTTGGTGACCAGTAGAGTGCCACAGGGATCGGTGCTGGGGCCTCAGCTATTTACCATTTATATAGATGATCTGGAGGAGAGGGCTGAGTGTAGGGTGACGAAATTTGCTGATGACACGAAGGTGAGTGGAAAAGCAAATTGTGTGGAGGGCGTGGAAAGTCTGCGGAGGGGTCTGGATAGGCTGAGCGAGTGGGCAAGGGCCTGACAGTTGGAGTGTAATGTTAGCAAGTGTAAGGTTGTCCACTTTGGCAGAAAAAAAAGTAGGAGGGATTATTATTTAAAAGGCGAAAAGCTGCAGCATGCTACGGTGCAGAGGGACCTGGGGGTCCTTGTGCATGAGTCGCAAAAACCCAGTCTACAGGTGCAGCAGGTGGTCAAGAAGGCGAATGGAATGCTGGCCTTTATAGCGAGGGGAATAAAATATAAAAGCAGGGAGGTCTTGCTGCAACAGTGCAGGGTACTGGTGAGGCCTCAACTGGAGTACTGTGTGCAGTTTTGGTCGCCGCACTTGCAGAAGGATATATTGGCCTTGGAGGGAGTGCAGAGGAGGTTCACTAGGCTGGTACCGGAGGTGAGGGGGTTGGACTATGAAGAGAGACTAAATAGACTGGGTCTATACTTGTTGGAGTTCAAAAGGATGAGGGGGGATCTTATAGAGTCGTATAAGATAATGAAAGGGATGGATAGGGTAGAGGTAGAGAGATTCTTCCCGCTTAGAAAGGATAGCAGGACTAGAGGGCACAGCCTCAAAATAAGGGGGGGTGCAGATTAGATCAGAGTTGAGGAAGAACTTCACTCAAAGCGTGGTGAATCTCTGGAATTCTCTGCCTGTTGAAGTGGTGGAGGCTACCTCGCTAAATATATTTAAGTCACGGGTAGACAGGTTTTTGATAGACAAGGGAATGGGTTATGGGGAGAAAGCGGAACTGATCCACTTCAGATCAGCCATGATCTTATTGAATGGCGGGGCAGGCTCGAGGGGCTAGATGGCCTACTCCTGCTCCTATTTCTTATGTTCCTACCCAGAGTCAGTGTTGAATATACCTTCCAAACTGTATATATCTTATAAGTCTGTCCTGCTGGTGGGATAGAATAGAATAAGGATGATGATGAAGGATTGTGGAGCATTGGCTAAACAGTATGATCCTTTGAAGGTGACTCTGTCAGGTTTGATGTATCTGTGGGACAGCTGTTGCAGTTTTAGCTTAAGTTCCCAGAAGTTAGTGAGGAGACTTTACATGGCTGACTTTGCAAGATGTGGCATTGTCATGTCCGGTGCCCAGGTCAATGCGGGGTCATCCACTTTATTTAATTTTTTGCAATACTTTTGTATTGGTTTGGTACAACTGAATTGCTTGCTTGACAATTTCAGAATGAGTTAAGAGTCAACTGCATTGGTGTGCTTTTGGTGTCATGTGTAGATTAGACTGGGTAAGTCCAACAGATTTCTTTGGGAAATTGGGAAGTACAACAATCCAGTAGTTTCATGTTCACCATTGCTGATAATAGTTTTTAATGCCAGATTTATTTAATTAATGAATTTAAATCCCCCAGCTGCTGTGATGGGAATGGTGGTTTTATTACTGCACTAGTAATGTGTTATCTTCTGAAGTTGCTCAACATGACATCCTCTTTCCATGGTAACATGATGGGTAAGGTCAGCTGTGACGGGCAACGTTGGAACCCTTTGAGGTCTGCAATGGAGTAAAACAGAGTTGTGTTCTGACACTGACACTCCTTGGCACTTTCTTCCTTTCATGTTATCAAATGTTTTTAGGTCATCAACAGTGGGTGTCTACTTATATATCAGAACTGACAAAGAATTATACAGCCTTTAGGGTGAAGAAAATCTGATGTCCTTACCCATTCTGGCTTATACATAACTCCAGATCCACATCAGTATGAAAACAAAATAATGCTGTTGCTGGAAACCTGAAATAAAAACATAAAGTGCTGGAAAAACTCAGCGGGCCAGGCAGCATCCATTGAAAGGTTATTGTCCACCTGAAACATTAACTCTGATTCCCTTCACAGATGCTGCATGACCTAAGTAAACTAATATAGTTGACTCTTAAATGTCCTCGAAAATGGCCTAGCAAGCCATTCAATTGCATCAAAGCTCCATGGAACAGTAATGAAAGAATAAAGCAAGGCTGCTTTACAATGCACAAGTATAATTTCCTTATGCTTGTATTCTAGTCCTCTAGATATAAAGGCCAGCATTCTTCTAGCCTTTTTGATCATTTTCTGAATCTGTTCACGATAGCTTAATTATTTATAGTGTACCTGGACCCCAAGTCTTTTGAATCTCCACTCTTTTTAGGTTTTCACTATTCAGAAAGTACTTTATTCTACCCTTTTGAACTTCCAAAGTGGAGAACCTCACATTCGACTACATTGAAGTCTATTTTTCACAGTTTTTCCCATTTGTTTAATCTATCAATATAACTTTTAATTTTATGCTTCCATCCACACTGCTTTTAACATCCCACTTCTTTGTGCCATCAGCAAATCTAAATTTCCATTCCATCATTTAAGTCATTAATAAATATGGGGACTAGAAGCCCAGGATAAATACTTTCAGGACCACAAGTCACATGCTGCCAGTTAGAGTGCCTGACCATTATCTCTTACCTTTCTCCTGCTGCTCAACAGGGTGGATATAGAGATTCTCTTATGGGGGAATGTAGAACCAGGGGTCACTGTTTAAAAATTAAAGGTCACCCATTTAAAATAGAGGTGAGGGCCATGATGCTTTGGAACTCTCTTCCTGAAAAGGTGGTGTAAACAGAGCCTGTATATTTTTAAGGCAGAGGTAAATAGATTCTCTGTAAGCAAGGGATGGTAGGGTATTGGGGATGGGTAGGATGCACATTTGGGCCTACTATCAGATCAGCCATAATCTTATTAAATGAAGCAGATGTGAGGGACTGTAATGCCCATTCCTGCCCCTTGTTGATATATTCAGCAAATTGCCTAAACCAGGGCAATAAATTCCATTGAATTCCATGAATTTTAACTTTTGCTAACAGTTTCTCTTGAGGGATTTTATCAACTGTTTTCTGGAAGTCCATATAAATAACACACAAAGATATTCCCCTATCCATTACTTTAGTTGCCTCCTCAAAATGTTCAATGAAGTTTGTCATTTACAACTTGCCTTTTATAAATCTATGCTGGATCACTTGTTAGGTGAAAAGTGTCAAAGTATTCAGCCACCCAATTGTTAATTGTAGACTCTAAAAATTTCCTAACCAACAGATGCTAGGCTAACTGGTTTACGATTTGATGCTTTTCCTCTGTCACATTTCTTAAATAACAGACTGACATGTGCACCATTCCTGAATGCAGAGCTTCTGAAGATTTTAATTATTGCATCTGCCGTGATCTTACCTACTTTCTATAAAACTCTGGAATTGAAATCATCTGGTTCTGGGGGTTTGTCACTTTTTAGTGTCGATATTTTCTTCCTTACTGTTATTTTACGTATGGTAGTTGGATGAAAAATAATTACTCAGCTATTTCCTTATTTTCTTAGTATTATCAGCATTATCAGTTTTCAAGAGGCCAACATTACTCCTGGCCAGTCTCTATTGCTAATATAATTGTATAATAGGGTTGTGTTTTTAATATCCTTCGAAAGATTATTTTGATAGCTTTTTTTAGTTTTTACTATCTGTTTGCTTGATTTTGTATCTTTCCAATTGTCAAGGATATCTGCTATTTCTTCAGCTTTTTTGTTAGGTTTTATGTTCTCTTACTTCTTTGGTTATCGGTTGTATATTGAAGTGGTTCCAGATTGCTTGAAGAACTGATCACATAATTTGATAGTTATGTCATTAGGGTGTTGCACAGGATGCTATTTTAGTTTCAGTTTATAGTAAGAGATCCTAGCATAAATCTTGTTGTTAGCTTAAATCTATGTGTGCAAACCACAGTTTATTTTTGTTGAAACCCACAACGCCTAACACAGTTAGGACATCGGCAGTCTTGTTTGGCAGGCAAACTCTTGCCACTTTAGGGTATAAACTGGTTAATTATCACTTTAAATTATTTTGAACACCTCCAACTAAGCTTCTCATTTTGCTCATTAACAAGTCTGCTCAGTTTACTATGGACAACCTCTTTCTCGTCCTATTGAAGTCAATGTGACTTAAATCTATAATTTTAGGAGCTGTTTCACATTGTTCCCCTTCAAACACTATTTTGAACACGATGATTGCTATTAGATTAATGTTCAGGTATCTTTAGGCTACTAATTAAATCTGACTCATTACACATGGCTAAATCGAACATGGAATACTCTTTTGTTGGGTTCTTGCAGAAAACTAGTCTGGACACAATCAAGAAATTCACTACCCTCCTGACACCTGCTATCTCTTTATTTCAATCTATATGAAAATTGAAGTCCTGCAATAAAGCTATCTACTTTTGCCACATGCTTGTCCAATCTCAGCATTTACCATTTCACAGCTACTACCAGATTGTCTATGCACATTCCTACTATAAAATCATAGGATCCCAACAGTGCAGAAAGAGGTCATTCAGCCCATTTCAAACTCGCTGAAAGAGCATCCCACCCAGGCTTTCGTGTCCTCTCTATGCCTGTATCCCTATGCATTTACCATGGCAAATCTGTCTAACCTATATAACTTTGGACAAAAAGGGACAATTAATATGGCCGGTCTGCCTAATTTGCACACTATAGATTGTGGGAGGAATCCGGAACATCCAAAGGAAACCCACAGAGACAGTCATCCAAGGCTGGAGTTGAACCCGGGTCCCTGGACCCCTAGTCTCAGATTACTTTCTATTCCTTAATTCTACTCATAAAGTCTCCAGTGCCTATTTCTCATTATATCCTCTCTCGTTATTTAAATGATTCTGTCAGTAATCATTAATTCAACTCTTCCTGTATGAGCGTTTTCCTGATCATTCCTGTGAACCTAATAACTAGGTATATTTGGTTCCAGTCCTGATCATCTTGCAACCATGGGCTGGATTTTATATCCCCACCCTCCATTCTGCTGGCACAAGTGAAGGCAGAGGATTCAAATAAGATAGTGGGTAACCTTCCTATTGCCTTCCTGTCCACCCAGACCTGCTTCACATATAATATTGGGCAGCAGAAGGCATAGGTAGCCAACCCACCATTAGGCCTATTGAAGCCCTTAAGTGGCTAATAAGTGGACACTTAAGAGTCTCATACTGCCTTTGCCACCATTTTACCTTCAGCAGGCAAAAGCAGAGGCAGGGTGGGCATTCACTATATGGGCTGCTTTCGGGCAGAAAGGAGCTGGTGCCTTCTTTCTGGAGACCCTGTGCCATCAGAGGTGCCCCTTCCCAAAATCAGACCATCCTTTTAACCTTCCTCCTGGCCCTCAAACGTCTCTCCGCACACTCATTAAGGCCACCATCCAAAATTCCAGAGTTACCTTTAAGTCCAGGCTCCATCAGTTTTCTTCTATGGGAACTAACTATCGTCCCAGCAGTGGCCGCTATTTGAACCTAGCACTGGGAGAACAACAGAGCTACAGGCTAATCCAATTGTCTGGCAGCTCTATAGGGCGGGATAAGTCCCACTGAAACAATAATGGCTGCTTTTAGAGTAATAGCACTGTGGAGTAGCTGGGTTTTGTGTGGGAATTTTGTGTGAGTTTTGTAATGGCATTAGCCACAATGTGGGCCAAATGTGGTCCCTCAGAGAAATAAACAGTCTAAAGACGGGTGAGGAGGAATAGCACAACATGCCAGTTGGAAGGGATATATATACCATACTTTGTAAGCCGGATTGTAAACAGTCCCACGTTTTATGTTCCCTGCCAGATTTCTTCTGGTCATGGGATGTGAGCATGACTGGCAAAACCAACATTTATTGACAATCCTCTAATTCCCTTGAGAAGGTAGAATGCCATGTGATGTAGATAAACCCAGAGTGCTGTCTAGAAGGGAGTTCCAAGGTTTTGAGCCCATGACAGTGAGGGAATGGCAATATAGTTCCAAGTCAGGATTGTATGTGACTCAGAGGGGGGTTTACAGGTGGTGACGTTCTCATATGCCTGCTGTCCTAGGTGGGAGAGGTCACGGGTTTGGAAGGTGCTGTTGAAGGAGTGTTGGTAAGTTGCCATAGTGCATCTTGTAAATGGTGCATCCTGCTGCCACTGTATCAGTGATGAAAGAAATGAATGTTCAAGATGGTAGAAAGGCTGCCAATTAAGCAGGTTGCTTTGTCTTGGATAGTGTTGAGCTTCATATGCATTGTTGGAATTATACTTGACCAATGAATTCCACTTCTGGCGTGTACCTTGTAGATGGTGAACAAGCTTTGGGGAGTCAGGATGTGACTATTCTGAAGAACTGCAGCAATATCTGGGGCTGAGATGGTTGGTTTCCAATAACCACAATCATCTTTCTGGAAATGATTCCAACTAACTGAGAGTTTTCCCCCTGAATCTGATTAACTTCAACTCATCTCTGGAATTCAGCTCTATTGTCCATGTTAAGACTAAGGCTATAATGAAGCCTGTGGCTGAGTGGCTGTGATGGAACCCAAACTGAGCATCAGTGAGCAAGTTGTTGCTGAGTAAGTGCCACTTGATAGCACTATCAGTGGCACCTTCTGCCACTTTGCTAATGATTGATGTTAGATTGATGAGACAGTAATTGTCCGGATTCAATTTGACCCGCTGTTTGTAGGTTGGACACAGCTGGGCAATTTTTCACGTTGCTTGGTCGATGCATTGTAGCAATATTAAAACAGCTTGGCTAAGGCTGTGGCTGCCTTTAAATCACTGTACTATAGCTTGGGTGTTGCCTTGGCCCATAGTCTTTGCTATATCCAGTTAAATGGACCAAACTGAATTGTCTGAAGACTGATGTTACTAGGAAGGAGGCTGAGATGCATCATCCACTTGATTTGATTTGATTAGATTTGATTTATTATTCTCACATGTACTGGGATACAATGAAAAGTATTGTTTCTTGCACATTATACAGGCAAACATACTATTCATAAAGAACATGGGAAAAAGGAAAGGATAGGGTGCAGAATATAGTGTTGCAGTTACAGATAGGGTGAAGCGAAATATCAGCTTAATATATGATAGGACCATTCAAAAGTCTGACGACAGCAGGGAAAAAAGCTGTTCTTGAGTCTGTTGGTACATGTTTTTGAACTTCTGTATCTTTTTCCTGACGGAAGAAGGTGGAAGAGAGTATGTACAGGTTGTGTGGAGTCCTTGATGGTGCTAACTGCTTTCCTGAGGCAGCAGGGAGTGTAGACAGAGTCAATGGATAGGAGGCTTGTTTGCATGATGAACTGGGCTACGTTCACAACCCTTTGTAGTTCCTTGTGGTCTTGGTCAGAGCAGGAGCCATATCAAGCTGCGATACATCCAATAGGATGTTTTCTATGGTACATCTGTAAAAATTGGTAAGAGATGTAGTGGACATGCTAAATTTCCTTGGCCATCTGAGAAAGTAGAGGCGTTGATGAGCTTTCTTAATTATAGCGTCATCGTGGAGAGTCCAGGATAGATTGTTGATGATCTGAACGTCTAGAAACTTGAAGCTCTCGACCATTTCCACTCCATCACTGTTGATGTAGACAGGGACATGTCCTCCACTACATTTCCTGAATTCGAAGACTACCTTCTTTGTTTTGCCGACATTGAGAGAGAGATTATTGTTATTGCACCATTTCACCAGATTCTCTATCTCTTTCGTTGTTTGAGATTCGATCCACTACAGTGGTATCATCAGCAAACTAGAAAAAAAGAGCTGGGGGAGCAGAATTTGGCCACTCAGTCATAAGTGTATAAGGAGTATAGTAAGTGGCCAAAGACATAGCCTTGTGGGGCATCAGTTTTAAGGAAAATTGTGGAGGAGTTATTACCCTTCCTTGCTGAGTGCTGTCTATAGATTCGGAAGCCAGAGTTGCAGAGGGAGGAGCAGAACCCTAGGCCACAGAGTTGGAGATGAGTTCTGTAGGAATAATGGTGTTGAAGGCTGAGCTGTAGTCAATAAATAGGAGTCTGACATAAGTATCCTTGTTATCCAGGTGTTCCAGGGTTGACTACAGGGCCAGGGAAATGACGTCTGCTGGAACCTGCTGCAGTAATAGGCACATTGCAGTGGATCCAGACAATCTGGAAGACTGTTGATGTGTGCCATGACTAGCCTTTTCTTCATAATGATGGATGTCAGAGCCATTGGCCAGCAGTCATTAAGAACATAAGAACATAAGAAATAGGAGCAGGAGTAGGCCATCTAGCCCTTCGAGCCTGCCCCACCATTCAATAAGATCATGGCTGATCTGAAGTGGATCAGTTCCACTTTCCCGCTTTTTCCCCTCAATTCCCCTGTCTATCAGAAAATTAAGGCATGCTGCCTGGCTTTTCTTTGGTACAGGGACATTGGACATTTGTTTGAAGCAGGTAGGAACCTCAGATTGGTGTAAGGAGACTTTAAAGATGTCTTTGAATACCCCCGCCAGCTGGTCTGCGCAGGATCTAAGTGCTCAGCTGGGGACCCCATCCAGGTCAGTTGCTTTCTGTAGGTTAACTTTCAAGAAAGTTGATGTGACGTCTGCAATGGTGACCTTGGATACTGGTTCAACCAAGGCTGTCAGGGCACATGACGTCCTCTTGCTGACCTGCTGAAAATGAGCACAGAATGTGTTGATCTCATCAAAGAGGGGTGCATTGTTGCGGCAGTTCTACTTGTTTTCACCTTGTAGCCTGTCATGTCGTGTAGCCCTTGCCACGATCGATGGGTGTTCGTGTGACTAGCCTTGAACTCTAGCTTGGTTTGCTATTGTCTCTTGGCATCTCTGATGGTTCTCCATAGATTGTATCTCAATTTTAGATCATATCTGGATTTCTTATATAGGTCAAGGTCACCCAACTTGAATGCCTCAAGTCTTTGAAGAGGGTTTTTGTTCCTTGCAGAGCAGCATAATTCTGTATTGCATTAATAGGTACCTCTTCTGGCACATTGCTATTCGCTTCCACGGAGACAACAGTTACATCAATAACAGGTCAGGCAGATACTTCAGTCCTTACGGATTCAAAAGCATTTGTTGATGACAACACTGAGGGCTGGAGCATCATATCTCTCTCTCTACTCCTAATGTGATCCCCGTGTTTATGAATGATCGGCCCCTCCATGTCCACTTGGTATGAAAGGGGTCTGGTCTTAGGGACAATGGATGGGATTTTTTGGCTGCGCATGCCCCAAGACTGGAAATTCCTGCCCGAGCTCAATAGACCTTCAACTGCCCACTGAAAATTTTCTGTCTCGCCTGTTATGATCCCTGCAGATAGCAATACAGGAAATTTTTGATCAATAGGTCTGGAGATCCAACTTGATTCACGACTAAAGTTTCTCACATATATGGCTTCATTTACTATAAATGATCATGCTGAACTATATGAATAATGCTTTCTGATTACTTTGGCTGGCTTCTACTCTCCTTGGCAAATTTGGAAGCACAAGGCTTGGTCTTGTCCTGAGCCATTGCGGAATTTTCCCATCTCACCCGCCACAGCAATCATTGTGGGCGGGACATGGACCATGTAAAGATCAGTTGACCTCGGATAGGATTTTCCAGTCTTGAGGTGAGCGCAGCCAGAAAATCCCGCTCCATGTTTCATTAGCAGTTCTGCTGGTGGAACTTCTGTTGTTGCATGTGGGGTTGTATGATAGCTAAGGAAGAATCGTAGGATTTTGGTCTCTAAAGTTCCTCTTGACATTTTCTTCAGGACAAACTTGAAAGCTCTTTTGTCTAGCTCATTCAAAGCTAGGTCAAAAAGTGCAGTTGTAATATGTTTAATACAGTTGAGAGCAGTGAAGTTTTGAAAATCAGTATTTGTGGATGTGGTTCCATTTCTCATACCATGATGGCTGACTTCAGATAGTCCATGAGTTGAAAAGCATTCGATGGTAGCATGTGATGTAGGTGACTTCACTTCAGAAATGCCCATCCATTTAAATCATGTATAAATCACGAGCAAAAGAATTGTGCCCAGGAATGGATCAACATAATCAATATGGATTCATACTCATAGCCAGCCAGGACAATCCCAAGGATTCAATTGGACCATTGCAGGCAATGTTTGTTGCTGTCGGTGCTGCTGACAATGTTTAACTAGCTTTTCGATATTAGCATCAATACTAGGCTACCACACATAATTCCTGGCAAGCATCTTCATCTTAGAGATGCCAGGATGTGCACTGTGTAATTCAGTTAGGAGCAGTTCTCTGCCTGGAACAGGAATGACAACTCTTGTTCCCCAGAGTATGATACCATCCAGACAACTCAATTCATTCTTGTGGGTATGTTCTTGGTCCTTCACCGATCACTATTATGTGTATTCTAGGTCAGTGCTTGAAAGTATATTCGTAGGCAGACAGAATTAACAGCCATCATTGAATTCTTGCCAAGGTGATCAACAGGATTGGCTGGTGGATCTGGAGGTGTTGAAACAGTGACCACCAGTGAATGGGCCACTCCAATTGTTCCAGTCATAAAATTAGATGCATCAGAGGGAATCAGTAAGGATTTTGAAGTGACAGTAACCCTAGCTCTTTGTGCAGACCAGTACCTGCTTTCTCTTATAGAGGACTTATTTAGTGGCCTGGCAGGGGGAAATAAATTCTCCAAGATGGACCTACCTCAGGCCGAAGTGCAGTTGGGAGTAGTGAAAGATTCACAACCACTGCTAACAATAGCCACACACAGGGGCCTGTTCTAGTATAAGTGGCTTCTCTTTGGCATCTTGTCAGCTCTGGCTCTGTTCCTGATGGCCATGGATCAAAACTTGAGTGGATTGACTGGAGTCCAGTGTTACCTGGACAATATCTTGGTCACAGGTTCGATAGGAGAAAAACATTTGAAGAATTTGGAGAATATCTTAAAGAGGTTCCAGGAGCATAGCCTACTAGTCAATAAAGAGAAATGTGAGTTCTTCAAGGACTCCATTGAATATTTGGCTCACGTAATTGATGGTGATGGGTTATTCAAGACATCCAAGAAGATGGAGGCCATCATGAAGGCCCCAAAACCAGACAATGTGTACCAATTGAAGTCATTTTTGGGACTTATCAAGCACTATGTCAAGTTTGTTCCAGATCTGGCGAAGATGTTGAAACCGATGTAATGTTTTCTGGGAAAGGGATCGCCATGGAAGTTGACAAAAGAATGTGAGGAGGCCTACCTGGAGGTAAATCAGGCTTTGAAGAGGTCAGAAATGCTAGTTCACTTCAACCCAAAGTTACCGCTGCAGCTGGCATGGCATGCCTCACCAATAGAGTTGGAACTGTTCTGTCTCACATAATGCCAAACAGAGAGGAAAGACCCAAAGCATTCACTTCTAGATCAGTGACAGAAACCAAGGAAAGTATGCTCAGATGGAATAAGAAAGCTTGGACATCGTCTTTGGTGTCAAAAAATTTTATCGTTTCCTTTATGGTTGGCACTTTGTGCTTCTAACAGACTATGGGCCTTTGGCCTCTAACTTAAGACTGTACGCTGGGATACCATCCATGGCATCCAAGATTGCAAAGGTGGACATTGGTGCTATCAGCCTACACATACGAGGTCTGGTACCATCAGTCAGAGAAACATGGCAATGTGGATGCTCTGTCAAGGCTCCTTTGCCTGAAGATAATGATGCTCCTGGCTGGAACCTGAAGATAATGTACTTCTCACTGCAGGATTAAGTTCCTTTAACTGCTTACAAGATGTGGAATGCCATCGAAACAATCTGATCATGAACCAAGTCGTGGACCTTGTCCTGACAGGAAAGTCAAATAGTAGAAACCAACCGGAGTTCCAGTTGTAAATGTTCCAAATATGAGAGTTGTCCATATTGGATGGATATTTATTATGAAATATGGAAGTTGTCATTTTCCCATCGTTAAGAGGAAAGGTGCTGGAACAGATACACCAAGGGCACCCAGACATAGTGCAAATGAAAGAAATAGCAAGAAGCTATTTTTGTTGGCTAAATTTTGATGCACAATTTGAAATAAAAAGCAGGATTATGTAAATCGTGCGCTTTGTCATAGAAGCCGCCGCCCTTGTTGTCTCTTCATCCGTTGGAATGTTCCAAATCACCATGACAGTGAATCCACATTGACTTTGCTGGGCCAGTAGAAAGGCAGATGCTCTTAGTGGTGGTGGATGCCCACTCCTAGTGCCCAGAGGTCGTGGCTATGGTGTCCACTTTGGCAGAGTTAATGTTAGACAAACGCGATTAAATATTTGCCCAGTTTGATAATTTGGAACAAGTGGTCAGCGACAATGGACCCCAGTTTGTAGCACAGGATTTTGTGGAGTACATGGAGCACCATGGAATGACATATGAGGTTGGCACCAAATCACCCGATGACAAATGGTGTGACAGAATGATTGTTCAGACCCTGAAACAGTCCCTGAAGTCGTCGCAAGGGGAGGGGTTGCTAAGGTGGCACAAAAAAAAATCTGAGTATGTACCGCAACACACCACACGCAACAACTTAGAGCTCGCCAATTTCATTGATGTTCAACTGAAAAGTTAAGAACCATGTTCGATTGCTACACAAGCTAGAGGAGACCCGAGATCTAGCTGAATGGAACCAAGAGGGACTGATGGCCAGAAAAGCAGGAAGTGCGAAGTCGAGGATTGTTCAGAAAGGGGAGTTCGTTCTGGCAGGAATTATACTTCTGAAGAAAAGTGGGTACTGGCTACCATTGTTGCATAAACAGGACCTTTGTCCTACAGACCAAGGATGAGATGGCCTGGTGAAGACATGCAGACAAGTTGATCACAACACCACATGAGAGATTGGAAGCCCCACAAACAATGGAACCATCCACATTGAATGCAGTGGGGTTGCCCAAGCGTAGTATTTGAGTCCATCAGAAATGGACTCTCATGCTGAACAATAGGACCTTCCAGAGTCCTGGGAGACTACTCTGGAAGAGGTTCTGGCAACAAAGAAATAACCTCTACAAAACCACCATCCCCCTAATAGACTCACTGGGGGGAGTTTTCCCGTCCCATCTGCCAGGGGAATCATAGAGGGCAGGGGGCAGACCGTGCAAAACTCCATTGATCTCAGGTGGGATTTTCTGGTTTTATAGAGTCATAGAGGTTTACAGCATAGAAACAGGCTCTTTGACCCAATTTGTCCATGTCACCCAGTTTTTACCACTAAGCCTGCTTTTGGCCCATAACCCTCTATACCCATCTTACCCATGTCTAAAAGCTTTATAAAAGACAAAATTGTACCCACCTCCACTACTACTTCTGGCAGCTTGTTCCAGACACACACCACCCTCTGAGTGAAATAAGTGTCCTTCTAGACCCTTTTGTATCTCTCTCTTCTCACCCTAAACCTATAACCTCTAGTTTTAGACTCCCCTACTTTTGGGAGAAGATGTTGACTATCTACGTTGTCTACACCTCTCATTATTTTATAGACCTCTACAAGATCACCCCTAAGATCACTTCTACGCTCCAGGGAAAAAAGTCCCAATCTATCCAGCCTCTCATTATAACTCAAACCGGTTTTGGAGTGAGTGCAGCTGCAAAATCCCATCCATAAAGTCAGTGTGAACTGTCAGGAGGGACTTTACGTTGGGGACTGTGGTGACATGCAATGCTCTGTATGAATAGTAGTCACTATATGAAAATATGTTCTTGTTTTTTTTTCAGTTGGGAAGTTTTGGATTTGGGGGAGGGATGTGATGTATGTACATATATATTGTATATTGGTGCAGACTGCCCCTTGAAGAGTACAGGTCAGGTGACCCCCTAGATTGTTAGCTCTGCCCACTCTGCGATATTGTTGGGCAGTCTTAGACATGAGTGTGAATGAGTGCACACTTCAAATAGACAGCTCCCAATATTAAAGTATTCAAGCCTACCTTGTGATTCTTTATGTTCCTTAATCCACAGGGGCATGCCTAATACTGCTCTCCTCTCATACTGTTTTAAATGGTGTCTCGTTCTGCTCTCGTATAGTATTGAGTACTGTACTACTCTGCTCCTGCACTGTTATAAGTGGTGTCCCACTTTCCTCTCGTACTGTTTTAAACACTGTGCTGCTTTGCTTTCGTATTGTTTTAAACATCGTACTGTTCTGTTTTTGTACTGTCTTAAATGGTGTCCTGTTCTCCTTTCGTGCTATTTTAAATGTAGGGGAGATAGTACAAGAGCAGTCAAGAGTAGACAAATATTGAGTCATAGCGCTTTTCAACAATGGAAAAATTGTTATTTATGTCGTCAGTGAGATATTTTTGACACTGATAGCGTATGTGCAGAATGATCTAGCTCAGAATACAAGATTGCCAGTGTGAATGAGTAGCAAAATGACCCCCAGGTCAAAGCCTCGGTACTTAGGGAAGAGGGATCATTGTCAGCAAGTAACAGTGATGGCAGTACTCATTTGGCAGTGAGCTCAAATCTCAGTTATCTTAAGGTCTCCCTTATGTGATATGCCTAAAGTTACCTGATAACTGATACAACAGAGCTACTTCTTCATTGGAGAAAGCACATTACTCAGTTCCTTCACCTGGTACTCTGATCAGGGAAGCTAAACAGAGAACTTAACATGCCAGTTCAGCTTATCTCAGCAGTGATTCCTCGATCATGTTGCTCTTTGTTTTAAGAACAGAGAATTGAGAGAAACTTCACTGTTTGCAAAATCCAAATTGGCGTCATGTTGTGGGGGGGGGGGGGGGGGGGGGTGTGGGGGGGGGATGGAATGCTGGTGGTGGTGGGAGGGGGAGGCGGAATGCTGGTGGTGGTGGGAGGGGGAAGGGGAATGGGTTATTCTCATTCATTCTTGGGATATGCATGTTGCTGGCAAAGTTTCAGTTTATTACCCATCTCTAATTGTCCTTGAGAAGCTGATGTTGTGCTGCCTCTTGCTTGCCCAAGTCAGACAGTGGACTCTTTTAACATGCAAACTCTACTCTCTACACAATCACAGGATCCTGATTTACTATTTTAGGACTCCATTGAGTATAGCCTGTGTCAAGCGTATTTTGCATTGTATCATTGTATCCCTTAGTCTGATCAAGTGACTGGCAGGAAGCCAAACGGACCACCTCGTACTGCGGCAGCTTGAAGCTCCTGCATTGCACTGAGGTGCATTATTCCTCTTCCAGCACTATTGAGCAGCCAGCAATGAATCAAATGAGGGGAAATTCTGCTTGTAAAAGTCGGCAAAATGATTACTTGTGCTCTAAATTCTTTAAAGCAGCAATGTAAAAACTGAAACATGCTGACAACAGGGGAATTAGCAATGAAAAGGAGCTACAAATTATTAACGGAATGCTGACAGATAACACCAAAACAGCGATGGTTAATTTGGGTCCCATTCTAATAGCACCTCCCTTCCCTCATGTCTCAAAAAGGCTGTTAGGCACCTCATATCAATGCAGCCAGAACTCAGAAATCTACCAACGCTTCCAGATTTTTGTCTTCTGCCCCTGTACTCCTCCTCTGTTAAATTTTAGGAAAGCCTCCAAAAGGCCACCAGACCACTGCTCAGCACTCCATCCATCCTCCACTGGGACTATTTCCACTGGAAGTGAAACAGGAAGTTTAAGAGATATTTTAAAATGGTAAAGGAATTTGATAATGTGAATACATACAAACATATGCAGGAGTAGGTCATTCAGTCTCTTGTGTCTATTCTGCCATTTAATAAAATCATTGGTGATCTGATTGTGGTCTTCACATCACATTCGTGCTTATTCTCAACAATCTTTGACTGCCTTGTGAGTCCAAAATCTATTTACCACGGCCTTAAAGATATTCAATGATTCTGCCTCCACCTCTCCCTCTGGAAAACTCACAACCCTCTGAGAGAAAATAATTCTCCTCATCTCCATGTTATTATCTACCCCTTATTTTTAAACTGCCCCCAGTTCAAGCCTCTCCCTACTATATTCCTTATACAGCTACAACTATGTGGCCAAATTCCCCTCCAATTCAGTTTTCAAGTGGGTCGGATTTCAAACAATGACGAGACAGAGTGCAGGAATGAGATAGAGAATCTAGTGAACTGGTGCGGAAACAATAATCTCTCCCTCAATATCAACAAAATGAAGGAGAAGTGTAAAGTAATTATAATGGAGAATATGTCCCTGTCTACATCAACAAAATTGAAAGGGTCGAGAGCTTCAAGCTTTTAGATGTCCAGATCACCAACAACCTGTTCTGATCCCCCCCGTGCTGACACTATAGTTGAGAAAGCACGTGGACGCCTCTACTTTCTCAGAAGATTAAGGAAATTTGGCGTGTCACCTACGACTGTCACCAACTTTTACTGATGCATCATGGAAAGCATTCTTTCTGATTGTATTACAACATGGAATGGCTCCTGCTCTGCCCTAGACCACAAAGAACTACCAAAGGTCATGAATGTAGCCCAGTCCATCACACAAACCAACCTCCCATCCGTTGACTCTGTCTACACTTCCTGCTGCCTTGGCAACGTAGCCAGCATAATTAAGGACCCTACACACCCTGGACCTTCTCTCTTCCATCTTTTTCCGTCGTGAAAAATATATAAAAGTCTGAAGTCACGTACCAACTGACCCAAGAACAGCTTCTTCCCCTCTGCTTTCATACTTTTGAATGGACTTCCCTTGCATTAAGTTGATCTTTCTCTACACCCTAGCTATGACTATAACACTAATTCTGCACTCTCTCGTTTCCTTCCCTATGAACGGTATGTTTTGTCTGTACAATACGCAAGAAACAATACTTTTCACTGAATGTTAATATATGTGACAATAATAAATGGAATCTCCCACAACAGGAAAACATCAGTTCAGCTTTCAACCTGTCAGGTCCCCGCAGGATCTTATCTATTTCCATAAGATTATCTCTCGTTCTTTTAAACTCCAATGGTACATACCCATCCTGTTCAACCTTCCCTCAGAAAGTAACCTCTTCCCTTCTATGGATATACCATTTTATCTGATTGAGGAATCAATGTTAAAGGGGACATCAATTTAAAATTGACAGATTGAGACAGATTAGACAAAATATCTTCATGGTGTAAGTTGTTAGGGCATGTTTTTTCACTGCTGACAACCTATTCTTATCTATAAATACTATATTTTTATTTGTTGTACTAAATGATTACTATACCTTCAAGGCATAAGTTTTTCAAATGACATTAATTTGCATGTGATTTATCTAGCAGACAGCATTACAACATTATTCTTGTGTTCAAATATTTTTGCTTTGTTTTAAGTCATTAGCACTTCCTTATAATCAAATTTTTACCATTTCATCAGGCAACATTAGAAATTCTCTTTGAAATCACTTGGAGGATGCATTTATTCCTGAGTGTCCTATATTACATTACCACACAATAAAAAGTCATAGATTGCTACAGATGTTTATGTGAAATTCAATTAACACTCAGCCAATTTAGATTTTATTGGGACACAGTCAATTTTTATTCATTTTAAAAGCAGAATGCATTATTTTATTGTATGCAGTCTTACTGCTGGTTACACAGCTAAACAAATTATTCTGTTGTTTGTAAGGAATTTAAGCATTTAGGCAGCAGACTAGTATGTTTTAAATGGCGAGTTTGAACATTTGTGATTAAATAATGGTCAATACAATTGATGCATGACATAATAATTTATTTGGAGAAAACGTATTTTGAACTCAGAAGTAATAGAAAAGTCAAGTGCACATTTTTTTGTTTGCTCCTTGTATGATTGCTATCAGTTTCTATTTTAATATTCTAATTTTTTGTATGGTTTTGCAGAAATGAATAGCAAAAAAATTCAATTTATAAGTTTAGTAACAACCATATTCATAAAAAGGAAATTCATGATGGACTGTTGTGGAGGTGCTGGTACTGTTGCTTGGATGGGAACTCCAGAAGAATAGGTTCACCCAACATTCTATACAATTTAACTGCCAGGGTTCCTTCAAGTGGGGTTCCTAACTGACAAGCTGAAGGTCTTTCTGGCCGGAAGCCTGGTTCATGGAGCTGAAGCTTATGAGAATAAGTAAGTGTACTGCTGGAGAATGGCAGATAATGGGGAAGGGTCCAGATTATGGTAGGGAGGAGATTGTCATGGGATCTACATTATGGGGTTGGCATCTTGAATGTTAAGTGTGTCCCATAGTGGTCTGGTACATAGTACCTGTCCCAATTGTGGGGGAATCTGTTACTAGCTTGAGGTAACTGGGGGTGTGGGGAGTGAGAAGACAGAGTATTGGTGTATTTACTGGGTGGCTTGTTGGAGGAAACATTCCTCTTCGGATGGCTCACAAGCAGTGCTGTAAAGGCATTTACCTATAATGAAAACAGAAATAGGAAATACTGGAAAAACTGAGCAGGATTGGCAAAATCTGTGGATAGCGAAACAGAGTTAACATTGTGAGACTGTATGACTCTTCTTCAGAGCTGAAGAGGAGAAAAAATGTGATAGATTGTATTCTGTTTAAGAGTGAGTGGAACAGGTAGAGCAATATAGGCCAGTGATAGGATGTGAGGTGCACAAAGGCTGTAACATGTCTAATTGAAGATGAGGTGTTGTTCTTCCAGTTTGCATTGGGCTTCACTGGAACATTGCAACAAGCCTAGGGTGAAGATGTGGGCATGAGAGCAAGAAGGTGAGTTGAAGTGACAAACAACAGAAAGGTTGGGGTCATACTTGCAGACTGAGCAAACATGGTTAGCAAAGCAGTCACCCAGTCTGCATTTGGACTCCCCAAGGTAGAGGAGGCTGCATTACGAGCAGTGAATACAGTGAACCAAATTGAAGGAGGTGCAAGTAAAATGTTGCTTCATTTGAAAGGAGTGTTTGAGGCAACAGTAGCTGGCCCTTTAAGGGGCGTACATTGGGAGGATCATATGATCTGATCACTCCATGGGCAATGAAGGCTGGGATCTCAGGGCAGAGTACAGGCTTTGGCAGCCAGAACATCTCCTTGAACAGGAAGTGTTAACATTGTGAAACTACTCTGTATATCTATCTGCTTAGAAATAAGCTGTTATAGTTCATTATACTAACTGGTGGTCACCAAACCTTGCAATTACTACATCAGCGATTAGGTAAATCCAAGCAACTCCCCTAGTAGTTAGGAATTCAAAGGGGATATCTGCAAGAGTGAATCAAATTGATCCAAACCTGAAAAAAAGGAAGCAGGCATTCAATATGACCACTGAAAATTAGGTAGAGTATGTGTGCAGCAGTTGCAATATTTTTTCAGGGCTAATAGGATAGAGGAGGGCAAGAAAAAGATAGTTTTACTTAATGCATGTGGGACCAGACATATAACTTAATCCAAAGTTAAATGTCCCCAGATGCTCCTGACACAAAGGCATTTGCAGAGCTTGTTAAGCTGGCAAAGGGGCATGACTACCCTAAAGCCACAGTAACACTGCAAAGATATAAGTTTAATTCAATAGAGGGAAAGCCCCAGCAGAGACATGGATGTTTTCCCAGCAAGGTTGAAGCAGGTTGCAGAGCATTGTGACTTTAGGTCAGCTTTAAACAGCATGTTGAGAGATCGATCGGTATGTGGTGTAAATAATGCAGCTATACAAAGGAAACTGTTGGCTCAGTCTGAGTTGACTTTTAAGAAGGCAATGGGAATAGCAACAGTGATAGAGAGCATTGAAAAGGCCAACCAGGAGTTACAAAGTGAGCAAAGCATCGAGGTCCACCAGTTAAGGCAGAAAACTGCAAGTAGCATTGGTGTCAGAAGCGAGGGTACGGGATCAAGCTCAAACAGTAAGTTGAACGCAGAACAGGAAAGAAACCGTAAACACCAAAGACTTCAGCAGTCCAGGAGTAGCACACAGTGCTTTTGATGTAGGGGAAGCCACACCCTAGAAGTCTGCAGATTCAGAAAAGGAGAATGCTTCAGGTGTGGAAAAAAGATAAATTAAGTCACAAATGTAGAAGTAAGTATGGCAGTCCACTTAAGAAGAGTAAGTAATCCAGCCTTGTGCATGGTATGGAGGATTGTCTAGCAGGGGAATTAAATGTTATGTCATCAAACAATGTGGAAGTGGACAATGTAGCCCCCATCACCATGATGTTGATAGTGAACAGCTAGCCACTGAAGGAGTTTCAGTTGTTCCTACTATCTTTATGGCTTCCCTGGTGTACAAAGTTAGTCTTGTTGCAGTGTTCATCAACTTCAGGGTTTGAACTTCTTTAAGATACCAGTAGGTCCACTCATTCATACCAATAGCTGATGCTTCCTTATTGAAGGCCTCTGCTTGCAGTGCCTCCCAACCTCTGTGAGTTACAGGCAGCAATTGGCACAGTTACTGCTGATGGTGGTGTCAGGCCAAGGACTGAATTTAATTGGGTGTTATTGGCTCCAGGAGATTAAGCTGAAGTGGCTGGAGATCTTTAAAATAAAATGGAATTGACCATTCAGGATCAAATGCTTTATTTTGAAGAGGGCTGGATCTTTTTGTGTCCAGGTCCTAATTTTCTTTGCGGACACTGGTATAGTCTCTAAAAGATTGAAAGTCATCATGACATTCTCCAATTCTGGCAGAGGAAATAGACTTATGGGCAGCGGGAGAGAGCATCAATGTTGGCTCTTTGGGTTCCAAGGAGGTACTCTAAAAGATATTCATAAGCTGCGAGAAACAGTGCCCAATGCTGCATCTGGGAGGAGGCAATAGAGGGATTGCCTTATCCTCCTTTAAAAGCTCTATTAAAGGTTTGTGGTTGTATAATAAAGCTTCTGCCATAGACATACGAATGGAACTTTTTTACGCAAAAACGATCTCTAATCTCTCTCAGTTTGAGAGCACCTTCAATCAACATCTGAGACTATTCTGAATGCATATGCTATAAGTTGTTCATTTTCATCTTCCCGGCAATGCAAACTTACACACTGATCACATGTCAGGCCGAGCTCTTCTTAGGGACAAAATGGGCCAACAAATTGGATTCCAGCAATTACTGTTTAACCTTATTGAAGGCTGCTAACTGTGGTGCCTCCCAAGACCATTTTTGATACTTTCGCAATAGGGTTTGGAAGGGAATGAGTAAGGAGGCCAAATTTGGGATGAATTTCCCATAGTAGTTTGCTAATTCTAGAAAGGATTTTAATTCTGTAGTATTTTTTGGAATTGGTATCTCCTTAATGACCTTTCCTTTGGTGAGGGTGGATTCACTGGCCCCATTCGCAGCTAGTAGAAATCCTAACATCCTGCTGAATTGGATGTTATAGTTAAAACAGGATTCCAATGGGGATCAAATCCATTGCCATTCACCCGGTCTGCCCTGCCAACCCAAATCAGGTTCCCACTCAGACTGGGCAGGAACCCATTGATTATGCAGAACTGCCAATTTGAATGTAATTGGTGGGCTTGAAGCCTGATTCAAACCCCTCCTGCAATTTACCTGCCTCCCCAGTTGGATCTGCACTGGGTAGACTTCGGTACTGGTCATGAGCATCATGGACTTGGGGTAGTGGAACCAAAGGGTGTCAAGGAAGTAAATGCAGTATCCATGTGCCCTTCTACCGCTGCCAGGCTGCAGAGGGAGGGTCCCCCAAGGATCTTGGGAGTTGGTGGGCTCGAGCAAGGGGTCAACCTCAACCCTCTCCCCTGGGATACAGGGTCTCGTGGCTAGACTGCTCCCTCTAGCTCTGGGAAACCTAAACATTATTCTTGGAACATTGATTTCAGGCAGCTCTCTGATAAAAGTCTTCATGCTGGTCTGTTTACTGTGAAAACTTTGAAGTGGGTTGTCACTTTAATTTCTGTTGTGGGAAATTTTCCACTTTGGAGTCAGACTTGGAGGTTTCAACAAAACAGTTTTATTTCGGACAAAGCTTTGGGAGAAAACACTGGAACTCTGCAGTACTTGGCAGCTACCTTCTCAACCACACAATGGTAGTTGACCATTTTTATACCTTTTAGACAATAGGCAGTACATACGTTGGCCGTTAACACATCGTTACAAGCCGAGTAGACAGACACTGAGATCGACAGTTAACACAGCATTACAAGCAGATTGGTACGGACATGGACAGTTAACTGTCCATTCATTGTTCATAGAATGGATACATTTATGCAGTTATGTCTTCTATCAACGACTGGTTTTGATCTATACATTCAGTGGCTGATCTTGTTACATTTATGTATTTATGTCCCCATCTGTGGCTGACTTTATTATCAGACTCGTTGTTCTGGGTCTGCTCTTATCTAGAGTGCCTCAAGCTCTGACCAGCTTCCTGCAACAATTCAGATACTGCAGGTTTTAATCTTTTGTGTAACAGTCTTTGCCTAAAGCTGGTGCCTCTTACTGTCCCTTCCCAGGTAACCATTTTGTGTACCAGGTAACCATTTTGTGTCCATCACTTTTAATTCCACCATAACAATCTCCATGCCTCTGGATACCTGGAAGGCTTCCAAATCACAGCAGCACTCCATTCTACAGAAGGGATTTCCCTTTCTCTCCCACTCTCAGAAACTGCAGATGTGAGACGAACCCTTTGAAATCTTCTGACTTACAAGAGAAGTCACTTTCACTTGGGGTGGAGAGAAGAGAAAATTCCCATCACACCAGCTGCTCACTCATCCTCATTTTTTAATACTGCATTTATTCCTAGTCTCTGAACCTTTCTAGAAAGTACAAATACTTGGAAATCCTTTGAAAACCTTTACTCTCATCCAATTTCATAGTGCAGTCTAACAAGCCTTTGATAAACAGACTAATGGTTTATACAGAGGACATGAGAGCATCTAGCTGCTTTGAATTTTCCTGCAGCTTTGTACAGCCAGCACTAAACCCATTATTGATTGTATTTGAAGCAATTTTTTAAAGCGGCATCTCAGCCTTTTGGCTAAGATGCAAATTAGATCACGCCTTGGAGGAGGAGCTACACCTACTCCAATCAGCTTGGATCATGTAGATCAAGCGCTAGTCAGGAGGTGAGAGCCCTGTCTTGTCAGCTTGGATCGGGAATGTCCCAACTTGTTGGGACTCTGATTTGGCTTTCATTTGACTTGATTGGATTGGAATAAAGTAAACAAAAAAAAATCAGCAGGGAGCTCAGTTTATGTATATATGCAATTTGACCTAATTGCCTTTATATATTTGGATTGGATTGCTTATGTTGTGTTAGCTTTATTTATGCATTATGGCCAAATTCTGATGATCGAGTGACAGGGAAGTGAGAAGTATGTGACTGTTGGTAAACCAGGAATTGGGGTTATACTTAGTGGCACCACACTCAAATTAGTTCTTTGGGTACAACATGGGCAAAAAGGAACTGTCTAGGTTTCCATCTTCCAACTTCTCCCCTCCTTGTTCTTGCTCACAGCAGTCAAATAAATCCATGCATGCCTTGAGCACAGTTGTGCACACTCTGAATGACATTAGGTGTTGCACTTTAAAAAGCCTCAATCTTACGCTGCCTTGTGTATCGGCATCAAAATGCATTCCAGCACTGTTAGGTGTGGCTGGCTCATGAGAAGTGTGATGGTGAAATAGGACATGCAAGGGGGAGGGTTCACATAAAACTTTCCCACTTGTTACCCATTGCTCCTCCACTACATGGGTGGCACCGTGGTTAGCACTGCTGCCTCACAGCGCCACGGATCCAAGTTCAATTCCGGCCTCAGATCACTGGTCATGGTTTTCCGGCCTCTGTACAGCCCTATGTGCAGCATTTTTGGTGTGGCTCAGAGGGAATCCAAAAACCAAGAACTTCTCAGTAATCAGAACAGGGGTCTCCAATTTCTGCTGAAGCTACAGGGGTTGCACCATATAAGAATGGTCGGAAGAAAAAGAATAAATCTTTACAGTTCACAAAAGGCATGCACGTGGCATATGAGAAAATGTTGTATATTTAAGTAATTGCATGGTTTCTTTAACAGCAGGTCAGGTGATTTGATGGTGATGTAATTGGGGTGTTTCACAGGCTGCTGTTTTAGTTTGACATGAAGGAATTCTGCAAATTCCTTCATGTTCCTCTTGTAAGAGATAACAGTCATAATGGGATTTACATATACATTGGGCCTGGAAAGTCTGAGTCCCTGTATATATCTTCATAATAACTCTTAATAAAATCCAGAGAAAGATGTTGTGGAAAGTAGCCACTTCGAAAGACACAACTATTATGTAACTACCAGTTCCAGCATAGAATGCATATCCTTGTAGAAGGCTGTATATACTACCATTTGATGCAATAGCCTCAACTTCTAGAAGCCCTGCTGTTCTGCAGGTCCACGTTGCTCAACTTCTGCCTATGACAGCATAATTTGCAGGTAATGACTCCTGTGAACAGTACCCCTCTGCTATCCAACTGTAGTACTGTTAGGAACCTGTTCCTGCTTTTCATTAGTCATATTGGACAAAGCTTTGTCAAAAAGGTCAGAGCCCTAACAGCAGCTGGAATTGCATGTTGGAAGACATGCATAGCCTGCTAGTGGGACCACCCCCCCACCCTCTTCCTTGATTTTACTGGAGGCAGCCCATGAATAAACTATTGTCAAACTTGCCGCCTATTCAAAATAGTTGTCTCACCCAACCCACTAACACTCTCCAAAGTGAGGCGAATGCTCAGGTGTGCAGGGGCCCTGCAGCAATATCTAGGTAGGGCTGACAAGTTTATTAAAAAAAATTAAACTAATGGAAGAGAAACCCCTCTCACTAGATTACTCAGATTGCAAGGGCTACTCTTCTTGCCCACGGCCCCCTCTCTCAATGAAAAATGCTTCCTCACCCTCACCCTCATCCTCGTGCTGCCTCTGCATTCAGCTGAGTTGATCATGGAGGTATTTTGACGAGCTACTGCATCCATTCAGGGAGGTCCAAGGATTTGGTGATCCAACTCATGACATATCCACAACATAATGAAGCAGAGACCTCAGAGAAGGGAAGCTTTGTGAAGTTAAAGAGAGAGGAGGACTCGGCACAGAAATCTCTTCCTGCCTTTGTTTTTTCAAGAGCATTTTTTTGACCTCCATTTAGCCCAGAAGTAGTGTCTGAGGTTATTCAAGAGGAGAATCACACAACTTTGCCATCTCCTTCAAAATGACTTTGAACCTCACACCAGGGCAAGGATGGCCCATCCGGTGGCACAAAGGTTATTGTAGCATTGCACATCAATGCATCCAGATCTTTACAGGTGGAGTGGATGACATATGCAACATCACCCATTAATTGATGTATTCTGGAGGTGATGAAGGTTAGTAGAGGTAAATATTGGCTTTCTCTGTCAGGAGGGAGAAGAAGGATGAAGGGCATGTTTCTGCCAGGATAAACTATCCCATGTGGTACAGGGGACCATCAAATGCATGCATATGTTTTGTGGGCCCCTCAATATCAACAAAAAGAAATATGGGAACCATGAGGGCCGCACTCAATGTGTGGTTATATGTGGCATGCACAATATATCTTGTCAGTGTATGCTTATAACCGTGGCAATAGTCATTCGCCCTCCATCTTGCAGAAGCCTGATGTTCCTGCTGTCTTTGCACCACCAAGAGGATATAGTTTCAATGACAGAGGCAACCTCCTGTACTTTTTGCTGTTGACTCCGATCACCACATTACCACCCAAGGATAGCAGGTATATAACAGAAGGGATGGAGGCACCAAGGATGTCATCCAGCATCAGTGTTCTCAATCAATGCTCCCAATACTTGGATTATTTTATAGAATACTCCTATTACATACTGGAGTAAGAATCCAAGTTCATTGTGCTCTGCTGAATCTTTTATAACATTGTCATCATGAGGGTGCAACCATTGCCATCAGGACTCTGGAGGCTACCTTAAGAGGAAGAAGTTGATAAAGAGGAGGAAAATGAAAATGAGAACAATGCACCCTCAGACTCCAGTTGCTAAAGGACACTGTTCCATCTCTAATATGAATTCATAATCCTCCTCCATCCATTTAAGGTATTCCACCCCAATGTTCCCTTGGCTAATAAAAGCCACAAACAAAATCTTTCTGTTGACATCTTTGTCCAAAAACATATCCAGTTATACAAGCAAGGCTGAACTAATCCTGCTCGTGCTTTTCCTTAGCGCCTGTCTTGCAGGTGGCTTTGCTTGACCTGGGCCAGAACTTTTACGACAGCAGGGACTTAACTTTGCCACACAATGCTCCAATAAGATTTCCATTCATTTTTTGGGAGTAAGTCCACCTTAGCTGTCATCCAGCTGCCAGCCTAGAAATTGGGGCTGGCTGGGCAAAGGCCCATTGAATGGCCACTTAATGGCCTTATTTGGGGTAAGGGCAGACTTCACCTCCCAGTGTTAAATCGCTACCAAGTCAAGTAGGTGGGAACCCAGAGGGAATTGCTTCCATGCAATTTCACTTTCCTCCCATCCCCCAAACCTCAGAACCTGCTGGAGGTGGGGGGGGTGGGGACGCAGAATTCTGGTCTGATGTTCTTATAGAAGCACAATTCTACACCACTGCTGCAGCATAGCTGGTGAAAGGTTGCTGATTTCTACTGGGGGAGACTGCAGATGACCTCACAAGATGCCTCAAGCAGTTCTGGGCCCTGAGGATCTGACTTGGACTGCACCACCGCAGCATGGGTGGCAAGGCTGTCTGACAATCTATGGAAGGATATTGCACAAGTGATACTGGTGCGAACATAATTGCTGTTACCTTGAGAAAGCATAGCAAGCCCATGGGGCCACTCCCACCCCCAATGGGACTGTGTCTTCATGTTCTAGTAATGTGTTGGAGGAAAGATTGATGGACTGCTGTGAGAGCCTGCATGACTCTTTTAACCACAAAGAACCATACCATGATAACAATAGTCTGAAGTGGTATGGCAGTAAGGATAGATTGCTTAACCATTGCCTGAGCTTCTACTGCAGGAGTGAGATGTTGGGCGGTTTCTGTTTCTGCTGCACTGGATGCTGAAACAGCAGCCACCGGACACTACATTATGGCTGGTCTGCAATTCCTGCCCTGGAATTAGCCACCACTTTAATGCTGGAATGAATGGTCTCCAACCTCTGTGTGATATTCAGTGCCTAATTTTAGCTGGATTTCTCCATACCCCTTGACAGTGATAGGAGGCTATGTGGCAATCTTGCCAATATGCCAGGCATCTTAATGTGCTGTTCATTGCTGTTCTCGGTCACCTACAGCAAAACTTTTAGGTATTCATGCCCCTTGGGGAGCTGATAGATTAGTTATCATTTACCCTAGCCTGTTTACAGCCCACTGATACCCACTGACTCACCATATCAGATCCCCACTATAAACTAGCCTCAAAAGTCCAAGCAGTGCCAGTATCTGAACTGGTGGTCATATGTGTCATCTCAAGTGAGGGTGCTTTTCCCTTGGAGGTTTGGTGCAGATCTCCCACTTCCTCCTGTGGTTCTGTAGCTGACTAAACAATCTGCACCTTGCATATGCTAAGAGCTTCAAGTTTTTAGGTGTCCAGATTGCCAGCAACCTGTTCTGTCACCCCATGCCAACATTATAGTTAAGAAAGTTCACTGACACCTCTACTTTCTCAGGAGACTGAGAAAATTTAGTATGTTCACTATGACTCTCACCAACCTTTACAGATGCACCATAGAAAGCGTTCTTTCTGGTTGTATCACAGCTTGGTTTGGCTCCTGCTGTATCCAAGTCCGCAAGAAACTACAAATGATCATGAACAAAGCCCAGTCCATCACTCAAACCAGCCTCCCACCCATTGACACTGTCTACACTTCTGGCTACCTCGGAAAAGCAGCCAGCATAAGTAAGGATCCCACATATCGTGGACATACTGTCTTCCACCTTCTTCCATAGAAAAAAAATACAGAAGTCTGAGGACACATACCAAGAACAGTTCTTCCCTGCTGCCATCAGATTTTTGAATGGACCTACCTGGCATTAAGTTAATCTTTCTCTACACTCTAGCTATGACTGTAGCATTACATTCTGCACTCTCTCCTTTCCTTACCTATGAATGATATACTTTGGCTGTATAGTGTGCAAGAAACAATACTTTTCACTGTATACCAATACATGTGACAATAATAAATCACATCAAATCAAATTATTGGAAGGAGTGTGAGGGTGGAGTAGAGCATCTGAATGTTTAAGGTGAGTGCTAGGTACAGCTCATGGAAGAGTGACCATAGTGTGGTCAATGAGCAGGTGGAGTTGGTGATGTGGAGGGTCGGAATTGTCATGTGAAGACGTATTTACTGAATTTGACTACCCATATGAAGTTATTAAACTTCTTCTGTTAATGTTGCCAAGTCTTCGAGGCTGAACCTCTGTCCTTCTGCTCCCTTTGCTTTCGTTGAGGGTTCCTGGCTCCCTGAGGAAACATGGGAGGGGAAATGATTTTGAGCCTGCGTTTATTGATGGCGTGAATGCCAGCAGGGGGGCCCAAGATATGGAAGTCACAGATTGTGCCATCGAGATCACAATCTCGGATCTTCCCAACGCCTTGCTGGGGTTGATGTCATCAGGTTCATGCCCATAACAAGCATGAACCTGCTTTACATGAACCTGAATGATTTTAAAATCATTAACCTGCCCCCTCACCATATATTGACTGCCCCGCCGTATATTGACACAAGTTCACCTAGACATGAATCTGTCATGCGGTCTCAACGGGGACATAAATGTGAGCATAGCCCACGGGGGAGAGGGACATGCCAAGCAGTGGAGTGGTCTGACAATGCCCTCTTGCACTGCCCCTTGGCACAGATTGGCATGGCTGAGTTGACATCATGCATATGCAACCTGGCAGTGCCAATCTTTTGCCAAAGGGCAGGCCCCAATCGCAGCCTCATGGTGGGGGGTGGCGGGGAGAGTTCATTCAGATTTAGTTTGGGGCTGGGAGTGCATGGAGGTGCAGGAGGTGCCAGCCATGGCCATGGCAGGGGGTGCCCACCTCCAACTGTGCATGCGGAGAGGGGCAAAAAGGGGCCAATTATCAGTAGGTGGAGGGAGAAGAGGCTGATGATCTGGGAAAAGGGGGGAAAGGGGCTGTTGATCAGTGGTGGGAAAGAAATTCTGACACTGATCAGAGGTGGGGAGGACAGCCCTTGAGACCGCCAGTAGTGGACTGGGGAGGAAGTTTAGTCATATTATGATTGGGGCACTCTTTAAAGATGGCCCGATATCAGTCCAGCCAGGTTTTTCTGATGAGCTGAGGCCTCACCCATCGCATAATGGTGCGAAACACGCCCACTTGATTTGTTTTAGGCAGAGTGAGGTAAGATCTGGAGAGAAAACCAGTGTTTTTTTTTGAAAAACATCTGCCATTCTTTGGTAAGATTCAGCTGTCAAATGCCTTTTTTGTCCCATAAGAGGAGCATAGCATTAGTCTAAATCTCTGGACTGTTCACAGAAAGATGCCACTGATGTACCTACAAGACACAGACTGCCTGCGCTGATTACAATAATGTTCTTATCCCTGTGATTTAGGATGGAGTTTATTTCACTGGCTATGAAGTTCTGGCCCACAAATAGCAGACCAGGAGGTCCCAATTTTTTTTTAACATAATTTAATGAATTAGTAATGCAACAACATAGTTACCAAATTTGTTGCATTACTAATTCATTAAATTATATCTGAAGAGGAACAAAAAAAAGCCTTCTCCTTGTCTTGTTCCATTTTGGCCATATGGGTTATTACAGCCAACAGAAAATTGCTGGAGAGTTATAAAAGCTCTTCAAGTAGAACAATGCGGTCGAGCAATTTGTTCGCTATTCTCACACGTATGTGACATAATCCAGCCTGCTGTGGAAACTAAGCATGCACGGCCATCAGTGCTATTAATATTTATAGCTCAAAATGGTGTTCATTTCTTGAAGACCCTGCGTGCAAGAACATGGCCCTCCGAGTCCTATTTAATTCCAATTAATTTACCAATACATTTATCTTCACCGAGTTGAAAAGTATAGGATAAATAGCTATGAGACTTTTAGTCTTTTTTAAAATGCCATTAGAATGGAGAAAATGTTTTTTAAAAATATCAGAAACAGTTTTATGCCATGGTTAACAAGTAAACATACCTCTACACCACTCTGCCTGGTTTCTTTACTGGAGTACCAAATTAATTCTGATGTATTTTAAGTCACATGCACAAGTTAGCATAATATTGAAAAAGGCGTTCTAATGTTTGTTAGAGGAGATCTAAAAAGACCAGTCAGGAGTTTTTAATGAACAGTTGAATATAATCTAAATGAAAGCCAGATGTTCTTTGTAAACTTTACTGGCTAGCCTTCCACTCCAGGATAGGTAAGTGGTTCTTGCTTATTTTTCAATGTAAAAAGAGAAAACAGTGGATAAAAATAAAGGATCCTTTTATGTTCCCATCTATCTATTATCTTCCCTTCCTTCATATTTATGCAATTTGTAATATAATGTTTTAGAACAAACAAAGTAACATTCTTTGAGTATTCAAAGTTGTTCTGTACAGCAGACTATTAGATATAAATTATGTCAACATTAAAACTCAAATCTGAAAGAAATCAATTGTAGCAATAATTTTAAATTCTAAAATGATTAGTGTCCAGGATGCCTGGTTGGGATCTATCCTGCATCGAGACTGTATTCACTTTTGAGTAGTTGGAACTTCTTCTCATGGTGTAATTGGAAATAATTTTCTTAAATTGCAAAATCACATTTTTAAATTGCTTCCACACTTATTTCAAAGGGTGCTTTTTAGCACATTCCAGCTATATGTTCTTCACATTCATCTAACTCAAAATCAATAAAACATTTGTGGAAAAAGTTTAGGTTTTTACGATAGCAAACCTTGATTTCATTTATTTTATTGATTCTTTACACACATGAGCAATACCATTAATAATACTGGGTTTTTACCAGTTTCATGACAAAAAGTCACAAGCACCTGCAAATGTAAATTGATCTGATTTGTGTGCTAATGAGGAGACATTGGGCCCGATTTTACCACTTTTATTCTAAGTACTAAACCTGGACGCAAATCTGGACTTGGAAATCTGTTCTCAGGCACCCCCATATGCACTTAGCCTGGGGGAAAAAAAAATCACAAGTCTGAATCATGCTGTGGGCAGGACTTATGTCTGAAACACTGCAGCTCCGATTGGAGCTTTGAACTGCTCATGTGCAGTGAGAAAAAAAATTTGAAGAACACACCCTGTCACATCACTCCCAGGGCACACACAGCAGATAAAGTGGCCCAGGAATGAAAAGCAGGAGTGATGGTCCCCACAAACATCACTACACCCCCACAACATAACTGTCCTTCTTATCCACCCACCAGCTCGGCTACCCAGACCAATCTTAACTCTCTGCCCCCTTCCCCCTCCCACTGATTGTCTGCAGTGGGGCAGCAGACCCTCCTTCCCCCCACCAGAGAGCAATCAGGCCTCCACCTCCCTCCCCCACCAAAGAACCATCAGGCCACTCTTCCTCCCCCCCAACCAGAGAATGACCTGGCCTCCGTCCTCCTCCACCCCCAACCCACTCCCACCAGAGATGCATCTGACCTGCCTCCTCCTCCCTCCCCCCTCACCAAAGAATAATCTGGCCTCCCTCCCCCACCCCCCCACCAGAGAACAATTGAGCCTTCCTCCCTCCCTCCTACCAGAGAATGATCCAACCTCCCTCCATCCACCACCCCCCCACCAGAGATACATCTGACCCACCTCCTCCTTGCTCCCCTCCCTCACCAGAGAATGATCTGACTCACCTCCCTCACTCCCCACCACCAATTTGAGTAGAGAACCCTTGGAAGCTCTGAACTTACCTCTTCAGAAGCTGGAACACCCAAAACAGACCTTTGCCAAGCATGCCTATTTCACACCAAATCTGGACACACAAACATGAAGGTAAAGGGGGAAATGCTGGTAAAGTTGGGTGGGCAGCCCACTAATTCAATTTAAATGCATGCAACTGTTTTGGGCATGATTTGGATTGTAGCCACTTTTGGGCATTAGTAAATTGGGCATCTGCACAGACAAAGGCACGGAATGTATTAATGGCCTCATACCCAATTTTAACCAAGGATTTGCACCCAAAAACAGATGCAACACAATGGTAAAACCAGGCCTATTATGGAATAATTCTGCAGCAGTAAAAAAATCTCTTCACCAAAATCCCTTTACTTACAACTCTTAACAGCAGTACACTGAGTGCTAACAGTTAGCAGTCTATCTCCAGGAGTGTCAGATGAACTGACACTCCCGGTTAAGTACAAGGCAAAGATTCTCTGATTGGCCCATCAGTTGGATCCTTAATCAGAGAATTCATACTCCAATAGGCCAACTTTAATGGCCTGATTGACGTCATTGCATTCCTCCCCGCTCAAAGTCTGAGGGATCCCCATGATTGGGTCTCTTCCTCCATTTAAGCACCAGGTCCAGATCCTCCAATTCTGCATCCGATGTAGGAGAGGACGTATCTACTAGGCACCCGTCTCTTCCATCATAAGTGCCAGAGGGCCAGTTTGCTTTCAGCGGTAGGGGAACAGCTGTGGCTTTGTCCACTATGTCCATCTCGCAGTCCAAGATTCTCACCAGGGATGCTGGAGAGGCGGGGCTGGCCCGTTGTGGAAGACTGTCCTCGGTCATTGGCCCGCTGAGCTGAATTAGCTCTGGGACGGGTATCGAATTCAAGGCCTGTCTAGGTGCTTTCTTAAGACTGCCTCTCCGACGTGTACCCAGTTGATACAGCTCCTGTCCTGGACTCAACCATTTCTGCTATCCATGTGTGACCATTTGTGAAAATCCTCACTCAGATTTTTTCGCCCAGCATCGCAACACCTCTCCTGGTGACTGTTGTCGTAGACCTGCAATGGGCCTCATGGTGCTTTTCCACCTTCCCTCCCAGATTTGGGAATAGCAGACTCAGCCTGGTGAGGAGTCGTCTTCCCATGAGTAGTTCCACCGGTGCTATTCCCCTGGTGGTGAATGGAGTTGTCCTGTAATCAAACAACCAGTGGGAGAGTTAGGTGTCTATTGGTGCCATTGGTTGTTTCTTTAACCCACCTTTTTAAGTCTGGAAGCTCTGTCTGTGAGCCCATTCAACGCTGGATGATACGGTGCTGCCCTGATGTGTCGAATCCCATTCGATTTCATGAATCTGGTAAATTCTTGGCTGGTGAAAGCCAACCCATTGCCCAAGACTAGCACCTCTGGAATTCCATTTGAGGAAAATGAGGCAGACAGCTTCTCAACGGTTGTCGTTGTGTTTGCCGAATTCACCTTGTAGACATCCAACTGTTTTCTGTGAGCAGCTACTATTATTAAGAACATGGAACCCATAAATGGGCCTGCAAAATCAACGTGCAATCACGCCCATGGTCTATTTGGCCATTCCCATAGGTGCAACAGAGCTGCCGGTAGCACCTTCTGCCCTTGTTGGCATTCCCAGCACCAGCCTACCAATGCCTATATATCTGCACCCAAGCCCAGCCACAGACATAGCTCCTGGCCAGTACCTTCATCTTGGACATTCCTGGGTGCCCAAGATGTAATTTGGCCAATATGGCCCGACGGCCCTGACCTGTGACTATGACCTGTGTTCCCCATAGCAGTACCCTGTCTTCTATAGTGGTGTGCTCTCTTCTGCTCCAATAGGGGTAGGATTGTGGTTGGGCTGGTCTTTCCATTTCCCTTGTTAGTACCAGGTGTTTTACTTAGTACCAGGTCCTTTTGTGTCCACAGGCATATGATGTTTCTTCTATTCTGGGTACCAATGGTTGGATGTCCGGTAGGTAGCCTACTAAAGGCATCAGCATTTTCCACCCATGTTCCTGGCCGGTGCTCCAATTGATACTAGTATGCTGCCAGTAATAGTGCCCAGTGCTGGATCCAAGCTAATGCTATTAGTGGGACTGCTTTGTCTTCTTCGAGCAAATGCAGCAGTGGTTTGTGATCAGTGATGATTGTGAATTTCCACCTATATAGATACTGGTGGAATTTCTTTACTGCAAAAATGATGGCCAATCCTTCTTTTTCGCTTTGGGCATACTCCCATGCCGCTATTGCTAGAGTCCTGGTGACCTATGCAATAGGTCATTCCTCTCCATTTTGCCATCAATGTGCCCGAATTGCACCAACGCTGTATGGAGACACATTGCAAGTGAGCACCAACTCTTTCCTGGTGTCATAATGCGCTAAAATATTTGCTGAGGAGAGCTGTTGTTTGATTTTCTTAAAGGCCCAGTCTTGGCAGGCAGACCATCCCAGGCTTGCCCATGTTTTAGTAGCTGATGTAGGGGGATCCAAGATGGAGGCACTGTTTTGTACGAATTTCCTATAATACATCATCAGCCCTAGAAGCCACCGTAACTCCTGGACTGTGGTGGGGGCTGTAGCATCTTTGATTGCCTGCACCCAAACCTCCAGGGGATGTAGGCCTGACTTATTGACTTTGTAACCCAGGTAGGTTATTTGCGGTACTAACAAAACACATTTCTCTTTCTTTAAGTGCATATCCACTGCTGAAAACCTTCTAAGGATTTTCCCCAGGTTTTGTAGGTGTTCTGCCCTCATTTTCCCGGTGATAAGGACATTGTCCAGGTAAACGGCGACCTGTGGCAACCCTTGTAGTATATTCTCTATTAGCTGAAATATCACACAGCTGACGATACCCCAGAGGGTAATCTTGTATACTGAAAAAGGACCTTCCGTGTGTTGTTCGTGGAAATTTTTTGTGAATCTTCGATCAGCTTCAGCTGTAGATATGCATGACTCATGTCTCATTTGGAGAATAAGAGTTCTCCTACCAGTTTTGTGTATAGATCCTCAATGCGGAGAATTGGGAATTTATCAAGTTGTGAGAAGCGATTTATTGTCTTTATAAACTCTCCATAAAGATGAACCTAACCATCTGGCTTTAGAATAGGCACCATGGGTGCCACCCATTCCGCAAACTGGGCCAATTTTATTATGCCTTTGCGCTCCAATCTTTTGATTTCCATGTCCATCTTTTCCCTTAATGCGAGTGGTATCGGCCAGGCCTTGCAAAATTCCGGGACCGCCTCCAGATCGACATGTAGTGTTACTTTTATTCCTTTAATTGTTCCTAGCCCTTCTTGAAAAACCTCCAGGTATTGGAGCAGGACTTTGCTCAGACAACCATTTTCCATCTGAAAAATGTTCACCCAGTCTGCTTGGATTTCCTTCAGTTAACTTTGTCCCAATAGGCTCGGTCCTGAACCTTCCACTATCATCAAAGGTAGCCTAACCAGTTGCTTTGCATAAGTAACAGACATATGGGTTTTGCACTCAGTAGTTCCCCTGTACAAATCCTCAGTCTTGCTGGAGTTTCAGTTAAGAATTTTGTTGAACATTGTTTCCCCTACCACGGATATGGCTGTGACTGTGTCGACCTCCATTAATGTTCAGCCTTACAGATAATTTGATAAGTTCCGATTTGGTCATTGCTATGCAAAGTAGTTGTTCCCCATCAGAGGTAGGTGGAGGTTCCAATGTGTGCAATCTCCTATACCCCGGCCTATGTGTCGTTTTATGAAGTTTAGGAACTTTGTTTTTTTTCTCCGACTCAGAATACTGGCAATAGTTGCAGTATCCTGCTGGGATTCTGAAGGGGCTGCTGTCTGTCTAGTCCTAATTTGGCCTTGTTTAGGAGCGGCTCTGTAGACAGTCCTGAGTTCCCTTGTATCTGAATCTTTAATGAGGATGGCTATATAGTTGCCTAACCTGCAGTGGTGGTCCCTTAAATCAGTTACACTGGGGTGGGTGTCTACCTCCATCGGAATTATCTGTAACTCATGCTCCACTCATCACTTTTTCTAAGGACAAAGCCAGCTGTAATGTTTGTTTGCAGTCCAGCTGGGCCTCCTCCAACAGATGTTTTTGTATGGTCAAATTATTGCTTCTGCACACCAATTGGTCTCCCTGATTGGATCAATTGGATCCTTAATCAGGGAGTTCATACTCCAATAGGCCAACCTCAATGGCCTGATTGAAGTCATTGCACATTGTTTGCTCTGTTATTTACTGTAGGATAAAAATTTCAAGTTAACTGAAACTTTGGGTTCAGATTCACTTTCAGAGGTTTCTGGCAAATGTTAAAGCAAAGACGCACAAAGGCTCACCAAGTCTACATTGACAAATGGCGCTAATTCTTATCCATTCTAGTTATCACAGGTGAAACTATTCTAAAACTTTACGATGGGGATTTTCAGGTCCTGCGTGTCGCAGGATTGGAAATTCCCATGTAAAGTCAATGGACCTTTGCCTGGTCCATCAAATTTTCCTTCCTACCCATAATGATTCCCACCATAGGCGGGACTGCAAAATTCCGGCCTATAAGAAATTTTGTTGAAGGAAGGAACATGGGTAATAATTGATCACATTTTTACATATAATGTAGATAGACTGAAGGATCACCACTATCAGATGTGTTTTTCTTCCTTCTCTCATTTTACTTGGGGTTGCCACGATGCTGTATCATTAATTCCTAAGACTACTTATCAACAAAAGCTGAAGCATCTACCTTTCAAAATAGCTGTTGTGATTTTAAGGACTTATACAGAAGAGGTCATGCCATTAAAAGGTATATCATGTAGACCTGAGTGCACAAACAGCAAAGTTGCTTCTATGTGTGGTCCGTGGTAATTTATCAGCTGTATTTGGGATATTGGGATGTTAGTATTCCTTTAAGAAGGTTTTTTTTTAAATCATGTACTTTGCAATTGTAAGCAAACTTTTTCAGTTTCTTTTTCTCATTGTTGCTGGGTTGTCTATGAGACACTTTTCATTACTGCTTAAATGGGGATTTGTTTATGTTCGCTCTGGGATTGGTTTTATGGCCCTGCATTGTTAGAAGGAAGGTCATGGGTTCTGGTCAGGTTTTTTTCGCTTCCTAAGAAATTCAAGGTTTAATTTGCTGTTTTTGGCTGGCAGCAGTGTTTTAATTTAGAAGGGAGTGGACACCAGACTGAAAGAAGTCTCCCTCTCTCTCTCCCTGGTTTTGGGAAATTCTGCTATGTAGCTGAAATTCTTCCTGGAGTAGAAAATTGCCTGACTGGTGAAAGGCTGCTGACTTTCAATGCAGAAACTGCAAATAGCCTTGTGGGATGTGCTGAAGTGGTTCCGGGTCTAGAAGATATGGCTTCAGATTGCAGCATCTCAGAATGGCAGTCAAAATCTGGTCTGGCTTGTAGAAAGGCAACCAAGTGCACTGGCATTTTGGAAGGGCAAATGCTGTCATTCTGAAAGAAAACAGCATGTTTATGTGGTATAGACCTGAATCAAAGTTCTAGTAGTTGTTAAAACTGGAGTGAGTATTCTTGAATTGATAATACTGCACAGGGACTGCCATGTTAGAGAGCTTGGTGAAGTTGTTCTGGTATCACCATGCCAGAGGCATGACAGAAATTGGAAGATGAACTTGAGGTTTGGCACAGCCAGAAGTGGAATATTAGAATATTGAAAACTTCTGGATTACCGTGGCCCTGATGTTAACTTTGGAAGCCATTGGGAGCAGGGGTGTGATATTGCATGGGAAACCTGGAATTACAGTCAACACATCCATCAGGAATATTTTAACACAAGCATCTCATTATCAATTTAGCTCCAGTTTAGTTGTCAGCTGCAAGTGCGGTGCTGCCCCACATGATGCAATATCAACTCCAGTATTTAAAGGGCAAAACCAAAGATGGAATTTGCAGTAATTATGATTTGAAAGCAAAACCAGACAGATTTCAGGGTAGTCAAAGTCTAAATCCTGCAATACCATCCTTGATGTATTGTTGGACTGTGAAGAACCAGAGCGAGAGACTTTTCTCCAACAACAGGATGAAAAAACTGTTGCTGAAACCAAGAAGGCATGGCTGGAAGTGGCCAAGGCAGCCAGCAGCAGGAGCACTGTGCTATGCATCTGAATTCAATGCAAGAACTGTTGAAACCATTGTCACAATAGGGACACTTGGATATATACATATACATATACAAATACATGCACACATAATATCTATTACTGATAAATTTCTGCCCACAGTCTGAACAAATATTCTCTTTCTTTCTAATATGTGTCTTTTTCACATCTGAAAGTTTATTGAATTTGAAGTGTATTGAAGTGTATCAGCAAATGTCTCTGCAGGGAGAAGGAAGTCTGAAACAAAGCCTTACACTCCTCACAATTAAACGTTCTTGCTTCTGAGTGGGTCTTTTTGTGATTTTTGTATACATTTCTGTGAGTAAGTTATCTTCTGCAAAGTTTGCATTTGTAAGGTTTGCATTCCTTAAGGTGACCTGGTGCTTTGCCTCTTGTGATGGTATATATGTGCTGTACTTCACTTTCAAGAAGATACTTTTCCATGTGTCAAACCAATGAAGTCTTCTACAACAACTTGCACAAATTTTCAAAATGGTTCCATTTAGAACATGAGTTGCATTTTTTCTCCTTGAGCCGAACATGACGTTATGACTCTGTAAGCATTTCCACAATTTGGCACTGTTTTGAAGGTATTTAACTGTGCTGGGTCATGTGTTGATGAGACTGCTGAGGTCTCATTGTCCATAACCCTTGTGCTTCAGCTGGTTGGACAAGCTACTTGCAATTTTGAATCTAAGAGTGAATTGCTGTGACATGTTTTGGAATCTAATATGTCAGATTTGATTTTTCCAGGGTTAAATCATTATTCTCTATGATGAAGTGTTCCCTAATTTGTAGAATTAAAGTCTTTTCAATTGATTGTCATGAATTAATTATTTTGTTGGTACCAAATTTACATGTAGAAATCAATTGCCAAAACACTGCCACATATTGTTTGATGGACTCACTCTTTCCCTGATAGAATGTATATAATTTGATCATCATACTTTATGTACAGAACTTCGAAATTTCTCAGAACTTACAGAAGTTTCAACACATAAATGTTCACAACTTTGAACCAGACCCTTCTTGGAATTTTCTCAAATTTCTTCATTCTCTCGTTCTAACCTCAGGCTTAGCAATCAAGCAAGTATACAGGGATCAGCTGCCAGACTAGCATAATCAAATACAGATGAAACAAACCATTGAATACTATACTATTTACAGCAATAATTTAGATGAGGGAACCAATTGTAATATATCCATATTTACAGGTGGGAATGTAAGCTGTGAGGAGCATGCACAGAGGTTACAGAGGGATATAGGTTGGTTAGATGATAAGGCAAGAAGGTGGCAGATAGATTATAATGTGAAGAAATGTGAAATTATTCACTTTGACAGGAAGAATGTAAACTCAAGATCTTTTTAAATGGAAGAGTCTAGGAAATATTAGTACATAGAGGATTTCAAAGTCTGTAAGTAAACCACAGACAATTAACATGCAGGTTCAGCAAACAATTATGGAAGCAAATGGTAGGATAGCCTTTATTATAAAGGAATGGAAATATCATCGATTGTTTATGGTACAGAAGAAGGTCATTTGGTCCATCGTGTCTGCAACTGCTGTCCAAACGAGCATTATGATTTTGTGCCATTCCATTGCCTTTTCCCTATACTCCTGCGTATTGTTTTTATTCAAGTAATCATCTAATGCTCTCTTGAATGTTTTAATTTGAATCTGCCTCCAGCACACTTCCAGTGCACCCCAGACCCGAACCACCTGTGTGATTTTGAAAATCACTTTAAATCCAAGTTCTCTTGTTCTTCATCTTTTTAATGAGTAGGAATAATTTCCCCCCATCTATTCTGTCCAGCTCTTCATGATTTTGAACATCTCTATCAGATCTCCTCTTTGCCTTCTTCTCTCCAAGAAACATTATCTCAGCCTCTCCACTATATCCTTATAACTAAAGTTTCTCATCCTTGGAACTATTCTTGTAAATCTCTTCTACACTTTTTCCAATGGGGCCAATTGGGCGATGTGTGTGCTATCAATAGCCCTTCATATGGGGCATCCCAGTGATGGTGGCAAAGCTGCATTCCTTGCATCCTGTTGGTCCCAGCCAGCATCAAAGTGGATATGGTGAAATGCCCAGGTGTTGGCACCATTAGAAAGTGGCCAGGGACATAGCAAACCTCATGGCACAGTTGCAAATCAGGTTTATAGTGTCACATGCTCATTTCCTGGTTCGCTGCACTGTTCGCCAGATGTAGTGAGGTGGTAAAATTATGCTAACTTGGAAAGTCTATTAATGAATTCCATATGACTGTGCTATCATTTATTTTGGCAAAAGGATACAAGATGAACACAAAATAATTTTCACTAAGACCCTGACCCAATCTAGCTTGACTAGCATCAAGTATTAGGGATAAACATTATGAATTATTGAAACTTGAAATTTATTTCTAATAGAGAGGTGGTCTGCATAGTACTAAGCTATTTCCAGGTATATTGATAAAAGTTCATGATTTCTTTCAGTTTCTCTTTTTGGAACTTATTAGAAAGTGTTTTGTAAATGTTGATAAGATGACAAGTTAACATTGATCTGCTCATTTCTCCTGTCTCAGAGGGATCATTAAATAATGCATGGTCCCATATGCTCTATCATTTAACCATTAGCTGGGACTACTTGCAAAAGCTTCCTTCACTCCTATGTAGCCCTTTGGCTTGTAATTAAATGATCCTACAATTAAAACTTCTATTATAAGATTAGTTTTAATTATTTATTAGGGGCTATGTGCTGCAGACACCATTAATTATGTATAGCTTGGCTAAACATTTTTCAATCTAAAACTCAAACGTTGTTCTGGTCTGCTGTGCACTGCACAACCTGGCACAGCAGCAGAGAGACATCTTGGAAGAGAACAAGGAGGACTGGACAGATGCCCCTGAGAAGGAGGAGGCCCAGGAGGATGTGGAGGATGAGACTGAGGAGGACCCAGTGGACAGAGGGCAGGCACTGGAAATAATTTAGCAGGGCAGGACGGCAAGGGATGCTTTCACCTTTACAAGGTTCCAAAGTTGTCCCATTAGCAGGCGTGAGATCCAACAGCTCCAACCCCTCCCCCATCCCCGACCAGGAGCCTTCAATCCCACCATCCCCCCATAACCTTTGTCTATAAACCCGTGCATCCCATTGACATCACACCATGGGCCTTGGTTGGCCTGTTGGCAAGGTGCTGGCCCAGACAGGAGGGTGATGATGTCTTGCTATGGGCATGCTGTGATGCTGCCCTGGTACAACAGAAATCTGACTCCTACCTTGACTTCTGCCTATTTTCTGACTGCACACTGGTACTCGGGCCCATGTCTGAGTGAGGATCAAAGGCACCACCATGTGACCCAATGACCTAGGTGTGAGGGGATTGATGTTGGGGGGTAGGGGCAGTCCTATGGTGCAATGAGTGATGAAAATGCTGTCACAGTTTGTCTGTCACAGGGGGCCTTTAGGGCCCCCGTTGTTGGGATTTCTTGGAAGGCTAGCAGGGACTGAGGCAGAGATGCTCAGACTGTTGAGTCCCAAGGGGGTTCAGTGACCTTGTAAATCAAACAGCGTTTTCGGATGAGCACTTGGGGTACCAAGGCAGTCAGGGATCTGGCATCACGATTTGGCCCTGGGATCCATATGACTCTAGTAGTAGGTATTATTGGTGCACACTTGGTGAGCGCAGGACCTCCCTTGCATTGAACGAGGTTCTGATCTCTCTGGGAATGGGAGGGGTTTGAGATTCCCTGTGGGAGGCTGGTCACAAACAGAGGAGTCTGGGTTGCGAGAACATTAAATAATGATTATTTTCAGTGTATAGTATTCTATCCCTAACTACAATGACTGCCTTCACATATGCCCTCTTGGTGACCCTTCAACTTTTTAATCTGATCTGGCCTACCACTTTGCCAGGTGACCTCTAGGATGCACATCAAAAGTAGAGGTAAACAGGTGTTCCATGCCTGTGGCCTGTGATGCCCAAGGTGGGCTCCCCTGTTGTGGACTCAGCAGAGCAGCAAGCATTCTGTTCTGCAGATTCAGATGCAAGATCCTGGCCAGTCAGTTTATCATCTATTAATGTCTCTGGTCTTCTCTTTTGCATAATGAAATGATCTTTGTCTACAATTGGCTCACTGGAAAGAGAAAGAAGACGTGTGCAGATGCTTCCTGACATACCAGGTGCATTTCAGGATACAGTTTGGCACACTTTTCCCTGTTTTCGCGGACTTCTCCTCAGGCACACTTTCCCTCTTGTGGCCAACATATTGAACAGCTTCATTCATTCTTATCCATGGGACTGTGCCTATTTAGCAACGAAATGCTCTATTTTGTTTTCTGAGCACAATTTGTCTTGCAATTTGTATTGGCTTAATTAGAGTTAAGTCCTCTCTCATCTGCAAGAGATCTGAAAGAGCTTCATCTAAAATCCCAACTATTATTTGATAACAAATCAATTCATTCCTCAATATTTTGTAATTGCAATTTTCTGCCAACCTGCAGGGATATTGATGAATAAATCCATGCTCTCACCTAGCCTGTGTTTGCATTTGTGAAACTTGGTCCTTTTTTGTGAATGCTGAAGTGTGAATCAAATACTTGACATACTTCTTATCAACTCCCTACCACATTATTACATCGTCGGGAATAACTCCAACTACATTGGATAATGTACTGACCTGATCATTTTGCTATATTTTTATGCAAAAAAGAAGTGGTTCTATATCTGGGGAATACTACTTTCTCCAGTTGTTCCAGAGCTGAACCTCTTCTGAGCCGTCAATGCTTTGAAATTATTCTTGGATTGGCAGTGTGGATTCCATGCACCTACTGAACCCTGGAATTGTTGCTACTTCATTGGTGCTGCTGGTTGCCTCAGGTCTGTGCTCACTGCTGCCTGGACTCCATGGCTGGAATTTTCTGGCCATTCATGCCAGCAGCATTCTCTGGTCCCACTGCAATGAACGGAGATTTGGCTGAGCGCCAAATTTTGTGTCTTCGCTTCCAGTAGCGTTGGGGCATGAACAGCTGGGAAATTCCATCTGAGTTACCTGTCTCAGCTTGCATCTGCTGCACCTCTGACTTTTTGGTGAGTTATGAACCTGTTCCTTTCATCTTTCTTTAAAGGATCTTTTGACTTGCCAGGTCTGTAGCTGCTTCTTAAACTTTTCTGTCTCTTTTACTCACTGTGCATTGCCATCATGTTTCATCATGTGTTTGTGGTCTAGGTGGGGTTCTTTGGGGCTAGTCTTTTCTCCCAAAGTAAGCTATTTGAGACTGGAGTTTGTTAAAACCATTACTCTTTACAGCTATTATATCTTTGCATGAGGTTGGAACCTCTGCTCTCTCCAGATCACTGTCGCTCAATCTTGGTGTTACATCATCATTACATCAACATCATGTGCTCTGATGTTAACCCTTTATTCTAAATTTCTCCCCCGCCCAAGTTCTCATCCCATTTATAGACGTCCTCCTACTCTGAAACATGCAAGCAGAGCCAGGAATTTTCCCAACTCCCATTACTTGCCTCTCGGCAGCTGCTTATTGTCCCGATCCCGGGCACTGTGCTACTGGCAATTCATTCTCCATTGATTGTTCAAGTGGCTGCAAGGGAAATCCTGCCACCCAAAATCATAGCATCTTCATAGTTCATCTTAATGAACATAGATACAACATACACTACAGAATTAACTGCAACAGAGAAGAAAGCATTTTGCTTTTAAACTCTTCCAGCCTCCAATCCACTCATCATTCAAGCTTTCGTGCTGCTGGTGTAAAGCTCAGAATTAATAGCAGAAATTGCAAGCTCTAATTCTTTCTGGTCAAAAGAGAGGACAATAAACTCCCTAACCCTTACATAAAGGGACGTCAATCACCTCCCTTAAGCAGTCGATAGCAAACTAGGAGGCGTCATAATAATGCAAATGGAACCTAAAATTGGTGAGGACACTAGGGACAGAATTTTCTCAGAAAAATTCAAAATGTCGAAAGAGCGAGAAAACGGGACTGGAAATATTAGGAGAGGTAAGAAATTGGGTGTGAACCTAATTTTTTGCCTCTTGCTCATATTTTCCACCCCAATATGCTACTCGATCCATGCAGCAGGGTGAAAAAGTCCCATCTATATATTCAAGCAATGTTCAATGTCTTCACAGAAAGGATAAAAGGGAGGTAGGTTGGCACGACTAGTTAGAGAAGACGTTGTAGTGTGGACAGAGGGGATAAGGACAGGATCCTTATGGTTAGAATTGAGAAGCAAAAAAATTATTGCCATGTTACTGGAGATATATGCTTCAAGTAATGTGAGAGAGAGGAGCAAATCTGCAGTTTGGCTGACTCTTAACTACCTCTGAAAAGGCATAGCAAGCCATTCAGTTCAAAAGCAATTAGAGAGGTCAATAAATGTTAGCCTTGCCAGCAATGCCCACATCCCATAAAAGAATAAATGAAAACATTCAGCTGACAATATTTCAGAGAGGACACTAACAGAACATGTTACATCCAAAATGGCAGGTCTGGTATCAACTCATTTTTTGACACTGAGGGTCTAATTTTACCATTTTCATTCTAAGTGCTGAATCTGTGTGTAATGCAGATCTGACTTGGAAATCTGCTTTCAACTGCCCCAAGATGCACTCAGCCATCTCCAGTCCCATTCGCGCTGTGGGCGGGGCTTAGCACAGCCGAAACGTTCGGAGCTCTGAACTGCGCATGCACAGTTAGAAAAAAATTTGAAAAAGTGCGTCCGTGTCAGATTGCCCCTGGGCCGGAGAAAGCGGCCCAGGAGAGAAAAGTGGGAGCAATGGCGCACACAAACACACACACATCACTGTCCCCCATATCCAGCCCCTACTACCCACACACATTACAGTCCTCTTTATCCACTCCCCCACTTCCCACACACATCACTGTCCCCCTTATCCACACCCCCACTATCCACACACACCACTGTCCCCCTTATCCCATCCCCCCACTACCCACACACATCACTGTCCCCCTTATCCCCACCCCGCCCACTACCCAGACGGATTGCCACCCCTGCCCCCTGCCCCCTCCACCCCCACCAATCACCCGCAGAGTGGCAGCGGACCCCCCTGACTCGCTGCACCTCCACCAGAGATCCAACTGCCCCTGCTCCCCCCCCCGCACCTGAGATACATCTTATCTATCTCCCTCCTCCCCCGCTGACAACAATCTGGCCTCATTCATCCCCCCCCAGAGAATGGTCTGACCTTACTCAACCCCCTCAAGAGGAACATCTGACCCGCCTTCTCCTCCCTCCCCACGCCACCAGACAACGACCTGGCCTCACTCCCCACCCCCCCAACCAGAGAATGATCTGACCCGCCTACCTCCTCCCTCCCGCCACTGATCTGAGTCAGAGAGCTGTTGGAAGCTCGGAACGTGCTCTTCAACAGCTGGAGCACCCGATTCAGATTTTTATTTAGCAGATCCATTACGGCGCGGTTCTGGATCAGGAAACACAGTGGTAAAGGGGAAAATGCTGATAAAGTTGGGCGATCAGTTCACTAATTCAATTTAAATGCATGCAAATGCATTTAAATCGCTGTTGCGCCTGTTTTGGACGCAAATCGAATTGCCGCCATTCCCAGGTTTCAGTAAAGTGGCAATCTGCGCGGACACGGATGCAGATCGCGTTAATTGCCTCTCATCTGACTTTACCACGTTTTCGCAACCAAAAACGGGCGCGACACAATGGTAAAATCGGGCCCTGAGTGATGACACAATCTACCCATTCTACATGCCGCTAGTACATGCATGGGATGCCTATGTTAGTACTCTTACAAACGTGGTATGTCATGCAGACCGTGCTGGAAATTGCCAGAAGAGGATTGCCAACAATATACTGGACTGAGCTGCTGTAGCTCTGACACAAAGGTGCAACGAAGATAGATTTTGCGGTCTAAGTTCACAGATTTCTTTCCCTGAATTGACCTAGGTTTTTTTAAAATATGCCTTTCTTTATCTCTCCCAGGAGGTTACATGGCTGCTAGTGAGTGGAGAGTATTCTGGGTCGGATTGCTTAGTTGCAACATGGCTAAATGAAACAGGTTCATTGGCCCAGTTGATATTTTCCTGTACAACTCTTTGTATGTTATAACTTCCTTACCAGAATAGTGCCACAGGCAACAAATTTAAAACTGTACAGACTTGTTAAAAATGTTACTATTGCTTTTTTTGTACTGTAGCTACTGCATTTCTACAAGAATCCAGAACACGTTCCGCAGGAAATTCTGAATTAATTATATATCGATATGAGAGTCCAGTCAATTTAAAACACTTCTTTTACTTCACAATACTGGAGTTTTAATCTAAAATTGAGACTTTTCCAGATTCAGACATTGAACAGACTGCACTTTCAAAAAGACTACCTCAGCAATTGATTTCTTCATTCACAGTGGCACTCTGCTTCTACTCTCATTCCCTAATTCACAGGAACACACCCTCCTTTTAACTCTTTCCAGTTCACAGCAGCCAGGGCCTCTCAGCTCCTGACCATTGCACTCATTGCAAGGCGTGTGTTAGGGTACTGACCTAAGCCCAACCATCTTCAGCTGCTTCATCAATGAGCTTCCTTCCATCATATGATCAGATGTGGAGATGATGATTGTAATGTTCAGCACCATTCATGACTCCTCGGGTAATGATGATGTGAAGATGCCAGTGTTGGACCTGGGTAAACACAGTGAGAAGTCTCACAACACCAGGTTAAAGTCCAACAAGTTTATTTGGTAACAAATGCCACTAGCTTTCGGAGCACTGCTCCTTTGTCAGATGAGTGGGGAGTTCTGATCACAAACAGTGCATATAAAGGCACACACTCAGTTTACAGAATACTGATTAGAATGCGAGTCTTTACAGCTAGTCAAGTCTTAAAGGTGTAGAAAATATGACGGAGAAAGCATGAAGCATAGGTTAAAGAGATGTGTATTGTCTCCAGACAGGACAGTAAGTGAGATGTTGCAAGCCCAGGCAAGTCATGGGAGTTACAAATAGTGTGACATGAATCCAAGATCCTGGTTGAGGCCGTCCTCATGTGTGCAGAACTTGGGTATCAGCCTCTGCTCAGTGACTCTGCGCTGTCATATGCCATGAAGGCCACCCTAAAGAACGTTTACCTGAAGATCAGAGGCTGAATGCCGGTGACTGCTGAAGTATTCCCCAACAGGTGTCAAGTGGTGTTCATTCATCCATTGTCATAGTGTTTGCGTGGTCTCCCCAACATACCATGCCTCGGGACATCCTTTCCTGCAGCTTATCAAGTAGACAACGTTGGCCAAGTTGCAAGAGTATGTGCCATGTACCTGGTGGATGGTGTTCTCATGTGAGATGATGACATCCGTGTCGATGATCTGGCATGTCTTGCAGAGGTTGCTGTGGCAGGGTTGTGTGGTGTTGTGGCCACTGTTCTGAAGGCTGGGTAGTTTGCTGCAGACAATGGCCTGTTTGAGGTTGTGCGGTTGTTTGAAGGCAAGAAGTGGGGGTGTGGAGATGGCCTTGGCGAGATGTTCGTCTTCATCAATGACATGTTAAACACTCGGAGAAGATGTCATAGTTTCTCCGCCCTGGGAATTACTGGACGACGAAGGGTACTCTGTCCGCTGTGTCCTGTGTTTGTCTTCTGAGGAGGTCAGTGCGGTTTTCCACGGTTGTGTGTCGGAACTGTCGATTGATGAGTCAAGCACCATGTCCTGTTCTTGACGAAGGAGCAATGCTCCGCAAGCTAGTGGCGTTTGTTACCAAATAAGCCTGTTGGACTTTAACCTGGTGTTGTGAGACTTCTTACTGTCTTCAGGTACTGCAGCAGACCATGTCCAAAGAGAAACTCAAGGTAATCAGGAAGAGTCATAAGAACATAAGAAGTAGGAGCAGGAGTAGGCCATCTAGCCCTTCGAGCCTGCCCCACCATTCAATAAGATCATTGCTGATCTGAAGTGGATCAGTTCCACTTTCCCGCTTTCTCCCCATAACCCTTAATTCCCTTGCCTACCAAAAACCTATCTACCCGTGACTTAAATATATTTAGTGAAGTAGCCTCTACCACATCAGCAGGCAGAGAATTCCTGTCAGCATGGTTTTGTGAAAGGGAAAGCACGTTTAACCAATCTATTTGAGCTTTTTGAAGGAGTAGCATGTGCTGTGGATAAAGGAGAACCTATAGACATGCTGTACTTGGATTTCTAGAGGGCATTTGATAAGGTACCACATAAAAGATTATTTTAGAAAATAAATATTCATGATGTAGGTGATAACATAAAAGCATGGATAGAAAATTGGCTGGCTGGCAGAAAACAGAGCATATGTATAACCAGGTCTTTTTCAATTTGACAGAATGTGATGAGTGGAGTCCTGCACGGTATTGTGCTGCGGCCTCAATTTTTTGCACTTTATGTCAATGACTGAGAAGAGGGGAGTGAAGGCCTGATAGCTAAATCTACAAATTACACAAAGTTAGGTAGGATTGTATTTTGTGAAAAAGACATAAGATGTTGCAGACTGATATAGATATGTTGAATGAATGAGCAAAAATCTGGCAGATGGAGGTATAATGTGGGAAAATGTGAGCCTGAATTTTCAGGATGGTGAACACTTGGCACTTGCCAGCTTGAAAGTTGGAGCACAACCCATCCCCTTCAACCCTAACAGACCTGCTGCCATTTCACACTAAATTGAGCATTGATTGCCAGCAGTTCATCCACCTCCGAAGTAATTTAGATTCAGATTGAGGTGCAACTCCACCACCAGCCCTGATTCACCTGCTTGTGCAGCTCTAGTGTTTTACTCAGTGTGGGATTTGGGAGCATGGGGCAGGGTTATGGTCTGGAAACCAGCAAGTTCTTTGAAATTTTTTTTTAAACTAGGAAAGGAAAATAATAAATTGGGCACCTAATGTAATATTAATTATTATTGAAATGTTAATCTATAATAATATAATTATTCCCTCACCCATGAGCTCCCCATTACTGAACCAACCACAATCTGACCCTGGACCACATTCTTCCTTTTAGCTGCAACATTAGTATCAGTTCTTCTTGGCCACAGCCTTTCTGGAGTCTTCCTCGGCCAACATTATACCACAGGGAAATTTTCCCAGGCAAGGGGTTTTCCCAGGAGAGAGGGTCTTATGACTGTGCAGGGGGTTGTGTGTCACTGGCTAAACAAGTACTTGTTGTCCATCCCTAATTATCTTTGATAAAGTGGTGGTGAACTGCCGCCTTAGACTGCTACAATGCCTGTGGTGTAGGTGAACTCAGGGTTGTGATGGAGAGAGTTCCAGGATTTTGACCCAGCAACAGTGAAAGAATTGAGAGCGGTTTGGAGTGGAACTTCCAGGTGGTGATGTTTCCATGTATCTGCTACCTTTGTCTTTCTAGCTAATAGCAGTCATGGATTTGGAAACTGCCATTGAAGAAGTCTTAGTGAGTTTCTGCAGTGCATATTATAGATGGCACACACTATTGTCAAGGTCTTGTTGCCTTCCAAATCCATGACGCTATTACCTTCTTAATGATTGATTCTAACACCTTCCCCATGACAGACATCAAGCTAACTATTTCTGTAGTTTCCTGTTTAACTGCCTCCCTCCCTTCTTGAATAGAGGGAATTTTCTACTTTCCAGTCTGATGGAACCCTACTGGAATCCAGCAAATTTTGGAAAATTAATACCAATGCATCTACTATCTCATTAACCACCCCTTTTAAAGACCATGGGGAACATCCATCAGGACCAAAGACTTTTGAGCCCAAAGCTCCATCAGTTTCCTCAGCACAGTTTTCTTAGTGAATAATTTCTCCTCTCCCTTCCACTTCTTGATGTATAGCAATTACTGCAATGCTCTTTGTATCCTCTATGGTGAAGAGCAAAGGTTCATTTCATCCATCATTTCTTTATTATCTACCATTAACTTCCTATTGTCATTTTATGAAGGACTAACAGTCACTTTACTTACTTATTCTTTTCAAATACCTGTAAAAACTCTTCCAATCCATTTTTACATTTCTAGCCAGTTTCTTCTTATACATAAACTTCCTTCTCATGCTTAACCCTTTAGTCATTCTGTACATTTTTATATTCTAACCAGTCATCTGACCTGCCACTCATTTTTGTACAGTTGCATTTTTTTCCCCTCAACTTTGATTGTTTTCTTAACTTCTTTAGCTAATTACAGATGGTGGGTCCTCCCCTTAGAAATTTTTCTTATTGTTGAAATATACATATTCTGAGTATTCTGAACTATCCTCTTGAATATCTGGCACTGTTTCTCTATTAATGTATCCCCTAGCCTTGTATCCTAGTTCATCATCATGCCCACATGATTGCTGTTATTTAGGTTTAAAATCCTAGTCCTAGACCTACCCTTCTCCCTTTCAGACTGGATGTTAGATTCAATCTTATTGCAGTTTCTACTACTGAGGGATGCCTTTACTGTGAGGTCATTAATTAATCCTGAGCCAGTACACTATATCAAATCTAATATATCCTGCTCCCTGGTTTGTTCTAGAATGTGCTGTTCTAAGAAACTGTCTCAAAAGCATTCTATGAACTCTTCTTCTGGACTAAAACAGTTTATTTATTTGTCACAAGTAGGCTTTCATTAACACCGCAATGAAGTTACTGTGAAGTTACTCTGGCACCTGTTCAGGTGCACTGAGGGAGAATTTAGCACGGCCAATTCACCTGACCAACACATCTTTGGAGTTGGGAGGAAACCAGAGCACCCAGAGAATACCCACGCAGATAGGGGGAGAATATGCAGACTCCACACAGACAGTGACCCAAGCCGGGAATCGAACCCAGGTCCCTGGCACTGTGAGGCAGCAGTGCTAATCATGGTGCCACCATGCTGCCCCCACTACAACAACTATTACTGCCAGTCTGATTTTTCCAGCTTAACAAAGAACAAAGAAAAATTACAGCATAGGAACAGGCCCTTCAGCCCTCCAAGCCTGCCTGACTTAACTAAAACCCCCTACCCTTCCAGAGACCATATTCCTCTATTCCCATCCTATTCATATATTTTTCCTTAAAAGTCACTGCCGTATCTGCTTCCATTCCCTCCGCTGGCAATGAGTTCCAGGCACCCAGTACTCAAAAAGAATCTGCCTCATACATCTCCTTTAAACCTTGCCCCTTGCACCTTAAACCTGTGCCCCCTAGTAATTGATTCTTCCACCCTGGGAAAAAGCTTCTGGCTTGCCATTCTGTCCATGCCTCTCAATCTTGTAGACTATCAGGTCGCCCCTCAACCTCCATTCCAGTGAGAACAAGTCAAGTTTCCCCAACCTCTCCTTGTGACTAATGCTTTCCATACCAGGCAACATCCTGGTAAGTCTTCTCTGTACCGTCTCCAAAGCCTCCACATTGTTCTGGTAGTGTGGCACCAGAATTGAACACTATATTCCAAGTGCAGCCTAACTTAGGTTCTATAAAGCTGCAACAAGACTTATCAATTTTGAAACTCAATGCCCTGGCTAATGAAGGCAAGCATGCCGTCTGCTTCTTGACTACCTTCTCCCCTTGCATTGCCACTTTCAGTGACCTGTGTACCTGTACACCCAGATCCCTTTGCCTATCAATACTCTTAAGGGTTCTGCCATTTACTGTATATTTTCTATCTGTGTTAGACCTTCCAAAATGTATTATCTCACATTTGTCCACATTAAACTCCACCTGCTATTCTCTGCCCAAGTTGCCAACTGACCTATAGCCTGCTGTATTCACAAATCCACCAACCTTTGTGTCATCCGCAAACTTACTAATCAAACCATTTCCCTCCAAGTCATTTAAATATATATTACAAACAGCAAAGGTCTCAGCACTAATCCCCAAGGAATGCCACTTGTCACAGCCCTCCGTTCAGAAACGCACCCTTCCACTGCTATCCTCTGTCTTCTTTGACTGAGCCACTTCTGTAGTCAAGATTATTTATGCATAAAGTCACCCAAGATCATTGTCATCCCTTTATCACAATATCAACTAGAACATAGAATAGTACAGCACAGGAACAGACTGTTTAGCCCATGATGTTGTGCCAAGCATGATGCCAAGATGAAATAATCCCTTGTGCCTGCCGTTGGTCTATATCCCTCTATTCCTTGCATATTCATGTGGTTATCTAAAAAACCCCTTAAACATCTCTATCATATCTACCTGCACTGCCACCCCCGGCAGCACATTCCAGACACCTACTACTTTCAGTGTAAAAAAACTTGCCCCTCACACCTTAAATGCATGCCCCTTCGTATTTCAACTCTGGGAAAAAGATTCTGACTGTCAACCCTATCAATGCCTCTTATAAGTTTAGACTTCTATCATATCTCCCATCATCCTCCGTTGCTCCAGAGAAAACAATCCGAGTTTGTCCAGCCTCTCCTTATTGCTCATATCCTCTAATCCGGGCAGGATCCAAATAAACCTCTTCTGCACTCTCTCCAAAGCCTCCACATCCTTCCTGTAATGTGACAACCAGAATTGAACGCAATCCTCTTAAGCATGGCCTAACCAAAGTTTTGTAAAGCTGCAACAAGCTCCCAATATTTCTTCTTGTATACTTTATCCTCAATTGTGGTTACGATTAGACCACTCCTACTATTGACTTCTTCCTCTTACTATTCCTCATCTTCACCCAAACTGATTCTACATTCTGATCCCCTGAGCCAATGTAATGTCTAAACGTTGTGCTAACATCAGCCTTGAGAACAGGACTATCCCTCCATCTTTACCCATCTTCCTATTCTTCTTGACTGTCAAGTATGTTGGCATACTACGAATCAGAGTGTGGCAATTACCTCGTTAAAGGAATTGCCAGCAAACCTGTAACATTGATTGTTATAAGGAGAAACAGCTACAACACTTGAGATTGAGTACTTTGTGGGCTAGCAGCTCTGAGGGAGAAGCTTACCGTAAACTAAAGACCAGTGCAAAATGATTCTTCCACCGCAACCACTTATGATTAACAACATACCCCTCATTATTCAGGTTTCAATCCTTGTCATCCTGCAGCCAAGTCTCCGTAATGGCTTTCAGATCATATTTATCTACTTCAATGTCAATTCATTTACTTTGTGCAAAGGTACAGAGGCCAGAATTTTCTGATCATTCTTGCCAGTGGACCTACTGGTCCTCGATGGTGAGCTTTCCCCATGGGTTGCTTAGTAGCATGGTATCCATGGAATGGGAAACCCCATTGACAGCAGTGGGACTGGAAGATCCTGCCCAGAGTCTTTAACTTGTTTTGTTATCTTTGTAATACTTAGTCTTGACTATTGGTGTCTTATTAAGTTTTATCTCTCCCTTCCCGTTATCATATATTGTTATTCTCCTGCCTTGAACATACCCCTTGATTTCTTTATCTACTTAAGCTGCTCCCTCACCCACTTGCTTAGTTTAAAGCCCTAGTTGTGATTGGAAGAACAGTCATCCCAGCATGGTACAACATAAACTGTCTCAAAGGTACATCCCCCCTTTTCCCCCAAGACTGGTGCCAGTGCTCCACAAAGAATCCACTTTTCCTAAACCAGTCTTTGAGCTATGCATTCATTTCTCTAATCTTACCTACCTTTTGCCAATTTTCTGAGGTAATAATCCAGAGATGATTATTTTTGAGGTCTGCTTCTTAATTTGTTGCCTTTCCTTTTAAACTGACTATACAGAACCTCTTTCTTTGTCCTACCTATGCCATTGGTAGCTATCTGGACTATGACAATTGGATTGGCGCCCTCCCATTGTAAGTTCTTCTCCAGCTCTGAGCAGATGTCCTGGCTCTAGGCAAGCACAGTAAAAAGTCTGACAACACCAGGTTTTAGTCCAACCGATTTATTTGATAGTAAACTCACAAGCTTTTGGGTTAGCCCCTTCGTCAGGTGAATGGAGAGTTCTGGCCTCAGACAGAGCATATAAAGCACAGACAGTTTAGAGATTACTGATTAGAATGCAAATCTAGGCAAGCACAGCAGCTTTATGGCCTCCTGCTCTTTGCTGGGGAGAACAATGTACTTTTCCCTACTACAGATCATATTCCTGTTTTGTGAGCACCTCAAAGCTGTGTCAAAACAGGAATACCTGAGGCTCCTCCACTGCTGTCTGCTCAATGCCTTTACCTGCTTCACTGCTGTCCAAAATGGATGACCCTATTCTAAATAGCATGATTGATTTTTTTGGAACAAAATATACAAGCATTTCTTTCTCTCCCTCCCTTAAATCACACAGTGTCTGCAATTCACCTTCTAGATCAACCATCCTAATCCAGAATTCCTCCAGTTTACACTTTCTGCAGATGTGTTTATCATGAATCAACTCAACATCCAAAACACCCAAATTCCACAGCAGTAACATAACACCTATCTATCCATTGTAACTGATGTTATTTATTTAACTGAATTTAATTACTTACTAATTGACTTGAATAATTCCAATGTAAGCCGCACCTCTTCCCATTGTGCACTGAATTTCTATGTAAACCTAATTTGCTATTCACTCAGTCTCTATCTCACTAGTTAACACCTCTTGAGCCAAGAGTTTTTGGAAGATCGACAGATAACTGCCACACCAGGCATTTTCCCACTTAACAAGCTACTTTAATTTATTTGAAAGTTAGTACAATGTCACAACTTGATTCTTAATCAGCAATTAAACTGAAAAACGACTTACCACAACTGACCATGTGAACCTAATTTGCCATTCCCCAGAGGAGGACTTATTTTGATTTAAAGATTTAATAAGAACATAAGAACATAAGAAATAGGAGCAGGAGTAGGCCATCTGGCCCTTCGAGCCTGCCCCGCCATTCAATAAGATCATGGCTGATCTGTCGTGGCTCAGTTCCACTTTCCCGCCCTCTCCCCATAACCCTTAATCCCCTCTCTTATCAAAAACCCATCAACCCGCTTCTTAAAAATATTTAGCGAGGCAGCCTCCACCACTTCAACGGGCAGAGAATTCCAGAGATTCACCACCCTTTGAGTGAAGAAGTTCCTCCTCAACTCCGTTCTGAACTGCCCCCCCTTTATCTTGAGGCTGTGCCCCCTAGTCCTACTGTCTTTTTTGAGCGGGAAGAGTCTTTCCACCTCTATCCTATCCATCCCATTCATCATCTTATACGTCTCAATGAGATCTCCCCTCATTCTTCTAAACTCTAACGAGTACAAGCCTAGTTTATTCAGCCTCTCCTCATAGCTCAACCCCCTCAACTCCGGTATCAGCCTAGTAAATTCCTAGTAATGTTTTTTGTTTGGGCCGCACCTCCCTTTTTGGGGGCTGCCCTTTTTAATTTGTCCCTGAGTTAATGAGTTTGTCTATTTGGTTTGACCTTGAAAGAGGAAAAGAGCCCCCCCGCAGAGAAGGACTTATAATGAAACACATCATGCCTAGGCACAAGGCCCCGACCATTGTGAGGGCTCATGCTGGTCAGTGTCTGTGGGAACTCGTTAGAGTTTAGAAGAATGAGGGGAGATCTCATTGAGACGTATAAGATGATGAATGGGATGGATAGGATAGAGGTGGAGAGACTCTTCCCGCTCAGAAAGGATGGTAGGACTAGGGGGCACAGCCTCAAGATAAAGGGGGGGCGGTTTAGAACGGAGTTGAGGAGGACTTCTTCACTCAAAGGGTGGTGAATCTCTGGAATTCTCTGCCTGTTGAAGTGGTGGAGGCTGCCTCGCTAAATATTTTTAAGATGCGGGTTGATGGGTTTTTGATAAGAGAGGGGATTAAGGGTTATGGGGAGAGGGCAGGCATGTGGAGCTGAGCCACGACACATCAGCCATGATCTTATTGAATGGCGGGGCAGGCTCGAAGGGCTAGTTGGCCTACTCCTGCTCCTATTTCTTATGTTCTTATGAACAATTCAGAGCCTGATCAGCAGGCAATGCAAAGCGACATTAAACTCTGATTCGTACAGTCCCCTTTTTTTGTGTGGGTAGGCCGGATGGCTTGTACAGTCCCCTTTTGAACAGAAAAACACTGGTGAACAGTGAAATGACTAGGATGGAGAGAGATAGCAATGAAGGGAAAAATCTCCTGTGATTATTTAACTAACTTTTCATGAATTGCCGAGAAAAGCCATGAGGAAGGGCAATGGTGAGCCAGCTAGTTAGTTGGGACTCAGAAGCAAGCAGTTGTTGAAGGGAGCAGAGGTGATTCGACCCCCAGGCCAAGGCTGAGGAGGTCTGGGAAAACCGTAGCCAGGCAGCCAGCAATGAGTTGTGGTTGTCGAGGTGAGGTGTAAGATGCCACCAGGGCCAGGTAAATTGGTGAAAAAAGCCACAAGAGAGGGAGGTGGGAAGCCAGCTGGTCAGAACTTGAGATAGCCATTATCAAGCGGCAAGGGGAGCAGGGGTGACTGTACCAGGACTGAGGAGGTTTAAAAAAAAGTCTGCTCTTTGAGAAAACTCATTAAAAACAAGAAAGATCAATTAATATGAAGCAACACTATCAATCTGGCAGTCAAAAATGCAGAGAAATGAAGGGGAGGCAAAAGGATAAAATTAGGCAAAAGATCAGTTTGTAATTTTACTTTAAAAGGTTTGGAGTATTGCACAGTGCACAAATTGCACATTCAACTTTATCTATCAAAAATATGGGTGAATTATCTGATGACGTAGATTTGCCAATTTCTAGGAAAACCACATGGCCTGAAAATATTGAATGAGAAGCGGAATCTGAAATGACAATGAAACGACAAGATATTTCTTCTGTTGAAGTAAGGGAAGAAACCTACCCTAAAGACATTGCCTTATGGCCAAAATCTGTTCCATTGGGTATGATACAATATTTTGTAATAAATAAATCAGAAAACTTAGGTAATACGGAAAATTTAAGGAAAGCATTTGAGATTGGAGGTCAAAAGCTGGTTAGAAATCTTCATTAGTCCCATTTTCTCAGAGTGAAGAGAAATGGGTCAACAGAAATTAGAAATCGGTTGTTTGTTTCTGGAAATTTCTAAGGCAGTCTACTGTTAGATTTGCAAATTATTCCCTGACCCTAGTAAAGGGAAACAAGCATTTGGGGAAAGGTACTCTAACTGGAGAAACATTGGAAGAGACCTTGCTGATCATTAAGTTTCCAAAGCTTATATTAGAGCTATGCATGTGTTTATTCAAGGATGTAAATTACCTGAAAGAATTGATTCTGTATTATTGGCTCTGTTTGAAAAGGAGTGTTTTCATTGCAGGAAACTGCTGAGATGTGTTGTTCCCCCAGTCAAATTGCTGTCTTCTTTGGGACTACATCTAAGAGGACATGTTGAGTTGCCATTGTCAACTTGGAGAGATTTTTTTTTGCCTGCTTTGATTATCTCAATGAATCTGATGAACTTTTCAAAGACATTTGAAAAGTTATTAATATTGTGAGTCAGAGAAGACTAACTTCTTAAGTGAACAGAACTTATAATTACTTCATTACTATAGTGGCAGAGCAGCTCAGAAACCAATTCACTGATGAAGTATGGCAAATACTATTCTGTAATAGTTGATCAGATGTGAGTCATGTGAACCAATTGACATTTATTTTAAGCTCTGTGACCAACAATGGTGAAATTGTAGAGTGATTTCTTTTTGTCCAGTTACAATTCCACAATTCTGCCACTGTATGTCTGGATACAACTATTTTGGAAGCCATTGCAAAGATTAAAAATTGCTGTGGGCAGAACTCCACAAGTATGACTGAACAATGATAGCCCATGTGCATGATTCATCCCATGTTCCAGTCACTCCTTGACTTTAATCAGCAATGCAATAGCTGAATCCTTGTAGCAGTTGTATACATAGTTGTATCCAGACATATGGAACAAATAACTATAGCTCAGTGGAAGCAGAGGCACTAACATTAGCAAAAATTAAAGTCCCTGTGATGATGTGAAATGTACAAGATGCAGAATTTTTTTTGATGAAACTAGAGGCAATGATATCATTTTAAAAACAGAGAGGATAATTTTTGACACTGTCAATGTTATTTGTGACACAATAATGATGCAATTGCAGAGAAATGAATCTCTGAAGAAACCTATTGATTTATTTTGCATGCTTTTCAACAGAAGTTTGCATGAGAATGCTAAAAGCCACTGCAGGAAGAAAATAATGCCAAAATCTTGCTGCCCTTTATGCTGGTGGGATCTTGCTGTCCCACTGACAGTCTACCCCTGCCATGGGTTTCCCAGCAGTGTGGGGTGTGTTCAATTGGAAACCCCGTTGACAATGGCAGGGCAATAAGATCCCACCAGCAGCAAGCAGTACACAGCTCCCTCGCTGCAAGACTTGTCCTGAGTTTTGCCCTGAGTGAATTCTACCTGGAGGACATAGACACAAATCTTTTTGAAGATGAAGTGAAATAGCTCATTCATTTAATCAATAATGATGAGTCCTGTGCTTCAAGCTCACTAGTTGAATTGTACAAAATTGTACAAGCAGGCAACCTCTTCAAATGTGGAAATCATTCTGAAAATATTCACAAATGATGAACATTCTTTTTCTGTATTAAAAAGTTAAAAATTATTTGCGAAGTATGATAAGTCAGGAACAGGAACTGTTGACAGGTTCTGAAATTCTGATGATTGAAAGTGAGTTCTTATAAAATTTTACCTACAATGGTGTAATTGATGATTTTGTGAAGAAATGGCATTGAAGAAAAGCTATCTAAATTGCTATGTCAACAAGGGATGAGGCAAGTAAGTCTTGAACATCTGTCCCTCTTTTATATTTTCTTCTTTAAACCACCATCACTCTCAAGACTGGCCTTTAGAAAGTCTAATACCAAAGAAAGGAATCCTGAAGACTGAGCCTCTGTTATTTGACTTGAACTCACTGGACACTCCACTCACGTGAATTTATGGCAATAACTTCTTTGATTTTGTGAGAGAAAGTAAGGAAGTTAGCTTTTGAAACTGAATGAGACTGAAATATACTGAGTGGCAGCATATGCATCTTGTTGATTGGAGTATTTGCTGCTGCACTGGACTGGTTCTTTCTGTCATGCACTGACCTGTGAGCAGTGATGCCATTGGCTGATTTTTCCATCTCATTGCTCATTAGCAAGTTCCAAGTTTGCTCACCACAAGGCACACAAATTGCAATACTGACCATCTTTACTGTCACTCTGGCAAGAGTAAGCTTGAATTCAATTCAGCAATTACAGATATATTTTTATAACTTAGAAAGCAGGAAATCAATTAAGCAGTGGTGAATTTGTGTATTTTTGTGGTTTGCGCCTTTGCGTTCTGTGGAGTGAGGATGGGTGGGGTCATGAGGGGCATGATATAATTGGGGAAAGTGACATGAGGTGATAAGGGAAGGGGCTCAGATTTGAAGGTGAGCACAGTGCCCATGAAGTGTACCCCACTAACGCCAATTCAAATTCAGCATCAGATATGGACTGACTGCCCTGCAGCCTTGCCAGCTCCAGTGTTCCCAGCTTTGCCTCTGTCGAATCACTACATTCCACCCCAGTCTTGGAACTCTCTCTGGTACTGTCAGCACATTTGTCCTACAAGCTTAAGGAGAGAAAAAAAATGAGGTTTTCATATGATGCTGAGTAGAATCCTTCACTGCCAGATTACTTACCCCCTGATCCCATGAGGTGTCAGGTTGCCCAGTTGTTTTTCCAATCCTCACTCTCTCAGCAAATATGGATAGGGCACAGAGGAACATGCTGATTATAGTGATGCACACATATGCAGCCTATGCAAATATGAAAGCTGCTGAGGGGGAACATGTTACACTTCAGTGCCATTCTAGCCTTTAATATTCGGTGCTATGCCCCTTCTCTCACCCAGCTTTCGTCCACTTCTTGACAGTTTGAAACTCAAACTCACTCTTGCAGTGCGGAGGTCATTTGTTTTCTTCTTCATTTGACAGATCCTTGGATAGAGCCTATGCTTAGCTATTCACCTCTACAGTGACCTCTGTCCTCACCTCAATCATTTGTAATGGTCTTTTGTGGCCATCATCTGGAAATAGAATCTTGAGTTTCTGAACAGCCTGGACGAGGTCACACAGTGTGCTCGCGCTGTACAGTAGGGTGGTGCGCTTATTGGATCGTGTTCGGGCCTGGGTCCAGGGTAGTTGTGCAGGCCTAGTAGGGGCGTTGGATTCGGGTCCAGGGAGATTGAACGCAGATCTGGTCAACTGAGCTGAGGCTTGTGCCACAGATTGGTGCTTGCGAGTTAACCTTTTCCACGATAAGCTCCCGATTTGATGAATTCCAAGGCTTGCCTTCAGCACTCGCTGAGAGGGCTAGCAGATGTTCTGCATCAGGGACAAGGGCCAAAGGTTTTAAATTGCACCAAGCCATCCAGCTCTAACATGTGTTGCTGCAGTGGCATCCTCACAGGCCATCCCCTCCCCAGGAAGGTCTGTGCACAGGGCCGTTTAGTTGACCCACGGACCTTATGATCTTCTTGTTTGGGAGATCTGAGGGCTAGAAAGGATATTCGAGGTAGACGTCCATCTGTCACGTAGAGTGGGGAGAGGTTTGTGGCCTTGGCCAGTGTGGACGATTGTAAGATAGTGGAGCTCAGTGAGCAGGTGAGGACAGCATTTACTGATCATTGGTAGGGTGCTCCTAGGGTTTAATGGCCAATGGGTCAGATTGTGAACAGAAATTATCAATGGTCACTCATTTTCTTTGTTCTTTCACAGTTTTTTCACAGGTACAATCACTGAACCTCTAGAGTTGGTGATTTTCCTTCCAGCCGTGAGGCAGAAGAGATAGTGCCAGCGTCAATGTGCGGCCACACGGAGACAGGAGCAGAACCCTGAAGTGTGGGGATGGAGAGGTGGGGCTGGCTGTGCCTGCTCTGCTGCATTGGCTGGAACACGGAGTGGTCAATTGAAGGAAACACCATCAGGCCAGACATGAATAAGAACTAGTGAAGGAGGAGACTGAGGATGTCCAGGCACATCCTTTGCCAGGTTCTGTGGGAGTTGGTGCCACATGGCCTTGAAGGCCACCACTGTCTGTTCCCCTGATGGTCAAAGCTGCCTTAAATTTCTATAGTAAAAAGTCTCACAATACCACGTTGAAGCCCGACAGGTTTATTTGGTAGCACAAGCTCAAGCCCCTTCATCAGGTGAGTGGGAATTCTGTTCACAAACAGGGCATATAAAGACACAAACTCAATTTACAAATAATGGTTGAAATGCAAGTCTTTACAGCTAGTCAAGTCTTAAAGGTACAGATAATGTGAGTGAAGAGAGTGTTAAGCACAGGTTAAAGAGATGTGTATTGTCTCCAGCCAGGACAGTTAATGAGATTTTGCAAGCCCAGGCAAGTTGTGGGGGTGACAGATAGTGTGACATGAACCCAAGATCCCGGTCGAGGCTATCCTCATTTGTGCGGAACTTGGCTACCAATCTCTGCTCAGCGACTCTGCATTGTCGTGTGTCATGAAGGCCACCTTGGAGAATTCTGACCCGAAGATCAGAGGCCGAATGCCCGTGACCGCTAAAGTGTTCCCAACAGAAAGAGAACACTCTTGTCTAGTGATTGTTGAGCGATGTTCATTCATCCGTTGTTGTAGCATCTGCATGGTCTTCCCAATGTACCAGGCCTCGGGATGTCCTTTCCTGCAGCGTATCAGGCAGACAATGTTGGCCAAGTTGCAAGTGTACGTACCGTGTACCTGGTGGATGGTGTACTCATGTAGTTGGTATTCTCACACCATCCACCTTACTGCATCTCACACCACTCCATCCACGTTACTGCATCTTATCATTGTGAGGGAAGGCTAACCAATCAACTGACATTCTTACAGACAGGATTTGGAACAAGCACCAACAGTGAGCATTCAATCTTTGCATGACAGATGGCAGGGCATTCAGCAATCCACTGAGACCTGGGAGGCACAAAGTGGGTGTAAAAAGTGATATTTAATACACAGCATAGGTGCTCACGTGTTAACAAAAGTGCTCAAGACGTAACAGTGCTTAATATCACCTCTGCCCACACTGTGATACTATAATTTCTGAACATTCTCATCTTGGTGTATCCCCAGGATCCACAGTTGAGCTGGAAATGGCCTGCTGGCTGCCTTGTCCTGTTGCTTGAGATGACCTTGGCATGCATCCTCTGGAGGGCTGACACCTAGAATCATAGAACTCTACAGTCCAGAAAGAGGGCCCTTCGGCCCATCAAGTCAGCAACGACCACAATCCCACCCAGGCTCTACCCCCATATCCCTACATATTTTACCCAGTAATTCCTCTAACCTAATCATCCTAGTACACTAAGGGGCAATTTTAGCATGGCCAATCAACCTAACCCGCACATGTGGGAGGAAACCGGAGCACCCAGAGGAAACCCATGCAGACATGAGAAGAATGTGCAAACTCCACACAGACAGTGACCCAAGCTGGGAATCAAACCCAGGTCCCTGGAGCTATGAAGCAGCAGTGCTAACCACTGTGCTACTGTGCCGCCCTTTTTAAGGTAAGTGTTAGATATTTCATCCCATATAGAATCATTGAACCCTACAGTGCAGAAAGAGGCCCTTCAGCCCATCGAGTCTGCACCTGGAGAGCCCTTGTGGGGTACACAGATGTGATGGTGCCAATCTCTTCAATCTGCAGGGCTGTAGCTGCTTTGGTCACAGGAAGAGGAGATTCAGATGGGCTGGATACCCCCAGTATCTTTTGTTGAGACATCTGGAAAGTTGTCTGAGCTGCTCTTCCTGGTGCTCTCCAATGCCTTACTGGAGAATGGACTGGGATGCTCAATTGATGTACCTTCAAGGGAAGGCAGATGACACTATTGCATGGCAGAGGCATAAGGATAGGAGAAACAGGTCTTAGCTAACACTGGCCAGATGGATGAATGTGTTGACGTTGCCCATAGCCGAAGTGGTCCTGTTCCTTCCTGGCATGCTTTCAGCCATCTTTCTCCATTTGTTTTTATTGTCAGACAACTTGTCCTGTAAGGAGACAAATGGGAAGAGTGTAAATGGGTCCGAGTCAGCAAGGACGCGTAGCATGTGTGGTTGGTGAGTGGGATGTGATGAGGAGAGGTGTTACAGGGGACATGGGGACGTGTGTGGAGAGTGAGTGGTTGGGCCCTGTGAGGTGGCAGTGAGTGGGTTCCCAGTGGTTGAGTGATGGATATGTGAGTAACTGAGTAGTGACAAATAAGAGGAGTAATCTACCCTGGCTGCACTGCCACTGCCCCCCATGTGGGATTGGTGAACTTTCTCGAGGGTCTTTGCCACAATTGAGGGTACGACACAGCACGCCTCTCCTCCACTACATTCAGCAACCTGGTCAGTTCTCCCTCCAAGAACCTTGGCACAGGCTTTCAACCAGCCATTTTCTTGACTAGACATTAAACAGAATGCATTTAAATACAGCACCCCCGATTGAAATGCTCAACTGATCCCCAGGAAGGTGAATCAGAGCCTTCATGCCACAGGTTTGAGGAGGAGGAGTTGAGGAGGAACTTCTTCACTCAAAGGGTGGTGAATCTCTGGAATTCTCTGCCTGTTGAAGTGGTGGAGGCTATCTCGCTAAATATATTTAAGACACGGGTAGATAGGTTTTTGGTAGGCAATGGAATTAAGGGTTATGGGGAGAAAGCGGGAAAGTGGAACTGAGCCACTTCAGATTAGCCATGATCTTATTCAATGGCGGGGCAGGCTCGAAGGGCTAGATGACCTACTCCTGCTCCTATTTCTTATGTTCTTATGTCCTTAGGTGCACTGTGAATCTCATGAATTTTTTTTTAAATGCATAAAAACAGGACATGGCTGGGGCTGGCATGATTCTCTTTGATTTTCTCACCCAAAATGATATTTAGCCAAAATAATGGAAAATTCCACCCATCGGCTTTGTCATCACTTTGACAGAAAATTTTGGTCTATTGTTTAAATGAAAGTTTTATGATGGTAAATTTGCGTTAAAGCATAATTGGTACTATGCCACAATATTGGTATGATAATCAAAAATCACAGAGGCAAGCACTGGAGATGCATATTTCACAAATACATTTCTTATATTTACTGCTGTACTAATTTTACAAATAACTACTTAAAAATGATTCAGAAATGTAAATTGCATTGCCTTTATAATAATGTTACAATTACGTAGGATGATTTAAAAATAACTGAACTAAATTTTATGTTTTGCCTTTACAGTATTATTTGTGTAGTCCTTAAAAAAAGGCATTAGTTATTTAGGTAAGAAAGAAAACAATTAAAAACTTGAATATCTACATTCCAGATTAACTTCTTGTGATTTTTATGGTTATCTGGATGCACTCTGCCATAAAAATTACCATATAGAAAGTGGGTTGTTAAAACTGAACCTTTATACATATTGTATACTATAATATTTTAACATATTTATTTGCAACAACCTCATTTACCGCTTATACACATAAAGTTAAAGGAAATTTTAAAAAAGTGCCTGCAAAGGCAGCACAGTGGCACGGTGGTTGGCATTGCTGCCTCACAGTGCTAGGGACCTGGGTTCAATTCCAGCCTTGGGTGACTTTTTGTGTGGAGTTTGCACATTCTCCCTGTGTCTGCATGGATTTCCTCCAGGTGCTTTGTTTCCTCCCAAAGATGTGCGGATTAGGTTGATTGGCCATGCTAAATTGCCTCTTGCTGTCAGGGGGACTAAGGTAAATATGTGGAGCTACAGGGATAGAGCCTGGGTGGGTTGTCATAGCAGGTTTGATGGGCTGAAAGGAATCCTTCTGTACTGCCGGCATTCTATAGGAGGCTTGGAATTTATTGTATTTATAAACTGTGATTTTCTCATTTCGAATCTGATAATTACTCAGTTAAGTGCATTTTGCTAAACTGAATTGTTAAATGAACAGTTTGAGAAATTAGTACAGAAGTGTTTACAGATTTTTATTTGAAAGTAAAATGTAGACTTGTTAAGTAACTGCACGAATCTATAGAAGGTTGTTTTCATTAACAGTAAGTCAAGTTTCTATCTGTAAAGCAGGTTAGCACAGTAATGCACTGGCATTATATGAGGAAAATTAAGATCTGTGCAGTTAACATGAAATTCCATGAGCTTTTTAGTTGCTATTGAAAAAAAACCTTCACATGCCTAGACGCTTATTCTCCTTTAAAATAACTGGTATTGGCTGGGGGCAGGGGGGAGAGGGTGAATAGGAAGGTGAGGGGAGTTGGACCATCCTTTATTTTATTGACAGTGATGTCTTTACCTAGCTTGGCTGGGGAACCTAATCGTCTATGGATTGAGTTACTAGTTCTTTGAAAAAAGGATGAATTTTGACCTTGAGTCAAAAGAGACATCAAGCATAGCTTCGATTTCATTTTGTTAGTTTTTGTTTTCCCACTTGTGTGATTGCTGAGAAATGTTAATTTTGTTTGAACAGAGAACATCAAAGTAGATGAATGTTGCCCATTACTACTCTTTGTTGTTATTGTAATCGACATGAACGAAATGAAACAAACATGCAGGTTTAATTTAATTGTTTTCCTACTTTGTTTGATAAAAAAAGTTTTAGCTCATAGTACCAAGTGTAGAACAATTGCCTAATTTGACAATTTAATCACTTATCTTGGCGTTTTTAAAAAGTACAATTAATTATACATAGGTTGTATGGAAACTTGTTTTCGGATTATCTTATTCCATTTGCAACAGAAGGCTGTCACAATGCTTTTCATTAGAAACCCAAAGACTCAATATCATGAATAGTACTTTTTCCACAAATTACTTTTTTGGTCAAAAATTCTTGCTGTGACTAATTTTATAGTTACTTTTTTCTTACTTTAACCTATCTTTTAACTCTGCATGAAATAACCAAACCAAAATATAATACTGACACCGATTTTGAACCACAATCCTCATGCTGTGATGTCTATGAAGAGTGCGACTTCCTTAAATTGTCATTTCCATGGACCAGCCCTGTAGGTTTATTCATTTTAACCTGATTTACCATATATGGCTGGGTTAGTATCCCAGCGTTCCTTGGCCGCACACAAGCAAAACAAAATCTTAGGTGTGTGCAAATTGAGGCTTCTATCCAACCCTGGCAAAACATTCTTGTATTCTAAGATTACTTTTGTGTATAATCGGTCAGCGCACAGAATCGGGTATCACACTGAAAAATACATTAACAGGCACTGGATATATAGTATGACTATATTTCCGTTTTAGATTTCTGCTGTATTGATGAATTCTATAAAAGGTAAGTGCCAGATTGGCAGATCTCAATACAAAGTGATTTTCTCTTCATTCACATTAAACGTAGTTGTTTTTAATTACATGCCATTAAACTTAATGTTGCTTTATATATTATCATATATGGAAGTACATAAAATCCGAAAAGTGTATTACGTTTCAGAATTACTGGTGCTTCCTCTTATTTTTCAGTATATTCATAGAACTCCGCTGGCATAGCATATAGCACCAATATTGTGACGGCACATGCTGTATTTGCCACTTGCAATCTGATCTATGCAATTTTAACTGAAAAAAGAAAAGGCCACGGTCTTGCCTTGAACTTTGTATTAATAACGCACAAACGAAGGTTTGATTTTTCTTACTTTAAATATATTTGATATTAAATTGGAGGGAGACAAATGAGCAAAATTATTTTACAGAATTTTAATAAGGCATTTTCTGAATTAAACGATCTAAAATGAAATATTAATGTTTAGAATAACAGTTTTATTCAGGATAGAAATAACAGTAAAAGTCTTAAACTTCGCACTATTTACGTAGTTTGAAATGTAGCTGAGTATAATTATATAAAAAATAACATTTTTAAAACTAAGATATGCATCATTAATTTCTTTACATGTATATTTTACTTTTTCAATATATATGTTGAGAAAATAACCTCAACAATTGTGCTGCAATAGTTATTTCATTTTCGTTACTTAGTAATTTAATCATTACTTAACAAAAATGTAGTAACTTGTCGTTAATGGATATCTAAGCATCCTGTCAGTGGAATATTATGTTAATCACTTGCTGATACTTTTTATTTGTAAGGTGATCTGAAGTATCCAGTATGCTGTAGTTCTCAAATGTCTATGTGTCACCAGAGATAATACATGTATAGAACTGAAACTTGCTGAAAAATTTATCTAGCTTCTTTTGCTGGAAAAGTACATCATAAAATACGAATTTTAGGTAAATGTTTGAATGTGTAATTTAATGTTTTTTCATATATCTATAGTTTTATGGTTTATGTTACTAAAATAGGTATATTTGCATGCAGGCCTGTGAGAATACCAAATTGTTTTCTTTATTATTTGGTTCTGACAGATACAGCAAAATGCGTGTGTGTGAACTATTAGTAGCTTTTAGATAATGAAAAAGTAGATGCTAGACAAACATATACTTGCTGCCTGTTGATCGACTACTTGAATTAGGTCAGACACACAGCTGTTTATTCAGAAACTGTGACTTACTCGTTTACATAATGAATTTATTTAAGCTACTAAAGGAGATTGGGATAACATAGTGCTGATTTCTATTGTTTCGTTTAAGCCAGTGGGGCTGGATGCAGGAGAAAAGCTGTGGTTTGCATTACAAAACAAAAAGCCCTGAGGCTGCTTAGGCAGAACCACAAGATTGAACAAACAAATAGGACGGATGAAGGTTCTGCCATTTCTTTGTCTCTGGATCACTGATATTATCTGCTGCTGTTTAATGGGAAGAGGTAGATAGCTTAGAGCAGTGACTTAGTGATACATAAGAGGGTTGGTACTTCAATTGCTGGTAGCTGTGTACTCCCAAGTGTCATTTCCGATTCTAAGTCTTCCTGTCAAAGTCCACTGTGGATTTTTTTTTTGGAAACTGCTAAACTCAGACATTCTCCAGTCAGAGTCTGCTGTGGTGACTGGACTGCACTCACTCAGCTCTGTTTCAACCTCTACAACTGCTACCATGTTATTTGCATATAACTTGGACAATTGCTGCATTGAGTGCAGACTTCTGCGTTGATCAGGAAAAGGATTATACTAGGAAATGATGGTTTGTTAAATTCAAAAACTTGAGGGGAATCTAGAAGAGTTCAGGAGGATTTGCATTTAAAGTGCTGTAAGTACAAGTCTACATCTATTAAATTGCGTTGAAGAGCACTTTGGATTGCGAGCAGTTGTCTTATTCTCTGAGGCATCAGTAACCTTTTTCTACATTTGCCCTGGGGACTTGGTAAATAAAGGCCAAGATTATGGTAACTGTCGCAAATGGTGTATTTTGTGTACAATAATAAGATTTAAGTCAATAGCTGTGAATACTGAAGTGAATACCCTTAAGTGAAGAGAGAGTATTACATTAATTTTGTAGAAATGCTGGTTTAACATAATATCAACACTACAAGCCTGTTATTTCCATTTATAGATAAAATTCAATTCCACACATTTCTCATCAATTCCTGAAGTTAAATAGTGCTTTATAGCAGGTGAATGCAGTTTTTTTGGTGAGTTGTTATAAGGTGATTTGCTTCAGAAGGGATCTTTGCTGTTTTAATCCATGGTCAACAATATGATGAAGAGGAAAATATTTAATGCCCTCCTTCTGATATGCATTCCTTTCAATATACAAGAAGATCTAATAAAGCATGTCTTACATTTAAATTGTGTATTGTGAATTTGAACCTGAGGACATTTGATGGTCCTTGTTGAACCAGGAAATCCTTTCTCTTAATAAGTTTAAACTTTTGTTGCACTAAACAAAACATTCAGAGCCCCACAGGAGACCATTTTCAGACCAGTAGAATAAACAAAATGTACCAAGTTAAACAGTCTCCATTTATTAGTGAATTTTTATGTTAAACATGTGTTTAAAATGCTTATAAGTAAATTGATTAACAAATTCAATTTATGTATGTTTGTGTTACGTGACAATTTCTGTTACGGCATGCCGTATGGAGCATTTTTCCTTTGGATAGAAATAGCTTAAACATGAACAATACAAATTTTATATTTTCTTACACTCTCTTTACTTGAGCAATAAGCCATTATTTCCATGCTGTGTGACTTTTAATTTGTTAATTTTGCACTGGCTAAAATATAGCTTGATTTTATATATTTTGCCTGTGTGTTTTGAAAAATATATTTGTTTGGATGGATCAAGCTTCCTTAATTAGCTGTTAGTTTAGTCCTTTTCTGTAGCACACATATGGGGCAAATGGATTTGTTGCCAAACATTATTTTTGCCTTGAAATGACAAAGACATAAGTTTAGCTGATGCAATTGAACCATATAGTTGTGAATGAGAGAAGAAAAATAAAGTAATGCAAGCATTCTCTTATAACATAATGAATAACATAGAAGGAAAGAACACATAGGTATGCCAGCTGCAGGAATAAATATTCTCATATTAAGTATTTACTGAAAAAATCAAATAAAAAACGATTTAAATGATTGTTAGTTACATTAGAAATGTCATATTTTATATTTATTTCAAATGGCAAATTGACACCAAAATCAAATGTGAAAATAGTAATTACCATGATACTAGTTAATTTGTTTGAGTTATACGTCTGTGTAGTGGTCTGTCTAGTGGTGTGTATTTGATATTTTTTGGCATAAGGTGGCATAACTGCAAATGTTTCATTAAATGTGATAATTAAGGGAAAGTAAAGTAAAGTATCTTTCTTTCTGATATGTATTTTCACTTCGTCCATTAGGTAGCTTATGCAAATCTCTAAAAATTCAGTTTTTTAAATGTGAGACTATTTTTGAAAACAGCTATCAAAGACTATAAGATCCTTATGTAGCAGCCTTAGAAGAAATAAATGGTTTAGATTTGTGGCAAAAAATTACTGGCAGCTGGATGTGTAGAGGTGCTAGCACCCTGTGGTGCCCCGACTTCTGCTAAGGGTTAGAATTAATTTATTCCTTCTGTCCAGATTCCTTAGAATCCACTTCGCAAGTGATTTATGAAAGTAGAGGTTTCCATTCAGCTGTACTTTTATTTAGTTAATTTTATTTTTCAGCCGCATGTAAATTTTGTATTCATGTTTTTTTTATATATATCAAACCCATTAAAGAACAAGTTTGATTGGGTTTCCTATCAAAAACTTCCTCCTGCAAGGAAATATGTTTATTAATAATAGCAGTATTTAAAAAGCTTCAGAAATTAATAATTTCAAAAGCACAATTTCACAAACTGAAAATGTGAAAAAAAACAGAAACTCTTTATGAAACTGAAATTTTGAAATATTTAAATTTGGATGTTGAATTTAAGAGTAGATTGAAATTACTTGTAGATATTTGGAGCTTAAACATGAGTTGAGAATGAATCCATTTACATTTATGCCTGGCTCTGCGGTAGGGAAATGTGATAAAATGTCTACCTTAAAACGTGTTTGATCATCTCTCAAAGCGTTTCCCTTCTGGAAATAATTTCTGGGGTTGAAGAGCACAGCATTAACAGATTTAATGTAGCCAATTCAGTCAGATGGCTAAAACAGTATGTCAAATTCAACAAAACAAAAGAAACAAATTGAAAATGTTCATGGCTGTGGGTCTACAGCAAATTACTATTTAAAGAGAAATTATACTTTAATTAAAATAATTGCAACTGAGTTAATGAATTGTTTACTTTACAAATGCACTTTATTCTGTCTCATGGCTGTATTGGACTTTTGAGATTTTTTTTGAGTAAATGAAGCACTTTATTGAATTTAGTTGATATTTACTGTTTCATAAAGTCACGATTTGTTTTCAATTTAATATTTAACAGTTAAGAATTTATTTAAAACATTTATTTTTTATGGAATTTTAAGTAATGTATATGAGTATCAAACAAAAGAAAAAGGAGAAATCTATATGTTGATCAATAGTTGATCATGAATATCTGATTACTTATTTATTCAACATTTTGGGAATATTGAGATACTTGGGATTTAATTAAATTTAATAAGTCATAGTTTTGTTTAAATTATCATAAAATATAGTATATTGTATCATTTTATCAAATTCCATTCAAATTTGCACCTTGTTTAAAAATAAATTTTCTCGGCCATCATGGAAATTCAGCCAACCAGAGAGCTTTAGTTATTTTAAAAAACCTCACAGTACTTTCATTATTTGTTCCAATGCAGACCAAAATTACAATCAAATTGAGAAGTGCACATTAATAATCAAGCCTGTAAGGTGTAAAGATTTAAAATACCAAACCAGGTGGAAGACTACTAAAGGTATTATTACCTTCCTACATATTTCACTTGAATCACTAGAATGTATTAATAAAACTGATGCTGTTAAATCATAGTAACATGGTTATTGAAATGAATCAGCAGTAAAATAATTTGTTTGTGAGAAATCAAAAGAAATTTTAAGATTAGAGAATCTATACAGACAGTGCAATTTTTATTACTGAGACAAAGTTTAATATTCAGAGATAGTGTTGGAGCCATATTAGACAGATTTGGGCATGTATGATTAGAAGTGAATGAATGAGCTTAGGTATAATTTAAGACAAAAGTAATGTATTGAAGCTCTTTTTGTAATATTTTATTAACACTCATTCATCATTTAATTGATGCTATTGCCATAGCAATAATTGTGTTGCTGTCTTGATCAAAATATCAAGAAAGTATACATTCTATTGTACAGAGAGAGCAACATCAGTGTAATGTTAAAAAAGTTCTTAAAATTTTGTTTACGTTCATATTTCATCATAGTTATCTGTTCGAACCTCCTTCAATATTATAACTCTCTGAAGTTCCTTATGATCTTTAGCTACAGTAACTGCAAGTTGCAGTTGTTTTTGTATTAATAAATCCATAAGAATTATTTTAATTGTAATATGTTCATATTGCTCTTTTAAAAGCAATCAAAAGTCCAAATAAACTTTCAGACAAGATATTGCGTGTGCTGTACTATTTACAAGTTTGCACTTGTAAACACTTAACTAGTTTCAGAAATAGAACCTAATCCCTTATCAGAAAAATAAGAGATTAAATTATTACTGTGATGAACAAGATCTCTAAATTAGGTTGATAGCAATTGTTAATCCTTGGTAAGTTAAACCATCTGGAATACTAATGAATTCCAGTTCAGTGACCCACTCGTTGCATTTTGCTTTTATTGCAGTTTAATAAAAAACTTTCTTTTGATAGTCTAGTACATTTAAAAGTAAAATTGCCAAATAGGGCTAAGCACTAAAAATTAGTATAAACGAGAGTGTCTCAGAGTTGCTTTGTTGAGTATGATGGCACTTAGAATGCTTCATCTCTTCTGGCTTTGTTCTGGAAACATCAAAGAGTCACTGGGTCAGGTTGAATTGAAATGCACATCAAAGATACAGACTGCAGGTTTTTAGACAATATGCTGTTAGCAAGGGATAGATTTCTTTGTGTTTTAGAGCCAACACATTCTACTCACCTGGACCATTTCACCTGCTGGCAATTTGTATTCATTATTGCGAAAGGATTGGTGTCACTAGCTATAGCTGATACATTAACAGTAAAAAGGTATGTTGCAATATACAGTCATATTAAGATTCTGAATTAAATGCAGAAAATTAGGTCGGGCAGTTCTATTGAATTTCCATAATAAACATCATTAAAATATATTAAAACTCAGTTGTAATGTATTTATACAGTTTTTTCACAGTTTTAGAGAAATCATAGATCTTCTTTCGTAAATACAGATTATTTGTCTCTATAGTTTAATGAAATGAGCTGAAATCATAACAGTTAATACACACAAACTTTCTGTCATATTTTCCACCTTAGGCAAATTTATTAGTGGTAATGAAAGCAAATCGGCAAATATTGATTAGCTGATACAAACTACTTTTATTCTTCTAACTCAGCTAAATTGCCTGTTATGTAGTTTAGATGCCAAATATTTTGTTCATCTCGCTGTGGAACATGCAAAATTTTCCTATATTGTTAGAGAGAAAATGGAGATATGATTGAATTTCTTCAACCTTAACCAAACTTCCCAATACAGTCTTCTCTATCATAAACGTGACTGTAATTGCTGCACTCTTCCCATGTGACCAATGTGATTATGAAACAAAATAACAACCACATTTCATCATGTTTTACTTACGTCACAGAATCTTCAAAATGTCTGTGTACAGTATCTAACAATTTGCAGTTTAAATTGTTTATTAAAGTTAGATATGAAGACTTTTGACCTGGGAGTATTTAGTGAAGAAAATTTGCAATTTCTTTAACAGGAATCTGTAAAATAATATTTGAAAGGAATTGTCAGAGTTTGCATCAATTGTAATTTTAATATAAAAGCAAAACATGGCAGATGTTGGAGATCTGAAATAAAAACAGAAAATGATGGAAAAACTCAGCAGGTCTGGCAGCATCCGTGGAGAGAGAAAAACAGAGTTACAGTTTTGAGTCCAAAATGACTCCTTTTATAGTAGGAGAAAGCTAGAAACATGATGGATTTTATGCTGTTGAGAAAAGTGGAGGGGCAGCTGGAACAAAATAGGCCACAGCAGGAGAGATTAAATAACAGAGGTCTCATGGAATGCAAGACAAAGGGAGTGGTAATTATTCATTTGATAATACAAAATACTGGCCAATGTGACCTGATGACTCTTGATTTGGAAGCAATACTAACGTGATGGAAGTTAAAATACAAAAGTTTTGTGTCTAGACATAGAGAATACAGAAATTACTACTGTAATGAAGATAGAAGAACAGCAGAAAGAAGGTGATCAGCACAGAGATGCTAACACAAAGAGAGCTAACTAAGACAGAGGAAAAGACTGAATTATTGTGAGAAAATGAAGCAAATCTCCCTCAAAGAGGTAAGTTTTACTGTTTGGCAGGAGGAAAGACAGGAGTTCATGGAGGTACAGTGTGAACTATCTAAAAGGTCAAACACCGAAAAGGCTCTGTGAATAGCTCAGAGATGCTGACGAGCTGGTTGTTTTCTCATAATTGGCCAAATGTGAGACAAGATGTTGGTCAACTGAAAAGGAATTCTGGAAAGCTACACCACCATGACTGTCATGACCTGAGGGAGTGAAGATTTGAAGAAGCGTATTAACCAACTTATTAACCAACTTCAATTTTCATTTAATGAACCAAATTAAATTTGACAAATAGGAGTTAAAATCTGTTATGACTACTACGGCGGAACTGCAAACAAAACAACCAAATCCAGAATTCTCCCATCTTGGAACTATGTCCCATGGCAGGGATGGGAATGTGGAGTGTTGCATGCTGTAGAGGCTAGCTCTGCCAACTACTGTCGTATTCTGGGGTCCAGCATTGCTGCTGGTCTCCATCCTGAATTCCAGGACAACCCTGACATTGTTCAAGTGAGTTCTGATATCTAAATGTTATGTTCTTCTTTGCATTGATGTGTTTCCCATCAGTGGGATGCAAACGACTTATATGTTACTTCCAAATCTGCCATGGTGGGCATCAGTGGAAGATCCCGCTGTAAATTCATGCTGGCGTAAAACTGATTCCTACCCATGAATCTCAGAGGTTAAAGCTGTTATTGGATAGGACTTCTTACTAATCTGCGTGAATTAAAGAGCATCGTATTTGGAACTGTGTATCTGCATAATGCCAAGCGTGCAGAAAGTGATATGGATGTTTGTGGTTTTGTAATTCATATCTCTGTTAAATTGACTGCTTAGTGAAATTCGTCTTTTATATTTGAAGTATTATTTGCCTCAATTCATAGTTAGTCTATATTGTTTGAGTAAAAAGTTTCAAAAGGTGAAATTTTGTTGGTAAGTTCTTCATTTGGGGGCCATTCAGTAAATTTGGAGTGGAATTCTCCCAAGCCTCTGCCAGCAGGCTCATTGGCTGAGATGAGAGAGGAAGTGGGGAGGGCTGGGGGGGAAATAAGAATGGTGTTGGCAGAATCCGCCAAGAGGTCCAAAAATCAGTTTTACGCCAGCATGAATTTACAGCGGGATCTTCCACTGATGCCCACCATGGCAGATTTGGAAGTAACATATAAGTCGTTTGCATCCCACTGATGGGAAACACATCAATGCAAAGAAGAACATAACATTTAGATATCAGAACTCACTTGAACAATGTCAGGGTTGTCCTGGAATTCAGGATGGAGACCAGCAGCAATGCTGGACCCCAGAATACGACAGTAGTTGGCAGAGCTAGCCTCTACAGCATGCAACACTCCACATTCCCATCCCTGCCATGGGACATAGTTCCAAGATGGGAGAATTCTGGATTTGGTTGTTTTGTTTGCAGTTCCGCCGTAGTAGTCATAACAGATTTTAACTCCTATTTGTCAAATTTAATTTGGTTCATTAAATGAAAATTGAAGTTGGTTAATAAGTACTGTGGCCACAAAGCATAACAAACTTTCATTATCTTCAAGCAAATTTAATATTGTTTATCCTTTGCTGTCATTCAGTTAATTCAAAGGTGCGAATTTCTTTTTTTTCCATTTTTTAAAACCAGTGTCTAGCCATAAAATATGGTAGTACATGATGAACAAGTGATTAATAATCAGGTTACATATTTGTGAAAGTTAACATGCTGCATTGCACCTTGTTGTAGAGGCTGCTGCTTGCTTTTTAGTTGCCTTGTTGCAAAATGTGCTGAGCAAGAAATATCAGAATTCTTAGTCTCAGACATGCATTTTACCTCTTTCTGTTAAAACAAAAGCAGACTTTTAAATTTTGGTTCATCTCCACTATTCATTTAAGAAGCCAATAAATATTTTAATATATGTTAGGGATATGCATAAAATGGGATCTGAGCTTGTTATGTACTTGGCTAATTCTTTGGCAGTCTTCAGTGTCATCTTATGATAGTTTGCACTGAGGTAGCCAATTCTGCTACACATCACCTGGTGTGGCTAAGAAGCCACACTCCAGCATGGCAGTTTCTGCTACATTTACGGTATAAATAATAATGTTAGGTAACTGTAAATGACATTTACTTAAGTTCTTCTAAATATAAGTTTCAACATTGCAGCACGAACTGAGATTTGTGTTAAATGGCAAATGTGAAAACAAAATAGAATAAGGTGACTGATGCAAATTTATGTATTTGTTATTGTAAAATACAGGAGCAGGGGGATCTACATGTATATGTGCATAAATTATTAAAGGTTACAGGACAGTTTGAAAGCACAGTTAAGAAGCATATGCCATCCAAATCTTTATCAAAAGGAATAAAGGGCAGGATGTTCCTCCCACTCTGCAGTATGTCTTGCGGCAGCAGGAGGTGGTGTACCACCGATGGTGGAGGCATCTTATGGTCCTGTCATTGAAAATGGGGTCTCCTATTGAATGCACTCCTCACAGCTGAGAAACCCATAGTGGGGGTGTGCCATCAGCAGGACTGTAAGATCCTGTTGGCCCAAATGCCAACAGGATTTCAGCAAAAGAGTACAAAGCAAGGAAGTTATCTTAAACTGGTTCCAAAATGAAGAACTTCAATTATGTAGAGAGGTTGAAGAAGTTGAGGCTATTCTCCTCCGAGGATGCTGAGAAGAGACTTAATAGATGTATTCAAAACCTTGAGGGGCCTGGACAGAACAGACAAGAAGAAAGTGCTTCAATTGGTGGAAGGAGCAAAACATAGAGGGCACAGCCTTTGAGGTAAATCACAAAAGAAATAATGGTGACATGAGGAAAAACTTCTTTCACATTGTTGGTGGTTAGGATCTGGAGTGTGCTGCCTGGGAGATAGGTTAGCAAAATTAAAGCACATGGGTTAAGATGTAATATATTGTCATGAGTTAAAGATTGGCTAACAGGCAGAACAGAGAGTAGGAATAAACTGGTCATTCTTGCATTGGCAGACTGTTGCTACTTGGGTACCGCAAGGATCTGTACTTAGGCCATAGCTGTTCACAATATCTGTTAATGATTTGGGCATGGAAACCAAAAATAGCATTTCCAAGTGTATGGATGACACAAAGCTAGTTTGCAGAGTATTTCTTAAAAGTGTCCTCGTAAGTCACTGAAAGCTAACATGCAGGTGCAGTGAGCAATTAGAAAGCTGAATGCTATGTTAACGTTTATTGCAAAAGGATTTGAATACAACAGTAGCAAAGACTTGCTTTAATTATATAGGACCTTAGACCTATAAACCACATCTGGAGTACTGAGTGAAGTGTTGGTCCCCCTACCGTAGGAAGGAATTATTGCCGTAGAGGGAGTGCAACAAAGCTTCACCAGAGTTGATCCTGGAATTGTGGGGTTGTCCTGTGAAGAGATTGGGAAACTGGGCCTGTATTCTCTAGCGTTTTGAAGAATGAGAGAAACAATGATGGCATTTCATGTGACTGAAATTGAAATTGGCAGCATGGTGGTTAGCACTGCTGGCTTTGGTAGGAATAATGGTAGGAAGGACTATTACTTACGTGGCGAAAAACTGCAGCATGCGATGGTGCAGAGGGACCTCGGGGTCTTTGTGCATGAGTCGCAAAAACCCAGCCTGCAGGTGCAGCAGCTGGTCAGGAAGGCAAATGGGATGCTGGCCTTCATAGCGAGGGGGATTGAGTATAAAAGTAGGGAGGTCTTGCTGCAGCTGTATAGGGCACTGGTGAGGCCGCAGCTGGAGTACTGTGTGCAGTTTTGGTCGCCGCACTTACGCAAGGATATTTTGGCCTTGGAGGGAGTGCAGAGGAGGTTTACTAGGCTGATTCCAGAGTTGAGGGGGTTGAACTATGAGGAGAGGCTGAATAAACTAGGCTTGTACTCGTTAGAGTTTAGAAGAATGAGGGGAGATCTCATTGAGACGTATAAGATGTTGAATGGGATGGATAGGATAGAGGTGGAGAGGCTCTTCCCACTCAGAAAGGACAGTGGGACTAGGGGGCACAACCTCAGGATAAAGGGGGGTGCGGTTTAGAACGGAGTTGAGGAGGAACTTCTTCACTCAAAGGGTGGTGAATCTCTGGAATTCTCTGCCCGTTGAAGTGGTGGAGGCTGCCTCGCTCAATATTTTTAAGACGCGGGTTGATAGGTTTTTGATAAGTAAGGGGATTAAGGGTTATGGGGAGAGGGCGGGAATGTGGAACTGAGCCATGACAGATCAGCCATGATCTTATTGAATGGCGGGGCAGGCTTGAGGGGCTAGATGGCCTACTCCTGCTCCTATTTCTTATGTTCTTATGGCTCACAGTGCCAGGGCCCTCATACAATTCTGGCCTTGGGTGATTGTATGGAGTTTGCCTATTCTCCCCATGTCTGTGTAGGTTTCCTGCAGCTGGTCTGTTTCCTTTCACACTTCAAAGATGTGCAGGTAAGCTTGATTGGTCATGCTAAATTGCCTCTTAGTGTCCCAAGAATTGTAGATTAGGGGGTTTAGTGGGGTATATACGTGGGGTTACGGGGTAGAGCCTGGGTAACATGATCTGTTGGAAAGTTAGTACAGACTCAATAGGCCAAATGGACTCCTTCTGCACAGTAGGGATTCTATGAAAGTTATAAAGATGCTGAAGATCAATTCTTCAGTTATTTCTGTTCAATATGTCCAGTTTCCAACCACTACCTGTTTAATTGAAACCCAGAAAATACTTAAAGAAATAGACGGGTAGATGCAGGTGTGATGTTTTCCCTCATTGAGAAGTTTAGAACCAGGGAACCTAATTTCAAAATAGGGGGAAGCCACTTAGTACAAAGATGACAAGAATTTATTTTACTCTGAGGGTTGTGAATCTTTGGATTCCTCTACCCCTGAGGGCTGTGGAAGCTCAGTCATCATGTATGTTTAAAGAAGAGTGACAGATTTTTAAATACCAATGACATAGAAAGATGTGGGGGTAGTGTGGGAACAAGGCTTTGGAGTGGATGATCAGCCATTATTGTAATGACTGGCAGACCTGGCTGAATGGCCTATTCCTACCCTAATGTTCCTATGAGGACCTGTTGGAAGCAGTATCAATTCAGGCATTCAGCAGAGAATTGGATCAATTTCTGAAAGGGAAATATTTTCAGGGCTATGGAGAAAAGGTTGGAAACTGACACGAGGTGGAGGCTGAATGCTTTCCTTCTGAGTTGTAATCATTCTGTGAAAATTAGCAAGATTACTATGTTATTTGAAATTGTTATACAGCATTATATTAAAGAATTTCATTTATATAGATTGGCTCATAACCACAGGACTTCTCAAAGATTTTCATAGTCAATGAAGCACTTTTGAAGTTTAGTCATTGCTGTTGGCTAGATGACTGGTGTGTGATGCAGAGCAATGCCAAATGTGTGGGTTCAGTTCCTGTGCCAGCTGAGGTTGTTCCTGTCCTCTTGCCTGAGGTGTGGTGATTCTGAAGTTAAATCATTATCAGTCAGCCTATGGTCATCTGGTACTATGGTGACTTTACCTTTACAACACTACAAACAATGACACCATGCCACTCTCTTATCATTAACAAAATTATTTTGGGAATGTTAACAAATTGAACGATAAAGATTTTCAAAAAACTAAAATAACTTAGAAGAGTTCAATAGAATTAAATCAATGTGATTTACTTTAAATTTAAAAGTATAGGGTGGGATACTCTGGCTGTGCTCGCCCAAAATGGGAGAATTTCACCTTAAGTCATTGGACCTTTTTGAGTTGTCCTCCCCACCCCCGCCACTGGTGAGAACGCCAGGCAAGAGTGTTCGCTTCCTGTTGGATAACACTTCAGCGGTCATGGGCATTCGGCCTCTGATCTTCAGGTAAGCGTTCTCCAAGGCGGCCTTCACGACACATGACAATGTAGAGTCACTGAGCAGAGATTGATAGCCAAGTTCCACACACATGATGATGGTCCCATGTCACACTATCTGTAACCCCCACAACTTGCCCGGGCTTGCAAAATCTCATCAACTGCCCTGGCTGGAGACAATACACATCTCTTTAACCTGTACTTAACCCTCTCTCCACTCACATTATCTGTACCTTTTTAAGACTTGATTACCCGTAAAGACTTGCATTCCAACCATTATTTTGTAAATTGAGTTTGTCTTTATATGTCCTGTTTGTGAGCAGAACTCTCACTCACCTGATGAAGGGCAGCACTCCAAAAGCTAGTGGCTTTCGCTACCAAATAAACCTGTTGGACTTTAACCCGGTGTTGTGAGACTTCTTACTGAGTTAGTTAACCAGCACACTAGAAGACAGTTCTGTAGCTTGAGGAGGACTGGTGTTGTCAGACTTTTTACTGCTTGAGGAGGAAGCAGTAGTGATATTTCATTATGTTAGTGGAAGTTGAAAGATCTAAAACGCTGGAAGCAAAATACTTCAGTTACTTCAACTGCTACTGTTTTCAGCCAGTTCTTGCTGCTTGCTTTGGCAAAATTGCTTTGCATGTTAATGGGAGGGGGAAGGTTAATCCTGTTTGCAGCTGTCTAACCCAGTGATGAATCACCTTCTCATCATTTGGCTGCTTTCCCTGTTATGGGAGGAGAAAAGACCTGTAGGAGGAAATGGCACAAAAGATCAACTGAAAGACAATGTGACTGTCTGTTACACAGTCTCTCTTTCTTCCCTTCTGATAAAGGGAAAGAATGTTTTTTTTCCCCAAGCTGAGGCCTATTGTTCAGAAATATAGTGAGCTGTGACACTTGAATACCAAGGAGTTGTTTTGTTCTTGACTGGCAGGTGAAAAAAGCTCGGCCTGATTCCAATGTTTCAGATCCTCCAGGTTCCAGGTAAGAGCTCTGTGGAAATTTTACCTTATGCACTGCGATTAGACAGTGCCTATGCTTGCTCCGAGTTTTTTTTGAAAGATGCAGTTAGAAAGAATTATTTCAGGAACATACTTAACAGAGATGACAATGGAAGAGATAACAATGCTTACATTTATTTTATAATAATTACCACAGTCATGAGTACAGAAAGTTAAAATATTTCAAGATTAGGTCTGAGAATAGCAAAAGAAAATATATTCCATAATGAATGTCTCCTGTGATACTTGATATATCTTTTTATATTTTGGAGTTGTAAATTTGTTTTGCTGTGAGAAGCAATCAGTAGCTTTTAAACATAATCACCAAGTGCAAAGGGAATAATGAAGATCTTGAAGATATTTTGATCATGAAATAAAATTTTGATACTTTAATTCTACATTCGAATTATTGATGCAGGTCTTCCAGTTCCACAAATGATAGAAAATAAAATAATAATACAGTGCACTTACCTCATAGACTAAGCTATTCAGTTGATTCATGTGAAATGTGGACTCAATCATAAATCAAATAGACTCAAGAAATGTTGCTTAATCCTCTCTGTTTTCTGGGATCAAGTGACAACTGAAGTACTCCAAATTACTAAAGCAATCTAATTCATTTATAAACTGGATGGGTGTAAATTTTACCCCTTTTCAATTGACTGTGTTTAATTGATCCAAAAAGCAAACAAATCAGAAAGCATAATAATGTTTTAATGTGTTTCATCCCTGGAAAGAAACAAAGAAACAATTAAGCAGTTTGCCAGAGTAAACACGAGTATCTCATTCCCTGTCAATTGAGCATATTTTTCTCCAGTTACTTGTAGTACTGGAGCAAGCGAGATGATTGATTCATATTGAACTTGCATATCATTTAAATGTGTGGTATTTATATTATATTAATGTTTTAAAATCACATCAAATGTCATATCATTAAGGTTGTAATAGTTTAGATAAACTTGGAACATTTTAGATAAAAAAAATGGAACAATAAATTGATGAAAGTTCATTATGACAAAGAGCTAGTTGATGTGCAAGGTCGTAATTTTGATAAGATTTGAGTATAGTCACTGGGTGTGATTTCTGAAACTCTGATTCTTGGATTGGGTATTATGTTGAACAATGGGTTTCTTCATTCTGTTTTTAATATTATTTTCTAATAAAAATAGTTTGATAGCGATACACAACTACAGTGGCAAATGTAAAGTTTTTGGTTGTGTGGTAAATTACGTAGTATATTCTTGATTATTTAATCTGCAGTTCGAACAATTACCATTTTCAGGTTTGTAAAATAGTCCTTTGAATACTTCATAAGTTACAACAAAATTCAACCTTTATGTTGGTCAAAGGTGAATAAATGAGTGCCTTTTTCTCAAAACTGTTTCTGAATGTCTTAATGTTACCTAGTATTAATAATGCATACTTTTATAATAATTTTCATAGTTAAGGACTATTTTTTGTTTGCAGGTCTATGGAAATGCAGGATCTAGCAAGTCCACACAGTCGTGTAAGTGGAAGCAGCGAATCTCCCAATGGTCCAAAACTCGACACCTCCTGTATCAATAATAATTCCATGACACAAAATGGCACAGAAGGTAAGTGCTTGATTTTCTTAACTAAGAGGTCCAGTATTGAACAAATTTGGATATCAGGCATTCATTATTGTATTTTTATTTGCGTTTTAAGCAAGGCCCATAAGATACAAGACACAGTGGTTTTTCAAAATGATTTTTGAATATCTTGTTTATCTTACAAATATCCCTTTGACAGGCTGTTGGAAGCAAGCGATATTTTTAGGTAGGAAAGTGCAAATTGAGTCAGAAATTATGGTTTATCAGAGAGACTTATAAATTGAAAGTGAGAATTTTACTATGTTTATTAAGAAAGAAAAGCTGCAAAACTGATTCTTATTACTTTCTGACATTATTCTTCCTTTGTTCATTTTAACCCGTCCTGCCAAAAATTATTCTTTAGAATTTTTAAAGATTAAGTGATAAAGTATTCAACACATCCAGAAGCAATAATCTTGTCACAAAAGTAATTGTTTTGCTGAAATATGTAGTCATTTTATGCAGGGAATGTCCAAGTTCTCAATCATAAAGAAATTAAATTATTTGGCAATATATTCAGTGCTGTCAAAATAAAATTGGGAGATGATCACAAAATTATAGTTTAGAAAAAATAAAATTACAGTTTGATTGATGGGAACATAGAATGTGTAATGTCTACCTAAATAAAACTCTCAATGATTGCTACATTGTCACAATGTTAGTTTTCATTTTCGAGTGTCACAATACAATTGTTACAAAAAATATTGAATAATAACTGTACATTGTAAACTGCATCTTTAAAGGAGTTTTCAATTGTTTCATTTTTTTTAGAAATAAGGAAACATGCTAAACCGAATGCCACTCTGCATCTTGTAGCAGAATTCTGATAAACCAATTGTTCACAATAATATCCAATATTATAGTCACAAGCTTCCATTAACACTGCAATGAAGTTACCGTGAAAATTTGCTGGTCACTACACTCCAGCACCTGTTTGGGTACACTGAAAGAGAACTTAGCGTGGTCGAGCACATAACAGCACGTCCTTCGGACTATGGGAGGAAACCCATGCAGACACGGAGAATATGTAAGCTCCACACAGTGATCCAAGCCGGGAATCAAACCTGGATGCCATGGGGCAGCAGTGTTAACCACTGTGCCACCATACCGCTGCTCTCACTTGTAGTTGAGTACTGCTTTTGCTGCAATGGTATTAAATTATTTTCTTGATTATAATGCATTACAAATGTGTAATGCTTCATCAGTAGAAGGATGCAGAATCAAATCCACACACAACTGATTTTCCAAAATCTATAACACAATTGTGGTGAGGTGCTGAACAGAATCTATGGCAAACCAGTCCTAGCCAATGGAGGGAATTCTCCAATCTCGCCACAATGTTATTAGATAACGCTGATCTCAGAAAATAGCATGGCTAGCGCAAAAATGTTTGCAATTCTCCCAGCCCCTTTTTAATGGCATAAACTGTTTCGTGCCCATACTTGGCCAGAAAGGGCAAGAGGATGATTGGCATGAGATCAACTGCATTTTAATATCATTAGTGAATTGGCACACAACCCACCCTCCTCCCAGAATGATTCCAAATCTCCAGTGGGAGGGTAGGTCAGCTGCTGCCATGGTGTGGAGTGGGGGGGGCTCCATGGGCACAGGGGTTGGGGTGGGGCAGGAGTCCTCAAGTAAGTGTTGCCACTGGGTTGGGGTCATTCTGCCAGCATGAGGACCCCCAAGAGATTCCAGAATTTGAGGTCAAATCCCATTAATGTGACATTCTCCACCCTGCCACCTCTTGGCTAGGAAGGTTCAGTTATTTAGTGCGGACATCCCATCACAGGCTCCACTAACAGTCACAAGCAGTTGGCAAATGCTGCTCCAATCCAGGGAGCTCGCCAAGTGCTAACACAGCTCTGCACACTGAATGAACTCTGCAATGCTCTCTATAATGGCCACCCGTTGCATGGAAGTTAGTAGGGTACCTCGCTACCATCTGCCTGATCTGGACACCATATCTGGAAGCTACTTTGCACCAAATGTCCAGATGGGTACATGAAGGTGTAAACTGCAAGTTTTCAATATTGAGGACCTTCCTAGAGCCACCCTTATGCTCAACGTGATCACCAGAACGCTGAATCCAGTCAGCATCGTGATACCACCAATGGCCTGTGGTATCAGGGAGATTTCTCCGGTGGGGAGCCAGCCATCTGGATGGGCAGTTCTGTGCCGCATGCCAGCGAGCATGCAACTGCAGTGGGGGTGGAGAAGGCATTGTGCCACATCATGTAAAAGGAGGGTACAGCTATGTGGGACTCCATGGGCAACTGAGGGGGCATGGGCAGTGTTTGTGGCCGCTGAGGCAATGATGTGGTAATGTCGGCAATTAATTGAGATGATGCATGGCACGTGGTTGGCATTGTGCTGCAAGGGTGCAAATGCAAGGGAACAGGCGGTGCTGGGAGGGATTGAGCAGGTCTGGATGGATAACCGTACAGACTATCTCTCACTCTGTCCTTCTACCTCTCCATGCTTTTCACCATTTCCTCCTCTTGGGGTGCTCATGGCTCCTGGGACACTCATTGGGATGATGGGACACGTGGACTCAGCTCCAGAAGTATCTGTATCACCTGGCGCTGCCAGTCCTGGAGGTCCAACCACATCTGCACCATGATGCATAAGTTCTCAGCAATGATCCTGTGAGTCTGGACAAAGCTATGGAGCCTCACAGCAAGTGCCCTCTGTGACTGGCCCATGCTTTTGGGGCCTACAGCCATAGTCATCAGTGACATAGCCATACCATGGACCTGACCACCCATGGCTACCTTCTCCTACCCCATGCTTTCCACAATGGTCACCACGTTTGCAGTGTTGGCCTGCGTATCATGTAATGCTGACACCATCTCCTTTACCTGAATGCTATTGGACTCCTCAAAATAGCCTTGCAGCTGCTGGAATGTCTCCGACACCAGCTCCTGCAGTCCCCGGCTTTGCTTCTGCATTCCCAGCAGCTCTGTGAGAGTCTTTTCCAGCGGCCCGGCATCTGGCTAAGGGCCAGCTGTGTTCTCGGATCTGACAGGACTCTCTCTCTGCCTGTTTGATTCCTTCAGATGTTTTCGCCTCCACCTGATGTGTATCAGCAGCTGTGAGGTGCTCAGCAGAAAGTGACCTGAAGACACTCTGCTAATTCTGTCTACCAAGTTGTGTGTCTCTGTGCTGGTGGATGGTGTGGGTGATGCTTGTGACATCTAGTCACTTCCCTCCAAGGTGCGTATAGGGGCGGGACGGGGTGGTAGGAATGGGTGGTGTGGCTCAGCACTGTGCCTCACCAGGCAAAGATTGTGGATGGGATTGATACCAGGATGAGTGAATGAGGATGTTCTTCACTCTCCTGCATTGGGCCCCGGTCCTGCGTGTCAAGCCACAGGCACTAACTGCCACAGCCATCACCTCCGAAGCTGCATTGGAGTCATTGCTCTGGGTCATCTTCCCTCCTGGGGGAGCAGGATGGCCCCCCCCTCTCCATGTCATTCTGCAGCTGTCCCTCTGTAAAGCATAGGGCTGGTCTGCACAGTGCTATCTTCCTGTTGTGGCTGGCTGTGAGTACAGTGGAAGTGTTTAAATGCAGCTCCCCCTTATTAATGGCATAAGCTGTGGCCACCTCGAGCGAAGCCTGCGATAGAATGTTTCACCTGAGGCTGTTTGTGAATTGTGGTGCGGAGCAGTCACCGTTTATGAAACTTAGCTTTTGGGAGAATTCTGCTCAAACATCTTAGTAGCTAGTCAGGGTTAGGAGCAGATTGCACACCCGCTCTTTTGGTCATTGGTACACTGTGGCCTACGGAGTTCAGGGTGCTGACAAGATGAAGGAATTTGTTGTCCAACCTAAAGTTTGTGTTCAAAATTTCAGAAAATTGTTTAAGGTGAGAATCACTCTCTTTATGTTCATTGTATCAAAATGGTAAACAAAGCAAAAAGACTAATGGGACAGAATTGGGTAGGTCCAAAGACAGGCTCTGAGACTGATGCATGATTAGCATTGTGCCTGTTTGTTGCAATGCAGGCAGCACAAACCATGCTGTTTGCAAAATTAAATGACAAGTGTGCAGCCTGTGCTGAACATCCAGCTAAGTATCTGTGCATGTCAGCAAGGGCATGTGCGAGTTGCACTTCTTAATGCTAACCTGCATGACTTAAAGTCAGTTTTAATTTCTTGGTGCATTATGGCTATAGCAGGCAGAAAGAAGACTGAGACTTGGTGCAACGAAGCACAGTGTATTCTTCAGGGTTGTTTGATACAGTACTAGTGCAGAAGGTGAAGAGGACAAGAGAGATCCTCAGTCAACTGGGGGCTAGGAGACCCCGCAGACACTGAGAAGGCAACAAGATCAAATAGCTACCTCTGTCAAAGCAATCTAGCTCCAAGGACCTGAATTCAGTGTAAAAAGATGTTTTATGACCTCACACAAGTGGTCAAGGTCAACGAGTACATTTTCAAATGCCATATCCTTACAAATGAATCAGTAGTATCTCATTCTGCTCCTTTTGCTCACCTACCAACATTCTCTATCCAGCATGACTGATACCTAATGTTCATGATTTCACCTCAAACACTTAGCATGGCTGCAAGCCAACATCTCTCAGCTTGTGCACAATATTTGTTATCCAGTCATGGCTGGGACATCATCCACACACATTGCAACACACTCAATAGGCAAGCTTTAATGCCTCCCCTCTTCCTCTTAAATGAGCTCCAAACCCATAAGTTGGCCTTTTGATTTTGATTTGATTTATTATTGTTACTTGTACTGGTATACAATGAAAAAATATTGTTTCTTGCACATTATACAGCCAAAGCATACCACTCCGAGAGAAGGAAAGGAGAGGGTGCAGAATGTAGTGTTACAGTCATAGCTAGGGTGTAGTGAAAGATCAACTTAAGATAGGTCCATTTAAATGTCTGGTGGCAGCAGGGAAGAAACTGTTCTTGAGTTGGTTGGTACATGACCTCAGTCTTTTGTGTCTTTTTCCTGATGAAGAAGGTGGAAGAGAGAATATCCAGGGTGTGTGTGGTCCTTGATTATGCTGACTGCTTTTCCGAGGCTGCGAAAAGTGTAGACAGAATCGAAGAATGGGAGGCTGGTTTGCATGATGGCCTAGGCTTCACTCACAATTGTAGTTTCTTGCGATCTTGGACAGAGCAGGAGCCCATATCAAGCTGTGGTACAACCAGAAACGATACTTTCAATGGCGCAGCTGTAAAAGTTGGTGAGAGTCATAGTGGACATTTCCTTAGCCCCCTGAGAAAGTAGAGGCATTGATGGGCTTTCTTAACTATGGTGTTGGCATGGAGGGTTGTTGACAATCTAGACACCTAGAAACTTGAAGTTCTCGACCATTTCTACTTCATCCCTGTTGATGTAGCCCTCCACTACACTTCCTGAAGTCGATGGCTAATCCCTTCATTTTACTGACATTGAGGGACAAATTCCAGTTCACCAGACTCTTCATCTGTTTCCTGTACTCTGTGTCATCATTGTTTGAGATCCAAACTGCTACGGTGGTGTCATTAGCACACTTGAAAAGCAAATTGGAGAGGAATTTGGCCACACAGTCATAAGTGTATAAGGAGTCTACTAAAGGGCTGAGGACACAGCCTGGTGGGGCACTGATGACTTGGAGGGCTGAAGGACCTGTTCCTATGCTGTCATTTTCTTTGTTCTTTGTTGAGGATAATTGTGGAGAAGCTGTTGTTGCCTATCCTTACTGATTGTGGTCTGTAAGTTTGGAAGTTTAGGATCCAGTTGCAGAGGGAGGAACCTAGGCCACAGTTTTGGAGATGCATTTTGTGGGAATAATGGTGTTGAAGGCTGAGCTGTAGTCAATAAATAGGAGCCTGACATCAGTGTCTTTGTTATCCGGGTGTTCCAGGATTGAATGTAGGGCCAGGGAGATGGCAACTGCCATGGACCTGTTGCAGCGATAGGCAGACTGCAGTGGACCCAGGCAAGCTGGTGGCTGGGATTAATTCATGCTATGACTCATCATTTGAAGCACTTCATAATGATGGATGTCAGAGCCACTGGGCAAAAGTCATTAAGGCACACAGCCTGGCTTTGCTTTGGTACAGAGATGATGGTTATCTTCTTGAAGCAGGTTGGAATAAGGGGAGGTTAAAAATGTCTGTGAATACCTTCGCCAGCTAATCCATGCAGGATCTGAGCACTCATCTGGGTATCTCATCCCGGCCAGTTGCTTTCCTTGGGTTGACTTTGGAGAAGGCTGATCTGACATCTGCACTGGTGACCTTGGATACCGATTCAGCTGAGACATCCGGGGAGGAAGGTGTGCTCCCACTGACCTCTTACTTAAAACAGGCATAGAATACATCGAACTCATCAAGGGGGTGGGGGGTGTATTCCTGCCGGTGATTCTACATGCCTTCATCTTAGCCTGTTATATCATGCAGACTTTGCCATAGTCGGTGGGAGTCCGTGTGGCTAGCCTGGGACTCTGGCTTGGTTCGGTACGTCTCTTGGCATCTTTGGTTCTCTGCAGATTGTATCTGGATTTCTTGTTTAGGTCAAGGTCACCTGACTTGAATGCCTAAACCTGAACTTAAGCAAGCAGTAGATGTACCTGTTCATCCATGGTATCAGTTGGGAAGCACACGGATTTGTTTCTTTGGCACACAGTCTTCTACATACTAATGAAGTCTGTTACTATAGTAGCATACTTGTTCAGGTTGGTCGCTGAGTTCTTAAATATTGACCTGTCCGCTGACTCAAAGCAGTCCCCTAGGAGATTATCCAGTTCCTCAGATCAACATTGCAGGACTTTCTTTATCGGATTCTCCTGTTTCAGTTTTTTGCTTGTAAACTGGAGCAGGAGCACAGCCTTATGGGCGGGCAGTAGAGTGGTAGGCATGTTTGATGTTTGTGTAGCAGTTGTTCTAGAAGGTTTGGGCCTCTGGCGGAACAGACATGTTGGTGATATCTTGATAGGACACACTTGACCTTAGCTTGGTTGACGTCCCTGGCCAAGATGAATAAGGCCTCTGAATGTTTCATCTCAAACAGGAAGATTTGACAGGAGGGTGAAGGGTGAGGACCACACTGGTTTTCTTTCACCCCCAGGGCAGGATGACTTGCAGATGGTCTTCTGGATGTCAATTGAGAGCCTTAAATGAGCAATTAATGCCCATTTAATCTGCAGAACCACTGCCATTCTCCTGGGGCAGCACTTCAATGATCCTTGTAATTTGCTGAAGCATGATTGTTGAGTTATTGTGAGCTCTTGAAGCTGCTTTGAGCACTAGTACCTGCAACCATCTATGATGGTAACAGTCTGCATGGCATCAAGTTTGACTGCATGGCACAGTGCATGGATCTCAAGACCTTGTTCACTGTAGTGTTTGATGTTGGATGCTTCTGGTATCAGTCATCAGATGTGGCATACAAGTAGGTCCATAAGTGATGTCATGGGGTTGTCCACCACTTCATTGATGGAAAGGATGGGCTCTAAGCTCTTCATAAAGTGCTCTGCCAAATTAGAGCTGAATGTCTCCATGTTTCTTGATAATGACAGCAGGCTCTGTGGTATTGCTACCAATTTACCAAGCATTTCCATGCGCATGCTATCCGCTTTTTCCAGTATTTCACCCCATTGAAAATCTCATTTGAGTCCTCTGCGGTAGTACCTGCCTGCAAACTCCCCCTCCTGTAGGTGTCCTGTCCCCCTAACCTGGTCGCACTCAATTTGTGTCTAGTGATGCTGCATGAGCAGCCTTCTCTAATATCATCTAAAGTCAAAGCAGTGTCACTTCTGGCATAGGTTCTTGTAGTGTCACATCTTCAGATGTGTACTCTTCTTGCTGCTAATTGTTAAGTTGCGCTGGCTGGCTAGACAGCAAACCATGAGTTTCTGAAAACATAAATGCTGAAGGGCTGGATGGACAGCCGGCGGTATAAGGTTACATCTTTGGCGGTTTGTACTTCATATTAGGTTGAGTGGGAATGAGGTGGGACTTGAAAAGGTATATAAGACAAGAGCATGCTGTTATTCTGGATGGTTTCAGTGATGCTATTTGCATTGGCCTCACTTTTTACTTTTACTTTTCCATATTTCAGAGCACTGTCTCCCCCATGAAGTCCTGGTGTTGTGAGACTTCTTACTGTGTTTCCCACATGAAGCCACAGACATGCGACTGCAAACCTCAATTCCAAGTGTGTTTGTATAAAATTAAACGTATAGGGAATACACTGAGGGACAGAATGTAGTGCCCCCCTGGATGGCAAGTTTGGACAGTAAGAAGTCTCACAACATCAGGTTAAAGTCCAACAGGTTTATTTGGTAGCAGAAGCCACTAGCTTTCGGAGCGCTGCCCCTTCATCAGGTGAGTGGGAGTTCTATTCACAAACAGGGCATATAAAGACAAACTCAATTTACAAAATAATGATTGGAATGCGAGTCTTTACAGGTAATCAAGTCTTAAAGGTACAGACAATGTGAGTGGAGGGAGGGTTAAGCACAGTTTAAAGAGATGTGTATGGTCTCCAGCCAGGACAGTTAGTGAGGTTTTGCAAGCCCAGGCAAGTTGTGGGGGTTACAGATAGTGTGACGTGAACCCAAGAACCCGCTTGAGGCCTTCCTCATGTGTGTGGAACCTGGCTATCAGTCTCTGCTCAGCGACTCTGCGTTGTCGTGTGTCGTGAAGGCGGCCTTGGAGAATGCTCACCCAAAGATCAGAGGCTGAATGCCCGTGACCGCTGAAGTGTTCGCCAACAGGAAGCGAACAGTCTTAGAAACATAGAAAAACGACAGCACAATACAGGCTCTTTGGCCCAGAAAGTTGTGCCTAATTTGTCCCTACCTTAGATATTACTGGGCTTGCCTATAACCCTCTATCTTACAAAGTTCCATGTGCTTATCTAAAAGTCTCTTTAAAAGACCCTATCGAATCTGCCTCCACCACCATTGCCGGCAGCTCATTCCACGCACCCACCACTCTGAGTGAAAATAGAAACATAGAAGTCGGGATGTCCTGAGGCATGGTACATTGGAGAGATCATGCAGACACTACGACAATGGATGAATGAACACCGCTTGACAATCACCAAGCAAGAGTGTTCTCTTCCTGTTGGGCGACACTTCTGCGGTCATGGGCATTCGGCCTCTAATCTTTGGGTAAGCGTTCTCCAAGGCGACTTTCACAGCACACAACGCAGAGTCGCTGAGCAGAGACTGATAGCCAAGTTCTGTATGCATGAGGCCGGCATCTCCACATCATGGCAAGTTTGGAGGCAGAAGGCGTATTTAATCAGGCAGGAGATTGCAGTGTAGATGGCCTACACACCTCCACCTGATAAATCTGAAGTGGAAAAGTTCATAGGTGATCCTAAAGCTCTTAAGTGGGCAATTATTGCTTACTTACGGGCCACATTCTGTGAATGCTGGTATTCAGCCAGCAGCAGATGTGGGGCTTGTCATGCAGGGAGCCCAAAAAGCAAAAGCTGTTGGGTTTCCTTGCAGACTTCTTGGTTGGGGGTCTCTTGTCCAAAGATGTTCAGGAGGGAACATGCCCATCCCGCCCGTCATAAGAATTGTAGCAGGCGAGGGATAGACCACACAAAGGTCTGTTGACCTTGGGCGTGGTTTTCCAGTTTTGGGCTGAGCACAGCCAGAAAATCCACCCTCAGTGCCTGATTGAGAGACCCTACATTGGAAAAGGGGCCTGACTGCATCCCGTTCTGCTGACCCCTCCTGTGACCCCAATCCCATAACCTCCATCTGACCCTAATTCAGCTGAATTCTCTCATTGACCCTGGGCTTCTGGTTTGTGCGTTGCTGCAAGGGCAAGTAGCTCTTGGCAGGATTTTTGCCCTCAGGGGTCCTAGAGCACGGGGGAAGGCCTGATGCTGGTAACTTCCAGCTGGCCTTCATCAGTGGGGTGACTAGGAGCTCCTGCTGATTGTCTAGCTGTTAGGCAAGGCCGCTATAACAAACGCCAAATTCCACTCGTGATTTTATATGGACATCTGCTAGGTGAGGATCCAAATAAGATCCATGTACAAGTAAATTTTACACTATTGCAAATAAAATTTTGTATAATATAATTTTTAATATGTAATGGCTTTGCATTGAATATAAGTTGCGTTTGATTTTATGATTAGAACAAAATGGAACCCTTTGTAAACTTTATGTTTAAAACATCGTATCATAGGTAAACGACATTGCAAAAATATTACCTTCTCAATGAGAAACATGAAGCATGGAATAAGAAAAAGCCATTAGGCCAGATCAGTTTACTTCTTCCATAGACATTTCCTGGATGCTTCCAGTTTTTTGAACTGAAGTTCTTCAGTGTTAAAAGGTTGATGTTTTATTTCATTCTTCTTCGGTAAAAGATAAGAACCCAGTTAAACTGATGCATAAAATCCCAATTTTATCATTTTTTCATTTTACTCTGTCTTAATACCACATTCATCAAATAAGGTTGCAGGATTAAGTTGCAAACCTCTTTACAGCTGTGATTGGTGGAACTGTACATCAGTGCACAGGAGATATATTTTATCAGATGAGATAGGTTGTTCCTGATAACTTTCTTCTCCTGAGTTGGTATGTTTTGAAATATTGGTCTTTGGCTTTACAACAAAATAGAAATATAAATCAAGACTAAGTCACAAAATAAAACAAAAATCAGTGTTTTACTGCTGAATTTACCAGGTGGCAGTTCAATACTGAAAAGTTTCTGTAGGAACTAAAATTAGATTCAGCCAAAAAAATTAATAGCCGAAGTAGTAACGTGTTTGAATGAGCGCTTTCTGTTCAAGGTGGAATCTTGTGTTTTCCCCTGTGAGCAATAGAATTATGAAGCATTTGTTGAATAATCCTATAGTTCATTTAGGAGTTCAGTTCTTATAATAGTTGATTCATCATAACAATCAATAATTATCAGCATTCAATGTCATTTCAATTAAAAACAACATTTGGATTCCTCACCAGCAGTTAAACACCAAAATCCAGAACTTTTATCAGTAATTCTCCACTCCTCCACGTGGTGTGCTGTTGAAGTTGTCAGCTAAGGAAATCTTTCAAAATCACGTGAATTGTTGTGAGCTTTCACTTTTACATTGTTAATCCTGCTGTGAAAATCCATTAAAAAGTTAAGCCCTGTTAACTGAAGTGTAACTGAATTTTCCAATTCGATCTCTATTTTATAATTACTTTTCTCTGGACTTTGAAAACTAATTCTATATTTGTGGGATGTCAATTTCTCTATTTTGATAAAAAAAAATATAGATTTTATATATAAAAATTATTTTAACAGTTTATTTGTGACATTCCAGTTTCTACCTTAACCCCATATGCCATCCCAATTTTTATTTCACACTCTAAAATTATTAAAAATGAAGGATATTCAGTGCATTTTACTTCCTGGTTTACTGTCTGTGAGAATGTATCAATGTGATTGGCAGCTTAGCCTGCTTGATGACATCACTGATATTGGATATTGGGTGATTCTCCTTAGTTGGTGCCAGAATCAAATTAACATCAGGAATTATGAAATCTATGCCATGGAGATCACTAGATTTTTGTGGAAAGCTTTATTTGAACACAGTGGCAATGCTGTCACTCCACTTCTGACCACAAAATGAAGGTCGTGAAGTTTTAATTTTCAGCAGGGAACCTCATTTCATACACCTCTGAGTTCATCTAATGAATGTGTGCCAAGAAACAAACTGTGATGTGACCTTAATAGGTCGTCAGTTCTATTTGAGAATGTTGTACTTGGTTCTGTGCTAATAAAAATCTGTCTATCATGTCATCAAATGTCACTTCACATCCCCATTGAACAGGAGTTGTATAACAAATTATACAAAATGCTCAGACATAGGATAATAACTCCTTTTTGTGAGTAAAACTGCAATACAGTAAGATTATGGACTCTGACAATATTTCGGCAAGATTACTAAGGATTTGTGCTCCAGAACTTGCTGTGTGCCTAGCCAAGCTGTTCGAAAGACTAGCATCCATCTAGCAATGTGAAAAATTGCCCAAATATCTCCTGTACATAAAATGCAGGATAAACCCAATTATCATCCCATCAGTTTATATTCAATCATCAGTGAAATGATGAAAGAGCCAATGACAGTGCTATCATGTGGCACTTGTTTAGCAATAGCCTGCTCATTGATGCTCAGTTTGATTTCCACCAGAGTTACTCAGCTCCTGACCGCATTAAAGTTTTGGTCCAAACATGGACAAAAGAATACAAGTGAGGTGAAAGCCTTTGATATCAAGACTGCATTTCATTGATTTATGATGTCAGGAGCCCTAGCAAAATCGGAGTCAATGGAAATCAAGGGAAATATCTTCATACCTATCACAAAGGAAGATGAATGTGGCTGTTGGAGGTCAATCGTCTCACTGTAAGAGTTCCTCAGAGTAGTATCCTAGGCCTAACCATATTTGCCTGCTTCTTAAATGGCATTCCTTCCATCATAAGGATGTTCACTGATGACTGCACAATTTTAGCACCAATCAACACTCCTCAGAAACTGAAGCATTCCGTATCCAAATGCAGCAAGACCTGGGCTTGGGCTGACGTGGCAATATCCAATATCCAGGCTTGGGCTGACAAGTGGCAAGTAACATGGCACCACACATATGCTAGATAATGACCATCTCCAACAAGAGAGGATCTAACCATTGCCCCTTGACATTCAGTGGTATTACCGTTGTTGTAAATTCCACCAACAACTTCCTGGGGATTACCATTGACAGAAACTGAACTGTACTAGTTAGATAAATACTGTGGATAACAAAACAGATTAAAGGCTAGGAATCCTGCAGTGGGTAACTTACCTTATGACTCCCCAAAGCCTGTCCACCATCTACAAGGTAGGAGTGTAATGGAATATTCTCCACTTGCCTGGATGAGTACAGCTCCAACAGTCAAGTAGCTTGACACCATCCAGGACAAAGCAGCTGCTTGATTGACACCCTTTCCAAAAACATTCAATCCTTCCACCACTGATGAACAGTGACAGCTGTATTTACCATGTGCAAGATGCACTGCAGCAAATCACGAAGGTTCCTTAGTCAGTACCTTCCAAATGCATGAGCCCTACCACCTGGAAGGACAAGAGTAGCAAAGACCTGGAACATCACCACCAGGAGGCTCCCCTCCAAGTCATCCACCGTCCTAAATTGGAAAGATATCATCATTCCTTCGTTGTCGTTGGATCATAATCCTGGAATTCCCTCCCTAACGGCACTGTGGGCGTACATTCACCTCAAGGACTACAGGGGTTTAAGAAGGCAGCTTATCACCACCTTCTGAAGGGCAACAAAGGATGAACAATAAATGCTGGCAAAGTTAGCGACATCCACATCTCAACAAAAGCAAAAAGAGGATCTTGTTGTTCCCAAAAAAAAATTATCTCAGTAAATTTTGTTTACATGGCCTCAGAATTGAAATCTTGATTTTGTACAGGGGAGAATAATTGATGTTCTTGATAACTTGAGATAAACAGCATTTGTACAAGGAATGCAAAAAAAAGTGGCAACACATTTTCATGCTGAATAAAAAACCAAGTACTTATACTCTAGTCAAGACAGCAAATGTCATCAAATTTTGCATTTCATTTTCATATTTGGAAAGTAAAATGTATTTGAAGAGCCTCTCCCACCCCACCATGTATATATTCCTTTTGATATTCCCTAATTTTGATAACAGTTTAAGTACACAATATATAATGTCCTTACTTTCTGTGTATTCGTAAACTGCAGTTATCATCTTGAATTATAAATGTATTGCTAACTTGTCTGTGCTCTCAAATGTTTCTGACTAAACTTGGAAGCATTTTTTAAATAAGGCATTTTATCATGTAACCCTAACATTTTCTTACTTAACAGATACGTATTACTTTAATACAGTGCTAAGTGAAATGTGATGCATTGAATTAAATAAATATTTTGACTTTGGAAAACTTTCTAATGTTTGTTACAATGAATAAACTATTATGAGAGCTTGTTCCTTAAACTCCCTTATGGCCCATAGTCATTAGATGCTGCATAATTCTATTATACATGGGGAATCCCAAGATTATACCTGGAACTTTCCAGTCTCCCATGCCCTGTTACCACTGCTAGCAAGAACAGAGAATTTGGCACTCAGCCAGATCTCCATTCATAGTAGTGGGACTGGACAGTCCCTGCTGCAGTCCAGATTGGAGAATTCCAACCTATAATTCTGAAATTTAACTGATGTTACAGTTGCAGTCATATTCTTTTGCATTTTCCTCTGTGAACCTAACTTTATTTTCTAGTTAACATTCTCCAGTATTGATCTTAAAAAGACCTGATTATTAAAGTTCCAAGACACCGAATTCTGACTTACAAAGTTTTGATTTTGAATCCTTGCATTGATAAATATTTTTGTTTGGCTACAAAGCCAATTTTGCTTTTTGATTGGGGTTCATAATTTCCATCTGAAGACAGAAAACAATAGAAGGGACAACCTATCCTATCCTGTAACACACATTCATGCCTGCCAATTATTTTTTAAACTCCTGAGAAGGTCAGTTCGTTGTCTAAATTTTTGTTTACAATTCCACTTTAGATGACAACATGACTATGCTCAGCACAGCGACTGTTTGCTAGGTTCTAATACACAGACCGCTGCAGGTTTGTGTGGTTCTGGTACAAAAATCACAAAATTTAATTAACTTTTTGATGTTATGTTGCGTGTTTTCTGAAGTGCCCTTTAGATATGGTTGTATGCTGGCTATGTTTTTGGACAGCTAGAGACTTGACCCATGTTGAGGCTCAATATTTATTAATATAGAGTCAGCGAGTTGCGAGCAGAAATTAAGTCCAGTTAAGTCAAAAAGATAAACAGGACCCCAGATCAGTCATCAAACCCCAATTTGTATTTCAAAAGGATCTATCACCAGATTCAGGCCAACTTAGCAGTTGATCTGCAGTGGACATATTGGAAGATAGCAGCAGCTACACCATCGGAGGGTACAGGGAGGTAATTCATAGGCCGTCAATTTGGGTTCCTATTATCCCTTTTCCACCATGCGATTGGTCTGAAAATCACCCCATAAAGTTCAGTACTGCGCCATATTGATGATTTGAACACTAAGTCATCAGAGGAGTTATTCTACGGTTTTAGATGGGAAGTGCTGTCATTGCCTATGAAACTTTCCATTTAAAGTCTTTTAAGTGCAAAATCATTTTCATAAAAACTTAACTACACAACTTGTAAGAAATAAAAAGTTGGAAAGGATCTCTAAGTCAATTTAAAAAAAAATGTGAGAATAAATTATCATCTATCCTGTTTAAAATCACAAGATAGACTATTTATTCCATCTGTTAGTACTAACACTTTCTGCTGTGGCTCTCTGCTTCCATAGCACTTTCATCTCAAATTTGTTTAAACATTATATTCAAGATATGTGAAATGAACAGTCTAACATTTCAATGTTTATAAATGGGAAAACACTTTGGCTGCTTGTTTAATACTTTTTTTCAAGAAAAATATAGTGTTTTGTGAATGTAAAGTTTGTTCATCAGATTGTTGGCATAGCTTCACTTTTTGGTTTGCTTTTCAGTCAAAACAGAACCAATGAGCAACAGTGATATTGCCACAGCATCAACAGATGGATCTTTAGACAATTTCTCAGGAACAGGTAAGAAGGCATGAAATGTTTTTAGTGAAAATCAGGCAAATCCATTGGCACTGCAGATAAAGTAATAAGATTCTCAGTTTCAGCTCAATAAGCAGGCCCTTGGTCAAATTCTACTTCTGATTTTTTACTGAGATGAAAAAAGGACAAGGAGTCATTAATGTTGCCAGTAAACAACCCATATTGTCCTTCTGACTGAGTATTATTTCCACAGCCAAAAAGAATATTGAGTAATTTATATAATTTAACTTTTAAAATTATTTTTTAAAATAATTTTTGTAAATAGACTTCATTATTAACAAGACTTACGTTGCCTTTATCTTATACCTAACAGAGAGTTGTATGTCAGTTTAAAGAGGAAAAGTAAAGTCCAGAGAGAATTTTCTTCAACAGTCTGCCCAGTTCTCCAGAATAAAAATTAACTCAGAAGAATTTTGTTTGTTATTTAAAAAGATGCAGCCTCTTACCTACTTTGAGACACTGTATCCAAGCTCCTGTGTTGGTAGAGCTAATTGTTGGTGTCTCCAGCACCCTGGGGAAGTTCCATTTGAAGCAACAGGACCATGATTTTGAACTAACCTAACAGTCGTTCTGGAATGGCTCCCTAGTCTCAATATTCAATGAGATTTTGTTTAACTGAAAAAATATGGCAGCCCTTGAATAGAAAATATGGGGAGGAATTTTGTCAGAAACATTCTAAGTGTCAAATGGATGAGAAAATGAGAGGTTTACTCGCTGGTTTTTCCAGCGATGTAAGTTTGGTGAGTTTACGGCGCTCTGTGAAATACAAAGGCCATGACCTGATTCCCATCAGTAGGGGGAGGTGCGGAGCCTATTCAGACCAGAAGGCCAGCTGCAGACTGCTTGGGGTATGATTGCACCCTGATCCCCCAGGACTGAAAATTTTCTGGGGCCGATAGCATCTCCCACTCCACCAATGCAAATTCACGCCAGCAGGCTTTAGAATAGGTCCCCACTTTTGAGGAACTAGTGACCTGACCCCACTGGAGTGAAATGGGGGGCAGTCGTGGCCCCCCCGAGGGTTGTGTGGTGGGGGTTGGTGCCCCCTGAACATTGGCACTCCTGGCAGTGCCAGCCTGTGCCCCCAGCACTGACCAAGGGGCAAAGTGCCCATGCCCAGGGGACACCTTAGCATGAGGCAGTGCCAAGGGGCCCCCGCACCAATCAAGTAAGTGAAGTTACCTGCAGCTCCCCATTCCAGAAGCTAACTTGGTACAGATGAATTAATTAATATATTAATTTATACAACTGTTAATTCTGTGCTATGATTGGGAATTGACATCTGCAGATATTGTAGGAAATTGCAGGTGCACAGCTCATGCTTTCCACTTTCTGATTGACTGTGATTGGTGGAAATGAGCCATTGGTGGAAAAATGCCAGTCCGCCCCATTTGGATCCTGTCTGGATTCGAGGGAGGCCAGACCCATCCCCCATATGCCCTGTCACCCTGACATTACCCCATGCCTGATGGGCAGTGCCAAGGTACTCCCTGGACATTGGCACTTTGCCTTGGGCAGTGCCAGGTGGCACAGGCTGGCACTGCCAGGTGCCAATGCCCAGGGGACATCCCACCTGATCCTCAGGAGCGTCCCAATTCACTCCAGTAGAATTGGGCCACTATTTCCCTGTTAGTGGGGAGCTGCTTTACACCCACTGGAGTGAACCACTCTGGTGGGGGCGGTGGATACTATCGGGCCTGGAAACTTCAGTCCTGGGCCTACTAATCACATTTAAATTATATGCAAATGACCATTTAAATTGTCTTTGAGTCTCCCTTCCGATTTTTGGCGTAGATCTGACGTTGCCAGAAATCTGGTGCTGGGAGAGCTAGCAGGGCATGAATGCGTGCATGAACCCCACAAATCGGCCGACGTGAGAATGTTGTGGGAGAATTGCAGCCAGTGTCTTTGCGAATTAGTTATATTGATGGATTAGCAGGAAAAAATGAAAAGTTGAGCTAGTTTAGAAATCAAAGTTACTGCAGTGTATTATTATTTAAACAAATTGGTGAGATGATATCATAGCACAAGTTCTGAATTCTTTTAACATGAAAGTTAGCTTATCTCTTTCTCCCTTTTTAAATTCTGCACAGCGATTGGTAGCAGCTTTAACCCAAGACAAACTCATCATTTTTCTCCACAGATTTATCCTTCCAAGTAAGATTTCTCTTATTCTTTAAAAATTAAGCAGCAAAAAACAAATTTAAACTCATAATTAACTTCTTTGTTTTTATCATATTTTAAGATTTATTTATGAGGAAAATATATCCACCTGTCTTGAATCAATGGTAATTTTTGCCTGTAAATTATTTATTTAAAAATTTTACTCATTCTGAATACTTTTAGTTGTTAGCTGTTCTATTTACTGAAATTTAAGTAGCAGAATTAGTTTTGAGCTGCATGGTTATCACTGCTGCCTCACAGCCACAAGGACTTAGGTTCAATTCCTGTCCTGGGTGACTGTCTGTGTGGAGTTTGCACGTTCACCCATGTTTGTGTGGGTTTCCTTGGATGCTGCAGTTTCCTACACACTGCAAAGATATGCGGCTTAGGTCAATTGGCTGTGCTAAATTGCTCCTTAGTGTCCCAAGATGTGTAGGTTTGGGGATTAGCGTGGTTAATACGTGGAGCTACGGGGATGGGGCTTGGGTAAGATGCTCTGTTGAGGAGTCAGTGCTGACTTAATGAGCTGAATGGACTCCTTCTGCACTGCTGGAATTCTGTTATTGATTTGACTCTATAATTTATCAGTGGATCTATGCATTTATAAGTTTTTTTTAATTGTTTGCAAATCACTGATGTGTCTTTCTTATTTGTGATAAACAGCGGGTCATTTCCACACATTCTTCCTACACCACCTTCACAAACTATGGCATCATATGGACAGTCACCATATGCCACAGGAATGCAGCAAACATCAATTTATGCAACTTATCCACAACCAGGGCAACATTATGGAATCCCATCCTATGGTAAACAGATATGTTTGTTTAAATATTTTTCATCTTGTTTATTATTAGTTCATTTTGTGCAGTAACTGCATTGAACATAATGGCAAATAGGTCTTATAATTTGTTTTTAATTTGAAATTTTATAATCAAGTAATAACTTTTCAGTTTCTAATATAACTAAATAAGAAGTTGCAGATCTGATGTCACTAACTGATATAGGTGCATTATGGGCAGGCATCAAGACTGAAGGTGGATTGACTCAATCGCAGTCACCTGGCCAAACGGGATTTCTGAGTTATGGTTCAAGTTTTAGTGCACCTCAACCAGGCCAAGCTCCTTACAGTTACCAAATGCAAGGTCTGTGCCACTCTTAATATGATTTAAACGATTTCAATGTTGTTTAACCAATGCATGCTGGTTTAAGGATCAAGGTCTGAATTTTCAGAGTCTCCAGAACCTTGCAAAATGCTGGGCAGGAACCAGATCTGGTAGTCTGACCCTATTTCCAACAGATCCTTTTTTAATTCACAGGGTGTGACTCCTACTTGTGGAAATCACAAACGTAGCATGGTCATTTGAACTCTGCTGAGTTGTTGGTACAGCAAAGGCCTTATTCCAGAGTGTTAGAGTTTAGGGAAGCCCTAAATGCTCTTGAAAGGTAGATGCGGTCTGTCGAACTTTCAAGTTGTTAAGTTACTTAAATGATCAGTTCTTTAAAACTTTAAATATATTTGCCTGGCTATATCTGTGAGAATTGAAAAAAAATCTGTTCTAGCAGTTTGAATAGCTGTTTGATAACATATCTCTATGTGTAATAATTCCAGCGTTATTAATGCGTGGCTGCTTTCTACAACATATCACAAAGGGAGATCTGGGTTGTAAATTTACAGATTAATTGACAGGTGAAAATGGTTATTAAATGATTAGTTTGTGTGTTATGGCAACGAGTCTGTTTGGCTTGATAAAGGGATTAAGTAGTTGAGGGGATTTAAATGTTTTGAATGAGTTTTCATGAATGGAGTATTTTTTACATAGTTGGGAGCATTGAATGCATTAGACCAGATTGAAGGAGGTGCACATTCACGTGAAAGGGGCATTTAGGCTTTGGGATGGTGAGCAGAGAAGAGGTAAAGGGGCAGGTGTTCATCTTCTACAATTGCATGGGAAGGTGCTGTGGGCAAGGGTGAGGTGTTGGGTATGAAGGAGGAGTGGACCAGTGTGTTCAGGATCATGCTGGAGGTCGGCAGAAATGGCAAAGGATGATCCAGCATCCGCAGTATTTTGTTTTAATATTTAGACCACCGTGGCAGATCTCAGGGGCCATACTGGAATGACAGAAAATAAAATTCTAAATAATTAATACAGCGTTCACTATATACGTTGATATAATATCCCATTGATAAAAACTTATTCAAAACATTAAGTTCCTTCAATTTTTTTCCAGCGTGGTGCCTGAGGTCTGTCCATGGTGAATACTAGGTGATTTGATATGGAGGGTGTCAGGGCAAAGGATTGAGGGGGTCAAGAATTGGCACTAAGTTGGCATCAGAGCTATGAAGGGCCATTGAGTGTGGTGGTGCATTGGTGGCATGATGGATATGAAGAAGCATTTGAGTGAGTGAGTTTTCATGAATTGGCTTGTATGGGCATGGTGAGTATATGACAGGTGAGGAATGTGATGGGTAAGGGCTAGAGGGCCTTATCTTTAGGGAAACAACTGGTACAAAGCACCAGAGAACTGCGGGAGGCCTTTTAAACAACCTGCCATGACATTCTGCCAGTGGCCACCTCCAATCTGGAGGTAATGGATCTGACTCTTTCCCACATCTGCCTGTGGGAATGAAGATCTCTCCTTTTTGGAGACTTCTTTCTGCAGTAGGTTCAGCAATCTGGGAAATCGCTCAGCTCCTGCTACCTGACTCAGAGGCAAAAGCACAAGCCCAAGTGTTTGCCACCATCAATTGTATTGGCATACATAAACCCTGTATCTGACAATGATCCTGAAGTGTTTTCATGTACAAAATATTACAGCTGTGAAAGGAGGGACATTGAGCTTAACAGTGAAGTTCAGGCTTGTTCAGAAAACTTCATATGTTTTATAGCATCTCTCTTCAAATGCCAGTAAATAAATATTTGGAACCTTGGTCTTATTATACTTGCTACTCATGTATGTGAAGGGGCAACATTTTTTTTAAACAGATCAAATCAGTGATAATGCCATTGTATGCAATGGTGCTTAGTTGCTGTGATCCCTTACCATCATTGAAAAATATGAATGCAGTTGGTATATTTCACTGACTACGGGGTGCCTGGAAAATAATTTTGTCTTGCATCATGTTGAACCTTTGCATGTACAACTGTAGGAATTTGAATACAGGATAAGAATTATGGCTACATCTATGAGTTCATAGAGCTGAACTGAATCACTTATTTTCTGTGAATTTCCAATACCACTAAATTAGCTAGGCTCAAAAACTCTGCAGCAGCTCTTCTTTCCTCATGGCTGACGTTTGAACAGCTTTTGTCGATCCAAAAGATACTTCCTTCACATCTGCTCCTCTAGAATATACCAGAATTAATAATGAAATGATGTAACTACATGTATTATGCAGTAGATGCATCATGATTTTAAACAGCTAAATGCGTGGTTAGAGGTAAAGGCCAAGTCTTCCGAGCAGAATCATAGAATTCATTATTGCAGAAGGAGATCATCCTGTGCATCAAATCAATACCAACTCCAAAAGAACATCCCATCCAAGCTGTACCCTCTGCCCTATCACTGTAACCCTGTGCATTTACCATGGTCAATCCATCTAACCTACACGTCTGTGAACTGTGGGAGGAAACCGGACACCCAGTGGAAACTCATTCAGACATGGGAAGAACATGCAAATTTCACACACAGATTCACCCAAGGCTGGAATTGAACTCTGGCCCTGGCACTGTGAGGCTGTAATGTTAACCACTGTGCCACCCTGCCAGAAGCAGGAAACTTTTGGAAACCATTCTACTAGTTTCCAGTTTTTCCCCATCAGTTCCAAAAGTGACTGAGATGTGCATATTCAGCTACACGGTCTGATACTTTTCTCATCACTTGTACCCTAAGAGTTATGTGAGCTATGAATATCGGTTCATTTCTCATATCCAGTGTTTCTGCAGAATGCCGAAGAAGTAGGTAAATTGCATTTTAAAGATGCTGCAGAAAATGGGTGTGATCATAGGATGTGCGGTTTCTCTTTTCCAGCCATGAAATTTAAATTTTATGGAAGAATTATGCTATTCTTCAGCCTCCTTGGAGGTAGTTAGCTCTGTTTCTCTGTGACTGGCATGCAAGACTGACCTTGATGATATTCTTCTTGACTGTAGTGGCATTGTCACTGGAAAATCAACAAATATAATGAAATTGTTTTGAAGCTGGAACACAATTCTGTCAAAGTAGAAAATTGCAGTCCTGATATAGGAGGGAAAAATTTATATTTTAGGGGTAATAATCTAAGTCCTAGCGCAGGGGAAAAGTCAAAATCATAGAGGTTTACAAATTGGAAAAAGCCCTTCGGCCCAACTTGTCCATGCGGCCCTTTAAACTCCTAAGCTAGTCCCAATTGCTGCATACGGCCCATATTCCTCTATACCCATCTTACTCAAGTAACTATCAAAAAACTTTTTAAAAGATAAAATTGTATCTGCCTCTACTACTACCTCTGGCAGCTTGTTCCAGACACTCACCACCCTCTGTGTGGAAAAAGTGCCCCTCCGCACCCTTTTGTATTTCTCCCCTCTCATCTTAAACCTATGCCCTCTAGTTTTAGACTCCCCTACCTTTGGGAAAAGATATTGACTACCTAGTTGATCTGTGCCCCTCATTATTTTATAGACCACTATAAGATTATCCCTCAGCCCCCTACACTCCAGAGAGAAAAATCCCAATCTATCCAGCCTCTAATAACTCAAACCATCAAGTCTTGGTAGCATCTCAGTAAACCTCTTCTGCACTCTTTCTAGTTTAATAATATTCTTTCTGTAATGGGGTGACTCGAACTGCACACAGCATGCCAAGTGTGGCCTTACCAATGTTTTGTACAACTTCAACAAGACATCCCAACTCCTGTATTCAATGCTCTGACCAATGAAACCAAGCATGCTGATTGCCTTCTTCACCACTCTGTCCACCTGTGACTCCACTTTCAAGAAGCTATGAACCTGTACCCCTAGATCTCTTTGTTCTGTAACTCTCCCCGTAACGCCACCATTAACTGAGTAAGTCCTTCATCAGCCCACTGGCCCAATTGATCAAGATCCCACTGCAATCCGAGAAACCTTCCTCACTGTCCGCTATGCCACCAATCTTGGTGTCATCTGCAAACTTAGGAACCATGCTTCCTAAATTCTCATTTAAATCATTAATATAAATGACAAATAACAGTGGACCCAGCACCCATCCCTGAGGCAGGTGTCCAGTTTGGATCTCCAGTTTGAAAAACAACCCTCTACAACCACCTTCTGGCTTCTGTCATTAAGCTAATTTTGTACCTATTTAGCTACCTCACCCTGGATCCTGTGAGATTTAACCTTATACAACAACCTTGTCAAAGGAGAAATTAGATGATTATTATTGAAGCACAGAGGCATCTGTATTCAAGCAGCAAAAATAAATATAGTTTTTGGAATAGATTTAAGCTACTAAGATGGGTAAAGAGCAACATTTAAAGGAAACACATTAAATAGAGTCACATAGCATGTTGAAAGTAAGAAGGTTAAGAATTACAATTGATTAAGAATAAGGAAAGAATAGGATTGGAAATGCAAGCAGGGATAGAGTGCAGATGACGATCTTAAAATAATTTATTCATAAAGTAATAAGAAGTTGTGATTTTTGTAATTCTATTCAAGTTAAATATGATGCATGTGTTATACATTCAGGGCTAAATAAGAAAGTAGAAGCGTTAATACATATCAGAAACTACAGCAGAGAAATTAAACACTTTTCAGAGGTTTTTAGTTGTAGAGGAGGGGCAATAACAACCAATTTTGTGGTGCTACTTCCTGTACCAAAAGGGCATCTGATAAACATTTTAATACCAGATTGGCTTGAGTAATATGCAAGCTTCCTGGTTGCTGTCTAAAATAGATAATTGACTCCTTGCATGTATTAATGGAGGGGCCTGTTTCAGAACCCCTCTCAGATAATCGATGGCACTGAGAGGGTGCTTGCCAAGCACCCATTTGTTTTTCATGCTCTTGCTGTAACATTACCAGCAGGTTTTAATTACACCACCAGCAAAGCCCTAAATTTGTCCATGAGCTTCTCCTTGGCTTCACAATGGTGCTGAGGGCCACTGCCTCTCTGCATCACCTTCCGCTTGTTCTCCTCAGCTCCAACCCCACACCTCCCATGGGGATCTACCTGAGGTTTGCTTCCAGTTATGATCCAAATAGATATGCTGCAAAGCAGCAAGCTACCTCTAGATGCCAGATTGCTTCCACAGCTCACTCAAATTATGCTGATTTGGCTGAGGTTAAATTTTGGATGTGCTTTGGAATCCAACTTCCATTGCACCCTGTGATCACATTGACCATTTTGACCTGAAAGAAGCAACTCTGTTGTATCAAATCACTATGAAATACAAAAGGATTGAAATCAGACATATCACCTGACATTGACCTAGCATCAGAAGCAATAATGGCAAACCCAGTCCTGTCAACCCTGAAAAGTTCTCCTAACAGCTGAGGGATTGTGCCAAAATTGGCAGAGCTGTCCCACAGATTAGTCAAGCAACAGCCTGACGTACTCATACTCACTAAACACACCATACAGGCAATGTCACAGACACCATCACCACCATCCCTGGGAATGTCCTGCCCCACTGACAGGGCCAAGCCACTAGAAGTGGCAGTTCTGGTTTATATTCAGGAGGGAGTTGCTTGAGAGTCCTGAACATTGTCTCTGGAATCAATAAGGTCTCATGACATAAAGTCAAACCTGGGCAAGCACACCTACTGATTATTGTACCCTTCAGCTCTTCCATGTTGAATTCCAACTGAAGAAGCACTGGAAATGAACGACGCAGAATATACTCAAATTTACATTACCAGGAGTGGCTTGCTAGGAGCACCACAGACTGAACAGACTGAGTCCTAAAGGACGTTGCTCTTAGACTGGGCCAGTAGCAGGTGGCTAGCAAAACAACAAAGGGGAGAAGTCTGTTTGCTCTCATCTTCACCATTCTACCTGTTGCAGATATCTAACTGCTTCTTGAAAACATATAGGCCATGATCAGTTTGGGTTCTATCAGGGTCAGTCAGCTCCTGACCTCATTACAGCCTTGATACAAACATTGGCAAAAGAGCTGAACTCCAGAAGTGAGGTGTGGGTGCGTGCCCTTGACACCAAAGCACCATTTGACTGAATATGCGTCAAGGAGCCCAAGCAATACTGTGGGAAATGGGTGGGCGGGAGGGGAGAACTTTTTGCTGGTTGTAATCATACCTCCCACAAAGGAAGTTGGCTGTTGGAGTTCAATCATCTCAGGCTCAGAATATTGCTGCAGGCATTCCGCAACATCAGAGTGATTCCCTCTGCACACCACACAAATTTTTTTAGCGCAGTGGGCTGGTAGAATCGCATGTCCGTTGATGTGCGGGATTCATGCATGCGTTCTCACTGCACCCGCATCTCCCAGCACCAGATATCTGGTGCCATTTGAGCCATGCTGGAAACTAGCGGGAATACCAGGTAAGTGATCTAAATCCACTTTTAATGTCATTTAAATCAGATTAACGGGCCTGGGACTGAATTCTCCAGGCCCGTTAACATCTCCAATTTGGGCGGGAATTTTGGATCATTGGGATCTTTTCTACAGAAGGGCTGATCTGTTCAAGAGGGATGGGTTACATTTGAACTGGAGGGGGACTAACATCCTGGCGGGGAAATTTGCTAGAGCCACTCAGAAGGGTTTAAACTAGTTTGGTAGGGGGTGGGATCCAAAGCAGTAAGGAGACAGAAGAGAAGTTTGAGGACAGCACAGAAGTTAAAGAGAGCACATTAATTAGTAAAGGCAGTGTGAGTAATCCTAGTACCAGACAGATCAGGCAAAAGCAAGACAGAGAGCAGGGAAGTGCAGATTAAACTGGATTTATTTCACTGCAAGAGGCCTGACAGGCAAGGCAGGTGAACTCAGGGCATTGATGGGTATGTGGAACTGGGATATTGTAGCAATTACTGAAACGTGGCTAAGGGAGGGATAGGACTGGCAGCTTACCGTTCCAGGGTACAGATGCTATAGGAAAGATAGAACAGGAGGTAAGAGGTAAAGGGAGGGGGTGGGAAGTTGCATTTTTGATTAGGGAAAGCATCACGGCCATACTGAGAGGGGATATATCCGAGAGTTCAGTCTATATGGGTAGAACTGAGAAATAAGAAGGGGGAAATCATTTTGGTAGGGTTGTACTAAAGGCCCACAAGTAATCAGTGGGAAATTGAGGAGCAAGTATATAAGGAGATTACAGATAGCCCCAAAAAAAATTGGGTGGTAGTAGTTGGAGATTTTAATTTTCCCCACATTGACTGGGACAGCCATAGTATTAGAGGGTTGGATGGAGAGAAATTTGAGTGTATTGAGGAGGAATTTCTCTTTCAATATGTGGATGGCCCAACTAAAGAGGGGGCAAAACTTGATGTCCTCTTGGGAAATAAGGAGGGGTAGGTGACAGAAGTGTTAGTGAGGGATCACTTTGGGACCAGTGACCATAATTCTATTAGTTTTAAGATAGCTATGGAGAACAATAGGTCTGTTCCAAAAGTTAAAATTCTAAATTGGGGCAAGGCCAATTTTGATGGTATCAGGCAGGAACTTTCAAAAGTTAATTGGAGGAGTCTCTGGGAAGGCAAAGGGATGTCTGGTAAGTGGCATGCTTTCAAAAATGTGTTAACCAGGGTTCAGGGTGAACACATTCCTGTTGGAGTGAAGGCAAGGCTGGCAGAAGTTAGGAACCCTGGACTCGAGATATTGAGGTCCTGGTCAAGAAGAAAAAAGAGGCACATGACATGCATAGGCAGCTGGGATCAAGTGAATATCTTGAAGAGTATGGGGGGGATGTAGGAATAGAGTTAAGAGAGAAATCAAGAGGGCAAAAAGGGGACACAAAATTGCTTTGGCAGATAAGGCAAAGGAGAATCCAAAGAGCTTCTACAAATACTTAAAGGACAAAAGAGTAATAAGGGAGAGAGTAGGGCCTCTTAAGGATCAATAAGGACATCTATGTGCAGATCCACAAGAGATGGGTGAGATCCTAAATGAATATTTCTCAACAGTATTTACTGCTGAGAAAAGCATGGATGTTAGGGAACTTGGAGAAATAAATATTGATGTCTTGAGGTGTGTACATATTACAGAGAAAGAGGTGCTGTAAATCTTAGTGCATCAAGGTAGATAAATTCCCGGGACCTGATGAAGTATACCCCAGGATATTGTGGGAGGCTAGTGAGGAAATTGCAGGTCCCCTAGTCGAGATCTTTGAATCATCAATAGTCACGGGTGAGGTGCCTGAAGATTGGCAAATGTTGTGCCTTTGTTTAAAAAGGGCTGCAAGGAAAAGCCTGGGAATTACAGGCCAGTGAGCCTCGCATCTGCTCTGAGTAAATTGTTGGAAGGTATTTTGAGAGACAGGATCTACAGACATTTAGGGACAGTCAGCATGGCTTTGTGAGTGGAAAATCATGTCTCACAAATTTGATTGAGTTTTTTGAAGGGATAACCAAGAAGATAGATGAGGGCGGTGCAGTTGATGTTGTCTACATGGTCTTCAGCAAGGCCTTTGACAAGGTATCACATGGTAGGTTTTTGTATAAAGTTAAATCTCACAGGATCCAGGATGAGGTATTTAAATGGATACAAAATCGGCTTCTTGACAGAAGCCGGAAGGTGGTTGTAGAGAGTTGTTGTTCAAACTGGAGGCCTGTGACCAGCGGTGTGCCTTAGGGATCAGTGCTGGGCCCACTGTTATTTGTCATTTATATTAATGATTTGGATGAGAATATAGGACATGGTTAGTAAGTTTGCAGATGACACCAAGATTGGTGGCATTGTGGACAGTGAAGAAAGTTATCTCCAATTGCAACGGAATCTTGATCAGTTGGGCTAGTGGGCTGACGAATGGCCAAGAAATTGGTAAGGCCACACTTGGAATACTGTGTGCAAACCCTATTATAGAAACAATTTACTAGGCTGCTACTGGGACTTGATCAATTGAGTTATAAGGAGAGGCTGAATAGACTGGAACTTTTTTCTCTGAAGCGTAGGAGGCTGAGGGGTGACCTTATAGAGGTCTATAAAATAATGAAGGGCATAGACAAGGTAGATAGTCAATATCTTTTCCCAAACGTAGGGGAGTCTATAACTAGAGGGCATTGATGTAAGTGAGAGGGGAGAGATACAAAAGTGTCCAGAGGGGCAATTTTTTCACAGAGGGTGGTGAGTGCCTGGAACAAGCCGGAGGTAGTAGTAGAGGTGGGCACAATTTTATCTTTTAAAAACCATTTAGATAGTTACATGGGTACTATTGGTATGGAGGGATATGGGCCAAGTGCAGGCAATTGGGATTAGCTTAGGGGTTTTAAAAAAAGGGCAGTGTGGACAAGTTGGGCCGAAGGGCCTGTTTCCATGCTGTGAACCTCTATGACTCTATAACTCCAGCAGGATTCAGAATAGGTCACTGCTTTCAGGGGACTAGTGAGAGGACGCCACTGAGTGAAGGGGGGGGGGGGTGGTGGTGCAATTGGGGCATCGCAGAGGGTTGGAAGGCAGGGGGTGCCCCCTTGGCATGGGCATCCTGGCAGTGCCAACCTGTGCCCCCAGCACTGCCCAAGGAGCAAAGTGCCTATGCCTAGGGGGCACCTTGGCACAGTCCATCAGGCATGGGGCAGTGCCAAGGGAGTGGGTCCTTCTGGGACAGGGCCTAGGGATGATTGGTGGAGGTGGGGGTCCCACTGGCACTCTGCCATTGTGATCGATGGGGCAGGAGAGAGGCCAGTGATTGGGAGGAATGGGTCTGGCTTCTGGGTGGGGGGGGGCGTGTGGGGATCATCACTGCTGGGGGAGGGGGGATCATCACTGCTGGTGGGGGTCTGGTCCAGGCCTGGTCCACAAATGTATGGGGGGCTGCAATCAGGCTGTGGAGGGGCAGAACTATGAGGGTCCTGGGTTGGCCAGCGTTTGAGCTGGCCAGCAAATTGCAGGTTGGCAGGGGCCACTGCGCATACATAGAGACCTGGAACTGTTAGCCTCCTGTGTGAATTGGCCCCACTCCCTGAGCTTTTAATGATGGTCACAATTGTGACCTCTGCATTTCACATTGTGTGGGAGATTCTTGTCTGAAGTTGCACTAAAAGAACAATTGTGATTTACACCAGTTTTCCCGCAAACTCAACACTTAGAACTTTTTTGGGAGAATCACCGCAGTGCCCAAAGCTCAACCATCTTCAGCTGCTTCATTAATGACATTCCCTCCATCATAAAGTTAAGAAATTGAAAGATTCACTTATCATTGCTCAATGTTCAGCATCATTCATGACTCTTCAGCTAATGAAGCAGTCCATGTCAATATGCATCAAAAACTGAACGGCATTCAGACTTGAGCTGCTAAGTGGTAAACAATATTCATGTTATGTAGGTGCCAGGCAATGACCATCTCCAATAAGAGAGAATCTAGCCATCTCCCTCGACATTCAATGGCATTACCAATGTTAAATCCCCTAATCTCAACTCCTAGAGGTTACTGTTGACTAGAAACTGTATTGGACTAGGCATACAAATGCTGTAGCAGATGCATAGGAACACCACCAACTGTACATTCCCCTCAAGTACACATCATCCTTACTCGGAAATATATCCCTGTTCCTTCATTGAAGCTGGAACAAGAGCCTGGAACTCCCTTCCTAACAGTATTGTGGATGTACCTACACCACGTGGACTGCAGTAGTTCAAGATGCCGGCACACCACAACCTTATCCAGGGCAATTATTGATGGGCCATAAGTGCAGGCATGGACAGTGAGACCTGCATCCTGTGAATAAAATTTTTAAAAAACGTATAGAGAAAATCGACCATAGGGAGGGTGTTTCTTTTTAAGTTAGCAGGGTATAAAAGTAAGAATGATAATTACCCTGTGAATTTAGTGTTGACATGCTCGAGGTATTTGATTTGAGATGAAATAAATAAGTTGTGGATTTTATGGCCTCGCTTGAGCGAAACTGGAAATTTCCACTTTAGGTCAACGGACATTTCTGTTGTCCCCCCCACTCACCTGCTCCAATTCTGTGGTAGGCGAGGTGGTAGAATTCTGGCAATGTCTCTTGAAGTGCTGTAGGATGCTTTTCTGCATTAAAGTTCTTTCATAAATGTATATTATGATTATCAACTTCGGAATTTTAAAATTAGATTAAAATGAATTCAACTCTTGAAAATGTTATTTCATTAATTAGTGTTTCCCTACTTTGTATTTGCAACATGTATTCAAATGCCCAAATCTTGAAATTTCAATCGCCTGGCAGAAAATGAAATCTATCAGTTTAGCACTCAGATGAATTAAGTACAAATGTATTTGGTGAGTCAGAGATCTGATGGTGGATGAGATGTTTAGTTTGTTTATTCCTGCAGCCTTCTGTCAGTGGCAATACAGAAGCAGTTAATATGAAAAGAAATCTATATTTCACAAATACTTTGCCAAACAGTTTACTTGCTCCATTGTTGAATTAACTTCAGAAGGTGAGCTAATTCCTATGTGGTCATTTCTATTTTTTCCTAGTAGAAAACTGACTCTATTTTTTCTTTAGAACATCGTTCACAATGTCTTATCAGGCTACACTAAGCAACTAAGATCATTTTCAAAATAAAGTACTCAACTGTATTCCTTTCCTGAGAAGGGAAATATTAGAAAAATAAGGAAGTAAAGCAGAAAAGGAAGAAAAATGTCTCGGAAGTATACCATCTAACTCAATATTCCATTGGAACTCTTGGGGAGCTTTTGTTTTAAAAAATTCTCTTTTCTCCCCTCATCTCCTGAAGGTGCTGACCGTTGTTGGGGTAGAGTTCCATGGGCACCAGCAGACCTTCAGTATCTCACTCACGTGGTCATTCTTCATGCATGAGCCAAGAGGGTGAGAGCCCGCAGGCTTTTATCATGGGACCATCACAGGTGAGCCTGACGTTCACATGAGCACTTTCCAGCAGGAATCACTGGACAGCGATCTGGAACCATGGCTGATTTTCCCCTTCCTAGTCCAGAGGTGTCAACACCAATTTGTAGTGCTCCAATTGGGGCCCCAGATGTCATTGCCTAATTCAGCAGAGGTTGGAAATCAAAGCTGGAACTTTTTTGTCTGTGTGGTTTAGGACTAAACATGGGATAAGTAAAGGCCCATGGAATGCTGTGCAGCCATAACCCTGAGTCCTTATTGTAAATTATTCATCTTCACATCACTACCACTCAATTCTGCTCGGTTGCCTACCAAGAAATTCGTCTTGCCCCACCAACACATGAATATATTTCTTAATCACAGCTGTTTACACCTATCACTGTGTCAACCAATTCTAATCCCAACTGGTATTTAAAGAAATTAATCTTCACAGCCATATGTTTGAAGTCTGTGGCACAGAACGTAATTTGAATTCTAAAGCAAGATGTAAGATATCCTTTTTATAATAGACAGAACAGGGCACATCTAACTTTGTTGTGCAATATCTTGAAACTTTGAAATAAAACATTTAAAAAATATATTTTTTAAGTGACTGGCCACTCAAGATTCACCTTTGGCTAATTAATTTGAACAAAAGTATTTAATTCTTAAACTTTTGATTCTAGGTATCATCAAAAACTCTCAGTTCTGTAACTAATGATGCTTGGAGTATCCAGAATGTCACAAGGTGTTTGTCTGTTTCCAGTACATTAGTTTTCACACTTTACTCCCTCGCTGGTCTACTGACTCACTCCTCCACTCTTTTTTTTCTCTCTTTTCCTTTACTTCATAGAACATAAAACTTGGAACTAGGTTAAATGCAAGGAGGAACTTCTGTCACAGCAAGTCAGTGACCTCTGGAATAAGTTGCTAGCATGTGCAGTGAGTACAAATTTGTTACAAGCATTTGAAAGGAAGTGTGTAAAGTTTCTGGAAATGATAAGCCTATCTAAACATAGAAGAAAGGTAGGCCATCGGGGGTTGTGTCACCCTAGTTACCACCTAGTCATGGTTGACTGGAATTTCACATTAGAAATCAGAGAGAAATTTCTCAAAGTTTTTCCTAAATTGACCAAAAGAGTTATCTGTGGATCTTTGCCTGTTTTAAGAGATTGCATGACTGCAGTAGAGAGAGGGTAGTGTTGATGTTGGTTACAGAAGTGAGCTACACAATATCATGATGAGATCAATGAACCAACAGTTCCTTTCTTGTTCCTTTTGTGTCCATATTTATTTATTCTGCATTTAGATGGCAGGCCTCACTGTTCAATCCCTCTTGTGGGATGAAGTATTTGGATGATGGCTGTAAGTCCCAAGTGGTAGGAATTGCTTTTAGTTGACTTAAGTGGGTGTGATGCATTGGACAGTGCAATAGGTTGATGGTTCATTTGGCGGGCGATGTCCTTTAAAGGTGCATTGACTGATCTTGACCAACTTCTTGTTGTTATGCTGCCAGGTCCATAGGGCAGACCTTAACCACTTACCCTCATTCCCTTTGGAGGCTCTACCTTATGGGATCTTCTGGCCCCCTGTGGAATCATAATCGATGATATAGTAGGAGATGCTACATATGTCTCACACTTATAACAGCTAGATGCATAGCAGTTTAATGCCACTGAATTTTAGGCCACTGATAGGGTCATTTTTCTCCTAGTGTAAGATTCCTGAGCATGTTGACGGAGATATTCTGAGCCTACTTGCTTATTGAACCTCAGACATTATTCTTAGGTTCTTAAGAAAGCTGTGATTGGTAGGTCCTTTGTTCCCGAGAATCTGGAGAGAAAATTCAGCTGTGCTGATGGAGAGCTGCATGCCGGTTTTGTTGCTGAAACCAACACATTATAAAAAAAAGGTATCAGAAGGTTTCACTCCATTTGTCAATTGATGGAATGATATTACCGAATAGGAAGTGTTGGACAGGATTATCTGGCTCTTCCCACTGACAGGATCTTCTGATCCTGCTGACGGTGGCACCCCGTCACAGGTTCCCCAGCAGCAAAGGGTGGGAAACCCTGTTGACGGCAGCAGGATGGGAATATTCCATCACAGGCCTGGGAGCCTCAGGAGCGAGCACTCCCACCCATTGGATTTATTTTTTTGCCACCAGAATATTGAGGTCCCCGTTGCTCCTTTGAAATCATGTCCATTTACTGTTATCATTGTGAAAGCAGGTTTACAGCAATAAGAAAAAAATGTGAGAATGCACCACAGACAGTCAAGGAGGAGCTGCACATTACTTTTGAATACCTGACTTGTTGCAAAAATCTCTGCCTTGATCCTATAAGATCCTGCCAACAGCACAATTTTCAAATGAAAAGTTGATATTTTAAAATGTCGGAATGTGTTTTTTGCACAGGTTTTAAAAAAATACTAATTTCTGATAGCATGTATCTAAGTGTGCACATAAAGGTTTAATATTTCACGATGATTAATGACATTTGCAAAACTATGATCAAGTTAGATCTCTGGTATGTCATAGCTCAAAAGAAGCAGCCTTTCTGTGGTTGCACACAAGTTTCAGGAGCATCACTGGAATTTTCTCACATCGCAATTAACATCTAAGGAGGAATTTGAAAGTAGATGGATATTCATGGGGTATTCACAAAAGATTATACTGCCATAATGTGCTAGTTTGTTCATATTAATCAGGTGTTTCACAAGAATACCACAGAGACAATTTCTGTCTTGACAACATGGAGCATAGTTTAGCTGTTACTATAATGGCCATTGACACAAATGTTCTGTTTGATAAGCTGTGGTTGATCTATGTTACAGCTGCTAAAAACCCAAGAAAATTAAATTATTATGTGTATAGGTTACATACATTTCTTATGAATTATCGGAAGTTACCACTAATGGAGCTAATTGTTAACCGTCTGGCTATTTTGATGTTCAATAAGAAGTCTCACAACACCAGGTTAAAGTCCAGCAGGTTTATTTGGTAACACAAGCCACAAGCTTTCGGAGCGCTGCTGACTCACCTGATGAAAGAGCAGCACTCTGAAAGCTTGTGGCTTGCGCTACCAAATAAAACTGTTGGACTTAAACCTGGTATCGTGAGACTTCTTACTGTGCTTACCCCAGTCCAACACCGGCATCGCCACATGATATTTTGATGTTCACGTTTCTTTTTTTCCCCCCATAGAAAGGTTTTGGAGCTAGCTACTGTTTCAAAGTAGATCTACAGTTAATTAAAAGTTTGAAAATATCATTAAAGCAATGTTTGCATGCAGATTACTGCTCTTGCATCAGATGCATGAAATATATTGAATAGTTATAACCATAGCTAGCTATAATTGTTAAAGATCATAAGCTAGAAGTGCACACATCAACAAATTAATGTTAGTTTCAAAATGAATTTGTAAGATTACAAAACAATTTAGATTGGTTTAAATTAATTGAGATCTGCGTCCGTGCCTTGATTTAAGTAAGTCTGAAAAAATTCATTTGAAATCTCAAAGTGAACGTGAACTGGAGGATATCAAAATGGTCTTATACATTGCATTTACCAGTTGAAGCTGCAGAGTTACTATGCATTGATAGATATTCATCTAATGCTCTCTTTTTAATCTCCTGTTCAAATTCAGTTTTGCAACACTGTGAAAGAACAATTCAATTTGTGCTACTCCATTGTTTCTTACCCAAAGAGTTCATATGGGCATACAGGGGTGAATGGCCTCTTTCTGTGCTGTATGACTTGTTGGTTCTATGATTCAATGTAGTATTGCATAGATAGTTCAACAAATTAATCTTGGGAAGTTCAGATTCATGATCTCTTCCTTTGTATTTTAGTTGGAGCTCATCACCAGTTCTTGTTTTCTTTTTCTAACTAAACATTATATATTTATAAGTGTACATTATACAACAAAAATATTTTTCTTTTTCTTAGTTATAGTCTAAAACAGTGGAAGTTAGCAATTTGCAAAAATTATTTTAACCACTTTTTATGCAATATTCAACTTTTCACTTATCAACAATTAAACATACAAGAAGAATCTGTAGCAAGAATGTAATGGAGGAGGGTAAAGTATTCGCAAGCTACATGGATTATTCTGTATAGATCAAATATATGTAAGCTGATCTGATTGGCTGTTGCACCTAATAGGCTTTAAGTTTTGTCACGCAAGATTTCCTTTGTATTATTAAATTTTTTTTTAATTTGTCCTTATTGACCTCTCCTCAATGTTCCATCCAATCTACTTTGGTTAGAATGTTTCAAGTTGCTAACATTTTCTATAGTTGTGCTGCCATCTATGCTCATTGGACCTTTTAAAAAGTGCATTACTCTTCCTCCAAGCTCTTTGTTTTCTCTCCCTAACTCACATGATTAGGCCCATGCTAGCAATTTTGCTACTTGGGCAGAAATCACAATGTGAATAAACACACAAGACTTGAGGATGAACAAAATATTTTTATACCGAAGTTTAATGTCCTATATTTATTACTTATTTCAATCTTTTATGTTGTGGAAACTTGTTCTATAAATATAAATGCAAATTTTGTATAACTTGTAATTACAAACCATGCAAACTGAGTAATTTAGTCTGACATATGTAAAGTGTTTAGTACAGATGTAGAAGTTTGTTTGCAATCACCTATACTAGAGTACAAGCTGACTGATCTTGTAACAAGTTCCAAATAAATCAGAGGCTGAAATGCTCGGTTTTAAAGAGCCCATCTGGACTTCATAGGCATTTCCCTAGAGAGATCTTCTAACTTCTGCCATATATTGTGCACTGATGATAGACGTAGCCCATGGCAAGGAGCTGATCAACCAAAGCAAATGGTCCCCTGTCAGAAACTCACAAAGGAGGCTAGCGTCTTGCCCACAAAAATGGGAAATAGAAAAAAAGGCTGAACACATGGAACTACAAACTAGTCCCAGCAGGTCTTCATTCTTCAAATGTTGCTAAGGTTCTTAGCTTTAATGTGGGTCTCTGCTCTCTCTTGACTTGCCCTTTGACCTGTAAGTTTAAGCTTTTATCGTATTTGGAAGTACCTATCTCGCTAATTTGTTCTACAGAGAAGTCTGAGTGTTACAGAGTGACTTAGGATTGAGAGCCTCAGAGACAAAAACACACACTGGTTGCTAATTATATAGAAGAGTATTGGTTTACACTTTAGAATATGAGAGTTGATGAAATTTACTATTAAACTGCTCTTGTAATCTTCACTCATCCTACCTTATTAAATTGCCATGTCAGAGCCAACAGTACTGGTTAGCCCACACAGCGTCTTGTATGAAACCTGTTTTACGTTTGTTACGGTCTGTAAGACCTCCCTATGAGCTGATGACCACAGGATGAAAGGGCCATGCTCATTTTGCTTCCCTGAACAGAGGTGTAATTACTTTTTCTGCCGACTGTTGTAAATTAATCTCCTGTGTTTTTTTTTGACAAAAGCTGGTAACATTGAGGAGCTTTGAAATTGTGAGACAGCTAAGGTTTCTCTTGAGATTCTTTTTCATTGGACAGTAGAATATTAATATGTGTACTGTTTTTAGAATGCAAAGCTTTTCAGCTGAATTATAAAAAAAATCCTATTGCATACTAGTTTGGGAAACTGGATTCTTTACCATATTCCATTTTCACTAATTTTGCTACTTAAAAGGAGAATTTTAACATTTTATCACAGAGATTTGTTTTTTTTTATTTGGTTGGGAAATACTGTTTATAATTTTCCAAAAGCCAGTAATGCTCTGTACACCAGAGAGATCATAGGCTGGATTTTGGTACCATGGAGGGAACAGGATTTTGAGACTATTTCTGGGTCCTGAAACTACTCCAGGGAAAACCGAATTGAGACACAGTTTTGCTGGGGCAACCCCTGAATTGATGTAGAGATGGGCTTGGTGGTCAGTTAGCCACAGGAGTCAGAACAGAGATGACCAATGGAAGTGTGGGCTCAATTTAAACTTTTCACAGCTGCCATGTTGAAAAAGGACAGAGGAGACTGTTAATGAGCTTTGGGCCGCATTGCTGTTTTCCATCCTGTCTTGTAGAATACTGGACAGTGTAAAGGCGTGATAGTCCCTTGCTGGGTGTCACTTGTATTCGGAACTCTGGACATAATAGTAATGAGTGACAGTGCCAGTTAAGTAGGATAGTTTGCTAAAACAGCGATAAATGACATGAAAAGAAACAGGTAAGAAGGGAAAAGGAAATATAACTTTATTGAAAGATGAAAACATAAAAAAAACAAGAAAGAGTATGGGTGGAGGTGGCCTGCCATTGGCTGGCAACACGATCTTCCAGTCACGCAGATGTCAAGGGGGTTTCCCAATCTTCACACCCTCTGCTATCAGAGAACCTGTCATGATGTGGATATGCTGGCGTTGGACTGGGGTAAACACAGTAAAAAGTCTGACAACACCAGATTTAAGTCCAACCGATTTATTTGATAGTAAACTCACAAGCTTTCGGGGTTTGTCCCTTCGTCAGGTGAGTGGAGAGTTCTGGCCTCAGACAGAACATATAAAGCACAGACAGTTTAAAGATTACTGATTAGAATGCGAATCTTTACACCTAACCTGCTGTTCAAGTCTTAAAGTTTTGCAAAACCTCACTTACTATACTGTCTGGAGACAATACACATCTCTTTAACCTGTGATCAGTGCTCCTTCCACTTACATTGTCGGCCACTTTAGGACTTGAACAGCAAGTTAGGTGTAAAGATTCGCATTCTAATCAGTAATCTTTAAACTGTCTGTGCTTTATATGCTCTGTCTCAGGCCGGAACTCTTCATTCACCTGACTAAGGGACAAACCCCAAACCTGTGGCAGAGGTTCTGGATCAGCAGAACCAGATGATCCTGCCAGCATGAGCGACTGCAAATTCCCACCTATTGGGTGGGGCGGCTGGGCACTGGTAGAGAGTCAGTGCAGACTTGATGGGCCGAATGGCCTCTTTCGGCACTATAGGAATTCTATGGTTCTATATTCAGCTTCTTTAAGGGAAAAAAAATTCACTAGTTTGATGCCAGGTCCATGGTGGCCTATCTCTGATTTGTTCACCCTCAATTGCTGTAATCATTGGGGCACACCACTTAAACACCACCTCAAGTCCAGTTGGTGGGTTCAGGGGGGTGGAAGCCAGAAAGTATGCATCATGTTTTACCAAGGAATTTTTGTAATTTTTATTATTAATGATCTGGATGAGGGTATAGTTGGGTGGATTAGTAAATTTGCTGATGACACCTAAGTTGGAGGTGTGGTAGATTGTGAGGAAGGGTGTCATAGTTTGCAGGGAGACTTGGACAGGTTGCAGAGCTGGGCCAAGAGGTGGCGGATGGAGTTTAATATGGAGAAGTGTGAGGTAATTCACTTTGGTAGGAATAACAGATGTGTCGAGTATAGGGCTAATGGGAGGACTCTGAGTAGTGTGGATGAACAGAGGGATCTAGGTGTATGTGTACATAGATCCCTGAAAGTTGGGAATCAAGTAGATAAGGTTGTTAAGAAGGCATACGGTGTCTTGGCGTTTATTGGTAGGGGGATTGAATTTAGGAGTCGTAGCGTCATGTTGCAACTGTACACAACTCTGGTGCGGCCGCACTTGGAGTATTGTGTGCAGTTCTGGTCCCCACATTATAGGAAGGATGTGGAGGCTTTGGAGAGGGTGCAGAGGAGGTTTACCAGGATGTTGCCTGGTATGGAGGGGAGGTCCTATGAGGAGAGACTGAGGGATTTGGGGTTGTTTTCATTAGAAAGAAGGCGGCTAAGAGGGGATCTTATTGAAACATATAAGATGATTAGAGGTTTAGATAGGGTGGACAGTGATAGCCTTTTTCCTCGGATGGAGAAAGCTAGCACGAGGGGGCATGGCTTTAAATTAAGGGGGGGTAGTTATAGGACGGATGTCAGGGGTAGGTTCTTTACCCAGAGGGTGGTGAGGGATTGGAATGGCGTGCCTGCTGCAGTTGTAAATGTGCCTAGTTTGGGGGCGTTTAAGAGATCCGTGGATAGGTTTATGGATGGAAAGGGATTGGTTTAGGTTAGAGGGTCATTGTTTTTTAACTGGTCGGCGCAACATCGTGTGCTGAAGGGCCTGTTCTGTGCTGTAATGTTCTATGTTCTAAGGAAAGCCTCAGCAAACCTCTGGATGGGTTCGAACAGAGAAGGGAGACCCTGTACCCTTGATCGGGCAGACATCCAGCCAGTAATCTGACCAAACCCACCTGGGAGCTGTGAGCACAATTGTGAGCACCATGTCACCCCATAAGAGGGTGGGGCCACAGTGTCGGAAGAAAATTAATCATCTTCTTCGTGTAGCCAGAGTTAACCTGCCTCCTCATATCTCCCGCAGGGGGACATGGATATAGCTGAGGAGGACACTGGGTTGCAGGGGAGTAGAATTGATAGTGTTACAGTTGATAAGGAGGATGTGCTGGATATTCTGGAGGGTCTGAAAATAGATAAGTCCCCTGGTCCGGATGGGATTTACCCCAGGATTCTCTGGGAGGCAAGAGAAGTGATTGCAGAGCCTCTGGCTCTGATCTTCAGGTCGTCGTTGGCCTCTGGTATAGTACCAGATGATTGGAGGTTAGCGAATGTTGTCCCATTGTTTAAGAAGGGGAACAGAGACTTCCCCGGGAATTATAGACCGGTGAGTCTCACTTCTGTTGTGGGCAAGGTTTTGGAAAAAATTATTAGGGATAGGATTTATAGTTATTTAGAGAGTAATGAGTTGATTGGAGATAGTCAGCATGGTTTTGTGGCGGGTAGGTCGTGCCTTACTAACCTTATTGAGTTTTTTGAGAAAGTGACCAAAGAGGTGGATGGGGGTAAGGCAGTGGACGTGGTGTATATGGATTTTAGTAAAGCGTTTGATAAGGTTCACCATGGTAGGCTTCTGCACAAAATGCAGATGTATGGGATTGGGGGTGATCTAGGGAACTGGATTAGGAATTGGCTAGCGGATAGGAGACAGAGGGTAGTGGTTGACGGTAAATATTCATCATGGAGTTCGGTTACAAGTGATGTGCCTCAGGGATCTGTGTTGGGGCCACTGCTGTTTGTGATTTTTATTAATGATCTGGATGAGGGTATAGTTGGGTGGATCAGTAAATTTGCTGATGACACCAAAGTCAGAGGTGTGGTAGATAGTGAGGAAGGGTGTCATAGTTTGCAGGAAGACTTAGACAGGTTGCAGAGCTGGGCCGAGAGGTGGCGGATGGAGTTTAATGCAGAGAAATGTGAGGTAATTCACTTTGGTAGGAATAACAGATGTGTTGAGTATAGGGCTAACGGGAAGACTTTGAATAGTGTGGAGGAGCAGAGGGATCTAGGTGTATGTGTACATAGATCCCTGAAAGTTGGGAATCAAGTAGATAAGGTTGTTAAGAAGGCATACAGTGTCTTGGCGTTTATTGGTAGGGGGATTGAATTTAGGAGTCGTAGCGTTATGTTGCAACTGTACACAACTCTGGTGCGGCTGCACTTGGAGTATTGTGTGCAGTTCTGGTCCCCACATTACAGGAAGGATGTGGAGGCTTTGGAGAGGGTGCAGAGGAGGTTTACCAGGATGTTGCCTGGTATGGAGGGGAGATCCTATGAGGAGAGGCTGAGGGGTTTGGGGTTGTTTTCGCTGGAAAGAAGGCGGCTAAGAGGGGATCTTATTGAAACATATAAGATGATTAGAGGTTTGGATAGGGTGGAGAGTGATAGCCTTTTTCCTCTGATGGAAAAATCTAGCACGAGGGGGCATGGCTTTAAACTAAGGGGGGGTAGTTATAGGACAGATGTCAGGGGTAGGTTCTTTACCCAGAGGGTGGTGAGGGATTGGAATGGCGTGCCTGCTGCAGTTGTAAATGCGCCTAGTTTGGGGGCGTTTAAGAGGTCTGTGGACAGGTTTATGGACGAAAAGGGATTGGTTTAGGTTAGTGGGTCATTGTTGTTGTTTTTTTTAACTGGTCGGCGCAACATCGTGGGCCGAAGGGCCTGTTCTGCACTGTAATGTTCTATGTTCTATGTTCCTAACACAACCCTCACACCTCCATGGTGATCTCACTCCCACCCCCTCACAGGGTCACAGTGCTTGCCATGTATCGCACCCCCAGCCCTCCCCCATTCCCCATAATGTCCCCCCAGTAGCTCTAAGGCCCCTTACAGGCTCACTCCCACTTATCTCTCACACATGCCAGACAACATTCCCATCTGATGTGGCACGACTCCCACCTACACTGTCTCCATCTTTTTCATTGCAGGACAGCCGGATGGAGTTATGCCAGAGCTCAAGATGCTAACCCTGTTTGAGGAATGAGTCCTTTTGCTATTGAGCGTTATTAATGCTGGTGAGGAGCTGGACCATACTTATACAGAGGTCTAGGAGGGGGCAAGAGACACAAGTGAGAGCCCTCGACACATCCAGCCATGGCGCAAGTCTCAAATGAATGGCCTTTCTTCTATCAGCATTCCCCAGTCCTGCACTAATGCAGGCCAATCAGCAGACCTGCCCAGACCAGCCTCACAGTCCTTGGACACCACAGACTCAAGCAGCTCCAAGGGAGGCAGCACAGCTGTCACCCACACCCTCCACCAGTGCACCTTAGCGGGAATAAGTAGTAGGCAGGTTTCTGGATCACTCACTGGTGAATACCTCACACCTGATGATCCATGCTCTGAAAGATGCTGAGACCCAGGCAGATATACTCTTGGATTCAGAGAGCTGCTGGGGCTGCATAAACAGAGTCCCAAATATCAGAAAGGAATGACACCATCCCTCCTCGGACTGCCAAGCCAACTCGGAGTCCCATCCCTTTTGTCCGAGGGAATGGTGCCATTACTGTAGTCCAATGAGGCCAACACTGTGAGGGTGCCATCCACAGAGGAGACCTTGACACGGGATGTACATTGCATGGTAGAGGATGTCCACATCATGGTTTATGTTATGAACACTGTGGATGAGGGCGTGAGCTCAGTGGTGCAGGGATTCAATTGCATGGTGCAGGCACTAGTGAGAATTCCTTGAGTGTCAGTGTCAAAGGATGGTGGGCTTCTGGATCTTATTCCAGCTGTCCCATGAAGGAGCCCAGAAGCCCCTGTGGACCCGAAGGGAAGAGGATTGGTTGGTGTGCAGCCCAGGGTCTTCCACCCACGGGATCCTTGGTATGTCCAGAATATCTGTCCCGCCTCCTGTGGGTGACACACTTCCAGCCCCACACACACAGAGGGCAACACTGCAGCACCTGTGCTGCCCAAAATTTGGCCTGGACCCTCAAAGTCCAGGGGACACCTGCCAAAGTTATCTCAGGGAAAAGGGCATGGAAGTCAGCAAGTGGCCTCAACCTTGGCTGTGGATCCTGGGATATGCCTGAATGTAGCAGGACAGTGAGGAAGGTTGAGAAACTGTAGACACCTAGTGGATGCGCATGAGTGTGATAAGTCACCACAGTAAGAACTAGCTTGCATTAAAGTTAAATTTGATCACCCGTAAGGAGCCTCCAAGCTGCCCTGTTATGGCACCATGCTCTGTAAAGCTCCGGGCAAACTCAGTGCTTCTTCCCTGTGTAGTGAGAGAATGACAACAGTGTGTCTCTCCCATCTCCCACATGGACAACACAGTAATGCCATGCTGCTTTTGGCAATCCCTATCTATGGAAGGTTCCCCATCCTCTCTCTCCACATCAACACTTAGGCCTGCTCATTAGTAGTTGGAGACTGGGACCCCTAACCTTAGAGGAAGCAGTAGCAGCTGACATGTTTTAATTCAGCCTTTCTGAGCCCCTAAATCACCCTGTTCAGTGGCAAATCACTTTTGGCTTTGTCAGGCAGAAGTCAGGCATTTTCAGAGAATCATAGGATCCATACAGTGCAGAAGAAGACCTTTCAGTCTATTGAGCCTGTACTGACAACAATCCTGTCCAGGCCCTATCCCCGTAACCCCACACATTTATCCTGCTAATCCCCCTGACGTTAAGGACGGGATTTTACCGCCTCACTCGACCTGAGACCAGAAAATCCCACCCAGGGTAAATGGACCTTCCCATTGTCCATCCCTTTCCTGCTCAAATTCCCAGGGCAGGTGGGCTGTACAATTCCAGCGTAACAGTCAATTTAGCGTGTTTAATCCACCTGACCCACACATCTTTGGACTCTTGCAGAGGATAAGAGGAGCATCACTCTGTCCTCACTGCAAGTAATCATTCTCCTGCAGTGTCAGGTTAGTCACTTTAGCACCCTGCCCATGAATGGTGTGGCCATCACAATATTGTCCCACAAGATCCACATTGTTGAGAACCATGATACCACATGGTAAGAGAAGTCTTGAAGTCCTAATCCTGGTCATCCCCACATTGAGAGGCAATGAGGACATCCTTAGGCCACATGCGGGCCCTGGCCATCGTCTGAGGTCTCCCCTCTGCCTTCTCTGTGGGTCTGTGGGTTGCCACCGTTGTCTTCCTCATCCGAGAAGATGTGGCACTTTTCCATCTCCTCCTGGTTCAACTGCTCTCTCTGCTGCAGTGCCATGTTGTACAAAGCGCAGCACACCACAATGAAGCAGGACAGCCTCTGGGGTCTGCATTAGAAGGCTTTCCAAAGGCCACACGCCTGCTCGGCCAGTGCATATGTTAATACATGAGCCTCATTATAGTGAGGTTTCAAGGGTGTTTGATGCCCCCACACTGTCAACAGCTACCCACTGAGGGAGCTACCTTTATCCAAGAGGAGCTATACCTCCAGCTGCTGCTCTTCCTCAGAAATGGTGGGATCTGTGATGGTGGGATGTAGATATCATAAAAACTCCCAGGAAATGGGCACACGTCTGCATAATGCACATGCTGTGACATAAGCACTGGACCTTTGACTTCTGGAGGTAGGAAGTTCTCATGGCTGATAGTGAATTAAAAAAAAATTAAAAAGGAATGAAAATAAAGAAACAAATTTCTTAGGATTAAACCATTCAAACAATTCAGAATTGAGACCTTCCTGTGCTGTATTTTGCACATAAAAATGGCAAAGTACATTAGCTTAAAAAATCTTTGGGTATATGAACATGGCAATTATGCTAGACCACATCCACAGCGGACCCCTGTCACTGACCACAATAAAGTTCACAGGGTCAAGGGATGGGTTTTTTTTACCGATCTTAGGCAGGGAGGGCCCCTAAAATGTCCACCAGCCTTCGCCTGGGAGAGAGGTTTGAGTGTACATTTCCTTATCAAGATAATTGCTTTAAATAACTTCTTCTGTCCCCACAAAAAATGTTTTTCCATTAGGTCATTGTGGTTTCACGTCCTAACCCAGCCTATATACTCGGGTGTGACACACTGATTAGGAAATATGCTGGTGAGACTAAGTACACTTAAACTTGGAAAATGGATTGTCACTTTGAGAAATCCTGCTGTTTCAGGGCTCCTTTGAGACTATTCCAGGAATATCAGCGCAGCTGGGGATTTACCATGTTGAAATTTTGACCTTTTTTTGCTGTTCTAATGAATGTCTGCTAAAACAGCAATGCAGTTTGGGGCCATTATATATTTTATAGTAACAAACAACAAGCATACAATGAAGCAGCAAATGTTTTGACATAATTCCCAGCATGTTCATTTATTTTACTTTGTAGCATTAGCATGAAATGATGCATACAAAGAGTTATGAATTTAAAATAGTAAGAGTTAACTTTATGTTTGGGCCAGAACTTTACATTGCACATCCATCCTGGAAATACATGAGAAGATATCGGATGTGCGCGTGAGTTATCCGATGAGATATCGGACGTGCGCACTCCCAACAATTGAGTAGGCAATTAAGCCTACTATGGAGTCAATTAAAAGCAATTTGTATGTGGTCCTTACATGTTCGCAGTTGGCAAGTGGCCAGTTGGCCAGACGGCATCCACATTTTTTCAACTACCTTGATCCAGGGTGGAATGAAATGTCTAGTGTAAATAAAATTTTAAAAGTCGTCTGGAGACTGGTTTGATGAGTTCGGCTGAAAAGCATTTGAAAATGGTGCATTGACACAGGTTGCGTGTTTTCATCACATTTAATTTGTACAGGTTTGCAACTCCCCGAGACAGCAATGCAACAGCTGTCCGCCTTGAGGGAAGTGATGAGAAATGCCAGCGTATACCCTCCCTTTTCTTCCACCCACCCAGCAGCACTAAGCCTTTTTCAGTGCCTGTTTGACACTGGATGCCCATTAGTGGGCCAACCAGCGTGAAATTGTGTTTGGGAGCTGATTGTGACCAAAATGACATTTCACATCTGTTGCTAGGGCCGTTGAATGCACGCACCCAATGAGTGCAAAATTCAGGCCTGCGATCTTGCCATAATGAATATTATCTATGTGGTTCTACACATAATGCCGTCCCACGAACAGCAAGTGATAACATAGAGGGAAAAGTTTGACCATTGTCAGTATTGTTTACATCCATTGGCTTTTCAGCATTTCAGTGTAAAGCAGCACCTGGGCAAAGTGCAAAAAGGAAAATTAGGCAAGGAGAGCCATCACATGGGCTATAATGGAGCCCACCAGTCTCCCACCTACTTAAAAACGGATGTAAATTTTGCTGGTCTTGTTATGAGCAGGCAGTCCAATTGGTTCACTCTGCCATTTTGCACTCTGCCTATGTGATACTTTATACTCAAGTTCAAAATCAGAAAATCTGTCCCAATGTACAAAGTGTTCTGCCGATAGAAACAATGATAAAACTGTTTCATCTATTAATCAGACTTGGACAAATGCTTTAGAGACATGAGTTCAAATCTCATCATGGCAGCTCGAGGAATTTAAACTAAATCAATTAATAAATCTGAATAAAATATTAGTCTAATTAATGACATTCACAAAACCCTTATTGGTCAGAAAGACCCATCTGCTTCTCTTGTTCACCACCTTCAGGAGCAGAAGTGCTTCCTTGATTTGGCCTACACGTGACTCCAGGCCCACAGCAATATTGTTGATTCTGCCCTTTGGAGGACTTAATAAGTTAATCAGTTGTATCAAATCAGTATAATAGTTTTGCAGTGCTTCAAGAAGGCAGCTCATCATGACCTTTTTAAGGGCAATTAAGAATGAGCAGTAAACGCTGGCCTTGCCCAGTGATGCTTACATCAAGACTACGGGTCAGATTTTACCAATTGTAGGCTAAGGGCCGGATCCAGACGTAAAATGAATCCGAGCCCGGAATCCTCATTCCAGCGCAATCATACACTTTTTGCTGGCTCCGGTCCAGTCTGTGCCGTGGGCAGGGCTTAGCACGGCTGGAATGATCGTAGCTCTGAACTGCGCATGCGCAGTTCGAAAAAAAAATCTGAAACAGCGCGCCCGGGCGCAAAAGACAAAACAAAACAGAGAGAGCCGAGATGTGTCAGGGAGATGAGTCACGATCGGACCCCCCTGGGAGGCAGCACCCCCAGCAGACACCCCCCCAATCAGACACCCTCAGGAGGCAGCCACATCTCCCCCACAATCAGGCCCCCCCCTCGGCAGAGCAGAGCCCCAACCTACCTGGGTTGCTGCTCTTCCTGCACCATCCTTCTGACCTGCACTCGGAGGGGGGCACAGGCTCAATGGATCTCTGGTTGGGGTTGAGGGGGTGGTGGAGATTCTTCCAAGTCCATCCTTCTCCCTCCACCGACCCCACCAACGAGAAATCCATCTGAGCCCGTCCCCCGCTTCTCTGGCAGACACCACCGAAAGGCCAGGAAGGTGCTGCACGATGTCGAACAAGTGCAGTAAGAGGTCTCACAACACCAGGTTAAGCTCAACAGGACTTTAACCTGGTGTTGTGAGACTTCTTACTGTGTTCACCCCGGTCCAACACCGGCATCTCCGCATCAATGAGTGCAGGTCAGAAGGATGGTGGAGGGAGAGCAGCAATCCAGGTAGGTTGGGGGTGTGCTCTGCCTGGGGGCAAGGGGCTGCCTCCTGAGGGGGTCTGATCGCTGGGGGGGGTGGGGGGGGGGTTCTGTCTGGGGTGCCTGCCTCCCAGGGAGTTCGGATCGCAGGGGTGTGCTCTGTCGAGGGGGGTCCGCCTCCCGTGGGGGTCCAATCGCAGGATGGGGGGAGGGTCTGCCGGGGTGGTAAGCGGCGGTCTACAAAAAGTGTTCGAGGAGGATGGGCTTCGGAGGTTCTCCTGCAGAATAGAAATCCACTTCGGATTTTTATTCTGCAGGTTGGCAACAGCACAGATCCGAAGACGGTAAAGTGGGATTTGGCGGTAGAGTTGGGTGTGCGGTTCGTTAAATCAATTTAACTGCATGCTAATGCATTTGAATCGTTGGGGCGCGGATTGGATCCGCACCCAATAAGGTGTTGGTAAAGGCGCAATCTGCTCGAATTCAGGTACAGATCGTGTTACAGGCCCGATGCCCGAATTTACTGCGATTTTACACCCAAAAACGGGCATGAATTTTTGGTAAAATCGGGCCCTAAGTTTTTAAAATTCACAGTTGGCTGATGGCAGTCAGTGCCTTGAGCTCTCCAATTTTCCAAATATGTTGCACTGCTATCCAATGGACAGAGTGATTTGGGTGGCAAACAGAGCCACCCTCCTATCACTTTGAATACGTCCCAGCTGTGTACCATCAGCTGGGAGGTTTGACACGCACCACTCCATCTCAGGAAAAATTTTAATCCAGGCCATCTGATGGGATCTGATAACCTGCCTGATTTACACCCTGTAAAATTTTATTGCCCATTGAAAGCAATAAAAAATAAAGTGGGCAGGGTGAAAAATGAATAGCAAGCAAATCACAATATAAAGCCACATACTTTGTGGGCCTCTTTTGGCCCCCTACTCCTCTTCCCTTGGTTTGGCCTGGTGGGAAACTAGAATTGTTTTGCAATGCAACATTACAGTGAAATAACAATCTGGTCCCAATGACATAACTGGAACCTGATCGTAAATACCCAGATGGCTACCAGTGGTGTCCCTCTTACTAAGAAGAAAAGTCAAAGTAGGAACCTGCAAGAAGAAAATGCTACCTGAGCAGGTAAGTCTAAAGGGTGACTGCTCACTTGCCAGGTGGACAGTATTAAAATTTTTGAAATATTAAAATCATCCCACAAGTGTTTGTTAGTATCAATAAAATACACTGGATATCCTTCCTATTCAATATGGAGTAGGATAATTTAAGCATTTTGTTTTAATGGGGATAATTACAAGTGCAATTTTATTTCTCATGTCATACAAGGCTAACATTTTTTCAAGCATAACTGGTCTGAGAAATATCTTGCACAAAACATGATTAAATTTGTTTGGTAGTGTTAAACTCCAAGAACAATTAACCTTAAGATCTGCAGCAACTCAAACACTCTCCTCTGTTGTAAAGTACCAGGAATAGGATAAACTCAAATATCATCCTCTGATTTGAGAGCAGGAGCATAGAGCCTGTGGTCCATTAGAAATGGTGTCTACCTGGAAATCCAGGCCTACATTGTAACCTGAATCCCTAAAAATCTTCAAATTTTGGTAGCAAAGCAGTTTGGAGCAGAGCATCCATTATTCCTGAAAGAAGAAGAGCAGTGGCATTGTGTCACAGAGGCAGTCCAAATGGCAACATTTTTGCCATCCTTGGGTAGGATGTGTCGTCTAGTGGTGAGCTCTCCCAAATTATTTATACAAAGTTACCACTCCATGATTAATAAACATTAGCAGGGTTGGTGATTGGGGTTATTAATGTAAATTAAGTAGCTGTTAAATTTGTTATTAAAACAGTTCACCATTGGAGACTGCAAAAGGAAAGTCACAATTGCCTGTTTTATTTTGGGATGCATTTGTGGAAAGATTGGTAGCAGTGAAGATGGAATAGTTCTTCTCATCAATTAATCCTGTGTATGTAATTTACATTACATTTCATTATACATTAAATATTGACCTGTATCTTGTTTAATGGAAGCTAATAGATCCTTATGTATCAATCTGAGGGGAGAATTTCATTGAGACAAATATACACACAGTTGTGTACTATGCAGCATTGTTTATTAGCAAGATTGCAATGCCATATAGGAGCAAAGTGGGATGAGTGCGGGAAAGGCGATGACATGTTTTGGCATTTTAGTTACAGGCTTTAGTTACACACTTAGCCGTTGCGCAATTTGGGCTCCAATATTGCAAATGTGTTTTATGAAGAGGGGCTGAATTATGTAATACTGAAGTGATTCTCTTTCAGTTTCATTGTTAGCAGGTTAACTGCCTAAATTTAAATACTGATGATACTCCCTGCCCACTGGCAGCAGGCCAAGGAAGCAAATTATTGAACCTGGTCGGAAAAAACAGTAATTAAAACCAGTTGTGGGTCTTTTTTGTCACTGAATGTTCCTATCCAGAAAGGAATAGGTTTTAGATTGGAACATGACTAGAGCATACTATATATAATTTATGCAAGGCAGCCCATCTGGTACATGTATGGAGTTTGTGCAGAGTGGTGCTTCGTCAGTTCATCAAGGAGGCAGATGTGAAGTAAGAAGTAGCTTTCAAAGCTGTTTCAGGCTCTTAACCATTCAGTTAAAGGGATGTTGGTTTCTCCTGAATCCTGAGGGACGTTGTGAAGCCCTGAAGTAAATTTTAATATCGTGAGGAAGCAGAGTTATCTGAATCAAAAATGAGATTAAAACCCTAAAAACATTTCCTTGTTTCCAATTTTTAACTATCTACAATTTTCTACATCACTTTTTTTTTTCAACCCTTGGATCCTTTTCCACAAGGCAGTATCAAACCTAGTGACATCAGTGGGTATAGTAACATAGCTTATGCAACTGGACTAGTAAACTGGAGCTAGCTACCAAGGCAGTACAGAAAATTAAGAAATCTGAAATAAAAAGCTGTTTTAATGTAATGGTGCCCAGAAAACTGCAGAATTGTTGTAAAAACTAATCTGGTTCACTAATATCTTTAAGGAAAGAAATCTGCTATCCTGACAGTATCTGTCCTGTATGTGACTCCAGACTCTCAGCAATCTTCTGAAATGGCCTCACAAGCCACTTCAGAAATACTGAGTTTGAGTGATGTCCACATTCCATGAATGAATAAGAAATAAAACAAAATTTGTACTTGGTTGTGAGAATCCAGAATTGATAACAAACTGGGAAATAAATTAATCAATCATTATGCAATATGACATTTTATTTACTAACCGCCTTTGTATTTTAGCAACATGTTTACCCAAAATACAGGGATTAGATTTTATTGAAGAAAATAAAAACCTGACAAAAGTTTTCTTTTTCAGGGGGATGTTTTACATCAGCATCAGGAATTTACACAGGAAACAATTCACTTACAAATTCTACAGGCTTTAATAGTTCACATCAGGTATTGCACCTTCTTATTTTATATTTTTGTATAAACAATATTGTAAGGGTAAATTAATTAAATGCTAAATTATTACCTATGCAGCTGGAAGAAATAAATAAGAGAATAAATGCAGCAGTGTTATTGTTATATATCAAACCATATTATTTTGGTAATTCCTTGCTAGGCATCTTGAAGGGAATTGCTTGATAGGGCAGACGCAACACGGTTTCATTAAAGGGAAGTCGTGTCTGACAAATTTACCGGAGTTCTATGAGGATGTGTCTAGGGCAGTGGATAGAGGAGAGCCGGTGGATGTGGTCTTTCTGGATTTTCAGAAGGCGTTTGACAAGGTACCTCACAAGAGGTTATTGCAGAAGGTCAGGGGACATGGAGTTGGGGGTAGGGTGTTAGCATGGATAGAGGATTGGTTGTCAAATAGGAGGCAGAGAGTGGGGGTCAATGGGTGCTATTCGGATTGGCAGTTGGTGACTAGTGGGGTGCCCCAGGGGTCGGTGCTGGGGCCTCAGCTATTTACCATTTATATAGATGATCTGGAGGAGGGAACCGAGTGCAGGGTGTCGAAATTTGCTGATGACACCAAGATTGGGGGAAAGGCAAATTGTGCGGAGGGTGTGGAGAGTCTGCAGAAGGATCTAGATAGGCTGGGCGAATGGGCCAGGAAATGGCAAATGGAATTTAATGTTGGCAAGTGTGAGGTGGTCCACTTTGGTAGGAAGAATGGTAGGAAGGACTATTACTTACGTGGCGAAAAACTGCAGCAGGCGACGGTGCAGAGGGACCTCGGGGTCCTTGTGCATGAGTCGCAAAAACCCAGCTTGCAGGTGCAGCAGGTGGTCAGGAAGGCGAATGGGATGCTGGCCTTCATAGCGAGTGGGATTGAATATAAAAGTAGGGAGGTCTTGCTGCAGCTGTATAGGGCATTGGTGAGGCCGCAGCTGGAGTACTGTGTGCAGTTTTGGGCGCCGCACCTGCGCAAGGATATTTTGGCCCTGGAGGGAGTGCAGAGGAGGTTTACTAGGCTGATACCGGAGTTGAGGGGATTGAGCTATGAAGAGAGGCTGAATAAACTAGGCTTGTACTCGTTAAGAGTTTAGAAGAATGAGGGGAGATCTCATTGAGACATATAAGATGATGAATGGGATGGATAGGATAGAGGTGGAGAGACTCTTCCCGCTCAAAAAAGACAGTAGGACTAGGGGGCACAGCCTCAAGATAAAGGGGAGGCGGTTTAGAACGGAGTTGAGGAGGAACTTCTTCACTCAAAGGGTGGTGAATCTCTGGAATTCTCTGCCCGTTGAAGTGGTGGAGGCTGCCTCGCTAAATATTTTTAAGAAGCGGGTTGATGGGTTCTTGATAAGAGAGGGGATTAAGGGTTATGGGGAGAGGGCGGGAAAGTGGAACTGAGCCACGACAGATCAGCCATGATCTTATTGAATGGCGGGGCAGGCTCGAAGGGCTAGATGGCCTACTCCTGCTCCTATTTCTTATGTTCTTATGTTCTAATATTATTATTTGCAATGCATTTACATCCTTCCTTATTTATGGAAGGATGTAAATGCATTGGACACAGTTCAGATAAGGTTTACTAAACTAATACCTGGAATGGGTAGGTTGTCTTCTGAGAAAATGTTGGACAGGCTAGGAATGTATTCACTGGAGTTTAAAAGAGTAAGATAATTTTTTGTTGGAATATATAAGATCCTGAGCAGCCTTGACAGGATGGATGTGGAAAGGATGATTCCCCTTTTGGGAGAATCTAGAATTAGGGGTCATTGTTTAAAAATAACAAATCACCCATTAAGCCAGACGAGGAGAATTTTTTTGAGTCTTTGGAACTCTCTTCTCAAAAGATGGTAGAAGCAGAGTTTTTGAATATTTTTAAGGCAGATTCTTGATAAGAAAGGGGGTGAAAAATTATCGAGGCAGACAGGAATATGGAGTTGAGGTGACAATCAGATCAGCCATGATCTTATTGAATGGTGAAGCAGGCTCGAGAGGCTGAGTAGCCTACCCCTGCTCCTAATTAGTCTGTTTGTATGTTAATATTCCTCTCCAAATTAAACAGAAGTGGCAGTCTGTTAAAATTGCTTTTAATTGGTGCAAATGGAGCAATAATACAATACAAGCAGCGACTGCCGTATTGAAAGAATGGAAGGAATCACCAGAATCCTGTGATATATTTTGGATCCCCTTTTATTATTTTAGGAGAGAATTAATCAGAATTTGTATTCTCTGATTAATTACACAGGCAATAGTGGAGAAGGTGCCAAGCAACTGTACATTTGAAAGTATTTTCCTGGAGTCATGTGCAGATCAAGCACAAATCCTAATGTATTTAGAGTATCCCATGTGTAATTCTTTCATATTCTTCTTCTACATATCTTCAGTGTTCTACAGATATCTTTCATTCTTAATTGAATTATTTCAAACTTCTGCTGATTTCAGTCAATTTTATTGGTCCTAAACCATTTAACTCTCCAGCGCAGTGTTCCATCTTGTATATGCAATCTTCTTCATCAAGTAGTCTCATGAAAGCAACAAATTCACTATTTATAATGAACTCCGTAGCTTTCTTATAAGCTGCTATCTACCAATTTATGGTATGCACCAACTTTTGGGTATCTTCTGTTACATGGCTTATGGTATTGATATAGGAGTGCTTAAGTCTTAGTGAGGAGAAATTGATTCACATTGTACCTGTTTTCTGTGTAGGAAACAAGAACTACAAATGACCAGTTTTGCTTCACTCCCCAGTAATTAGCCTCAGATGATATTCAGGTATCCTGGATGGCTGCCTTAAACATATGATAAACTTTTGGCAATAAGGGGCTTAATGTTCAATTATGAATACTTCCAGAAATTGAGTAGCAATTGTTAACAAGTGGTTATGTTTAAAGAAATTGTATCTACATATGGAGCTATGGGGAGCAGCATAACTTCACAGCATTTCCGAGGGTCTCTGCTAACTATTCTCCCCTCCCTCTCTCCTCCTCCTCCCTCTCTTCCACAATTTGGGAGGAGAACTGCTACCAGCAAGTTTAGGCATCGAGGGAAACAGCCTCAAAGGGACTCGGGCTGCATTGAATGCCTCACAAAAAAGGTACTTTTTGGGAAACGGGTTGAAGGTTGTGGTTGCGAGGGGACTTACGTTACTGTCAACAGCCAGAACGCTTCAAAAAAAAGGTACTTATCAGGAAATGGGTTTAAAGCAGTGATTGTGAGGGAACGTGGGCTACTGTTGACAGCCAGAATAACAGAGGGAGTTCTAAACTGGGAGTACCGAGATCATTATGGGGAAGCAGTCACGAGGGAAGTTGGGCTGCATTTGATGGGAAGGGTAGGAAGAGCACAGTCGGTAAGGGAGTGGCTGACGCGAAGAGCACAAAATGAGGGGACCAGTCCTACAATTATGTACTGAAACATGAGTGGTGGGAAAAATTCCCACCAGTGGGAAGAGAAAATAGTGAGCCAGTCTGAGTGATGGGGCCATTCAATGAAGAATCTGAGAGCTGGACATTATATACAGAACATTTTTATTCATACTTAAACGCCAATAAGGTGGATGAAGACCTCGTGGTAGCGGTCTTTCTGAACACCAGAAGGAGTTAGACATTCACAACGCTAAAAAGTCTGGTGCAGCTTGAAAAATCTGCAGAGAAAGCCCTTGCCGATTTATGCAAATTAGGGAACCATTTTGCACACAAGCCTCTAAAGATAGCAGAACATTTCCAATTTTATAAGAGGGCACAAGCTGGAAGGAGAGTCCATTGTTCAGTTGATGGCCATTTTAAAATGATTGGCTGAGCACTGCAAATTCGGTGGGTTTCTTCAAGATACTTTATGGGACCGTCTAGTTTGTAGTCTCTTTAACAAAGCCATCCAATGAAAACTTTTAACAAAAAATATTTTAGACTTAAGCATAGCGTTTGAAATAGCTACTGCAATGGAGTTGGCCACCAATGAGGCAACACAATTGGGAGTTAGTGCCTGAGTACACAAAGTAGCCAAAACGCAGCAGAACGTGATGCCAACTGTAGAATGCTGCCATTGTGGCAAGTCTGGCCACAAAGAGTCAAGACGTTGGACTTGTAAAGCCCAATGCTGTCGATGTAAGCAGGTGGAGCATATTGCCCGGAATTGTAGGACTTAAAGAGGTAAAGGGCTGTCGGTGAGAGACTATCCTGAAGACAAGGCAACCAACTGCCAGCTAGGAAGGGGATAGGGAGTTAGCCAAATCTGTGGAATTTCAGCTAACTATATTGTCAGTCCATTGAGAAGCTGATCAGTCCTGGTCCTTCCCAGGTTAGAAGGGAAGATAATTAAAATGGAGGTGAATGTGGGGGCAGCGGTGTCACTGATTCCTGACTCCATGTACAGAGATAAAATAAAAGCACTGCTGTTGAATCCTGCCAGATTACCATAAGTGCTGACCTGGAACATGTGGTGCCACTGAAAGAATATGTACTGGTGAAGGTCTACCAAATGCATCAAAGAAAATGAATGCCATTATGAAGGCTTCTTGATCAGAAAACTTATTGCAATTACATCCACTTCTGGAGTTTTAAACTATTATGGCAAGTTCATGCCAGATCTGGCAACCGTGCTAAAATCTTTACACTAACTGTTTGGGAAAGGCCGGCCTTGGAGACGGACCCAGGGGTGTGCGGAGGCTTACTGGGAGGTAGAACCCATTTTGACTCAAAGTTGGCTTTACAATTAGCCTACGATGCCCCGCCTTGTGGCGTTGGTGCTATATTGTGGCCTATATTGTCTAATGGAGAGGAAAGGCCCATTGTCTTTGCATTAAGTTCTTGAATGAAAACAGAGGAAAACTACGTCCAGGTCAAAAAGGAAGGATTGAGTATTGTGTTTGGGGTGAAAAAATATCACTTTTCCTTTACGGCTGGCATTTCGTGCTGCTAACCAATCAGAGACACCTCACCACCATTTTCAGGCCATGTACTGGAATACCAACTATGGTGGCAGCATGCCTACAAAGATGGGCACTACTTCTATCAGCACATTCCTACAACACACAGTATCAACAATTAGAGAAGCATGGCAACATGGATGCTCTTTCAAGGCTGTCTCTCCCTGGACGAATGGATATTCTGGATTCCAAGTTGAAAATCATGTATTTTTGTTAAGAAGATAAATACCAGTGTCCGCAGCCTCGGCCAGAATGCTGTCTGTAATGACCCAGTCTTAAGTCAAATCATAGATTTAGTCTGGAGAGGGAGGACCAGCCATAGAAATCAGCCAGATTTAAGTCCCTATCTGTCCAGGAGGTGAGAGTTGTCCTTGTCAGATGGGTGTGTATAGTGGAGTATGAGAGATGTCATTCCTCCCATATTTAGAGGAAGGATGCTGGAGCAAGAGTACCAAGGGTACCTGGACGTGGTGCAAATGAAGGAGATAGCCAGGAGTTATTTTTGGTGATTGAGTGTAGACTCCCAGATCAAGGAGAAGGCTGGTTCTTGTGAATCATGCATGATAGTGCAAAGGGCGCCATCATTGTCAGCTCTTTCACCCATATCAATGGCCTGAAGCTTCTTGGCAAAAAATCTTCGCAGATCCTGTGAAAGGACAAATGCTACTTGTGGTGGTCGACGCCCATTCCAAGTAACCAAAAGTGCAAATCTTGAAGTTGGTGTAAGCAGAGGCAACAATAGATCGACATGACAAACTATTTGCTAGATTTGGGAATCCTAAACAAGTGGTGAGTGGCAATGGGCCCCAGTTTGTGGCAAAGGAGTTGGGAGTATCTTGATCACCAATGAATCCAACAAGTGAGGCTGGCTCCGTCCATACCACCCTACGACAAATGGCCAGGTGGAGAGGTTTGTCCAAACTTTGAAGCAGGTGTCGAAAGCTTCCCAAGGGGAGTGTTCCCTTGGCATGCGAGTGAATCAGTTCCTGAAAATGTATCACAATATGCCACATGCAATGACCCAGTTTCACCGGCGTCGTTCATGTTTTGTTGCAAACTAAGAACCACATTTGACTTGCTTTGACCAGAAAGACAAAAGACAGTAGAAAGGAACCAGAAAGGATGGCCTGAAGGAAGAGGAATTCCAAATCGAGGAGTTTCCTAAGGGGAGAGACTTCCTGGAACTATGCTTCAGGAGAAAAATGGGCCCCAGCAATGGTGGAGGCCCAAACAGGACCATTGTCATACTTGTCAATCTATTGTTGCCTCTGCTTACACTGACTTCAAGATTTGCACTTTTGGTCACTTGGAATGGGCATCAACCATCACAAGTAGCATTTGTCCTTTCACAGGATCTGCGAAGTCTACATGGATCCTTTGCCAAGAAGCACTTCATGATGATGAATGTCAGAGCCACTAGCTAATAGTCAGTAAGGCACGCTTCTTGGTTTCTCTTAGATACTGGGATGATGGTCATCTTCTTGAAGCAGATAGTGACCTCAAATTATTGTAAAGAGAAGTTGAAGATCTCTGCAAATACCCCCACCAGCTGATCCGCACGGGATCTGAGTGTTCGTCTGGGTACCCCATCCAGGCCAGCCGCTTACCATGGGTTGACCCTGTTATGATGCTGAATAAGCCATTCCTCTTTGATTTACTTCTGCTTACCTCATGGTCTCTTTATACCCATAAGGAGACCTCAAACATAAAAGACGGCTCCCGTCTACTACCTCTCTAGTATTTACTGCCAAGGCTCATACATGAATAGTGGCAAAATGGGAAATTTAGAGGAGGGCGTTTTTGAAAAAGGTATTGTTATATCTAAGTACATTCTTAATTTTAGGGGATAACTGTGTAGTATGATGTACAGAAGTTGCAGAACAGAAAGATTCCAGTTTCAGTCCTGAACTATGCAGAGTTAGCTAATTTAAGCCAGGACAGTGATGAACCAGCATAATGTTCCCTGTTTCCTGGACTTGGAAGCGAGAATATCATCCAAGATGTCTGCACTTGAAAACTATATAATTATTCTTGCTATATATTGCCACAATGTCTGTTTTGAGTGTGTGATCTTTGGGTGAGAACATGATCAGGCTCAGATCCGAAAATTCAACATTACATTTGGGTGCGTAACCATAGTTGTAGCCAGAGAATCACCTTCAATAGTTTCTCTTCCTACTCCTGCAGTTACCTCTGGAGATCCCCAGCAATCTACGCTTGGCACCATCCTATTTTGCATCTAGTTGTTGCCCCTTGGCTACATAATATGAAAGCACAATGTCAGATTCCTCATCTATACTAATGACAGCCAGCACTACCTCACTGCCATTACATCTGACCCGCTTACAGCCTCTAATGTCAGACTGTTTGTCTGATATCCAATTCTGGATGAGCAAATATTTCCTGCAATTAAATTTTGAGAAGATCAAAATCATTGCCCCACTGCAAATTCTATACCTCTCCCTGGCAATTGTCTGAAACTAAACCAAACCATTCATAAACTTGGTGTTGTATTTGACCCTAAGTTGTGCACTATGCACCTGATATTCAAAGGAGGTCACTGAAGGAGGTGTTCCCAACAAGGGTTTGAGCAGGAGTCATTCCAGGCTTCCATCTTGCTCATAAACTCTTCCTATCTGAGGCCAGGTGGGAAATGGCTCTTAAGTGATCATTAATTGCCAACATAAGGTCCTCAATTGGGACAAGGGTGGGTTGACTAGCTGGCCAAGGCCTCTCACATCTCACCATCAAGTTGCAGAGAGATCAGAGTGGGCAGGATGGTGGTGGGAATGCTACCTGGGGAATTTTACAGGCTCTCCCAATCTGCAGACCTGCCAGTGGGGGACCATAAATTCTACCCCACGTCTTTGTTACCTATGTATTTGACAAGTTAAGTGGTCACCTGGCTGGCCTTCCATATGCTACCCTCTAAAAGTGTGTGCTTTGCTGCCCATGGCCTCCCCACACCAAGTGCTGTTCATCCACCTTCCCTGTGCTCCCTGACACATATTCACTCCTGATCTGGCAATTTCACAAATTTTAAAATTTCCATCCTTGTTTTCAAATCCCTCCTCTTCGTATCTCTGCATTTTCCTCTCACCTCACAGCCCTGCAAGATATCCTCAAATTCTAGTTCTTGACACAAGCACTATTTTAGTTCTTCCATCATAGCACAGTGCCAGGGACCAGGTTTGATTCTGTTCTTGGGTGACTGTGTGGAGTTTGCACACTCTCCCTGTGTCTGCATGGGTTTCATCTTGGTGCTCCAGTTTCCTGCTACAGTCCAAAGATGTGCAAGTTAGGTGGATTGGCCATGCCCCTTAGTGTCCCAAGATCTGTAGGCTAGGGGCATTAGGAGGGTAAATATATGGAGTGCCAGGGATAGGGCTTGGGTATGATATTCTGTCAGAGTCAGTCAGACTTGATGGGCCAAATGGCCTCCTTCTGCACTATTCGGATTCTGTGATTTTATTCTATGATCATTGGTAGCTCCTACTTTTAGCTGCTTGGGCCCCAAACTCTGGAACTGGATCCCAAAACTTTACCTCCTTTCTACCTTCCTGACTTCTAAAATGCTCCTTAAATCCCAACTCTTTGACCATGTCTCAATACCTCCTGAGTGCCTCAATGTAATTTGTTTGATTATACTCCTGCAAAGCACCTTGACACTTTTACTGTGTAAAAGGCATTATATAAACTTATGCTGTTTTTGTTTAATCTTATGAGTAAAGAATAATCACTCTCTTTTGAACAGGAGGAAAAAAAATTGGAGTACAATATCAGCACAAATGTCAAAATACAGTGCTTTGAGCAACCATATATATTACAGCTGCCAAAATACAATAGTTCCCAAGTAACAAGCTGTTCAGTTGCTCAACATACAAATTGGTTCTGAACACAAACTTTGAGTTATAACAATACCTTCTTAAATGTAATGAAAATATTTGTGTAAGTATATATTTGGAAAGTTTCAGAATGCAAAACAGTAATTCCAAACTGAATTCCCAGAAGAAGGAAGGATTGTAAGGCAATGCAAGCTTCATAATGCAGTTTTTGACTTTACAACATGCCATGATTCTGGCTCTTATGTGATATTTAGTAACTGCCATTCAATCCCCACACTTGTCAAGGCTACTATGTGTATCACTTTGGTTCTGCACACAGATCACCCTGCCCTTTCATCATTCCACATTGATTCAAATTGTCAGTGTTATACTAGTTTACCATTTACTGCACAAATGCTACCCTGTCAGGCACAGTTAAACAACACCATCAAGCTATCCTCACAACTCGTAACTCTTTGAGCAACTACAATGAGAGCAAAGCTGTTAAAAATCAATAAGCTTGCATACTCATCTGCTTGGTTCCAGAATAATAGGAAAATGGGATGTTGACCTTGAGTTTGCATTCAGCAGCAAATAAGCATGGTAATATAGGAATTAGAAACAGAAATAGGTAATTCAGCCTTTCGAGCTTGCTCCACCTTTCAATCAGATCTTGGCTGATCTCTTTCTGGTCTCAAATCCACCTCCATATCTGTTCCCCATATCTCTTTAACCCGTTTTATCAGAAATTTATCTATCTTCTTGAAACCATTTAATGTTTCAAACTCCACCACACTATGGGGCATCAAGCTTCACAAATTCACCATCCTCTGCGAGAAGTACTTCCTTTTCATCTACGTTTAAATCTACTGCCTCTCAACCTATACCTGTGACCTTTTGTTCACGATTGCCCCAAAAGGGAAACATTTATCCTACTCTTACTCCATCAATCCCTTTTACTATTGTTTATACTTTGATCAGGTCCCCTCTCATCCTTCTAAACTCCAGTGAGTATAAGCCATACTCTCAAACTGTTCAAACTCTCTTCATATGTCAACCCTTTTATCCATGGAATCAATCTGGTGAACCTCCTCTGAATTGCCTCCAATGTCAGTACATCCTTCCTCAAATAAGGAATGGCATGATCATTCATTGGACTGTAATTGACCCCCTTTTCCTAGGCTTTTGGATGTGACTTGTTATGTGTAACTGTGCTGTCTGGGGGGCGGGGGGACAAGTGCAAGACTCTTCAACTGATAAGATTAAAGAGACCTCACTGAGAGTCTAAACAGGAAGTATAAACCAGGAAATGTAAACAAAATATAAATCTCTAATGTTCTTCTTCTGATAGGAAACAAATGGCTTTCCATCAATGCCACTTCTTTAATATAATAGCCTCAACACCATTGGCCATAAACTGAAACATGTTTGGCAAGTAGAAAGTTCAGCTATCCATCATCAGATATTAGAAACATAGAAACCCTACAGTGCAGAAAGAGGCCATCTGGCCCATCGAGACTGCACTGACCACAACCCACCCAGGCCCTACCCCAATATCCCTACACATTTACCTGCTAATACCTCTTACTTATGCGTCTCAGGAGACTAAGGGGCAATTTAGCATGGCCAATCAACATAACCCACACATCCTTGGACTGTGGGAGGAAACTGGAGCACCCAGAGGAAACCCACACAGACACGAGGGGAATGTGCAAACTCCACACAGACAGTGACCTAAGCTGGGAATTGAACCCAGGTGCCTGGAGCTGTGAAGCAGCAGTGCTAATCACTGTGCTACCGTGCCACCCTAAATGACCTAAAGTATATCAGGTTGTATATATCTGACTTGCCACTGTCAAATTTTTCTTTTAATCTCAAATCACCCAGGAAAGCAAGGACAACTACAAACTCCTCTACTCCGCTACAAATTGTCTCCTCTGACAACCTGCCTCTGCACCATCCATCCTATGCATTACTTTTAGACAGGTCTAATGAAGAACTGAAACAAACACAATGGAGTAGAGACTCTCTAAGTGCTGCACCATTCATTCTTGTGGCAGCTCTTTCTCCTGGTTCCAGTCTTACTTGACATGCATTCTACATTCCAGTGATTTTTCCTTCTTTGCAGGATAATTACTTACGTGTTCTGTAAGAAGCCATTCTTGAGTCCCTTCTCAACTAGCATCCTGCCCTCACCAATGTATTAACATTAGCTCAGTATTAACAATCTCATCTTTCAAGTCTTACTCTAGAGTCTTGGGGCCAAATTTTCAATTGTTGGTAAGTTGGAATTGGGTATGGATACAACTCTGTTCGCAGAGGACATCTCTGGATCCCAATGCCCCTGGGACATTGGGATTTTCAAATGGAAGATGGAACACATCCAATTAATAGCCCATTTAGCTTGTTGAGAAGCTTGTTAACAGGCTGGGAAGGGCAAGGACAGCATTTTCAATTATGAGTTCAGCAAACTTGAACAATTTGATGCACATTAGTGCACAACTGTCTGATTCATTGCAAGAAGAACTGTAAGTTTCATAGAATCCCTATAGTGCAGAAAGAGGCCATCGGACGTATTGAGCCTGCACCAACGACAATCCTACTCAGGCCCTATCCCCATAGCCCCACGTATTTAGCTTTCTAATCTCCCTGACATTAAGGGGCAATTTTGCATGGCCAATCAATCTAACCTGCAAATCTTTGGACGTGGGAGGAAACAGGAGCACCTAGAAGAAACCCACACAGACACGGGGAGAATGTGCAAACTCGACACAGACAATCACCTGAGGCCAGAATTGATCCTGGATTCCTGGCGCTGAGGCAGCAGTGCTAACCACTGTGCCACTCGTTTTGAAAAATTTAATCTGTCCGTTCATGGAGGATCTTGCGCCGAGTCATACACATCACCGTTATTGGGCTCATGGCCACTTTCCTGTGCTTTAACAGTGCTGGCCCTCCAAGGAACAGCTTGCTCCCTTCAGTAAGGCAGTGGTAGACTCCATTATGGCTATCGTTTCCGCCTTTGTCACTGGTGCGCTGAAGGCAGCTCCTTCTAGAGACACTCAATGCCACAGCTGAGATCTGAGCTTGCTTTCTGTCCAATTAGGATTTCAAAGACACAGTGGCAATGCAATGTCATTATCTGGGCACAGTTTCCTAACCCCTCTTTGAAAATCTAGCCCTTGAATACAAAACCTAAAGACAGTACTCCAAGTGCAATGCTGAGGTAGTACTGCACTGTTGTAATGCCAGAGGCAATCTTACAAAAAAAGTAAGTGCTGAAGGAGCATACAAATGGGAAAGAATCGCACCCATTTTTCAGAGTGAGGTAAAAATCTAATCTTGTCACACTCTGAGCAGAAGATGATGCAAGATCCATTTCCCATCAGCAGAGGGAAGGGGCAAGGCCTAAGTTTACCAAAAGCTGACAGTTCACAGCAGAGAGCGCAATCAAGTGTGCACAGATCTCTCTGTTCTGTACACATTACTGGCCTTTGCGACTGACTGCCCCTCCACTCTGACCATTCCCCCACCCTGCTATCAGTGGCCTTCACAGCCGATTTTCTCGACCAATTCCCTCTTCCACGAGCCACTGTGACAGGCTGGCAGAGCCAAGATGCCAGGCTGGCACTACGAAAGGGGCACTGTCACCGACCTTCTTGAGGGTTTCACTGACCTCCGGTCGTACCAGCAACACCATCATAACAGTTCCCATTGCTGTGGACCATACGTGATCCTCGCCAGCAAGGATCTTGACCGGCGAGGTCCCTTAGGCAAGTAAGCCCGGACGATCGCTTTCTGGGCTCACTTGTAATATTTCAGTTCTATTTAACATAGAATTTAAATATTGAGAATAGCCTCGTGCCCTTTTTGGGATATCCAGTGGTGGTATAATTACGACAGGCAAGAACTCGGGAGTGAACACGATTTTTTTTCTGCCTCTCTTGCAATCTTACCGACTCTTCCCGCCCATTGACCAGCAGGATGGGAAGATTAGATTGCCCTTGTCATATTTTAGATGAAGTAATTAAACCAACTTCTGCCTCTTCAGTTGAATATAAAACATCTTATTGCACCATTTCAAAAAGAGCAGAGGAAGCTAATATTTAATTCTCAATCAACAGTTCTAAAATAGGTTTTCCAGTCATTATCACAGTTCTGTTTGTGGAACATTGCTGTGCACAAATTGACTGCTGCTTTTCTTGTCCTTAAAAAGTGACTGTACCTTAAGAGTACTTCATTAGCTGTAACACACTTTGGAATGGAAAAGTGCTAGACAAAAGGAAGTTCTTTTTATCTTCTAATATTATACAGAAGCATACAATTAACTTTCACTTTGATGCTGACTTGTATCCATTTCATCATCCCCTCCATCAACCTCACAACTATCACCAATGTTTTCAACTGCTTATTCAATATTAATATCTGAGTAAGCCAAAATTTAAACAAGTGTAATGTTTGCAAAACCAAAGTCATTCTTCTGCAAATACTGATGCTACTCCAGTTTCATCTAATACTTTCTTCTCAGCCTCATGTGGGGATTATTGCAGAACTGTTTGACCCTAGATTAACCTTTATTCATTGACCCAGTTTGTCACCCAGGCCATTTTCTGTCACCTGCACAACATTGCTTGCCTCCCTAATCTATCTTTTTATCACCCATGGCTGGACTTTCTGAATGTTATCATTGCCAGTCTTCCTACCTCCACAATTCATAAACTACACTTCATTAAGAGTGCAAATGGCCTACATCCTTATCCACACCAAGGTCCACAATTCCATCACTCTGATTGTCGATTGATTTTCCGTTTGTCCAATTATCAGCTGTAAGATTCTCAGGCTCACTTTGAAAGACCCCATAATCCATTTTCATTACTTTACAATTCCATATAAGTGCCCCCACTGGTCCTTCAAAATTAATTTACATCTTATTCCCCCTTTCTCTGCTCCAGAATATCTCAACATTCTTTCAGTCATTTTGTTCTGCCCTCTGAAACTCCCTCCCTCGGCATCTTGCTTTGTCATATAAGTATTTCGAAATCCTCCTTAACATCTTTTTCTTTGACCACGCTTTGCCACCAAGTGACATTGCTCTTTTCTGCCTCCATATAATGTTTACTCATTATCCATTGCCCTACAAAGTGTGGAACATCACTCTACGTGGAATGTCCACGATAGAATTGTGTTATTATTGATGAATATTATGAAAAACAAAATTATTTCAGTACAAAGGGAAGAATATTTAAAAAGAATCTAAATATGTTTATCTTATTTTTTCTAGGAATATTCTTACACAGGCTTTGGCCAGGGACAATATGCACAGTATTATAACAATTCTCCATACCCTTCCCCTTACATGACAAGTAACAACAGCAGTCCAACAACTCCTTCAACCACCACAACATACCAACTGCAAGATATACCAACTGTCACTAGCCAAGCTGTTTTGGATTCAGCTACAGGTAATAAAAGTACACACCTTTTACTTGATGTTGAATTTTATGGATTGAAATAATAACAAACTGTGCATCAACTTCAGGAAGGAAATAACATACCCAAGGATTTAGATTGTGAATCTAAGCGTGAATCTCAAAGGACCTGAATTTTTTGGAGACTGGATGCAAATGTGGAAATTCTTGTTGTAGGGAGTAGGAATTTGGTGCAGAACCTGGATTTGCTGGGTTCTACCCTGTTTAAGATGATCTGAAATTTACACCGGTAGTGATGATGACAGGGACAAGTGGTTATCCCATAACCTGTTTGGTAGGAAAATCTTCTGGCTGTAATGTCGCTTTATATTTTTGGAAAGAACAGTTCTTCCATTAATCTGAAGTTTTTAGTTTCCAATTCAAGGACATCTTTGCCTGGAGAATTTGGGATAATAGCTGCCAAGTTGCAAAATGGCATTCCTAATAGAATTTCATTGTACATTCAAAGCACGTTGGAGAATGAGCAAGTGGGTGCACAGTGTGCACAATGAGTAAGGTAGCACCTAAGAAAAATCAGACCCTCCTGTTGATGCCTACCAATAGGATAGATTTGGATAAATATTTGGAGTTAAGTTTAACAAGGTGGTGGTGAAATCACAAAGCCCTAGTGGAATTCTATCAACTGTTGTAACTGGACTTAGAATCCAGATTATCTTAGTACTACTATACTATTGAGTTGCAGGATTTCCCAAGGTCCTTGCTGCAATTTGGCTCTGTTTGCCATGACAGACGATTCTTATCATTTCATAAACAGAAAGGGATTCTACTTCCTGAATATTCCACAGATGTGTGATGAAAGGCAATTATTTCCTCACATGTTGTCAGTTGCCATGACATATGTACCATTTGGCAATTGTTTTGAAATGAAGCATACGTTAGCTTGACTCATTGGAGATAAACACTACTGTCTACCCCAGTAAAGGACACACTCTATCTCTTCAGGTGCCATGTCCTGAAAAAGCATTGGTAGTCATGGACTTCCATGTGTTGGGCCACGGTTATGATAGGCAAGGTATTGCAGAGGTATGCCATTGACTTCTACAGCTTCTGGTTGCAGCTTCTAACACAGTTCCTCCTTTTACAAGAGGATCACTTAGAAGAAGTGTTTGGAACCAGTGATTGATTATGTGTTGACTGTGATAAGCATTCAATTAGTTTTGGTTCCAATTTGGCAGGAGCCCACCAAAACATAACAACAGATGGTATTTGATTAATAGCATATGATTGGGTATGATTATTTGACATCTGTGGTTTGTTCTTTTAAGAAATGCTTCAACTATGACAGTCTTTATTGTCTGATTCATCCTGCTGTACTGCTGGCACCAGTTCTAGTCTCTCAATGTCACACGCATCCTGTTTCTAGGAACATAGGAACAGAAGTAAACCATTTAGCTCCTTGGGCCTGTTTCATCATTTAACTAAATCATAGCTGAGCTATGACATAACTCCATATACCTGACGTAATTTTCCCATCAAGATGCATGCCAAGACTTCTTTTCAAGGTGAGCTTATGGCACAAACAACCAAGTGGGAATATAGGAAAGTACAGGACAAAAAAGAGACTTTGGCTCTCAGCCGCTGGATAAAGCTCTTTACAGCTGCCTCTCAAGTTTACTTTCAAATTCCCAGCTTCCTCTCCTCAAGCCCTGTGCAACACCACCAATGCAATACCACAACTGGGACTGAACTGATCAGCTGTTCCCTCATCTCTGACATAAACACCTTCACTCCTTCCACATTACTCAGGGTCTCTCTCTTCCCTCCCAATTTTCTCCGTTACTCATTTAAATCTGAGGCTTAGCAATGGAATATACCTAGTAACTTATCTTTCATTCATTGCTAAATCTGGCCCATTTAAGCACTACTGTGTTTCCCTTCCCTCTCTTTAGTTAAATTTATTTTACTACTTCAGGATTATCATTGAATCATAGAAAGTTTACAACACGAGAAGAGGCCACTTGATTCAACCTGTCTGCATTGGTTGAAAAACTAGTCACTCAGACTAATCCCATTTTCTTGCATTTGGTTCTTGGCCACAGGTTATGGTACTTAAGGTGCACATCTAAATATGTCTAGATATCTTTTAAATTAGTTGAGAGTTTCTGCTTCAACTAACCTTTCAGGCAGTGAATTCAGTCTTTACCATCAGCTGAGTGAAAAAATACGTTCCCATTTACCCACTGATCTTTGTACCAGTCACTTTAAATCTCTAACTGCTCAGCTAGGGAAAATATACCCTTCTGCCACTCTGTCTAGGCCCCTCACAATTACGTACATCTCGATCAAATCTTCTCTGTGTCCTCTGTTCCAAATAGAATAACCACAGCCTATCCAATCTTTCCTCAATGTTACAATTTTCCAGTCCTGGCAACACCCACATAAATCTCCTCTGTATCCTCTCTAGTGCAATTACATCCCTTAATTAATGAAGTGATAGTTGCAGTCTAACGAATGATTAATACTGTTCCAGTAGGACATTCCTGCTCTTAAATTCTATACAAAGAACAAACAACAACCCAGCACGGGAAACAGGCCCTTCGGCCCAACAAGCCCACGCCGCCGCATCACCCTACACCTATTCTACCCTGCATATCTACAAATAGAACCCCTGACTTAGCCAGATTCAGGGGAGAATAGTGTCAATTTGGTAAAACCAATCAGCCTAAGAGCACATCTTTGGGGTGTGGGAGGAAACCGGAGCGCCCAGAGGAAACCCACGCATCCACAGGGAGAATGCACAACTCCCACAGACACAGGCCCAAATCCATGTATCTGCACAGCTAGCAGTGCTAGTCACCGAGCTGTTGCGGCGCCCGTCTACCGGTCCAGGATCAAGCACACACACCGACACGAAGTATTAGGCCACTCCCGGAACCTCCAAGAGCAGCCCACGCACGACCCACCGTGTGCATGCCCCTCATCTGACAACGAGGTGGACCTCCACCTGCGGAATAAAAAGACAAAAACGTTAATCACAAGCCTGCCTTTCCGGTGTCTCCTGAGGTTCTAACCCTTATTTAATAACCCCTACCATAACCCTCCATCCTCGTTTCACTCATGTGCCTATCTAACTGAACCTTAAACGAGTCCAACGTTCCCGCCTCCACCACCCTACTCAGTAGCGCGTTCCATACCCCCACAACTCTCTGCGTAAAGAACCTTCCTCTCATATCCAAATTATACCTCTCCCCCCTCACCCTTAAATCATGTCCTCTTGTATTTGTAACCAATCTAGGGAGCAGTCTCTCACTATTGACTCTGTCTATTCCCTTCAGTATCTTATATACCTCTATCATGTCCCCCCTCAATCTCCGTCTTTCCAAGGAGAACAGTCCCAGTTTCTCCAACCTTTCCTCGTAACCCAGCCCCTCCATGCCAGGCAACATCCTGGTAAACCTCCTCTGAACCCTCTCCAGAGCCTCCACGTCCTTCCGGTAGTAAGGTGACCAGAACTGGACGCAGTACTCCAAATGCAGTCTAACCAACGTTCTATACAACTGAAGCATTAGACGGCAGCTTTTAAACTCTATACCCCTTCCTATAAAGGCTAGCATTCCATAAGCCTTCCTGACAACATTCTCCACTTGTGCCGCAACCTTCATGGATTTGTGAACCTGCACTCCCAGGTCCCTCTGTGTTTCTATACTCCTAATTTGTCTACCTTTAATCACATAGCTCCTCTCTACATTATTCCTTCCAAAATGCATCACCTCGCATTTGTCAGGATTAAATTCCATCTGCCACCTATCTGCCCAATGCACCAACCTATCTATATCCTGTTGTATCACCTCACAATCCACTTTGGTACCCGCCAACCCTGCCATCTTGGTGTCATCAGCAAACTTGCTGATCACACCACCTACGCTCTCTTCCAAGTCATTTATGTAGACTACAAAGAGGAGAGGTCCCAGTACTGAGCCCTGCGGCACACCACTGGTCACTGGCCTCCAGCCAGACAAAGTCCCCTCCACAACTACCCTCTGTCTCCTATTTCCCAGCCAGTTCTCAATCCACCTAGCTACCTGACCTCGTATCCCATGCGCCTTAACCTTTTCTACCAGCCTACCATGAGGGACTTTGTCAAATGCCTTACTGAAATCCATATAGATGACATCAACGGCTCTCCCATCGTCAACCGTTTTTGTCACCTCCTCAAAGAATTCCACCAGATTCGTAAGGCAAGACCTCCCTCTAACAAAGCCATGTTGCGTATCCCCAATCAGACCGCAACGCTCCAAATGCTCATACATCCTACCCCTAAATACTTTTTCCATTAATTTCCCTACCACCGATGTCAAACTCACCAGCCTATAATTTCCAGGGTTATCCCTACTACCTTTTTTAAAAAGCGGTACCACATTTGCTACCCTCCAGTCTTCTGGGACCTCACCTGTGTCCAAAGAAGAGACAAAGTTTTGCGCCAGAGGCCCAGCAATTTCATCTTTCACCTCCCTAAGCAGCCTGGGATAAATACCATCAGGCCCCGGAGCTTTATCCATCCTTACGCTACCTAAAAGCCCTAGCACTTCCTCCCTCGTAATAGATATTTCCTGCAACTGAACCTCCGCTCCCTCCAAGAGACCGCACGATTCCGAACCCCTCTCCTTCGTGAATACCGACGCAAAGTATTCATTTAGGAGCTCCCCCATTCCCTCCAACTCAATACATATCTCCCCACTTTTGTCCCTAAGAGGACCAATTTTCCCTCTAACTACTCTCTTGCTCCTAATATAGGAATAAAATGCCTTCGGATTTTCCTTAATCCTACCAGCCAAAGCCATTTCATGCCCTCTCTTCGCCCTTCTAATTCCCCTTTTTAGCTCCCTCCTACTCTCTCTATATTCCTCCAGCGCACTCTCCGTACCCAGTCGTTTCGACCTAACATACGCCTCCCTCTTCTTCCTGACCAAGCCTTCAATACCCCCTGTAATCCACGGCTCTCTAATCCTACCTTTCCCATCCTTCCGCTTAACTGGAACATACCTCCCCTGCAACCATTTCATTTTGCCCTTAAAAGCCTCCCACTTGCCAACCGTGGACTTTCCAGCTAACAGTCCCTCCCAATCAGTGTCCTGCAGCTCCCTCCTAATCCGGCTATAGCTCGCCTTTCCCCAGTTCAGCACACTCCCGTTCGGCCGGCACTCGTCCCTTTCCATTTTTATCCTAAAGTAGACGGACTTGTGGTCACTATTAGCCACATGTTCGCCTACCTCTACCTCAACCACCTGCCCCGGCTCATTACCCAACACTAAATCCAGTATAGCCCCTCCTCTAGTCGGACTAGTTACATACTGCTCTAGAGACCCTTCCAAAACACATTCCACAAACTCCTCTCCCTCCGTACCCCCAGCTCTAGGCCCCCTCCAATTCACTCCAGGAAGATTAAAGTCACCCACTACAACCACCCTATTCTTCCCGCACCTATCCAAAATGCCCCTGCAAATGCCTTCCTCCACTGACCTCGGGCTGTTGGGTGGCCTATAGTACACCCCTAGCAACGTAATCTCTCCCTTTTTATTCCTCAACTCCACCCACAGTGACTCAATCCCTATCTCTTCTATATTGTCCTCCCTCTGCACTACTGTGATGTTTTCCTTTACTAACAGTGCCACCCCTCCACCTCTCTTCAACCCTCCTCTGTCACACCTAAAACACTTGTACCCAGGAACATTCAGCTGCCAGTCCTGCCCTTCCCTTAATCATGTCTCTGTTACAGCCACCACATCTAACTGCCTCACAAACATCAAGGCCCTAAGCTCATCCGTTTTCCCTACCATACTCCTAGCATTGAAACAGACACAGTTCAACCCACAAGTGTCCCTTGGAACCTCCTTCTCCCTGATACTTTTCCTTTCACCCGACTCTCTCCCAGCCACCTCCCCACCCCCCCTCCATATTAGTTTAAATCCTTCGTAAACACCCCAGCTAACCTCCCCGCTAAGACATTAGTTCCCCTCCCATTCAAATTCTCCCCACCCCTCCTGTACAATTGCTGTTCTCTCCTAAACACCTCCCAGTGATCCACAAAAGTAAAGCCCTCTACCCTACACCAATCCCTCAACCATGCATTCAGCTGCATGATCTCGTCATTCTTTGCCCTGCTGGTACTGGGCAGCAACCCAGAGAGTGCCACCCTGGAGGTCCTGTTCTTTAGTTTGGACCTCAACTCCCTAAATTGCCTACGGACATCTACCCTACTCCTCCTTCCTATGTCCCCCTCCCCTACATGTACTATGACCTCAGCCTGTGCCCCCTCCCCTTTCAAAATTCCCTCTACCCTGTCCGTTACATCCTTTACCCCTGCTCCAGGGAGGCAGACAACCATCCTGGAGTCACGCCTCTGTCCACAGAACCTCCTATCGATACCTCTGACCCTCCCGTCCCCTACCACTATCACCTTGCCAGCCCTCTTCTGTCCCTCTAAGTCAGTCTCCCCCTCCTGCCTATCTTTCTGTGCCCCTGTCGACGAACCATGGGGGGCCTCTGGGGAGGCCGGGGGACCCTGACTACTCTTCTTCTTCCTCTTTCCCCTCCTCACAGTCGTCCATCCTCCCTTCTCTTCAGCCCTTGAGACCTCCTCCTGCTCATGGTTCCCAGCCATTATCTCCTCGTTCTCCCTGACTAGAAACGCATCTTCCGGATGCCCCTCGAGTTGCCTGACCCGGGCCCTCAAGCGCTGCAGTTCTAAACATTTACTGCAGATGTGGACCTTGGGGACACGTGACACCACCAGGAACTCCCACATGTGGCACCTGACACAACTTACATTCCTCCCTATATTCCCTGCCATGTCCCAACCTCCTGTAAGCACCCAAAGGTAGAATGTGCAACGCCCCTTCTCTAAGCCTACCCTCTCCTAAGCCCAGTGAGCCAAAGCCCTTCTCACTCAGTTCCCACTCACTCCGCTGCCCGCTCCCGACGCTGCCCGCTGTGTGCTGCTACCCCTTTTTTATACCCCCCGCACCCCCTTAACGACAATCCCCTGGCCTAACTTCCGGTACGGAAGTAAACTACACTCTAACAAGCCCCGAGAACCGGAAGTACAGAAAAAAAGCGGTTTTTACTTTAAATCAGTCACTCACCACAGCCACAGCCACCAGGTTCAATGCTCCGGAGAACAATGAGCTATACGTCAGCTAATAAAGGAAAGGATTCAATTTGCCTTCTTAACCAGCTTTTCGACCTACCCTGCTACCTTGAAGGACCTATGGAAATTCACTGCAAGGTCCCTCACTTCCTTGACCCCTCCCATTAATTGTATATTCATTGTTTGACCTCCTGTTATATATTTTTGTGATTAGCATGGTTACGTTAAGAGCAAATCACATGACTTGATCATGAAGCCATTGGGGTATTTCATTGGTTTTAGCCTTAGTTGCATTTTCCACTCTTTCCTAGCAACAGCTCCTTAATAAACCTTGTTGTCCTTATTTGAATCTACGTTTGCAAGCCACATTTTGTATGCAGCTGTAACCAATTTGAGATTTCGAGCAACTCTTTATGGCATGCAGACTATTTTGGCAGATGTTTCTTTCTGTGAAAACTCCAGGCACGTAATGCAGTTCTATTGACATTCACAATTGCCACCAATTTCCTAGTCAGTCTACGTGTCTGTGGTTTTGGTGTCTTGGACTGTCAAAACAAAGATGCTCACTTTTGCAATGGCTGCAATTTAAAATCTACCTGTTTTCCAGCTTTTCCTTCAAACACCTCAATTGTGGTCTCTCAAAGAAAAAAGCATATTTTTGGCAAGGCAGTGCCCTAGTGGTATTGTCACTGGACTAGTAATCCAGGACAAGATCTGGGGACCAGGGTTCAAATCTCACCATGGCAGATGGTGAAATTTGAATTCAATAAATATTTGGAATTAAAAAGTTTAATGATGGCCATAAAATCATTGTCAATTGCCTTAAAACCCCATCTGGTTCACTCATCTTCTTTAGGGAAGAAAATCTGCCACCAATACCTTGTCTGGCTTACGTATGATTCCAAATCCACAGCAATGTGGTTGATCTCTAAATGCCCTCTGAAATGGAATGCAGTTTACCACCACTTCCTGAAGAGCAACTCATGATGGGCAATAAATGTTGGTCCAGTCAGCAGCACCCACATCCCGTTGATGAATAAAAATAATTTTTTAAAAATGGCTGACTACTACATCAAATCCGTTTTCATGCACAATCCCTTATTGTTTAATTATCTTACAATTATAAAATCTAGTGATCTGTTTTGAATTATGATTGAGAAAGTGTCTTGCAGGGGTTGGGGGAGGGGGGGGGTAAAGAATTCAAAAGGTGCACGAGCATTTGAGTGAAGACACTTCTCCATCCAAAATGGTCAACCTCTTAATCTGAGACTGCATCCTCTAGTTTAAGACTCTCCAGTCAAATCATATCAGAACCGCTGTCTCCCGCAGACTTTGAGGCAAGTGACAATTTTGTTTATCCTTAAAAAGAATAATGACCCACAAATCTGCAGCTCATATAGACCGATCTCATTGCTGAATGTGAATCTCAAACTGATCTCTAAGATTCTGGCCGTTCGCTTGGAGGACATTTTGCCCTCTATCATCTTGCCTGACCAGACAGGGTTCATTAAAATTTGAATATTTGGCAGCTGTTTAATATTATGTATGCGCCTGCCATCTCCAAGCTACCAGAGATGTTAATCTCAATGGATGCTGAAACGTTTGATCGGGACGTTTGGGTATGGCCCAAAACTCATCTCCTGGATCAAAATACTGTACTCTGCCCCTCTGGCCTCGGTCCAGACAAACAATATGCATTCAGCTTTTTTCCCTTTGTCCTGGGACGCTAGGCAAGAATGGCCCCTTTCCCCCCTGTTATTTGCCATTGCTATTGAACCTCTTGCTGTGGCTTTTTACAACAGCAAATGAGTGGTGGGGATTGGTTGGGAGGGAATCAAGTGAAGAGCATCACTGTATGTGGATGACCTACTGTTGTATGTTGGTGATCCATCCAATTCGATTTGCGAACTCTAGAGAGGTTTGGTCATATTTCGGGATACAAGGTTAACTTGAATAACAGTGAGCTCCTTCCTTTGAATGTAGTGCCTCATAGCGTCCCATTCCACACCCTGCCTTTCAAGATTGTCATTAGGCAGTTTACTTACTTGGGAGTGCAAGAGACTAGCAAATTTAGTGGGTTCTTTGGAACTAACTTTGCTCCACTCATGGTGCGGACAGAACAGGACCTCAAACATTAGTCCATCCTCCCATTATCATTAGTGGGCCGTATCAATGGGGTGAAGATAAACACGCTGCCTAAGTTTTTATATCTCAGTACATCGCGGTGTTCATCCCCAAATCCTTCTTTCACAGACTTGATCAGCTCATTTCAAGCTTTGCCTGGAATAGGAAAAACCCATGAATGTGGAGGACAGTTTTGCAAAGCCCTAAATGGGAGAGGGATATGGGATTGCCCAGTATTTTGTTATTGGCAGCCATTATGAGAGTGGTAGTGTTTTGGGTGCAGAGACAGAGGCAACAGGAGGTTTCTTGTTGGCTGCAATTAGAACCTTCCTCCTGTGCTCTGTCTTCCCTGGCTGCCTTGATGTAATCCCCAGTAAATTTTCCCTCCTCCCAGTATACTAGGTGTGCACTTGTCAAGTCAACTCTTAGAATTTGGGTGCAATTTGGACGCTATTTTGGGTTTCAGGCCTGGTTGCTGGCCTCCCCAGTATTGGCTAACCGTTATTTCCTCCATCTGTTTATGGTGCCTTCAACATATGGGTCAAGCATGGGATCAAAACACTCCAGGACTTGTATATGGATGGCGTGGTTGCGTTATTCCAGCAGGTGTTGGATAAGTTTGTTTTACCTGCGATGCACTTTTTCAGATATTTTCATAGGGCTGACCCCCAATTTCTGATACTCCCATCTTATTCCTCCATTGACATCTTCTTAGTGCCTTTATTACTATGCGTGGTATCATTTTGTTCTTTGTTCTCAAATTCTAACCCAACTATCAGTGGTTAAATCTTTATGGGAATGACATCTGGGGGAGGAGTTCTTAGAGGAGGATTGGGACATAGTGCTGCATCGAGTACACTCCTCCTCAATATGTGCCAAGCTGGGTGTGTACAATATAAACTCCTTCACAGAGCATATCTAACTAGGGTTAGACTGTCTAGAATGTACCCAGGCACACGCCCCATTTGTGCTGTGCTGGCAAGCTCTCACCACCCTCTTTTACATGTTTTTGGCTTGCCCATCACTGTATGACTACTGGACATCGTTATTTGAGATGATTGTGGCAATGCTAGATCAGGACATAAGTGCATCCTCCCAGGCTGCCCTGTTTGGAGTTGTGCCTTTAAATCCGCTGCTGCTGCAATTCCAAGCGGATTTTGTAGCTTTCACTACGCTACTGGCAAGATGACTAATCCTGTTTAGGTGGAAATCAGGTGCCCCCAATGCATTCACGGTTGGTGAAAGAGGTGTTAGATACCATTAAGCTGGAGAAGATGAGGTGCACGCTACATGCTAGGTTCTGTAAGACCTGGCAACCGTTTATAGTCATGATGTGGGTATGCCGGCGTTGGACTGGCGTAAACACTTTAAACCGTTTATAGTGCATGTTGGGACGCTGCAGCTGGAGCCAGATGAGTAGATACCTGATGGCCCCAGAGCCGTGGGTGCTCCCGCAGAAACCCACCTGCCCCCACCCCCACCCCCCTGCCCCCACCCCAATTGGTGACTGCACCCTGGCCCTTTACCTGAGTACACCCACCGACCCTGCTGAAGTATGGGGACCAACACGAGAACTTTTCTCTTACTCACTCTCCCTTCTCTCTCCTTTGTTCTGTCTCTTTCTTTTCTCTGCTCGCTAGTTTATAGCTTGAGCTGTTTAGGCACTCAGTTGGTTCTCCAACGGCGTTCCTCTGCCTTTTTGCTTTATATTATTACCATCATTACTGGTGCAATTAAATGGGAGTTGGGCAGGGTGGGTGTCAGGGGTACCAAGGGCTTGTCCCCTGACCACAAGAAGCCTTGTGCCCAGTTGTGTTGGTTGGAATGTACAAATGAGCACTGTGGATCTGTGTTTGTTTGCTATGTAAAATATAAGAAAATTTTCAATAAACATATGAAAAATAAAGACTCCCCAGCTAGAGGAAACATCCCTCCAGCATCAATGCCTTCAAGATCTTTGCATGTTTCAATGAGAATACTTCTCAACCTTCCAAATTAGAAGGAACATAGGCCTAGCTCAAGCAAGTTCTCCTCATAGGCCAATCTCCTCATCCCAGGAATCAATCAAGTGGATCTTGATTGCACTCCTTCTAAGGCAAGTGTATCCTTCTTTAAGTAAAGGAGTTAAGACAGTACACAGAACTCCAAGTGTGGTGTAATAAGCCCCATACACCAAAGCTACTTTACACTTTTACACCAATTTCTTTAGAATAAAAGCTAAGACATCATTTGTTTAAATAAATGTTTGCTGCGCTCTGATTTGTATACCAGAACACGCAGATTCCCTTGAATACAAACATTTAGCCAACACTCAGAGCCACATTTTACCATTCGGAGCCTAAGTGCCGGATCTGGACGTAAAACGGATCCAAGCGTGGAATCCTTGTTCCAACACGCCCATACGCTTTTTGACAGCTCCGGTCTGGTCCACGCTTGGGGTGGAGCTCTGAACTGCACATGCACGGTTTGAAAAGAGTGAAACAATGTGCCCGGGCTCTAAAGACAAAACAGAGAGCCAATGGGTGATGGTGATGAGCCGTGATCGGACCCCCCTTGGAAGACAGACCACCACCACCACCGCCTCCCCGCCTTCCCCCCCCCCCCCCACCTCCAGGAGGCAGCCCCCCGGCAGCTCCCTTCCACCCCCCACCGCAACTGGTCAGACCCTGCCTCCTCCCCTCCAGGAGGCAGGCCCCCCCTCAGCAGCGCACACCCCCCTACCTACCTGGATTGCTGCTGTCCCTCCACTGTCCTTCTGACCTGCACTCGTTGATGTGGAGATGCTGCCGTCAGACTGGGGTAAACACAGTAAGAAGTCTCACAGCAGGTTAAAGTCCTGTTGGAAAGTCCTGTTGGACTGGTGTTGTGAGACTTCTTACTGCACTCGTTGGAGACCCTGCAGCACCTTCCTGGCCTTACGCTGGCATCTGCCAGAAGGGGGGGTGGTCTCAGATGGATCTCCAACAGGACACCCTTTGTAGACCCCCTGCTAACCACCCAGCAGACCCCCCTCCCTGCAATCTGAACCCCCTGGAATGCAGACCCACCCCTCCTGCAGCACCCCCCCCTCCCCCCGCCAATGCGATCAAACCCCCCCCAGGAGGCTATTTTTCCTGCCAAATCTGTTAATTTCACACTTCCCCACGTCGTGTTATATTTGCATGTTCTTACCCATTCAGTTAACCTGTTTGCAGCCCCCTCACGGTTTACATTTCCATTGTTCACCAAAGAAACTTGTGTTTCTTTGAGAGCTCACAGCAGTCGTGTGAGACATGCGTAATCCAGGCAAACAGATTGCACGCTGCAACTTCATATCACCACTCTTAAACTTGCAGAAATTCAATAGAGAACTATATCCTGTGGAAAGGTGGTTTGTGTCTATTTTTTAGGACCACTAAACTCTGCAGAGGAAGTAAAAATCATGCAAAATTTACCAAATTTCAAATTCAATCAAAAAGAATAGGCATGGAATCTCTTAGCTGTCAAAAACCTGGCCGTACAACTTTTGAAGCAGGAGCAGTCAGGTGGCTTAAAGTCTCATTTTAGCCCTGCTGCACTTTATAAAGTTGTTTCATATTTTGTTTGTATATTTGCCTTATGGCTCTGAATTAAGTGTAAACTTGTATTTCACCAAACACTGTGGGGGCAATCTTACCAAAAGATTCTAAATTCAGGACTGGCGGGAAAGTGAGAGAGTTTCTCACCTGTTTTTTGGGTGAATTCAAATCCCGAATTTTATACACTTAGCCCAATTTTCCATGCACTAAATCATTCCTTGCTTTTAAGGAAGGTGCGGGACATAAATCACCAGCCAGATTACCGTAACAGCAAAGGGAGCTATTGCATATATGCAGACTGTGGCTGCACATGCGCAGTTGTAACAGCAAAGGCCTGACAGGTCTGAGACAGAGACCTGTCAGGCCTCTGCTGTTGCAGCCAGCCTCAATGAACAGAACTTCTCCCCCGTCCAGCTATCATGGGGATCCACGACCAATCATGAGCTCCACATCTCCCAGAAATGTCACCACCCAGACCGATCACGCCCCCTCCCCCTCCTCCTCTCCCTTCCTTACCCACCGATCACGTCCCCTCCCCCTCCCTTACCCACCGATCACAACTGCAGAGTGCTATCATGGGAATACACGGCCAATCGTGAGCTCCACATCTCCCAGAAATATCACCACCCGGACCGATCACACCCCTTCCCCCTTCCCTATCCACCAATCATGTCCCCTCCCCCTCCCTTACCCACCGATCACAACTGCAGAGTGCAGTGGGGTCACCCCTCCCTACCCAATCAGACCGCCCTGGTCCAGCCCCACTCCTTTAAGGCCCTGCTCCTTCAGATCCTGCCATGGCTCTGCCCAGTGGGTAGTGCCAAGGTGTCTGATGGGCAATGCTAGGGTGCCAGGTGGATTTTACCAATGTGCCAGGCACTGTCCAAGGTACAATTGCCCTCAATCTCTCCATGGGGCCTTAACGGCCTCTGGTTCTACCAGTGAAGCCTTCACGACTGTTCCCTGTTCGTGGGGACCAGGTGTTTTCCTCGCCAGCCAGAACCTTTCCCAGTGAAGCCACAAAGGCAAGTGAGCCCCCACGATTGCATATTCAGGCTTTTGCCAGAAATGGGCGAGAGACTGATCGCACCAAATATCTAGTGCCTGTAAGATCACGAGAGGTGAGAACAAAGAACAATACAGCACAGGAACAGTCCCCTCGTCCCTCCAAGCCTGCGCTGTTCATGTGCCAAACTAGACCATTCGTTTGTATCCCTCTATTCCCAGTCTGTTCATGTGGCTATCTAGATAAGTCTTAAACGATCCCAGCGTGTTTGCCTCAACCACCTCGCTTGGCAGTGCATTTCAGGCCCCCACCACCTTCTATGTAAAATGCGTCCCCCTGACATCTGTGTTCAACCCTGCCCCCCTCACCTTGAACTTGTGACCCCTTGTGTTCATCACCTCCAACCTGGGAGAAAGCTTCCCACTGTTCACCCTATCTATGCACTTCTTAATTTTATATACCTCTATTAGGTTGCCCCTCATCCTCTGTCTTTCTAGGGAGAACAACCCCAGTTTACCCAATCTCTCCTCAGAGCTAAGGCCCTCCATACCAGGCAACATCCTGGTAAACCTTTTCTGTACTCTCTCCAAAGCTCCATGTCCTTCTGGTAGTGTGGCGACCAGAACTGGATGCAGTACTCCAAATGTGGCCTAACCAATGTTCTGTATAGCTGCAACATCACATTCCAACTTTTATACTCTATGCCCCATTCAATAAAGGCAAGCCTGCCATATGCCTTCTTCACCACCCTCTCCACCTGTGCTGCCACCTTCAAGGATCTGTGGACTTGCACACCCAGGTCCCTCTGTGTGTCTATACTCCTGATGGTTCTGCCACTTATTGTATAGCTCCCCTCTACATTAGATCTACTGAAATGCATCACTTCGCATTTATCTGGATTAAATTCCATCTGCCATTTCTCCGCCCAATTTTCCAGCCTATCTGTATCCTGCTGTATTCTCTGACAATGTTCAACACTATCTGCAACTTCAACAATCTTTTTGTCGTCCGCAAACTTACTGATCACACCAGCTACATCTTCTTCCAAATCATTTTATATATATATATATCACAAACATCAGAGGTCCCAGTACAGAGCCCTGCAGAACACCACTAGTCACAGACCTCCAACCAGAAGAAGACCCCTCCACTGCTACCCTCTGTCTTCTATGGCCAAGCCAGTTCTCCACCCATCTAGCTAGCTCACCTTTTATCCCATGAGATTTAATCTTTTGCACCAGCCTGCCGTGAGGGACCTTGTCAAACGTTTTACTAAAATCCATACAGACGACGTTCACGGCCCTTAGCTCGTCAATCATTTTTGTCACCTCCTCAAAAAACTCAACCAAGTTTGTGAGGCACGACCTCCCTCATACAAACCATGCTGTCTATCGCTAATGAGATTATTCCGTTCTAAACGTGCAATATATCCTATCTCTAAGAATCTTCTCCAACAATTTCCCTACCACGGACGTCAAGCTCACTGGCCAATAATTATCCGGGTTATCCTTGCTACCCTTCTTAAATAACGGGACTACATTTGCTATCCTCCAATCCTCTGGGACCTCACCTGTGTCCAGTGAAGAGACAAAGATTTCTGTTAGAGGCCCAGCAATTTCGTCTCCTGTCTCCCTGAGCAGACTAGGATAGATGCCATCAGGCCCTGGGGATTTGTCTGTCTTAATGGTTCCTAAAAAATGTAACACTTCCTCCCTTGTAATTGCGATTTTTTTTTTCTAAAGGGTCAACACATCCCTCTGAGACACTACTAGTCAACATGTCCCTTTCCTTCGTGAATACTGATGCAAAGTATTCGTTTAGGACCTAACCTAAGCATAGTTCTAAGCGTAATTCCCCTCCTTTGTCACTGAGAGGTCCGATTTTTACCCTGACAATCCTCTTGTTCCTAACATATGTATAAAATGCCTTTGGATTCTCCTTAATCCTGTCTGCCAAGGACATTTCGTGATCCCTTTTTGCCCTTCTAACTCCCTGTTGGAGTTCTTTTCTACTTTCTCTGTATTCCTCCAGTGCTCCATCTGTTTTTAGCTGCCTGGACCTTACACATGCCTCTTTTTCCTTTTTGATTAGACCCACAATTTCACTGGTTATCCACGGTTCTCGAATCCTACCTTTCCTATTCTTCCTTTTTATAGGTACATGTCTGCCCTGCAGCCCTATCAACTGCTCCGTAAAAGACTCCCACATGCCAGATGTGGATTTACCCTCGAACAGCCTCTCCCAATCAGCAGCTACCAAATCCTGCCTAATCCAGCTGTAGTTAGCCTTCCCCCAATTCAGCACCTTACCCATAGGACAACACTCATCTTTTTCCATTACTATCCTAAAGTTTACAGAATTGTGGTCACTATTTGCCGCATGTTCCCCTACTGAAACTTTGATGACCTGACCGGGCTCATTTCCCAGTTCTAGATCCAGTATAGTCACCTCTCTATTGGGACTATCGACATATTGTTCCAAAGAACCTTCCTGTACGCATTTTATAAATTCCTCCCCGTCCAGACCCCCAACCCTAAGTGATTTCCAGTCTGTACAAGGGAATTTAAAGTTTCCCACGACAACAACCCTATTTTTTCTGCACCTGTCCAGAATCTCCTTACATATCCAGTTTAGGTGTGACCCGTCCTTCTTGTACAGGTGCCATCCTCTCTTGAAGACTTCCCAGTGATCCACAAATTTGAAACACTCCCTCCTGCACCAGCCCTTTAGCCAAGCTTTCAGTTGTACAACCTCCCTGTTCCTAGCCTCACTAACACATGGCACTGGGAGTAGTCCAGAGATTGCTACCCTAGAGGCCCTGCTTTTTAGCCTACTACCCAACTCCCTGAATTGCTTTCGCAGGACCTCCCTGCTCTTTCTGCCTACATCAGTTGCACCAATGTGGACAATGGCATCTGTTTGATCACCCACCCTTATCAGAAGGATCATCCTTCCGAAGGATGATCAGAAGGATCTTGGGGTCTGAGTTCATAGGATGCTCAAAGCAGCTGTGCAGGTTGAAGCTGTAGTCTGGCCTTCATCAATCAACGAATTGAGTTTAGAAGTCAAAAGATAATGTTGCAGCTATATAGGACCCTGGTCGGACCCCACATGGAGTACTGTGCTCAGTTCTGGTTGCCTCATTACAAGAAGGATGTGGAAGTCATAGAAAGGGTGCAGAGGAGATTTACAAGGATGTTGCCTGGATTGGGGAGCATGCCTTATGAGGATAGGTTGAGGGAGCTCAGCCTTTTCTCCTTGGAGAGACAAAGGGTGAGGGGTGGAGTGATAGAGGTGTATAAGATGTTGAGAAATATTGATCGAGTGGATAGTCAGAGGCTTTTCCCAGGGCTGAAATGGTTGCCACATGTTTAAGGTACTGGGGAGTAGGTACAGAGGGAATGTCAGGGGTAAGTTTTTCACTCAGAGAGTGGTGGGTGCATGGAATGGGCTGCTGGCAATGGTGGTGGAGGCGGATTCGATAGGGTCTTTTAAGAGAGTTTTAGATAAGTACGCGGAACTTAGTAAGATAGAGGATCGTAGATAAGCCTAGTAATCTAAGGTAGGGACATGTTCGGCACAACTTTGTGGGCCGGAGGGCCTGTATTGTGCTGTAGTTTTTATATGTTTCTATGTCAGGGTGGTGTGTGGCTTGGAGGGGAGCTTGCAGAACTGTTGCCCTTGTTCATCTAGGTGTTAGAGGTCACAGGTTTGGGAGGAACTGTCAAAGGAAGCTCGATGAGTTGCTGCAGTGCATCTTATCAATGTTACACACTGTTGCCACTGTGCTCCAGTGGGGGAGGGAATGAGTGTTAAGGGTGCTGGATGGGAAGCCACTCAAGTGGCCTGCTTTGAACTGGATGGTATCAAGCTTCCTGAGTGTTAAAGCTGCACTCATCCAGACAATTGGAGAGTGACTTACGTCTTGTAGATAGTGGACAAACTTTGGAAAGTTAGGAGATGAAATTCTTGTAAAATATAGAAAACTACAGCACAAACAGGCCCTTCGGCCCACAAGTTGCGCTGATCATATCCCTACCTACTAGGTTTACCTGTAACCCTCAATCCTATTAAGTCCCATGTACTCATCCAGAAGTCCCTTAAAAGACTTACCTCAGAATTCCAACTTGTTCAGCTCTGTTTCTTGTGAATACTAATCCCCAGAGGGTGTTAGTAGAGGATTCAGCAATGATAATGTCAAGGGGAGATTGTTAGATTCTCTTTTGTTGGAGATTATGTAAGAGCATTTAAAATTAATAAACTCAAAATGTACGAAACAATATAGAAAGGAGACCACCTTGCAAAAAATGCTGAGTATATATTGGCTTTGTGTAGAAAAGCTTTCATGGGAGAAAAATGAATATTTGAGAGCTGTTGATGTCTGATAACCTTATAATTGTGAAATGTAACTAACCAGTGCAAATTTGAGCTGACAGCAATTAACTTTGCATCTTTAAAAGCAAGAAGTCTATTCAGAGCTATAATAAACAGACTAGGAATTAGCTTGTATAAGGGCATTGATTAAGAACTATGAAGCCAAGATTCAGAAACTCTTGAGAAGAGTGTGTTTCAACAAGTGAAGTATTGAGGAAGAGAGCCTGCTGTGAAGGAATATTTGCTGAGATGCAATGCCTTCCCATTTAGTAATCATCAATTGAATGGATGTAATGTCAAACATTACACAGACTCAAGAAACCCTGTTATTGTTACAAAATGCAACTAAATATAAATAAGGCCACATTCATCATGAATGCAAGAATGTGACAAAAGCTATATTGATCATGATAGCAAAGCAGGCAATAAATTGATTTCAAACAGTATTTGTTTCCTGTCCCTTCTGTACGTAAAGGTGTAAATTTCTGGTCCCAACATGAGAGCCATGGGATTCATACGCTAAATGTTTTGCTCTGGCATGTTTAAGATTGGCTAAGCCTTTGCATCTATATGATCTTTCCAGGATTATATATGATAAAAATTCCTGGCCTGGATTGGCCCTATTACTGGAAGCCCACTCATTTGAAAGGGAGCAGCAGATCTACAGCTCTTGAAGTAAAGGTGTGGGGGGGGGGGGGGGGATACCCCAAAAAATGCAATACAAAAGGTCCTTAGCAAAATAGTTACCCATGAAATGTTAGAAAGATTAAAATTACTTTTAGCTCCAGAGTAACTATAGTACACACCCTCATCCTGCCTCCCCCACCAACACCCAATCTTCCAACCCTTACTTCCTCTGAGCAACTGACCACCATAGCCCACCCCCCCCCCCCACCCCCTCCACTTACTTTACACATTTGAGTCTTCCCTGACTTCAAAGGGCTGGGACCTTTTAAACTTTCCTTGTTTACACAGCTAGTGCCGTATAAAAGGTGTGACTTCATGTCCTCAACGTTGCTGCCCTGCACCAAAGAAGTCGGGAACCAGGCCAAGGTTGGACATCTGGGCAAGAAATGTACAGCTCTAGACTAAGATAAATATTAAGGAGCAAAGTGGCAATCCTACTGTGTTTGCCACTCCATGGAAATTGTGTGTCTCCTTTCAATGGTGCAGATATCAGAGCTGCTTCTTCAGGATATAGGCAAATGAAAGGTTGCCCTGTTTGACATAGAAGAGCATGGTTTAAAAAGCTACTATTAGCGAGAGCAACTTGGAGCTATTAATGGACTAGATTTTCCGATCTCGGTGACATACTGACACCGGAACCGTTTCCAGGTTCTGACTGCATTGGAAGTGAGCATCCATCGTTGGTCAGTATTTTTGGGAGGCGACCAAGTGGTGGGTCACATCCGCAATATCCGTCCTATGAAGGACAACAGATGTGAATAAGAGGTGAGACCTGGAATTTCCCAATTTGAGTGCCTATCAATTTTCAAAGTTAAAGAATCAGAGGAAAGCAATGTTGAGTGTGTAGTACACTAGAGAAGGGACATGGCAGTCTATTGTAGATGCCTTCCTGGATGTTGTGATGGGGGCAGTGTGACGCATGAAATATGTTGGTTCCCAATACTGGCAGGAGGAAACTGTCAGACAAACAAAGGAAGCATGGTTGGAGATCTGCAAAAAAGTCGGACTCCACAGTGTGGTGAGAAGGACGTGGGCAAAGTGCTGTGGAAGATGTGAAGTAAAGCCAAGCCGTCAGCCCTGACAATTGCACAAAGATGGCACACTCTGTGTAGGAGGGCATCACTAAGCAATGAATAGGAGTACTGTGCGATCATTGCCATTGTCAGCTCTCACCTGAGGCAAATGATCAACTCAATGGAAGGTTGAGGAGGGTTATGTAAATACTGGGTTGATGTAATGACAGGAGCATCACTTTAGGTAGTGGATCAGGATGAGCAAGTGGGATGGTTGATTGTAGTTGACTCCTCTAGTCCTGTTTTGCGGGAGAAAGAGCACACAATATATGTGAGCAGAGTCATCCAGGGGGTGGAATAAAAGTAGTGTTGGAAAAACTCAGTAGGTCTGGGAGCATCTGTGAGAAACAGTTAACAAGTCCAATCTGACATATCTTTGAAACTATAGAGAAGAAGGAATGTGATGGGTTTTATGCAGTTAAAAAAAGTTTGGGGAGGGGCAAATGGAACAAAAGAGAAGACCAGACTGGCACTGAGGGAAATAAATTTCAAAATTAAGGACAGAGTTCATTCAGGTCTGAAATCTGTTGAAATCAAGGTTGAGTCCAGAAAGTTGTAAGGTGCCTAAACAGAAGATAACGTGCTGTTCCTCGAGCCTACATAGAATTTCACTGGAACATTGTGGCAGGCCAAGGACAGCAATGTGAAGAAGGTGGCGACTTGAAATAGCAAATACAGAACGTCATGGTCATTCTTGTGGACTAAGTGCGAGTCTTCCACAAAACAAAACCCATGGAACCACATTGTGAGCAGTTAATATGGTATATTAAATTAAAAGAATTGCAAATAAATTGCTGCTTTTTCTGGAAGGAATGTGAGGAGAGAGGAGATAATGACATAAATGTTATACCTCGTGCAATTGTATGGGAAGGGGATGAGCTGTTGGGGGTGATGAAGGAGTAGATCAGAGTGTCACAGATGGAATGATACCCATGGAGCACTGACTGCAGAATGCATGGTCCCTGCAGGATGCTGATGGGATGTGGATAAATGTGCGGGAAATAGGTCGAATGTAGTTGAGAGCTCTGGTGTGGAATGGTCATGATGACCATCCTAATGGTGATAGCGGAGGAGGCACTTGTCAATGCAAGAGTGGCAACATTGCAGGCAGCTGGAGATAAGGGATTAACGTCTGATGGTGAGAGAGGTGATAGTTTAATGAATTCTCCATCAGCTTTGGAGCTGTTTCCAACTTTTGTGAAGTATTTTTCAGTGGAAGCCACTTAATGTGTTGAAAGCGATAGCACCAACTGAGGCAACAGAGGTTGAGAAACTAATGTTTTCTCCTTTGCATCATGCTGATGATGGAGGAAGTGCATCTGACTGGAGGCCATGTCAACTTCAGACAGCAACTCACACTCCGAGGAACTACCATCACAGCAATCAATTGCACCATCTACCAGCACTCAATGGGGCCTGAAGTAATTTTAGAATAAGTGGCACAAGATGAGCAGCGTGGTACCCATGAGCAGGAGCGGGTAATAGAGGCAAAAAGTTTAGGGGGCAGTCTCCATCAGAGTGCAGCTTCAGTGATGCTTACCTGATCAGAACTAAAGAGACTCTGGAGTCATGTACAAAGCAGGTGCTGGTTGAGCAGCAAAAGAAATGTGTGGACGTCTGGAAGAGATTCGTGGGCAGTGCAGTCCCTTACGATCAAAGTGGTGGAGTCTATTCATGAGATCAGACTGCATTGACTCAGGCATATAAATGCACAAACTCCTTCATTGAAAGGGTGGTCAACTTCATGGAAACTTGTAGTCTACAAAAGTAGAATGTAGGAGCATTGATTTGGCCTGAACAGAATGTATGATGCATCTTTAGTCTTGAGCAGTCAATTGCATTGATGGTACAAGGGTACATGCCTAATCAGGTATTCTTTCTCACTCAGCTGGTAAGTGCAGGTGTGCAGGTGGGCCGTCGAAGAGCTGTGAGTGCAAGGAATGATGAGGTTCTGGCCCCCAACCAATGGACCCCATTTTCTGAAGCTGGCCCCTCTGCCTCTCTGATTGGGACATACAATAAGGCTCACTTTTTAAAGTTTAAAGCTTATTTATTAGTGTCACAAGTAGGCTTATAGTAACACTGCAATGAAGTTGCTGTGAAACTCTCCTAGTCGCCACACTCCAACGACTGTTCTGGTATACTGAGGGAGACTTTAGCATGGCCAATGCACCTAACCGTCATGTCTTCCGGGACAAAACCGGAGCACCCAGAGGAAATTCATGCAGACGTGGGGAGAACATGCAGATTCTGCCCAGTGACCCAAGCCGGGAATCGAACCTGGGTCCCTGGCACTGTGAGGCAGCAGTGCTAACCACTGTGTCAGCTGTGCCATGCCGCAATATTTGAGGCTGTTCTTGCACAACTTCAGCTGGTGCAGTCTGTTGTGGAACCATCGCATGCACAACAACCCTGACAAAATGCAATACAGGCATCTTAGCAATTGAGAGACCTTCTAGAGCTATTTGCCTCCACATCTGTTCCAGCCTTTGAGTAAGTGATCCCCCATTATTTCCAATAGTATCAGACACTAAGACTTCAGCTGCCAAACTTCTCTTATATCTTTGTGAAGAATAATTTCTCCAATATCCTCTCTCTCGATTACTGTTTCCTGAGGTTCAGCTCTGCTGCAAAAAAAAGGCAGGTTAGTGAATGTGCAACACCTTCTGCTCACTGTTAACTCCTTTTACACAAAATTGTGTACGTTTGCCACTTCAGTCAAGGACTTGCCTCTGTACAGATGCTTGGATGGAGTATTGACACAACATGTGGTCCATGATCTCTGATAAAATTTTGCTGCCTTACTTAATTGGCTGTCAACTTTCATCCTAACTATCTTTAACCATCAGCCCACCGCTACCAGGCAGGGGGCCATAATCTGCACCATGTCAGGCAACTCAGCTGCAGTGCAAATTTGCTAGCTTTCCTGTTTTTAACCCACCTTAGCCACCTTGACAAAACCTAGCCCATTTGTCTGTAGCAGAAATTGAGTTTCTTAATGTAAAGCCTTCCATTTACAGATTTGGCCATGAAAACTAATACCCTTAGATAACAAGCAAACAATGCAAAAGCTGTTGAAACCTCCTGCTGCAGTTTCTGAGTTTAGTTACAGGATATTAGTTCGTATTTTCCCTTGCTTTCTTAGAGTAGTCTTACTTTTTTTTTAAGGTCAGCGTAAAAAGTCACTGCATGACTTCATTCTTGGCTGTACAATTAACTTATAATGACTTAGCATTCCAGAGTGGGTCTTGTAACAAGCTGTCCTTGTATGTACAGAAAAGGTAAATGTCTTGCTGTAGAAAGAGACCATTTGGCCCTTTGAGTCTGAGCCAGCTCTTTTAAAAAGCAATCCAGTTAATCTAAGTTCTGCCTCTTTTGCCTAATATCTACAGTGTATTTCTCCTTCAAAATTTATCCAGTTCCGTTTTGAAGGTTATTAGTGAACCTATACCCATCACTCTATCAAACAGTATATTCCAAATCCTAGCTACACATTGCAAAAAAAATTTCTTTCTGTCACCTCTGATTCTTTTGGCAAATTACCTTAAATTGACATCATCTGGTTATTGAACCTTCCACCAAAACAAAAAGTTTATTGTCACCAAACAGATTTAAAATGTGATTTGAAGATAAGAGCTTCTGAAGAATATCTTGCATGATATCATGTATGTTGTTTTGGATCAGATCAAATTCAAACTGGTTTGTTGACATTCTGCAGATATTACCTGTTTCAACAGATTCTGCAAATCATCTCAATTACAAGATGAAAACTTACATATTAAATGAATATTTAATAAAACATTTCTGGCTAGCATTCTCTACACTTGGCATTTGATTTGATTTCATTTGATTTATTATTGTCACATGTATTAACATACAATGAAAAGTATTGTTTCTTGCATGCTATACAGAAAAGCATTCCATTCATACAGAAGGAATGAGAGCGCAGAATGTAGTGTTACAGTTATAGCTAGGGTGTAGAGAAAGATCAGCTTAATGCAAGATAAGTCCATTCAAAAGTCTGACAGCAGCAGGGAAGGAGCTGTTCTTGAATTTGTTGGTGTGTGACCTCAGACTTTTGTATCTTTTTCAAGATGGAAGAAGGTGGAAGAGAGAATGTCCTGGATGTGTGGCTGGCTGCTTTGCCGAGGCAGCAGAAAGTGTAGACAGAATTAATGGATGGAAGGCTGGTTTGCATGATGGATTGGGCTATGTTCATGATCTTTTGTAGTTCCTTGCGGTCTTGGGCAGAGCAGGAGCCATACCAAGCTGTGATACACCAGAAAGAATGCTTTCTTTGGTGCATCTGTAAGAGTTGGTGAGAGTCGTAGTTGACATGCCAAATTTCCTTAGTCTTCTGAGAAAGTAAAGGCGCTGGTAATTTCCTTAACTATGGTGTTGTCATGGGGGGACCAGGACAGAGCTGGCCGCCTAAAAACTTGAAGCTTGAAAACTTGAAATTTGAAGATTTTTAAACATATGCGCACACACATGTCACATGCATTCTTTCATCTTCTCAAAAGTCCACTGATGAACACTATTGAGGTATGAACATTGAAAGTAACAACTTTTTTTGCAGACAATACATGAATGGCCAGAATAGTTTACGATAAATATTAATTGTTTTCGTATAACTGTAACGTGGAAAATTACAAAATAGGCTATGTTTAACACTGCTAATGGGCTAAGTTCACATTACCAACTTGGCCCTCCAACTAGCCAGCACTAGTCTTCTCTAATATAGATTGTATGCATTCAAATCTTGACCTGCAGTCTGTCATGGCTTTCTTCTGGCTGGGGAGAAAATGAAATCCTTACCATTTCTTTCAGCTGGGAAAAAGGCCAAGATCTTGAACTTAATCTCCAATCTTCTTCCAACTCCCTGTAGTGGGAATTAATACATTGAATTACTGTACTTTTTGCTGTGGATCCTGTAATATAAAGGTGTTCAACATAGCAAGGGTTAATGCGGAACTGGAGAATAGTACTGCACACAGTATGATGTAGAGAGGCATATGACAGCTGACAAGAGTTATGCGGAGAGAGACTTGAGTTGGAGTCAATGTGGAGTTTGCTCCTGATTTGGTGTATATTTTGTACACATGCAGATGGTTATGTGTTATCACTAAGCACTGCTGTTCAATCTTACAAACCTCTGAGCTTCTTTGTGAGACCTACTGAACAAATGTGGCAGCTCATGAATGAACCCAGAAATTAAGAAGTTGGCAAAGGACCCAGAATCTGATAAACTAAAGAAAAAGCATCCTGACATGACAGGAGAGCACCTGAACTGAGGTCACAGCTGGAAATCACCTAAAAAGAAGCTCCATATCAGATGGGAGGCTGAAGGGCAGAAGAAAAATCCACTGTGCAGCCGGAGCACATGCAGGCCCGTCAATTGCAGAATCAAAGAACCGAACAAGGATCAACAAAAAATTCAGTTCTAAGGCTGAACTAACCTTTAAATATCTTCAGGCTATTAATCAATCAGACCAATCTATTTTGTTTATCAGCATGGCCAGCACAGATTCAGAGATGGCTCCATGCCACATGGCAACCAAGCTCTGTTATAAAAATTAGTTTTTAACAACTCAGCCAAAACCATGAGTCGCCTTTTACTTGTGCAAAGAAATCGTTCCCTTATGAGGTCAGATCTGCTATTGCTGTGAGAGCCTGACAAAATCGGAAAAGCATGATAAGAACCATTGTAAAAATGGTTACTGCAGCATCATCTTCAAAAAAAAGAAACAGCATTTAAAGCTGCACTGCCCTGCATTGAAAAGCGACAACGAATAATAAAGCGCTGTACCAGTTCAATGTAGATACAAGGGCTAGACCAGGCTAAAATTGGACACTTAGGTGAAAAAGATTTTCAAAATAAATAAGACAGCTGAATAAGTGAATACACTAAGTAGGTTCGATAGCTGGTGAAATCATTGCAGGGCATGGAATAAATAAATCTTCAGCTAAGTTTGAAGATGTTCTGAAATATTTTGATATTGCTTTAAATTTAAAGTGAGTCCCAGAAACTGTGGATAGCCTAGAGCCAATGCAGTGTGATTTTGGAGAGCTTGACTCTTTCATAAACAAATTATACAGATTGTCTGAAGGCTGTGACTATACTGACCTTAAGTCAGAACTCATACAAGACCAAATAGTAGTCAGAGTGGCTGATGCTCTTTCGGACATACTACAGGCAAAAAGACATCAGACTCTAGAAAAGGCCACTAAAACACAGTCTGAAATTCGCCAACAATACCAGTCCATTTTACAAGGTGAGATTAAGCCTTGGTATAGAGAATCCCCAACTGTCAAGCTCATAAAGCAACAAAAGAGCAGGGATACTCCAGGCCAAGTAAAACAATATCCAAACAGACCTTGTCAGCGCTGTAGAGCCAAAAGACAGCAAACTAAGAAATGTCTAGCAATTCTTGTGGAGTGTTTCTACTTCAGTCAGCTGGGACACTTTGGAAAGCTGTGTAAGTCTAGGATTTCAAGATGTGCAGAGGATCCCAAAACAGTTCATGAAGTTGAGGAACCACACCAGAAAGAAGTTCATCTATGCTTCTTGGGTGGATCAAGGATCTTGGATCCTCTTTCTGAATGCTGACATCTCATCATTTCAAATTAGGCATGGGAACCAGTGTTATGGTCCTCTCAAACAAGGAACCTTGGCTGGTGAAGTAACATCTGTTACCACCCAAAATCACAGCTGTACGGAGCAAGTGCCATTAAGCTCCCAGTTAAAGGTACATTGCAGGCCACACTCCCAGTGCAAAAACAAATTAATACAAGAGACACTATTTGTATTCCACAATCAAGAATTTTACCCGTTGAACAGGAAAGTCAGTACCGATCTCAAAATCCAATTTCAAGAAAGAGTTTCAGAAACTTTTCTCCAGATTGGGCTGACTGAAGATTGCATACAATATTATATTGGGAGAGGATGCCAAGTCTGTGTGCCTGTTCACACCATGGAACATACCACATCCGGACATAAAGCAAGTGCAACAATAAATGAACATCTCCCATGTCAGTCAGCTGACGGAATTGTGTTCTGGCGTGGTCTCAGTTCCAAAGTCAAACGGGTCTATTTGCATTTGTGTCAAATTGACATAGCTCAAAAAGGCAGCATGAAATTTGGTAAAATTTATGGCAGAAGTCACACAATCCCTGAGGTAAATAAATGCCAGGCATGGTGCTAGGCTGTGTGCCAAGAACAATCATTCGGTCACATGATAGACATGCTGCACTCACTTGCTATCCTGGCTCACTGAAACCTAACGCTGCCCAGTAGAATAGCAATCGATTCATCCTCCATAGACCTCAGGGCAGTTTTGTTCCCAAAGCATTGAATGGATGTTGCCTATCAGTGTATTGGTATTACTCATCTTAAAGTCTGTTGAATACCAAGATATGGCATGCTGTTATTGAAAAGGATGCTCTCACAGTCACATGCACTTGCAAGAAGTTTTCTGACTACATTGTTGGCCTGAAAGTCACCATAGAGGCCAATCATAAACCACTGGTCTCACTGCTAGATTAGAAGGAACTTGAGAAGATTCCCCGCTAGAATTTACAAATTGCACTTTGCATGTGACAGAATGTACATTTAAGGGAAGCTGTAAATGACTGCAGGCACACTATTCACGATCATAGTCAACTTTTCTTTGCCACATGATATCAGTCTGGTTGAGAAGTTCAAGTTGTATTCCCAATTGGTTGAGAAAACAATTACCAGCTACGTCAGAAAAACTTCAATAAATAGGATATGAGCAGTTGTGAAATGAGCGTGCCCATATTTGTCATTACCGTAAACAAGGGTGATGCAGCAGGGGCCAGGTGGCAATGCCATGAAGGATTGTAGTGAACAATAGAAACACTTCAGTATGATAGATGATCTGCTGCTACATAACAAGCAGTAGGTCATTCCAGTCTTCCTTCGGCAGGAGATGCTCCAATAAATCCACTAAGGCCACCTGGATATTACGAAGTGTGAACCATAGGCCTCATCTGCAGTGGGTGGCCAGGAATTTGAGAAATTATCTCAAACTGCGAGGTGTGCATAATGCTCAAATCTGTCCAGAGGGAACCCCTTATCCCCACACAGTTCCCTAACAGGCCGTGGAATGGTTGGGAATGGATTTATTTGTGTTCAATGGCTGGTCCTTCCTCATTGTCATTGATTACTTCTCCCAATGGATCATGGTAAAGCAGTTACGCATGGTGACCATAGAGGCAGTGGTTGGGTCCTTGAAGGAAATGTTTGCAAGCCATGGCGTCCTGGACTATGTGGAGTTTGATTAATGGCCCATTAGTTATGACTTTCAACACCTTTTCAATTCCCCAAGGTGTCCACAATCTAATGGTGAGACAGAAAGAGGCATCTGCACCATTAAAACCCTTTACAGAAAATATGAAGAATTCCCAATAGTGTTTATTAACAAATAGATCCATCCCATTGCAACGTGGATTGGTGCCATCACAGCTCCTAATGGGCATGAAACTTCACACACAACTCCCAGTGCTTCCAAAGAAAATAATCCCATGATTGGCAGTTGAAGGCTATCAGAAGGTTCAGGACCGAGAATAGTCCCACAGCCAGCAATCGACTTCTGCCTACAGTAGAAGGTACTACTCTAGAAACCCTGCCTGCGTTATACACAAGTGACCATGTTTGGATCTAAGACCTTGAAAAGAGGGCACCATTGTCTGGAGAGATAGTAATAGACAAAGGGCATATCTGATGGAACAGAAGGAGTCTTCTCTTCAACCCTCGAGGCTGTCCTCCTGCTAAACATTTACGCAAATCAAAGTATCCAAATGCCAGAAACACAGAATAATACAATTTCAAGCCAACAAAGCTTGCTCAAAACAGCTAAGTGTACCACTCCTCCAAATGAGATTAGAATGAGATTTGGAAGAATTGCCAAGCCTGTAGACCATCTGAATTTATAAAGTCAGATACTTGAAGAGGGGCAAGAAGTGGTACCACTAAAGAAATACTGTACTTTGAATATGTTAGGTAAAGACTTGGAGGTGTGGTATTAGAGTGTTCAACAAAGCAAGGGTTAATGTGGGACTGGAGAATAATGTGACCTATAGTATGATGTAGACAGACATAAGAACATAAGAAATAGGAGCAGGAGTAGGCCATCTAGCCCTTCGAGCCTGCCTCGCCATTCAATAAGATCATGGCTGATCTGTCGTGGCTCAGTTCCACTTTCCCGCCCTCTCCCCATAACCCTTAATCCCCTCTCTTATCAAAAACTCATCAACCCGCGTCTTAAAAATATTTAGCGAGGCAGCCTCCACCACTTCAACGGGCAGAGAATTCCAGAGATTCACCACCCTTTGAGTGAAGAAGTTCCTCCTCAACTCCGTTCTAAACCGCCACATGACAGTGGACAGGAGATAAACTTATATGGAGAGACTCACGTTGAAGTTTGCTTCTGGTTTGGGCTATACTTTGTACATATGTATATAGTTATGTGTTATCAATAAACATTACTGTTCAACTTTACAAGCCTCTGCACTTATGAGACCTACTGAATAAGCCCTTCTAACAGGCCCAATTGGCAACCACGTTATTTGTTCAACTAAGCCCCCGGTTGGGCTTCGTGAAAGGGGACCATATTAAGATTACATGGATGACTATTGCTAGAAAGTGTTGAAATGCGCTATCTAACAATTCCCATCCCACTGTCCCAAACTGATCTGGATGACAGTTTTATTGGTTAACACATTTCCCTTTGAGCAGTCCAAATATGTGGTTAGGTGGATTGGTCAAGGTAAATTGCCCCTTAGCATCCCAAGATGTATAGGTTAGGGGGATTAACAGGATAAATAGAGGGGTTACTGTGATAGTGCCTGGAGGGGATTCTTGTCAGTGCGGACTTCATGGGCTGAATGGCCTCCGTCTGCACTGTAGGAATTCTGTGATTCTATGAAGTTGATCAACATTCCATGCTATACTGCTGTTTCAGTAATGCCAAATAAAAGCTATGTTTGACATTTGGGAACTAGTTCTTAAAAAGCTGAAACTGACTTTATATCAAAAAACTGTGAAAATATGCGTAATGCTATGATACAATTTTGCATCCCACCGAAGTTTGTGATGTTTGGGGGATATCAGTACTGCATTAGAGTGTTGGCTTTAGTTTTTGTGCTCAGGGCCTGGTGTGAAGCTTGAATCCATAAATTGAAGCTTAAAAGCAAGAGTGCTACCAGCTGAATATCTTAAAGCATTGTACATCTGTAGATCTGTTTTGAAGTGCGGTTATTGGCATAAGCGCACAAAAGTACCCCACAAATAGTAAGAGCTTATTCAGATAATCTGCTTCTTTTTATGGTGTTGGTAAAGGGAGAGCATTGCACAGGGCACCAGGAATATCTAACAATGTACTCTGAATAGTGTCACAGGATTTTCTGTATCCATCTGTGTTACCATTCAGTTTCTCAGGTTCATCCTAAGAATAGGGGGTTGGATATTCCAGTCCCCCTCTCCCCATTGGTGTGTTTTCTGGCAGCAGAGTTGGCTCTCCATTGGCCACTAGCAGGATCAGAAGATCACACCAACATCTATGACATTTTGTGTGGCTCACCCAACCCGCTGTCGGGGAATCCACTGTGGGGATCACCTTCGGCAAGACCAAAAAATCCCATCCAGGATCTCTGGCAATACAGCTACAGGGTAAGGTTTGATTCTGCATTTGAGTCCATGCTTGGGCATATACTTGTAATCTAATGATTCAGGAGAATGAGTGTTACCGTGAAACCATGCTGGCACTGATGGAATTGAAATATTTTAGGATGTGATATTTAAAGAAAGGAACAGGATACAAGAGGTGTTGTTTTATAATCATCTGTAACAAATAAAAATCTTCTACAAAGTACATGGAATTTTTCTTAGTTGGGTCAAGACTTATTTAGGAATTACTTTTCAAGTCACACTATTAGGTAAACAAACACAGACTCAATTATTGTTGACAATATTAAATATGAATGCTTAAAATATATGAATGCTTAACAATTCTGTATGAAATTGCGCCCTTGTTTTAACAGAGGCCTTCATTTTAAACTGGTTAACTCCTCCATTGAAATGGATGGAAGTGTAACATTATAGGATTGTATTTAGCATTCATTTGCTGACATTACAAATTTAATTTTGTCCTTCCCAGCCAACTGCATGCAATATGACTCCACTTTATTATCCTAACAATCTTGATGATAAGATACATGGTCCGTAAATGTATTTCCTCTTGAAATTTTAAAATCCGTAAGTTTACAAATGACAGTTTTACATAGTCACTTGAAAAATCCTTTATCTGTCTTTGCTGGAAGGTGAAAATCATTTTATATTTCAGGAGAGTTTGGTACAATCCACAGTCCATCAACACCCATTAAAGATTCAGAATCAGATCGATTGCGTAGAGCTTCAGATGGAAAGTCACGTGGCAGAGGCAGAAGAAATAATAACCCTTCGCCTCCCCCAGACACTGACCTTGAGGTAAAGCTGACATATTGATTTCATTAAAAGTAAATAAAACAAAGCCACGTACAAAATGATATATGAGTACCAATAAAGGGTGCACTCACTAATATCATAATAAAGGTTCTATGTATGAAAGTGAATGAGCTAAATAATTTTAAATCTTTTTGTAATTTTTTTTCTCAGTAACAGTTTGAGTATTGATTTTTTTTAATGTTAATTCTCCTGATAAATGATCTGTTAAATGTACAAATTAGTTAATACAATCTGATCTAGTAACTACCAAGCATTAATATACTATCCCTATAACCATTATCTCATTTGATGTGTGACTTTGCAATAGATTTTGCTGGTTTCAGACTTTGACTTTTAAGTCCTTTAGTGAGTAATGTAGAAAGCTGGATCACAACACAGTTGCACTTAACTACAATTCCCGCTGGTTTTGCAATTATTGATTGAGGTGTAATTTTTCAGTGTGCAGAGGACTACATTGATTTCTATGTCTCTTCACAGCGAGTGTTCATATGGGACCTAGATGAAACAATCATTGTTTTTCACTCCTTGCTCACAGGATCCTATGCCAATAGATATGGAAGGGTAAGTACCAAAGGACATTAGGAATGGACATTTAAATTGTCCTTTCTAAAAAATAATGTATGCTTTTTAACATCAAGATGTAAGATAAATACGAGGAATCATGGAAAATGTGGTAAGGTTGCAAACTTTGAAAGGTTTGTTTTACTATTACATATTAATGTGCAACCACTGTAACAAATAGTTCTAGGGACATGCAGATTTTTATTTGTATGGCTGGAGAAGCAGTTATAGTTCATTGTCAAGGTTAACAATCCATTCAGTGGCTTCAGCTGATGCAGTGTGAACGGTTGTGATATCACCAGTAATAGATCTCATAGGGCAGAAATTTAGTACGTAAGCAATGATCTAACCTGGATGACTACAGTCACAATTTAAGCTATTCCTCATCTTCCACTTGTGGAGCAATTGGCTCATCTACAAGCAGTTAAGGGTCATCCAAATTTAGTTACCAGGATGTGGATTGGTAATATTCACAGTCAACCAGGAGGTGCGCCATTGAGAATGGGGCTCTAACTAGTTTGTAGGATATATGTATATTTGTGGCTGTGCGTGATGTGTATATTTTAAAAAAATACAGAGAATTGTTAGACTATTATTCCCCTTGAGAAATTCCCCTTGTGTATCTTTGAATGCTCTTTTATTCTGATCATTTAAAATGTTGTTCTATTTTCTGTGGAATTATTTTTTGAATTGATTTAACTCTAAGAAAGCACTTTTGTAAAAGGGAATTAAAATGTGGAAATGTGCAGCAGGTCATTAGCATCTGTAAAGACAAAAGATAGGATAACATTTTGAGTCTGAAGACTAGAACTTGCCAATAATTTTCCAATATGATCCCGTTTTTGAAAATGAATGCAATCCCAGACACCAACAAAAGCAAACCAGCAATATGGCAGTATAATAACATTCACTGAAGATGGCACTCAGAGCTTATACCTCTGTCATGTTGTGTTAATGCTATTACAGTTACACCACTCTTCCTTGAAGCTTTTCCCTGCCAAAGTGGTACTCTATAACTACAAAGCTGAAAAATGTATTTTTTTTTTATTAAGGCTGAGGAAGCCTTAGGTAAATCCACATACGACATCAACTGAGACAATTCAAACCCGTGTTAACAGATCCTATAAAATAATTTGAGGATCCGGGTTTGAATCCATATCCTCCTCAAAAACTAACAAATTCTTCCTTGGGCTGTACAGAATGTGTGCACCAATTTTTGATAAGATCAGGCCATAAATTGTTGAAATATATTGCCTACAGGCAAACAAACAAAACAAGTGCAAAAATTATCACCACCCACTTTCAATGGAGGAGATTTTTAAAAATAAATATACCAAGAGAACGTATTAATGCAACACCTACTCATCAGTAGTCACCATATGTACCAATGCCCAATTTTCATTACACTGGAACTGCTTGCTTCCAGACCACCTTATACTTGGTGGTCTGGAATTCAGATAGGGATACAAGAGATGAATGCCACAGCAGTGAAAGTAGCTCTGTTTGACATCAGAGCAACATTTGACTGAGTATAGCACTAACAAAAATAAATCTAAACTAAAATTATTCGCCATAAGAAATAGGAACAGGAATAGGCCATTCAGCTCTCTGTGTGTGCTTCATCGTTTAATAAGATCATGGCTGATCTAACACTCACTAATCCACTTTCCTGCCTTCCCTCCATAATCCTTAACTCCCCTACTAATTAAAAAGCTATCAATCACATTGGGAGTCACAGGGACTAGAACAGTCATGTATATTTTTTGTTATCCTTGACAAAAAGGAAAATGACTGGTTGTTGGCAACCTGTCATCACAATGCCAGGATATCATTGCAAGCGTCCTTAAAAAGTATCTCAGCCTTAGCGTCTTCAGATGCTTCATTACTTGCCTTTGCTCTATCATAAGTTCAGGACTGGGACTGTTCATTGACAAATATAGAATGTTCAGATCATTCACAGCCCCGCAGATAATGAGACAGTCCGTGCCATCCTACAGCAGAACTAGAGAGGCATACAGGCTTGGGCAAGTTGTAAATAACATTTGCACCATGTTTAATGACTCTTGGACAAACCAAAATTCTATCATCTTCCAATGACCTTCTAAGGCACCGTTGTTATCAAATCTCCTAATGGCTGATGATACGATTGAAAGAAGTTAAACTGGTGCAGCCTTTTATTCCATCTTTTTATCGTTGTAGAATGACTAAATCTGGTTGTCTGGTCTATAAAATACCTTCCATACTTTTAGATCCACACAACGATCTCACAGTTGACTAAAGTGAATTATTAGCAAAGTCACATACTAATTGAAGACTTACAATAGAAAATGTTGGCACCTCCTCTCATCTTTACTAATTTCATACTTCTAACTAGCCTCTTTTGTAAGTCTTGCATGCGCCTCACACACCTGTAATGTTAAAGACAAGTTGCTTTCTCTCTGATTCTTATCACCTGATGCCATTAATACAATTCGAGGAATTCAAAACCATTCTGATTGGGTGAACTGCAGATCAACTGATTTTCAAAAAATAATTTGCCTTATCATGTTTGACTAACTTGCTTACATTATTTGATGAGGTAACAGAGGGGGTTGATGATGGTAATGCTGTTGATGTGGTGTACATGGACCGCCAAAAGGCATCTGATTAAGTGCCTTTTGTGGTAAGGTTAGAGCTCATGGAATAAAAGGGACAGTAGCCACATGGATATGAAAGTGGCCGAGTTGTAAGAAACAGAGAGCAAAGATGAATTAATTGTTTTCAGACTGGGGAAAGATTTATAGTGGAGTTCCTCTGGGATCGGTGTTAGGAGATTTGCTCTTCCCAATAGCAAAAGTATTTCACTAGAGAGTACATCAGTACTGCCAAAGTGGCTTATTCCAGCTGTTTGACATGGAACTTCAACATTGTGACATTGATGTGTTGTCATCATCAAAAATGAAGAAAGCAGTATTTTTAGACTCCTTAACCTTTTTGTCAATCCTCACTGCTGAGTGAATCGACATAACATTTTAATCAATTTGTTCCACGTGGGGTCAAAGTGCCAGTACTATCTAGCACAGCACAGTTGAATAAATCTGTGACAAACAGATTCATAACTGAACTAAAACTGCTTGTGAGCAATACAGTTTGATCAGATTCATCATTATCCTCATCTTCTGCGTCAGAGTTATCTGTGTCATATAATGTTTCAAGGACCCTGCTGCTTCACCCTGTGCAGTTCATTGCATTATGATACTAAAGGAATATGTTCAAACCTTGTGCCTTTTTTGAATTATCAGGAGCTTATCATTAGCACACCCTGGTCAATCAGAGTTGACTTGCCAACCAATCAGCATCCTTTTCTCCTGTAGTATAAATTGTTGTGATCTTCTGAAATTCAGAATCGTTGTGTTTGCCCTGATGATGAGTGCAAAACTGAAGCTTTGGCAACATGTGTCTCTGGTGTACTGGCCTTCATCAATCAAGGGATTGAGTTTAGGAGTCGGGAGATAATGTTGCAGCTTTATAAGACCCTAGTCAGACCTCTTTTGGAATACTGTACTCAGTTCTGGTCGCCTTATTACAGGAAGGATGTGGAAGCTATTGAAAGGTTGCAGAGGGAATTTACAAGGATGTTGCCTGGATTAGGTGGCATGCCTTATGAGGATAGATTGAGGGAGCTTCGTCTTTTCTCCTTAGAGAGACGAAGGATGAGAGGTGACCTGATAGAAGTGTATAAGATGTTGAAAGGTATAGATTGGATGGATTCTCAGAGGCTTTTTCCAAGGGCTGGAATAGTTGCTACGAGAGGACACAGATTTAAGGTGCTGAGGAGTAGGTACAGAGGAGATATCAGGGGTAAGTTTTTCACTCAGAGGGTGGTGGGTGAATGGAATCAGCTGCCGTCGGTGGTGGTGGAGGCAGATTCGATAGGGTCTTTCAAGAGACTCCTGGATGAGTACATGGAACTTAATAGAATTGAGGGTAATAGGTAAGCCTAGTAGATATAGATATCATCGGCGCAACTTGTGGGCCTGTTTGTGCTGTAGTTTTTCTATGTTCTGTGTTCTATGTTCTGTTCACTAATATTATCCTAATTACCTGTTCCTTGGGCATGCCATGGATTTATTTGCTTATTATTGCTGTTCCAATTCTAAATTCTGCTGCAATAGTCAGATATGCAAAACATGCTCACTTACTTTAATAAAATAAACAATGCAATTCTAACGGGACGCAGGAACAGAGGGACCTGGTGGGTATGTGCACAAATCATGTGCAAGTTGAGAAAGTGATCCTGGGTAACACACTTTGGGAAGGATACAGAAGCATTACTGTGGGTTCCAAGGATGAGGAACTTCAGGAAGGTAGATAGATTGGAGAAGCTGGGACTGTTCTTGGAGAAGCCCAGGCTGAGAGGAGATTTATTAGCTATTCAATCAAAATTATGAGGGATCTGGACAGAGTAGATAGGGAGAAACTGTTCCCATTAGTGAAAGGATCTAGAACCAGAAGGTACATATTTAAGGTAATTGGAAAAAGAAGCAATGGTGACATGAGGAAAACATTACTTACGTGTCAAGTGGTTAGGATCTTGAATGCATTGCCTGACAGTGTGGTTGAGACAGGATCAATCATGACATTGAAAAGGGAATTGGATCACCAGCTGAAAAGGAAAATCTTAAAGGAATGGCACAGTCACAAATATCCTCCTTCTGAACTGTAACCATTCTATAACTATGTAAAAGCAAAATATTGCAGATGCTGGAAATCTGAAATATAAACAGAAAATGCTGAATAAACTCAGCAGGTCTGGCAAGATCTGTGCAGAGAGAAACAGAACTAATGTTTTGAATTTGTATGACCCTTCCACAGAACAGTTAACATATTTATGTCATATTTTGAAATGTGTTTTTTAAAAATTATTTCGTTTACAAATGCAGGAATTTGGGAATGTACAGCATTTCAACTTACAGGGTATAATGTTTTAATTTGTTTTACGCAAGCAACCCTACAAAATCTAACTAGAGCTTTTACATTGTGCGGAAGGAGGCCATTTGGCTCATCAAGTGTGCACCAAATTTCCGCTAGACCATCTTATCCAGGCCCACCCCATCCCCGTGATTCCACATATTTATCCTGCTAATCCCCTAACTGACCCATCTTTGGACACTGAGGGGCAATTTAGCATGGTCAATCCACTTAACCTGCACATCTTTGGACTGTGGGAAGAAACTTGAGCAGGGAGAATGTGCAAACTCCAGTTACTCAGGAGCAACAGTCTTAACCACTGTCCCATCGTGCTGCCCTAAGTATATTGGCTCAGTCTACTCAACTTCTCCCCAAAAGACAATTCCCTTATCCCAGAAATCAGTCTAGTAAACATTTGTTGCACTCCCTTTAAGGCAAGTATATTTCCCTTCCCTAAGCATGGAGAAAAAAACCTGTATATGATAATCCATGTATGGTGTCACCAAGGTCTTCAGTAATTGTAGCAAGACTTGTTTGCTCTTATTTTCCAATGCTGAAGTAATGAAAGTTACATACCGTTTGTGTTCCTAATTGCTTGCTGTATGTTAACTTTATGATCGGCTTACAAGAACACCCACGTCCCTCTGAATACTAACTTTTCCCAGTGTCTTACCATTTAAAATGAGCTCTGCTTCTCTGTGTTTCATACCAAGTGAATAAGTTGACGCTACTCCATGTTATATTCTATCTGCCAGTTTAGTTTTCCGCTGAGCTTTATATCATCAAAATACTTAAATGTACCACACTCAAGCCCTGCATCTAGTCATTGAAGTAAATTATAAATATTGTTGAGAGAAGCGACATTTGCCAAAGCTTTTTCTCTTGCGTTCATCAAGACAATTCGCAAGAATACCAATAAAAGGAAAAGCAACAAATTTGTACTGTCTGAGAAGAGAATGTTCATTGGCTGACAAGTGGGCTCTAATTGGCAGAGGCATTTCATGGAGAATGCACTAATTGAAGATGGCAGTCAACTGCCAAGCATTGTTTGAAATTTAAACCAGGCCGCTTGACTTTGGCCAAGACATTGCCCTAAGGAATGCTGTCATTTATTTTATTTAGCTGAAACAGGCTGAATGTGTACATGCTCTTTTTGTCTGCAAAGAACAGAGCCCTTTCCTATTCATATACGTAGCCTCTAGTACACACAAATGTGCCACACCGCAAGCCTAACTGACAATCTTAATTTGGTTGTCGGCATATTTCTTAGCACACTGAGAATGATTTGGCAAGTGTGTCCAATCATGAAATCACATCTAATGTTGGACACTGCTTTGGGTTTTGCAAGCATGAGGTGGATTTCTCAGCTAGTATGTCAAGAAAGAGGAGTTCATTTGACTATTCCATTTCAAAGGTGAATTTGAGCACAGGATGGAGCCCATTCAGGCATGTAAGGAAATTATTATGCACAGCTGCAGATTCAAGTATGGCAAATGTCATCTGCATATCGAAAAAAGTGCAAGGTGTGATGTTATTCCATCAAAAACATTTTTCTTATATAACCCAACAAAGTTGTCTGTGAGAGTGGTTTCTAGAAGGGTCTAATGACAACACCATCTATTTGGGCATTCATTGTGTCTTAAAATTCAACTTAGCTGCATAAATTGCCAAAATTATAAGCTCAGTGAATACTGATTTACACAATGGTGGCGAGTCTAAATCATCATGATATAGTGCTGCAGTGTAAATGTACAAGATGTCCTTAAGTGGAAGATTGGTTAATAGGCTAGCAATGCCAAATGAGCACACAGACCTAGCATTGCTATTGATATACAAGCCCTGTATGGTCTTCACAAATGTGAAGGAATCCTTCACCAGGTATATGGAAAACTGGTTGTAACAATTCACCCATTTGGCCAATTCATGTTGTGCAGAACTGCTTATAGGTAACTTAGCATGTGATGGGACATCACTTTTCGTGATTTGGGCAGCCCAGATGTATGCAGATGCAGCAAGCCTTGAGGACAAACCTTGCCGTATATATCACACAGTAGCTCGTCATTTCTACCTTCTCATGAAGTTGCCACCATCACACATGCTAGTCTTCAGCCTAAGTTATAATTCTGTTCATCCTACATGGTATCAAGAAACAGTTGAACCACTGGATACTGCAAAGGCCATGGGCCATGACAACGTACTGGCAACAGTATTTAAGGTGACTTCATGAGGAGGCAGAGAAAGATCATGCACCTGGCACCTTTGACTGAAGATAATTGCAAATGCTTCAGCCTTGTGTTTTGCTGTGATGTGCTGGACTTCCCCAATATTGGGGATGGCGATATTTTTGAAGTCTTCTTCACCAGTTAGTTGTTTAATTGTCCACTATGATATGTGACAAGGTGTGGTGGGACTGCAAACATAATTTCACTTCCAAAATCAGTGTTGACTCTGCTTAATCATATTATGATTTTCTAAGTGCCCTGTTACCATCTCCTTAACAGCAGATTCTAGAATTTTGCATATGACTGATGTCAAGCTATTTGATCTATAGTCCCCTGCTTTCTCTCCCCTTCCTTCTTGACTAGTGGGTTATGTTTTCTATTTTCCCATCCACTAAAACTGTTGGAAAATCTGTGGAATTCTGGAAAATTAAAACCAATGAATCCACTATTTAAAACTCTATGATATTCAGCAAAGTGATAGAAGGGGATCATCAACAGTACTATCAAGCAGCACTTATTCAGCAATAACCTGCTTGCTGATGCTCAGTTGATGTTTGCCGGTGCAACTCTGCTACTGGCCTCATTGCAGCTTTGATCCAAACACTGACAAAAGAGCTAAACTCGAGTTGAGATGCAAGAGATTGGCCTTGACAATGAGGTAACATTTGAACGAATATGGTACCAAGGCAGCCTAGAAAATTGAAGTCAGTGGGAATTGAAGGAATCTCTCCACTGGTTAGGATCATATCTAGCATGAAGAAAGATGGTTGTGGTTCATAGAAACATGGAAGATAGAAGCAGGAGGAGGCCATTTTGCCCTTCAAACCTGCTCTGCCATTCATTACGATCATGGCTGATTGTTTAACTCAATAACCTAATCCTGCTTTCTCTCCGTAACCTTTGATACCATTCACCCCAAGTGCTATATCCAGCCACCTCTTGAATACATTCAGTGTTTTGGCATCAACCACATCCTGTGGTAATGAATTCCACAAACTCACCACTCTTTGGATGAAGAAATGTTTCCTCACCTCTGTCCTGAATGGTTTACCCTGAATCCTCAGACTGTGACCCCTGGTTCTGGACTCCCCACCATTGGGAACATCCTCCCTGCATCTACCCTGTCTAGTCCTGTTAGAATTTGATGGTTTCTATGAGAACCCCCCCCGCCCCCCCATTCATCTGAACTCCAGCAATCACTTAGAAATAAATCATTTCAGTCCCAGGATTTCACTACAGGAGTTCTCAGAATAGGCCCAATCACCTTCAGCTGCTTCATCAATGACTTTTCTCCCAATATAAAGTCAAAAGTGGGGATGTTCACTAATGATTGCACAATGTTCGGCACCAGTCGTGGCTCCCTCCACACTGAAGCTTTTTGGGTCCCTGTGCAGCAAGACCTGGACACCATTCAGGCTTCGACTAATAAGTCGCAAGTAACATTTGTGCCATACAATTACTAGGCAATGACCATCTCCAAAAAAGATAATCTGACATCTCCTTGACATTCAGTGGCATTATCATTGCGAAATCTCCCACTGTCAACATGCTGGGGATTACGATTGACCAGAAATTGAACTGGACTAGCCATATAAATGCAGTGGCTACAAGAGAAGGTCACAGGTTGGGAATTCTGTGAAGAGTAACTTACCTCCTGACTCCCCAAAGCCTGTTGACCATCTGCAAGGCACAAGTCAGAAGTGATGGCATATGCTGCACTTGGATGAGTATAGCTCCAAGAACATTCCAAGAGCTCAATATCATCAAGCAAAAAACAGTTCACTTGATTGATAAGCTATCCACCACCTTAAATATTCACTCCCTCCGCCAACAATGCAATTGTAGCAGCGTTTCCCACCTGCAAGATGCAGTGAGTAATTCACCAAGGAAGATTATCCCTCCAAGTCACACCCCATCCTGATTTGGAACTATATTACTGTTATTCATCGTCACTATTTAAAAATCCTGGAATTTCTTTCTTGACAACACTGTGGGTGTACCTAACTTGCATGTCTTCCTTTGCTACATTTCACTTTAAAATTGTGAATTTATTTTATTAAATAAACAAAAATATTAACATGGTGACTGTACACAAGTGCAAACATGTTTGTAAAGCATGAACTCCTTCAAGCAGGTTATTGCTGTAGCAGTTCAGTAAGGCAGCTCACCACCACCTTCTCGAAAGTCAATTAGGGATGGGCAATAAATGCTGGCCCAGCCAGTAACACCCACACTGCATGAACAAATAAATAGAGGTCTAAGCCATTATATGAAGGGGATTTGACAACTTTTAGTCTTATTTTTTCCGTACTTTTTTTACTAATACTAATTTATTTAAATTCCACATTTTTTATAGACCCTCGTTTTTCCACTATTTCTGGAATGCTCCTGTCTTCTACCAAGAGGCCAGGTACAAAGCATTTACTTAATGCCCTGCTTCATGGGAACGTTCAGTGAGCCATACAAAAATACCCAAATCAATACACTCAAACAGCTGTACATGCTTGTTTGTCAGATACAGTAGAATTAACTCCACTCTGTAAACAGGAATTGATTCCAGTGTTTCCTGACTTGGGTTGTATAGCAGAACCCACTTTTTGAGCTAATCTGCTATGCAATCTATTTAGTTTGATACCTCCTTCAGATGAGTAGTACTACAAAAGTGATGCCAAGTTTCACAATAAAAAAGGTGAATTCTACATATTTGATAGTTTCAAGATCCAAAACCTATTGGTCGGAACTCTACCACCTCGACCACCATGGAATCGGCACGGGCAAAGGCCGGGTCCGACAGCGGAAATCTCCATTGACCTCCGGCAGGAATTTCCAGTCTCGCCCGAGTGAGGCCGTAAAATCCTGCCCATTGGGTTTCAATAGTGATCGCTAGTAACAAAATACAAACCCAACAAACCCTATCAATACTAAAGTAGCAAAGCCAGGAGAGAAGCACTTGGGAAGTTGGAGGTGTCGGCTTCAGTGTCATTCTCCCTACAAATAATGAATCAGTGTAAAGGAGTGTTTATTAATGCAAATAGGCATCAGGTTCTGCAGATATATAAATATGAGACTCATTGGATATATTAAACAGACAATGAAAAATAATATTGTCAACATCATAAATATTACATCCAGTGAACAGTTTGCAAATTAGAGTGCAGAATAGATAACTCACTGTGCATGGTATTTGTTTCCCACCAATGTTCTTTGTTTGGTTTAAGTAAAACGCCCACATTGAGCTCACTTATTAATTACATTTGCCTTTGTTCTAATGAGGGAAATATTTAAACCCTTGGCTGACTCTGTCGTGTTTATTTACTTTTTATTAGTCAAGCATTCAAGGCAAACAGGGATCTAGGATACCGCAGTCTGAAAATTTCTTGAAGCAACACACAAAATTCTCATTGATATTGAACACTTCATTATTTTTTAAAGATTCCAATTTTAATTCAATCGAAAAAACCCAAAATGAGGTGCAGAAACCCAGCAAAGAATTATGTTTCCATACAGATTTCTATAGATGCTAACTTTCAAAACTCAGAAAAGTTGACAAGCAATTTCAGGAAATCCTAACAGGTCCCTCAATAGTTGACAACTCAGAAATAATATACATTGCATGAAAAGCAACCGCTTATAAAGGCCATTGAACAAGGCCATAACTTCAAAATGACCAAATGTGTTAAATGTCTTGATGTCATATAGAATTTCAGCATTTCTGTTTATATGGAGTCACATTCTGAAATTAAATTAATTTTCAGAGTCAGAAGGACATTTCAATTTGGTGGGCAGAATGCAATTCCAAGATTCCTAGCACCCTGCGGTTTTTGCCAGCACAGTATAAGGGTGTGCGTAGTGAACCACACTTTTGACATGGCCGGCTGCTTGTGGGAGTAGGAATCTCCTAGCCCTCTCTCCTCCCAGTTCCACAACTTTTATGGAATTAGGTCAGCATGTCCGTGACTTATGGTTCGCAACCCCTCAGGGAAGTTACGAACCATAGTCCGAATGTGGGAACCTTTTGAAAGATAAGTTCAAAATATAGTACTTATGCCTCATGCATTCTCTGCCAACTGAATGCCAACCCATGTGCCCCTACCCCCCCCAAAGGCCTCTTATACCCCTAAGCCAACTCATGGCCCTTCCATGCCCATTCACCCAATAGATACCATGAACAGAACCAGTGAGCTCTACAGTAAGAATGACATGTGAAACTGTTCAGAAAAGGTAATTCTCTGAGGAAAAAAAACTGATGTTTCTACAACAGCTTGACTGAGAGCCCAGATGCATCAAAAGATTATGTGAGTGGGACGTTGTTTGTACAGATTGAGTGAATTGTTGACTTTGACTGACATCTTCATGTGTTTGTGGTAAGTTATTTTTTCTGTGATCTCTTTTATTAATGGCCAAATGTTATTTGCACAAGATTAAGAGGTATGAAGCACTTAAAGCTTCTGTAATTGATATTTTAACAGTCTGTCGCTTGTTCTTAGATCGAGAATTTCCTGGGTATAATCACCTCGCACTGGGAAACAGCATGAAGCTGATTACCATATTGAAATTGATATTTGAAGCTCATTAGTGAGTCTGGACTATATCATCTGGGCTCGCTAATGTTTCTGATCCCTGGGGATAAAGCAACGGGGACCAGGTATAATGGCCTCACTGGTGGGGGCAGAGGCCACTGAGGTCCCCGCAGGAGGTCTGGCAGGGAAGATGCCATTTGGACAGTGCCAGCCTGATATTCCAGCATTGTTTACTGGGCACAGGGTAGCTCCAGAGGGGAGAGTCTGAGCAAGGGCAGGGCCTTCTTGGGGTGGAGTCAGACCAAGGGTAGGATGATCACTGGTGTGGAAGAGGGAGAGGGGATTGGTGATGGGGGCTGGCAAGGAGGGGATGTGGTCGATGGTCAGGGCTGGCCATGGGGGTGCAATTGAGGCTGGCCATGGAGAGTGAGGGGGGCAATCAGGGCTGGCCATGAAGATGGGGGCTGGTGGCGATCAAGACCCAGATGTGGAAACCCTGCCCTTACTTCCAGCTGTAACTATTTTCTCTGGGAGCGTGCCTGTGTGAGAGTGAATGAGCGTGTATGTGTGAGCGACTGTGTGTGTGAGAGAGAGTGAGCGACTGTGTGTGTGAGAGAGAGTGAGCGACTGTGTGTGTGAGAGAGAGTGAGCGACTGTGTGTGTGAGAGAGAGTGAGCGACTGTGTGTGTGAGAGAGAGTGAGCGACTGTGTGTGTGAGAGAGAGTGAGCGACTGTGTGTGTGAGAGAGAGTGAGCGACTGTGTGTGTGAGAGAGAGTGAGCGACTGTGTGTGTGAGAGAGAGTGAGCGACTGTGTGTGTGAGAGAGAGTGAGCGACTGTGTGTGTGAGAGAGAGCGTGAGT